>NC_083353.1:101105603-101738488 GCF_030254825.1 Meriones unguiculatus
TCAACCCGCATGCAACCAGACATGCTCTTCTCTGGGTCCAAAGCGGCTGACCCTGAGTGCAGTGCTTAGCCTCGCATCCTGAGCGTAACATTTTAGCTTTTTATGTATCCAACCATGCTTGGGGAGAATGTCCTGGGAAATTCACACTCAGCTCCACAAGCTTTCAAAACTAATGTTTTGCTGAGCAAACCATATTCCAAGCCCCAACTTTGTTTTATGAGACAGGGTCTCTCACTGCCCTTGAATTCAACAGCGAGTCTCTGAGATCCACTTACCGTTACCTCCCCAGTACTGAAAAACAAACGTACCCCTCATGGACTTTCTTTTCTGTATTGGTTCTAATTGAATTCTGGTCACCATGGGTTCCCAGAAAACATTTTACAGAACTGACTCCACAGCTCCAGAGCAGCGGTTCATGATCTATGGGTGGCAACCCCTTTGGGGGTTCAACAATCCTTTATTGGGTTCATCTAAAACCATTGGAAAACATGGATATTTATATTACGATTAGTAAAAGTAGTGAAATTACACTTATGAAATAGCTATGAAAATGACTTTATTGTTCCGGGGGTCACCACAACATGAGGAACTATATTAAAGGGTTGCAGCCTCATGTAGGTTGAGAAACACTGTCCTGTTCTAACTGTTTGTATTAGAAGATATGTGGTTCCACTCATTCATGTTGACTTTTCAAGTTCGAGATGAAAGAGTTTTCACTTTGTAAATTATTTCATCACATGCTTAAAGTTAGGCAGTTTCAAGGGATTAAAAAATGTGCCTTCTATTTGTGTGATTTCAGCAAATGAGAGATAAGATATATCAGACTCCCTCAAGTAGAATACATGAAGGCTATCAAAACTGTGTTGGGTTCTTTGCTTCTGGTCTTTCATTTTTTTTTTTTATAAGAAAAGGTGATGTGACATGTTAATGAGGCAGAAAAATAGTCACCACACTTTAAAATGTGATTCTCAAATCAGATCACTTTTAGAATTAGTGTCAGTGTGCTACCAGACATAAATGATGGCATGGAACAATGAGTTTCACAACTAATTAACTAATACTTGCTGAGTTCTTATAGTGTTTTAGATCGCGTTCAACATCTATGAAGTGAGACAGAGTAAGATTTGAAACTAGGAGTCTCACTCTGGCGTTTGTTAATGCAGTGACTAGTAAACCTTATCTGTTATAAATGAATTTCATGAGGCATGACATGATTATTCTTTTATTTTTAAAATAAATGTTGAAAATTGAAAAAAATAGCTTGGTGTAGTCTGAAGCCTATATATATTGGTTTTTAATTGTTCTAGCAACTAAATGGAAATTTCTATAATTGTCATGTGTGTGACCACAGAATTTTTTGTACTACTGATGGATATTGTGTAAAATCCTAGTTCAGTAAGGAGCTCTATTGAAACAGAGGTCTAATAGATAGAAATCATTAACGTCCAAAATAGTCTTGGACTTTCTCAATGAACATTAGCCTAATACAGTGTTTAATACAGTGTTTGTGGGGGTGCTGTTTTTATGTTCCTATATTTAACATGTTGTTTCCAAAATTTACTTAAACAACAACAACAACACCCCCCTTTTTTTTTGCGCGTTAATTCTAAGAGCTTTAGTAACCATCAGAAAATGCCTTAAGCAACAGTTTGTATGACAGGACAGAACTCTGAAAATCAGCCACCATAAGCCACTTTAGGAAACTCATGTAGAACTAATCTAATTTCCCTGAGTGGTTTTTATCTGTTACTATAGGCAGCTAGTTTTATACTCTGTAAAGTTGAATCATTTTATATCTCCCATCCTTTTTATATTGATGTTTTAGGATACCAGTAACACTAGTTCAATCTCCCTAAGCTTCAGTGACTTTATCTACAAAATGGGAGCGATGGCATTTAATGACTGAATTAAGTGAATCAATATGTGTGTAATGCTTAGACTTTGCTTAACATGTAAATAAATATCCAACATGCATAAACTTAAATATTATAAAAAAATTAAAATGTTAGTTATAATCAGGTAACAAAGTTTGGAGTCTTTAGGGGACAAGGGCACTCCAAAATTTTTGGGATGATGGGAATACTAAAGACAAACACCCTTAAATATTAAAGGCTTATTTTGGCTCAGGATCTCAGAGGTGTTAGTGTCTAGCTGCTTGACTTTACTGTTTCTAGGTTCCTGATAACAGAGGGCATCATGGTGATACATGTGACTTAAAGTGTCTTTAGCCATTGCAACAAGGAAGGAATGACAGACAGGATGTGGCACATACCACCAATGATCTAACTTCCTTTCATTAGATTCTGTTACATAAAGGTTCCTTCATCTCCTAGTAATATTGTATGCTAGGGACCAAGACTACACATGAGCCTTTGAAGAAAATTTTATGATTCAAATTGCAAATTTTGTTTTATCTTCATTTAATTTTAATATACATTAGGTGGCTGGTGACCAGCATATTATCCCTCCAAGCCATAAGCAGGATACAATACAGCTAAAAATTAGTTGTGGACACATAACATTAATCTTAAGCCCTCACGTTGTTCACCTAAACATTGAATCAGCATATGGATGTCATAAATATGTATGCATAAACACAGTACGGGAAAAAAATAAAGCCGGGCTCTTTAAAAAGACCAAAAGTTTCTCATTTTAGCTACCAACTGAAATGGCTAATCCCAAGCTCATGTTTCTGACCTATCAGTCTACATAATGTCCCATAAAGTTTTATGAAGCTTTTGAAGAAATGGGGCTTGGGATCCTCAGTGGTGTAACTATCTGTAGATTATGGCTTTGAACAAGGCCGTTCTTTTCTATTTCACTCTCATGAGCAACTACCTGAAAGAAAGTCCATGCCACAGATACTTTCTGAGAGAAAACAGCCTCTCTGAAGAAGAAATTATTAATATACATTCTAGGTAAGATGCTGTCATACTATGGGGCCTTAGAGCATGTTCAAGCTTTCCTGTGTGGGGATCCATTTCGATTTTACTAGTGAGACAGAGGATAGGGGGAAAGAAGCCAAAAGGATGGAGCTGGTGTCTAGGGGAAATTTGTAGTCATTGAAACTTACTCTAAGGCCACCGAGGTAACTGTGTAAGTTTGAACTGAGTGAGAGCTATTATCTGAAATAAAACAAAGGCAGTGTATGCATATTGTACTGCAATATAAATGAAAGGCGATGGCAGGAATTATCATGGTGACTTTCATGCCAAATTGTCTATGGATGTGAACTGAGGTATCCCACAGAATCCTTTTGTGCTCATGTTACCTAAGTACCTGGAATGTATTCTTATTTCTCTATTACCTTCAGGATGCTTCTCTCATAGTTCATAAATGCAAAATTGTTCTCCCATTTGCAGAAGATAGACACATTGGAGCATTGTTCCATCTTCACTCGATTTTTTGATCCCAAATCCAGGCCCTCCCATCTTTTGAGAAGATCCCATCCTTTTATTCCATTCTGTCTAGTCTAAGTTCTCTTTAGTGTTCCCCCAGATTTGGGTATCTTGCTTATCTTCCAACCAAATGAAAGGTTTCATTTATTCTACTTTCTTCCCAAAGGTTGCTGACATACCTGTGAAGGATGGGCTCTGAGGTATCTTATTGGGGCTGGGTGAGATAAGACTTTCTGAACTGCTAAGAAGATTATAAGATCACTATTTAGCTGGAGGCTTTTGGGGACTGTAAAAGATGCACCTTTGTCTTAAGAATTAATACCAGGGAACTGTCAATCATATTATAAAAAACTTTAAAAAAATAATATGAAATATATCTAAATGTCTTGATAGACACACGTTCCTTTTAGTCATTGCACACTCTCAAACTTGAGAGCATCTCATGTCATTTGTAATAACCTCTGTTTGTCTCCTACACTCTCTCTAAGTCTTATTGAAATTCAGTCAACAATGATTTCCAGGCTCGAGGAAGGCAGCTTCTCTATTGTTTGTTCACTTTATTTTTTTCCAGTTTCTATGTGTTGAATTTGTATGCATTTGTTTACTTTGTGTTTGTATATGTGTGTGCAGCAGCACTCATGTGGAGGTCATAGGACAGTTTGCAGAGGTCAGTTCTCTTATTCTACCATGTGAGCTCCCAGGGATCAGTATCTGGTCATCAGACTTGACAGTAAGTGCCTTTACCCACTGAGACAATTTACTTGCCACATTGGTGTTTTTGTATGATTACCAGTCCCTAGATTGAAGACACAAAATTAACAAACTGCTCTTATTCCCAAAATTCTAATGGAAAACAATCAACATCCCATTTTTCAGAGACATTGAATGTCATTCAAGATTGGAACAATGTGCTCTAGAATCTTATTTAACTCAACACTACATATCTGTACACATCCTGTAATCAAACTCAGAAAACTATAGGGTTCCATAAAAAAAATTGATTGGTTGTCACTAAAATGCAATCTCCATAACTTGTAAAGTCATCATTAATTGACAACTGCTTCTAACTACTCTTTGGCCTTTCCTATATAAAGCTATCAGAGCAATAGGCATATTCTGATAAACAGTGTGGGTTGTAAAGAGCCCATCACCAGGATAAGACATTTGAGTTAATTTGGATTTAAATGCAAGGAACAATCGAAAGACCTTTTCCAGCAAGGATAACCTATTGACATGCAGGAAAGGATGATAAATCAGTCTCTTAAAAGGGTGGAATTGTGTTTCCTGTGAAGAATCTTAAATGAGAAAATCTGGTTAAGAACTAATGTGGTCATTCTAATTTAAATGCCTTTATGATCATGCAAAATCCAGGGAATAACTTGCGAACTGATCAACTGAACTGTACAGTCCAAAAGCAACTAACTTGAAGAAATCCGTGTTTAGACTCATTATACAGTATGTTACTTTCCAAGCTATATTTCTGAAGATTTCTATAAACTGTCATCCACCACACTTCAGAAGTTTGTTACTGATTTTCTTGGATTTTTATCCTTTCATTAGTAATTAGTATTCATTTATTCTACAAAGATTTACCAAGTGTCCTAGACACTGGGTTTGGTTTTTTTTTTTTTTTTTGGTTTTATTTTTAATGTTTCATCATATTATGATATAATTTTATTTTGGACAGTGACCTCTTTAAATGTTTGGTAGTTAGTCGGTTTAGATAGTAGCGGGAGTGGAAGTCACTGGCAATGACCTTCCTGGTAAACCTTTTCAAGACTGTTTACTGTGTAAGAGAATGGGATCCTGCCTTTTGCTCAAAGTTTGGCTATGAGTCTCGGCCTCTGCTTCCATACCTCATCAGTAGAGTCTTTCAGAAGTCCTCTGTGGTAGGCTCCTATCCTGTTCCCTGTCTTCTCCGGTTTCTTATGTCTATCATGTTTGCCCTTCTGAATGAAGATTGAGGATCTTCCCTAGGGTCTTCCTTCTAGCTTATCTTCTTTAGGAGTTTAGATTTTGGTATGTTTATCCTATATTATATGTCTACTAACCACTTATGAGTGAGTATATACCATGTGTGTCTTTCTGCTTCTGGGTTACCTCACTCAAGATGATTTTTTTTCTAGTTCCCACCATTTGCCTGTAAATTTCATGATTTTCTTGTTTTTAATAGCTGAGTAGTATTCCATTATGTAAATGTACCACAATTTCTGTATTCATTCTTCTTTTGAGGGACAACTAGGTTGATTCCTGGTTCTGGTTATTATCAATAGAGGTACTGGGATCACGTTAAAGCAACTGTCCTTGTTTTATACCTGAACATCTTTTGGATATAAGCTGAGGAATGGTATAGCTGGATTTTGAGGTAGCACTGTTCCTATTTTTCTGGTAGCACCAGAAAAAAGAGAGTAGAAAGACTTGGAGGGCACAGGAGCTCCAAAAAGAGACCAATAGAGAGAGAAAAAAAAAAACTGAGCCCTGGGGGACCTTGAAGAGAATGATATCCCAACCAAGGACAATGCATGCAGAGGACCTAAAACCCAGGCTCTGATGTAGTTTATAGACTCATTATCCAAGGGGAGTCCCTAGTAAGGGGAGCAGGAGCTTTCTCTGGCATGAACTCAGTGCACGCTACCTGATCACAGCCCACGAAGGAAGACAATGCAACCAGTCCTGATGAAACCTGACAGGCTAGGTTCAAATAGAAGGGGAGGAGGACCTCCCCTATCAATGGACTAGGGGAGAGGCATAGGGGTAGAAGAGGGAGGAAGGATGGCATTAGGAGAGAGGGGCCCACAGCTGGGATACAAATTGAATAAATTGTAATAAATGATGATAAAAATACAGGAGAAAAATAACTTAAAAATAAAAAATTATGAAACTAGAAATTGTTAAAAGAGATAATGGGAATAAAGTGATCTTTGTCATGGAAAAAAATATGATCAGAGTCGTGCTTCTTGCCCTGTCCTGAGACATAATATTCTGAAGTGTTCCAAACATCCTGAAATTAATATTATCTAGTTATAGGGTTGCTGCTTCAGAACAAAGACACACTTTTGTCCTCTCTCATAAAAGTTCTACTAAATAAATATATGAATCACCTGGTAAGATAATGTCCTTTAGAAAATTGTTTATTCCTTAGACTTTAGGAAAATTCTTTAAAACTGCATAAGATGTTGTTTGACACATGGTCTCATTGGTTGTTTTCTTTTATCATCCAGTGAGAGTGTTTTCCTTCACAACTGTCTTTATATCTCCTCTTCTCAACTTAAGAGTTCCATGAGAGTACTTTACTTCAATGGCCTCTTTCATCACTGCCCATTGTCGCCCTTGCTTGAGTTGCCTCATATCCTTGTATAGTAATTCCTACCTGTCTACAATACTAGCCTCTCATTCTTAACAATCATTCGCTACACTTCACAAGGATTGGGGTGCCTACAGAAAGCCAGAGCAAGATTGTAACAACCTAAGGGTCATTTTTTTAATGATTTATATGTGTTAATTGAAATTATCACAACCAAAAAAATCCAACACCCTAACTTAGTCTTTATGAATATGCATTGCTTCTTAGGGCTAGGTTCAAGGATCTGTATCATGTGTGGCAGGAATCTCCCTTCCTAAGTCTTTTCTCTGGCTTGAACTCTGTTGACTTTACTCCTGGGAAGCTTGTTTAGACATATCTCAATATCTAAGTACACTGTGTGTGTGTGTGTGTGTGTGTGTGTGTGTGTGTGTGCGCGCGCGCAAGCGCCAGTGCGCACGTGTGTATTCATGTGTATCTACCTATTCAAAGAACATAGTCTACAGTTAGCAAACACATTTTATAAATCATCTCTTAGAACCAAGCATATTTAAGTAAGATGAACCATTTCAAAGAATCCTCATTTCATGTTTTAAAAGGAGTCTTTGGTCTATTACTTTAGATTAGACATGGTGAAAGATTGAAAGGCACTTTGACTGAAATGTGTGTAATATGAAAGGCCCTGAAACCAAACAAGAGTAAGAGAATTATTATGCTGCGACTCAGGGAAACATAACTCTGCCCAGCCTCTCCAAGGTTACAGCTGTAACGTCCTGCTTTGCCCTAATTATATGTCGGTTCCTCTCCCTCTGAACTCTTTTGGCATTTTGATTGAAAATTTCATGCATCGCTTACTATACCCATCTTGAATTATAAATATTTGTGTATTTACATTAGTCTCCTAAGACATGATACACTACTTGGAAATGGGAAGAGAATTTTCTTATCCACTCTATGCATCCTCTTTCAGTGTTTGGTACTTAGCTTTATGTAACAGTAGCCATCAAAATTTTATGTGAAACATAAATTCTCCTTTTCCTTTTTAGTTGTCAGAAGACAAAATAAAATTTAGTTATAAATCAAATGGACTTTTATTTTCAATTTATGATTAAGGGCTGCCCTGAGTCTACAATCTACAAAATAAAATGAGATTTTCCAATAGACAGTTAAAGAATAGTGAGATTTATAAGGTAGGAATAAGAAAACAAAATAGTTGATTGAAAGCTAATTGATTAACATTGAGTTATTTCATTATTTCAAAGTAGATAGTATTTTCTTATGGTGACTCGGTAAACTGACATCTGTTTTTAGAATAAAAGCAGTTATTGGGAGATTTGTTTTCTCAATACTTCAATTTAATTATATGCTGTTTAACATAAGTGACTCCATTTTGGTTTTGTCTGGGCTATTGGAGGCTAGTAATAGCTTGGTGTAAGAGAAGGACTTTGTAGATTTGTTTTAATACGATGAATCACTACACCAATGCCAAGTAAATTTTTTTTTTTTTTACAGATGTAGGCAAGAGGTGTGTGTTTTCCTCAGCCATCATTTTCCCTGATCTATGATTTCCCCAAATGGTGATGGTCTGCCTGGTATAGGCACCCAGATTTTCTTGTCTCTCACTGTAAGCATTAAAGAAGGTTTCACAACCATTCTTTACAGCAGTTGTTTCTAACCAGGGGCATTTGTTTCCTCATAGGGAATCTGGCAATGTTTGAACATAGTTTTCACAGACACGGCTGTGCATGAATGTGACTGACGTCCCTCAGACAGAGGCTTGACATGTTGGTCATTATGCTGTAGTATGTTAGCCAGCTCCTCAGAACCCAGAATTTGCCTGGCTGTGTATATTAGCATGGCTACATCTTGGAATACTATGTATTCCCTTAAATTCATATTAAGGACAACTTGCAAAAGCAAGTCTTAGCCAAATGTTTATGATGTCTTGCTGCTGACGATATCTATTACCATAGTTATATGCTAATTTGGACCAGGGCAGCTGGGTATAATTTAGAAAGTGTGCTTAGGATTTCACCTAGTTAATTGCAGTGGTATACCACCAGCTTGATAGGGCTATGTGCTGTTTCAGTTTTTTCTATTACAAACCAATTAGTACATGTTAAAATCAAAACAGTGGGTAGAATTTGTCAAAAAGTTTTACAGTAAAAGCATACATTTTATCTCTCATCTGAAAACCAAAAAGTCCAGGAAATAGAAGATTTGCTTTTGGGGTTTTATTTGTTTGGATATCTCATGTTCTATACTCCATTGGGGAATAGGGTTATTAAATCCAGATCACACTATTATATCAACATTTTCAATTAGATTTCCTGAAAGTTTTATCAACTAAGAATGGAGTGTTAAAATGCTCCTAATAATGTTAAAGGAATCATTTCTCATTTTTCTAATGATGTTATATCATGCAACATATTGAGTATTTTCATAATTGTAGGGCAAAAATGGCATAGACATGATCTATGTCTTACGTTTGGGAGCCTTCCTCTGAGTCATACCGCACAGGAAGAAGAGAGTTACGAATCTTCTTTGGATATGTTATTCTCTGCTTTGAACATCATCTCTAGGTATTCATTCAGATATATTTGGCTCAAAGAAAAGTTTTGTAAAGCTGCAATCTAAATAACTGAAATCATTACAAGTAGGAACAATACATATAGAAACACCTACAGAGTATTGGCAGCATTAATATGACATTAGTATCCCTGCTACATGGACTGATACTCAGAGTAACAAAGCTGGACTGGAGAGAGGCCTCAGCCATTAAGAGTACTGGCTGCTTTTACAGAGGACCTGAATTCGATTCCTGACAGATGGAATCAAATTATGACACATGGTATCTCACAGCCTTCTGTAACTCCAGTTCCTGGAGATCTTATGAACTCTTCTAAATTCTAGGTCAAAGGACACCACGACATAGTTCATAGACATACATAGAAGCAAAAACACTCAAACACTCATGTGAGTGTATGTGTGTGCATGTGTGCATGTGTGTGTGTGTGGATATGTAATATTTTATGAAGGAATACCTATGTCCAAAAGAAATATATATATTTTTTTTCGGTTTCCTGAGGCACTCAAAACTAACTAGGGCTTCCTCACCTGAAAATCAACATACATTAGAAAATTAACTTAATTACTTCATAGAAAAAATATTCTATAGTTTGTTTCCTATAATTGACATATGTAAAGGTAGATATCAGATTCTGCCCCACAAAATGAAATACATTACTGTACAGGAAAAAAAATGAGAAAATAATGAATATTCTAGTAATACCACATTAGAGATTAAAAAATATGAAAATTTCAAAGCATAGCCAAAAAGTTCTTAGTGGATTCACCAGTAAAGGCAGAATTAACAAGTAATATGTTTGTAGGTGTGTATTTTGCTAAGTTGAAAAAGTCATGAACAAGGATGAAGATGCTTCTTTCTGCTTCTTCACTGACAATTATTCAACCTACCAGTTCTCGGGGTGGTTGTTTTGTTTTGTTTTATGAGGACTTAAAATCGATAACCATTACATGAAAACTGTGTTTTGTTTTTTGTATTTTCTGTGCACCTAGCAATACATAGAAGGATGCTTTCTAACAAAGCTTGGCAGTGACTGCCAACTCTCCTCAGCTACTGGTCAGCCATATAGACCAACACCTCCTACTCCACTCTAATCTGTTGTCACATCCTGAGAATCAGCAACTATGTATATGCAATGTAGTATATTGTCTCAAAGCTAGATTCCCTCTGATTTCGGGGGGTAGTATCACAGTGCCCTCACATTTCCAAACATTTTTGTTTGTTTTTTTTGTTTTGTTTTATTTCTTTGTTTTTGTTTTTTTAATTTGAAACCCTCATCTCCGAGGAAGAAATTAACTTTTATGTATTTACATCCAACAATAGCAAAGTTGATGGCTTTAAAATGTGAACTGAAGAACATAATGCTAAGTGAACTCAGCTAGAATAAGGAAGGAAATGCTTTCTCTCATGTGTGAAATCTAGATCATGAATATGTGTTAACAAAGTAGACTATTAATGTAGAAGTGGAAGACGATAGGTGACGGAAAGGAAAAAAGGTGGAATTGAAAAAAGTAATGTTATATATGTGACATGAAAATAGAAGGGGGAAGGTGATGTGTAAAAGGCAATGGGATTGTGAGAAAAATGTAAATACAGTGATTATATATACATATATGTGTGTGAAAGATAATGGAACATCTATTATATGTGAATTAAAAGTTAATAACATGAAAATAAACCATTTATGGATCCACCCATGGTAGAACATATTGGTTAGTGTCCCAGTAACTGGGAAGCTGAGTCTGGAAAGCCATTATTCAAAGCCACTCTAGGCTACATAGTAAGACCATGTCAAAAAACAACAACAAGCAATGACTATGTAGGGAAATCATAAGAGGACAGGCAACTTTGCCTCATAATTAAGTTTTAAAACTAAAACAAAGTATCTTATAACATCCTGTAATTTTTATTATGCATCTTTATGTCTTGAGAGAATTTATTCTTTGATTAATATGGGGATTAGCTGTTTAGGAGGAATAAAGGAATATATTTTTCAGTTGTAATAGAAAAAAAGGAGGAAGGAAAGAAAACTTACAGCAGAACTCAATGATAACCAAACTGACTCTTCAGTGGATTGTCTCAGTTTCCATATTCTTTATTAAAGTATGAGTACTGCTGAGGGCAACCCTGAGAAATGGCTCCTTTTGCTATAAGCTCTTAGCCCCATATGTGTTCTACATTTCATCAATCATCCAAATTTGTTGTAAACTTTTAAATTGATTATCAACAAAAGGAAAAATTGTTTTTTGGAATGTCTTCATTTAGCTATAGGTGGTTAAAACTGGAAAAAATATAAATTGGACATTTACTTATTTGGATAATTCACTCCATTGCAACAATTTTTGCTCAACCTATATGTACTGAGTATATTACTCAGGGTTCTCCAGAGATATAGAACATTCTAAGTCATTGACTGATGATTATAAGAGCTTTACAATCTGAATCCATGGAACTGGCATGCTAAAACCCCACACAGGGGTGAAATTGAATAGAATATTTGTGTGGGTCAGCTAATGGAGCTATTTGAAGGTAGGTTTAAACTCTCACATTTGCATTGGTAATTGTGTATACACAGTAACTACAGTATTGTTCCCAGTATATTAAAAAAACAATACAACAATATTTTTCATGGCATGTATACATTTAATAGTTAATACAATTAAGTATATGGTTATATTATTTTAAGTTTAAAAGTAACCAGCAAGATGGCTGAGTGAGTATTTGCTGTACAAGCCTGACTTCAATCTCTAAAATCTATGGAAAGTAGGGAGAAGAGATAGGATCAAAAAAGTCATCCTCTCACCTTCACACATAGGCCTTGACACAAACAAGTGCCACACACTGAGAGTAATTTTAGTCATTACCAAAAATAGTATGTAGAGTAGTTGTCTTTAACAGTGAATAGCTACTAGCCTATAAATTTTGTAAATTTTTTTGTGTGTGCTACGTCTGACATAAAATTTGTATCAATATTTGTCAACTATCATGAAAAAAAGGTCATAGAAAAGCATAATGAGAGGTAAGGTATTGATCTGGGCTACTCTTGGTAAAAGGAAAATCATTAAAAGTGTCCTGATGAATAGGAGATTAGGTTGGTATGTGATGGCTGGTGGGAGCTGAGGTGACAGCTGTGAGAGAGTTAGCACAGTAATCCAAGCAGAAGTATGCATGTTAACCACAACACATACATCATCCTGCTAAAACGTACATGTTTTATAAACCCGATGAAATCACCATTTTTGTTGTGAAATTCCTATTATTCCAGTTTTAATTCCCCCCCCAAAAAAAAAATTAAAAAAGTGTTGGAAAACTAAACTCAAAATTTTTGCCTTAACAGTATTTGGATATTTGGCTGTTGATGGTTGGATAGGGCTAAATAAATGAACTCAAGAACATTGGAGAATGGCATTAGTTTCTACATAAGATGTCAAGAATAGCCAAAAAAAAGAACTTATCTGGCCAGTGTTAATCAGGCATAGCAACTGAAAACATTTATATTTAGACACTGTCTGAAATAATAATGCCTTCTTGATAAATGCAGTAGTTGTCGTAGTCTTGATGAACAAACTCTACTGCATAGTTCTCCAGAATAAAGCATTACATCTTTCTCCTTAAGTTGTTAAAACTGTCCTTTCAATGTGATCTCCTTTAGGGTCTTCATTTTAAATCTCATGACTTCAAGATAAAATCAAGTTACAGTTTTGTTTCGTTTTTTTTTTTTTTTTAATTTTCTTTCATGTGTTTCCTAGTTCTTTGAAGAGTATTTACTCATTTTTACTTTTGTGCATCTGTCTGCCTGTGTTGTTTATGTGCTCTTGAGTGCAAGTGCCCTTGCAATATGGAAGAGTATGTTGATCCTATGGTCGTTTGATTTCTATTGCTGTGAAAAACACTGGTTAAAAGCATGTTGGAGGAGGAAAGAGTTTATTTACTCTTACAGTTCCAAGTAACTTCATCACTGTGGGAAGGCAAGACAGGAGCTGAAAGCAAGAAGATGGAGGCAGGTACTGATGCAGAGGCCATGGAGAAGTGCTTGTTTATTGTCTTGATTTCAAATGCTCACTCAGCTTGCTCTTTCATATAACCCAGAACAGTAGGCCTGCTTTAGCACCCTGGACCCTCCTTCCCACATCAATCATAAATCAAAGAAATGCTTCATAGACAAATCCATTTTAAGTAAAGTTGACATAAACAAACAAAAACAAACAAATAAAACTATTTAACCAGCACAGATTTATTAGCGGTAGCAACTTTGAGCTACCTTTAAGCCCACCTGTCTGGCCTTTTTACAATCAGGTCAGTAATCATGTTATATTCTGCTTCCTTTTAACTAAACAGAGTTTAATATTTAATTTTACACGTGTAATGGCAAGTTCATTCACTGGCTTTTAAAGGACTCCATCTAACATAAGTAGCTCACAAAGAACAAAATGAGTCACCATTTCCTGTACAAATATGAATTTTTCCCTCTTCAGTGACTAGAATTCAGTGATTTTAGTTGTGATTACTATGACCTTTTTAGTTAATTATATTTGAAAAATAATGCATTGGAAAGAGAAGTAGAAATTCTATCTTCATTAATTAAATTTGGGACCAATGAGGAGTAATTAAAGAGTAAAGCACAGAACAAAAAAGTTAATATTTTAGATGAGCAGTGTTACTCATAGTGCCAGGAAAATGCAGAGATATTAATTTTCAAACTCTGTGTCAATTTGAAACAGGAATTTCTTTAGCATTTGACAGCTAGATGGGATATTAGACGTCTTTGAGTGAAATTTATTATTATTTAAAAGATAAATGAGATCTGAAGAAGAAAAATCATTGCCTCAAATTAAAAATATAATATTGGCAGACATGGTACCAGAACCTATCTTAATTTAAAAATATTATTTGTTATTATTATCTGTACACGTGTGGAGGAATGTGCCATGCTACATGCATGCAGCTTAGAGAACAACCTTTTCAATTGATTACCTCCTCCCACTTTCACATGGATTGTGGAGACTGATCTTAACAGGAAAGTCATCTGGCTTATATGAGCAATAAAGATTAATGTATAGAAAATCTTTATACCATAGTTAGAATAGACCAATGTAAGTATAAAACATCAAATTTTAGGATAATTACACATGGCATCACAGCAAGTTTAGAATATTTTTATCATTTCAAAAAGCAGTTCCACAGGGCATGGTGTTATGAACCTTTCCAAGCCTTTACAGAAGCAAGTTCTATGTGTTTGATGACAGTCTATATGGTGAGCTCTAGAGAGTCTATGCCTCAAAAATAAATAAATAAATTCTACATAAATAAATAAAGCAATCCATGAACTGAGAGACCAAATAATTAAAAATTAGTTTTGGGGGTTACTGGGTTAAAGTTTAAAACACAAGCCTGAACAAAGGCCAGATAGGTGGAGACATGTCCAGCCACCTGTGAGGAGAAACCAGCCTCAACTGCATTCTTTTTCCTGCCCACTAGAGTTGCAGTTGCTAGGAAAACACCCCAGATTGTCCCTCTCACATAGGACGGCCAAACAAGAGAAGCCAGACTGTTAATGGTTTGGGAACTTCCCCACAGCCAATCAATTTAAAATGCAACACCCCCTTTTGTGTTTCAACCAACAGACGCTTGCCAGGCTGGAATTTCCCTGCTTCCCAAATTGGATACAACATTACCCATCACACCACTACTTATTCAGACCATGAACACCTTTTATGAATTTTTGTATGAATAGAATTGTGTAGCATAGGCCCTTTTTTTGACTGACTTTTTTTTTCTAAGTATGTGTTCAAGTTTTTGTTTGTTTGTTTGTTTTTTGTTTTCTGTGCCACCACTTCAATCTTAACGACCAGCTATTTTACCAGCGTAGATAATTTTTGTTTATTCTTTCTTTTTTGGTGAATATTCAAATAGTTTCTACTGATTTAGAATTACAGATGATGGCACTCTTACTATTTGCTAATGACCTTTTTTTCAGTTGTATCATGTGCCTGGCTAGGAATGTGGTTATTGTGTCGTTGGGAAATTCTATATTAGCAATCTGTGAAGTAAACTGTTCTGCAGAGCTCCTGCACCACTGTACATTCTGACGTGGCTCTTTCTTTTAAGTTTGGTGTTTTCTAACTTTTGACTCTACCCTTCCTTCTTGTTCCACATTGTATCACACTATAATCTAATTTGAATTTCTTTAATAATTAATCATAGAAAAATACTTTCATGCAATAACAACATATGGTTGCCATTTGTATTTTAATAAATGTTTTCTATTATTGAATTATATGAATTTAATGTTCTATTTCTCTTTTATATTCAAGGTTTTCATGTCAATATCAGAAGACATAGGTTTTCATTGCTCAATGGAGAATTTCTAATGTTTTAGTATGTGTGAATTTTTTCATGATAGTTTTGATTATTATTGATGTCCAGGAAGAGCTTTGTATTAATTAAGAACCAGTATACTACTCTCTAAAATGGAGACCTGGCTACCCTCAAACTTGGGAGTTTCATCTCAAGAGAACTTCACATAAATGGGATAGAAATGTTATAAAAAGAGAATAAAGCAGTGTGGGGTGTGAGATGCAGACATCTGGACCCAATATGCCTGATGGACTCTTGAAGTCATATCAGTTACAGTTCCTAGAACTTAGCCTACCCAAGACTTGTCTCTCACCATCTAGTTACAGATCAGGAAGGAGTTCATGGTGGTTCTGCCCCTCCTTGACAGAAGAATTGGCTATCTGTGGATGCTTGGAGAGGGGATATTTGCTGGAACCCGCAGGCAGAGTCGAATAGTACCTGAGTGGGGAGTGGGGATTAAAAGAAAATGACAAAGAACACACAAGGGGATCCACTCGAGAGGGCTGTCAGTAGAAACTGTGGCACCTGGTTTATTCCACAATACCTTTTCATTAGCTAGAGCAAAAGCACCTCAGTACAATGAAGCCAAAATTGTTTACTTCAACCACCTGTCTGTGTGATCCTCAGACAAAGGAAAGGGAAGGAACCTGGCAAAACACCCTGCTTATCTCTGTCTCCAGGTGAAGGCCTGCATGAGAACATGTTTTTCGCTGAAAACTCAATAATAAAGCAGCCTGACAAACGAGCAGCTCTCCACAGGGAATCATTTTCTGTAGTTGCTTAACCACTAGTGAGTTCCCCATAACCCAAGGGATTAATCCACACCCAGGCTCATTCAGATGATACTGGTTAAACACAGTGGGATGATAACAAAAACAAAACAAAACAGAGCAAAATGATATTTCTATAATGTAAAGGAATGTTATTGCTGCACATATTATATCAATTAAAGTTACAAACCCAAGGATGGAGAGATGATTCAGCAGTCAAGAGCACTGGTTATACTTCCAGAAGATGACAAAATGTTCAATTCCCAGTACCCATATGGAGTCTTAAAAATTATCTGTAACTCCATTCCCAGAAAATCTGATTGCTTTTCCTGGCCTCCATAGGCACACAGATGGTACACAGACATACATGCTGGTAAGACACCCATACACATTAATATTTTTTCCAAATAAAAAATGTACTAAACCAAACAATTTGAATGATTATTTTATTTTAGTACTTGCCATAATTTCCTGTATCAGGAAAGTTTTATTCCTATGATAATATACATCATTATATAAAATATACTCCTGAAAAAAGATACAGCGATTGTTAGTTAACATTTATTCCTTTTCCTTTAGGAACTCTTAGTGTGTTGTTACATTGCTGTCAAGCATACATTGATTCTTAATTTGTCTTTCTGGGTTTTGGCCTGCATAAACTGAATTGTTAGTTCATTATTTTTTTTTATTGGATTGTTTATGTCTGCTGTCGGTCACTGGTGCACACCTACAGAGTTTCATATGTTAGTTACAGTAGTTTTGTTTTGTTTTTATCTCCAGCATTGCCTTTTCATCCTGCAGAAAGTAATATTTTCTCTGTTGTAGATATGCTCTATTTAGATAACACATCACCTTTTACTTAAAAAAAATTGTTTTAATTGTATGGCTGTTTGCCTACACGTATGTCTGTGCCACATGTATACATTGTTTAAAGATGCCAGAAGAGAGTGTTGACTACCTTGGAGTTGAAATTAGAAAGGATTGGGAGGTGCCTTGAGGTGCTGGGAACTGAACTTAAGTCCTTTGGAAGAGCAGCGAGTGCTCTTACCTGCTGAACCAAAACCTTTTTATTTTTTTTAATAATGCTTTTCTCTAGCTCTGTGGATATATTGATAGTAACTTTCTGAAACAAATCGCTTTCCTTTCTAAACATGTCACATGCAGAGGCAGTATCTGTTTATTGATTTTGGGGTTCATAAAATGTTTTAATGTTTTTAATATTTATTTATTTAGTGTTTGTGTCTGTGTCTGTGTATATACACAGCACATATATGGAGACCATAGAATAATTTGCAGGAGTTGGGCCTGCTCTTCCACCATATAGGTAAATTCAAGGTTTTGAACTCATTTTGAAAGGATTGGCACCAGGCACCATCACCCTCTGAGCCATCTCCTTCTCAGTCTGTCATATTTTCTTAATCTCCATATGTCTTGTAAATTTTGGTTTAAAACTAGATGTTTTCTATAAAATAGGACCTGGGCACTTCTCTTCCCCTAACTGAAACCTGCTACTATTATTGTTTCTCCTTTCTCTGAGGATTATCTGCACCTCCGTAACAGAATTCTTTCCTTACTCTATCAACATTGTGTTTAGTCCTTGATGCTTCTTAGGCAAGAGCAGCTTGGGGTATTCGAGACATCCACTTTCTGATCGGCATTTAACTCTTCCATCCTTTTCTGAAGACACATAGCTTATAGACTCTTTTAATTAGAGTTTAATTTTTAAACTTTTTTTTAATGTACGTAATATACAACTATACCCAGGTCTACATTTTTCTACAATGACATCAATCCAAGTATAGCTTCATCAAATTCTACCTTCACAATTTGGTTTACTCCTTGAAATCCTCTTTTCTCCTGTTGTGTGGCTGGTCTTAAGGCTGTTTTCTTTGTATGCATTTGTGTTTTTCTATTTGCTTTTTGCCATAAATGCCAATGCATTTGAGAGTGTCCCTATCTTTAAACTATTTCATAAAACATTTCATATTAAATCAGTTCATTTAAAATGGAACAGGAAACTATTTCTTTTGCTACTTACCCATTTCCACTCCTACTTCTCTACACCAGGCAAAACCCATCTGAGCTAGTGTACAGGAGTTGGGTGAACAGTTGACACCAAGCTTCTCTCTGGCTAATGTTCCATAAAAGGGCTGAGTAATGAACTGAATTGTGGCTGGGGATGGAGAGGGGAGCTGAGGTCTGGAGAGGTATAATGTTCTCCTAACTTGGCTGGTTTGGGATGCCCTGCTTCAGATTCAAGTTATGGGAATGGCATAGAAGCAGTTCCTTACTTCTCTTTCAGAACCACCTGAGAAGGATCCTTTGCAGGAATAAAAAAAAGTGGCAAAATGATCCACTCTTACTCCTTTGGGGAAGTTTAGTCCCCCCTAACCCCTCTGCAAGAACCATGAGGTAAAAATAGGGGAGAAAGGTGAGAGAAAGGCCAATAGTGTTGGATTCAACACTTCAGATACTGCAAATATGGTGATATCAATACACAGAACTTTCATAGATCCTCTAGACTAGATAGTTTCTAATATATATATATATATATTGTACTTTTACAAGCAGCTAGGAGAAATCTGATAATTTTTATAGAAAATTTTTACAAGGAAAGGTAAACAACTTTCTTTGAAAGTAAATAGATTAACAGGAATGAATAAATACATGTTTCCTTAGCTATTGGAATGGTGATGTTGTAATCTGTTGTGTTCTATGCTTTCTCCCTAAACTTATAAATCCACTACCTACTGCTGGAAAAATGAAAGTGAAGAAGAATGATATAGTCTTTGTACAATTATATTAATAACCTTGATCTCACAACTCTTGAAGTAAATTAAAACTCACAGCAAGCTGGACCATAGTGTCTGAATATCTTGAGTTTGTTTGTTGTGAAAAATAAAACATGATTGAAATAATCCAGGATCTTCTTGGTGAAGGCTTGAGAGCCAGGTCTCCAGATTCCAGTTTCAGAGCATTCTACTGCTTATTTTGGCACATAATCGTAATATTGATTGATTTTATTAATACAATATCACTTTAAGCATAGAAAGATAACTGAGATTATTTCAGCAGGACATCATAGAAATCAATTTATATGTTTAAAAATTATGGATACAAAATAAGTGTCGATGAGATGAAACAGCAGGTAAAAGTTCTTGCTGTATAAACCTGATGTCTTGAATCAATACCTAAAACCTGTATGAAGATGGAAAAGGGAAAGAAAAATATCCTCTCTCCTCTTTCTCCCATATACAATAAGTAAAAATAAAAGTTATAACTTTAAAAAATCAAATAAAATCATCAGGAAAAAAAACAGTAAACACATACTTACTTGTTCTAAAAAACATAGTTATACACAACATGAAAATGTTTCAGTTCAACCTGAACCACGTATAATTGGGATATGGGAGGGTCATCTTTCAAGACTTTTAATGGACCTACAACATGTAGAAGATGTTGTAGAATATGTTGTAATATGTTGTAGAATGATGTTGTACTTACAGTATCATAGCATGAGGCATCCTTCTTCTGTGATAATGTCATACTAAATGATCTACCACATAAGTATACAGAATTATTTGTGGTACATAATGCCTTACAATGATGAAGTATGTTCTCGTTTACATTTCATCATGTAATGGATTTTATCGTTATGTTAGACTTTACTTCTACTTGAACTGAATTTTAAGCCTCATGCCTGCCTTTCTTGATACAATCTCTCAGTTGTACCTATTGTAAAAGGCTTGACCTTGTGTTAGTCACCCCAGAAAGGGTAATGACAACAGAACAGGGCTGTCTCAAGAGGCTAGCTTGGTGAGCCAAGGAGTTTATGGGGGTTCCCTACAGTAGCATAGTACTCATCTTAGGATCAAGGATAACTCGTGCTGTATTTCCTATAAGCAGCCTCATTGAAGTGTCTCCTCTTTGGCAGCCATTTTTTTTTTATTGCTCACATAACCTTAGTGAGTGGACTTGTGAACCTTTCATATTTCATGAGTGTCATTAGCGAGTCTTATAAGCACTATTTCAATTCAGAGAACAAGTAGAAATCAGCTTCCTTTCTCTTTGTGCTTGATTTAGTCTCATGCTTTGTTTATCTTAGCTAGCCCTACCTGCCATAGCCTATGTTATCATATGCAATGTAGTCTTAGAATACACAGTAGACTGCCTCTGTTAGGCTTGTGTAAGTTCATTGTGATGTGAGCACAGTGATGACAGTGCTTGGCAACAGATCATCATTATGAATTACATGACGATATATGCTTAGACAAGTACATAGGCACATGCGAAATGTATGTGTATGTATGTTTACATAGTTTCACATTCACAATGTGATATTTAAAATTTACAAAATAAAAAATAAATTTAAAAATTTAAAATTTAAAAATTTAAAAAATTAAAATGATTTACAAAAATAATATATTATTTGAACCTCAATAACAGATTAAATGAGTCACTAAATCAGTCATTTATTGGCACACTAATGGGAATAAAAATGAATTTGAACTTAATGGCATTTTTAATAACCTTCACATTCAGAAATAAAACTCAATCCTAGAAACCTACTTTAATTTTCAATGGAGACATAGCAGAAATATTTATGTTGAGAAATTAGGGCAAAAGGACATTGGAATATAGAATTTATGTTTGATGATTGGATCAAGCCACTGTCCTGAGCATTCATTTGTATGCAGAACATGAGTCCTACCAAGGAGAAAAAGCTCTCCAAGCCAGTATATAGTACTTAATGGTCAAATACTATGGATATACAAAAACTTCAAAGATGAGAAATTAGCGATTCAGGGGATCATGATGCAAAAATAATACCAATTTATGACTCAGGAAAAAGAACCAGCAAGGGAGATGAATGAATGAACTAGGAGACCATTAACTAAAATTCCAACTATCAAAAATTTGGCACAAACGAGAGACATCAATTATTCTTTTTACTTCCTAGAATGCAGTCAGCATAGGCTTTATTGCTAAAGTTAAAAAGCATTAGAGGATGTTTAGTGTTCTGAGGAAAAAGAAATGTTTTCTAATAAGAAGATACATATAAAGAAACTGCGCACTAAAGTGGAAATGGCTACTCAACCAGGCACGGACTCCAACGTTTCTTGAAAAGAAAATCTAGGGTAATATATTTTATGTGCAGGGGTTTACATGTAAAGAACTGTAAATGTAGAGTCAGTGTCAGCTAACCTAGGGGTGTGAGACAACAATATTTAAAGACTGTATGATCTCTAGTTGTATAGTTACTGTTCTGCTGCTGTGAGAGGACGCCATGACCAAGGCAACTTTTAAGAGAAAACATTGAATTTGTGCCTGTTTACAGTTTCAAGGCGTTAGTCCATGATCATCATCGTGGGAGTATGTCCCTAAGCCTGTGAAATGTTGGAAAGGTAGCTGATTGTGAACATGATTTCAAAGAGAAAGTTAATGGACCTGGTGCAGGCTTTCATACCCTCAAAGCCCAACTCCAGTGACACACCTCCAACAAGGCCACGCCTGTTCCAACAAGGTGACACCTCCTACTCCTCAAACAGTTCAACTAACTGAAGATTAACCATTCAAATAGATGAGCCTCTGGGGACCATTCTTACTCTATCCTTCCTCCACTTCAGTATTTTCTAAACCCTGTCTGTGTGTTGAATAAAAAATAAATAAATAAGGACATGAATGCTCTAAAGTATGGTTGAGGAGGTTTGTTATAGATATAAGGCAGAACATAGGTAGAGGCATTTGGTAGGCTCCATACCAAACGAGGCAAGTAGATTGACCTGGGCCATAAGAGAAGAGAGCAAGGGAAGAGGAGAAGAGAGAGGAGAAAGAGGCTAAGAGGCTAGGAGCAAGCCAAGAGACTGAGAAAACAAGAGACTATGCAGCCAAAATGACTGAGATAAATGGGACCTCATGAAACTGAAAAGCTTCTGTAAAGCAAAGGACACCGTCATCAAAACAAAACGACTGCCTACAGATTGGGAAAGAATCTTCACTAACCCTTTATCTGACAGAGGACTAATATCCAGTATATACAAAGAACTAAAGAAGCTGAAAAACAGCAAACCAAGTAACCCAATTAAAAAATGGGGAACAGAGCTAAACAGAGAATTCTCTGTAGAGGAATACCGAATGGCAGAGAAGCACGTAAAGAAATGCTCAACCTCACTAGCCATTAGGGAAATGCAAATAAAAACGACACTGAGATATCACCTTAAACACATCAGAATGGCCAAGATGAAAAACTCAAGTGACAACACATACTGGAGAGGTTGTGGAGAAAGGGGAACCCTCCTCCACTGCTGGTGGGAATGTAAACTGGTACAACCACTCTGGAAATCTATCTGGCACTTTCTAATGACAATTAGGAATAGTGCTTCCTCAAGACCCAGCTATACCACTGCTAGGTATATACCCAAAGTTTGCTGAAGTACACAAAAGGGATACTTGTTCAACCATGTTTATAGCAGCTCTATTTGTAATAGCCAGAACCTGGAAACAACCCAGATGTCCATCAACGGAGGAATGGGTACAGAGATTGTGGTATTTTTACACAATGGAATACTACTCAGCAATCAGAAAGGAGGAAATCATGAAATTTGCAGGCAAATGGTGGGATCTAGAAAAGATCATTCTGAGTGAAATATCCCAGAAGGAAAAAGAAAAACACGGTATATACTCACTTATATAGACCTATAAGATATGATAAACATAATGAAATCTATACACCTAAAAAAGATAATCAAGAGAGCAGACATGGGGTAAAATGATCAATCTTCGTTTAGAAAGACAGATGGGATGTGCATTGAATGTATGACAGGAGTCTACTGAGAGCATCTGAAAGACTCTAACTAGCAGTGTTTTCAAAGCAAAGACTCATAACCAAACCTTTAGCAGAGTACAGGGAATCATAAGAAAGAAGGGGAGTTAGTCTGATGGGGAAAGGATAGGAGCTCCAGGAGGACCAAATATATCTGGGCACAGGGTCTTTTCTGAGACTGACATTCAACCAAGGACCATGTATGGATATAACCTAGAACCTCCGCTCGGATGTAGCCTGTGGTAGCTCAGTAACCAATTGGTTTCCCAAAGTGAAGGGGAACAAGGACTATTTCTAACAGGAACTCAATGACTGGCTCTTGGGCCTCCCCACCCCCAAGGGAGGAGCAGTCCTGTTAGGCCACAGAGGAGGGCTTTGCAGCCAGTCCTGAAGATACCTGATAAAACAGGATCAGATGCATGGGGAGGAGGTCCCCCCCTATCAGTGGACTTGGAAAGGGGCACAGTGGAGATGAGGGAGGGAGGGAGGGGCTGGGAGGGAATGAGGGATCGGGACATGCCTAGGGAGATTGAGGGCAGGAGTCAAGGTATGCCAGCCATACTCATAGCGGGTGCTTGTGAGTAGGGACTCAGTGAGACTGGTGACCAAAGTCTGCTTTGATATGTTAAACAGATAGCCATCTGTCCTAGGTTTTTTTGATACCTAACATATGTGTTTGTATATGTGTGTTTGCTGTGTGTATGTGTGCATGCACTTACATGTGTATGCTGTCATTCTCAATAAAGTAAAACAAATTTAAATTAATAACCTACGGAATGTAATGATATAGAGAAAACGACAGAGATGAAAAAGATGAAGATGAAGAGACAGATGCTTATTGCCACTTATATGTGGCATATCAAATAATTTTGTTGATGACTTTGATGTCAGGTGTAACGTTGGTCATGCTTCAGTCAATTGAGTTTTCTCGGGATTACAAGTGACTTTGTAAAATAATTATGCGGATAGATAAATAGATCATGCAAATTAACAAAGACACATTATGAAAATATAGTAACAGGATTTATACAGTTTAAATTATTTTAGGGTTATTCTTTATATCTTATAGATACATATTTCTAAAATAATTACATTCTTGTACTTTTCTGAAAATCATAAAACCTATACAATATATAGTATTCAATTAGTAATAAGATTTTAATATGAAGATGTTCTCTTTATGGACTGTTTCTAAAATATTTTGTTGAGAATTTCATACAATGTATTGTGTTCATATTCTTTCTCCTCTTTCAACTACTCTCAGAACCTCCCCTACCCACCCAAATTCATCGTCTTTCTTTATTTGTGCCCTCTTGTGACCCGCTGTTCCAGGATTTTGTCGTTCTTGAGTTGTACCAAAGCAATGTGACAGTATCTGCGAGTTCACATGTTGATCAGCCCTGTTGTGTCTTACAAACACTCTTCCCTTAAGGTCATCCACCAGCTCCAGCTTTTCACAGTGTGTCTACCGTCTCTTCCACACAGATCCCTGAGCCTTGGGAAAGGGGTACAATATAGACGCGAGTCTTACTAAACACAGAACCATGTTGTTTAAGTCACAAATAGAGAATTCCTTGCAATTCCTTAAAATAATTAGAAATCTTATTGTTCTATCCATTTATGGGAAAAAGGAATAAAATCAAACACCTGAAAGTTGCATTTGCTAAAATGTTTTGACTCCTCACTTGGGCACACAATTTACTTGAAGGAGGATTAAGCCCTGGCATCCCTGCCTTCCCTTTCTCTGTACTTTGGCTGAAGTCAGAGAGATCAGTAATTGTCCCTTCCTCTTCCAAGAAGACTAAAACCTCATAGAACAGACACCGCTGTGACCCCCTCACATCCAGATGATTACAATTATCCATGAATGTGAGGCAACACCCACACTGTTTAGTAGATGAATACCAAAAGAATTGGATAATCTTGACATGGGAATCATTTTGAAAAACTGGAGCTGATACAGTAATGGATCAATGATGGGAGGTATATACCTTGACCTAGAATGATTAATTTATGCATATTTCTTGCCCTCTATCTAAATCTAAAGTTCATGTCCATATATGAAAAACAGAATGGGTGTGCTGTACTTTTGTTTTGTTTTGTTTTGTTTTTTTTTCTCTACCTACTGTGATTCATTGAATAAATCTCTCCTTGCATTTCAAACTTACATGTTCCCTCTAGTTAGTATGTAAGAGATGGGTAATCAAGTCTAGCCTTTTGGGATTATTGGAGGCTGGGTTTTTGTCTTCAAACTCCCATAAACAGAATATTAGGTTTAGGTATTTTGAGACCTACAGCGAAAGAGAATTGAGAGTCTGATGATGGGCAGAGTGGGTGTTATGTATCTTCTGGCCTTTCATTTGTCCATTTGTATATTAATTAAGTAAGTAAGTAAGTAAGTAATTGATTGATTGATTAGTTTACTTATTTATTCAGTCAATAAGTCTGCCTTTTCTTTAGCAAATATGTAAGCACAAGGGAACTTGAAATGGTAACAAATCTCAGCTACACTTTTATCGTTCACAGAACTGATGTATAAGAAGTGGCTAGAATTCTCTGAGGACACAGGTGAAAGAGTGACTAACTTCCACCAATGAAAGAATGTGTTCCTGGACTGTATTATAGCACAGTGAACATCTTAGCTGTCGTTTGAGAAATGTAGAAAATTTTACACTGTGGAATGAAAGCTCCCTCAATGGTAAGAAGACAGAATGAGGAATGGGCATGGAAATAAAGCACATGCATTTTCCAGAGAATGCAAACTTCACGTAGAGTCTCTTGACTCTAAAACAGATTGATTGTGTGCATCAGGCAATCATCAGTCACAGCCTCCCAGCTCTCTGGGAACATCTTATCTTCCAATTTCGGCATTCAGCCAAATTTTACAGTGCTCAAGCCACATGCTTGCCTATTACTTTTGAATGTGTCATTTGAGCTCTCTTGACCATTGCTTCTTTTTAATACCTTTCTTATTTTTTCTTCCTTAAAGAGTACTGGGTTTGGAAGATGAAAAAAAAATCAAAGGCTACATGAAGAAAAATTTTCCTTAGGGGACTTGAAACTTTGAATATCTGTCAAATTTTGACTTCATTTATTTTGATAACATATGAATTTTCTTTTTGTTCTTGTCAGATATGATCAAAACATGTGTCAAAATTTTAGGTGCAGGTTTTGTCCTCAATGTGTGTCTTTTCCTTTGATATCTGTGCCTCTCTTGCAAGAATGTGCTGCGTAGACCATTCTGATCATGTCTATTCTGATAATAAGTACATATAAGAGCAGGGTAGAATGACACTTCTTTGATAACTGTGAAATCCAGAGGACTGGATTCAAATCCTGATTTATAAGCTTTGAGAAGTATGGGAAATCACCTAAACTCATATACTTTATTTCCTTACTTGTAAATGAGGACATAAGGATAATTCTCACAGAAAGTTTAGAGATTAGAGAAGATAATGCATGTAAAGTAGGTTCAACAGTTCCTGGCATTTGCTAAATTCTGAATAAATGTCAGCCTTCACATTCTAGAATAAGTATAAAAAGAGAAAAATGGTCTTTCTGCTCAAAAGCAGATTCTTGATTTTTTTTTTTTTTTTATCTATTTGTTGTGATGAATGCTACTAAGTCTGGAGCTACAGTTGAGAAGAAACATCAGGCATTCAACTAAGTTAGGGTATTTTATCCTAGTCTCTCTGGCCAATGAATATCTTTTGGAACCAAGAAGAATTTGCTCAAGGCCTGTATCATGTTTTAAATATGTTCTACTTTAATGATTCTGTCAAGTCACGTGCAAAGCATCCAAAGCAACCTGTTTTTCAGCATAAGGACTCAGATATTTCAAAATTCTGCCATCACTTCAGAATTAAACTGTTTGTGGTGCAGGTGAGGCTTGCTACTTGTGGTAGTTTGAATATGAATAACCCCCATAGGTTCATATATTTGAATGCTTGGACATTAGAGAGTGACCCTTCTTGGCAGGATTAGGAGGTGTGATTTTGTTGGGGTAGGTATCGGTTTGCTGGAGTGAATGTGTCACTTGGGGTGGGCTTGGAGATTTCAAATGCTCAAGCCAGGCAGAGCATCTCTCACTTCCTTCTGCCTGCAGATCAGATGTAAAACTTTACAGATAAACTGGTCATTTACCACTCCTTTCTTATACTGCAAGGGACACTGAAAAGTTTCAACAATCATTGTGGTTATCTGTGTCACAATTCAAGTACATATGATTATGTACAGAAGCATGCAGTCTAACCCTGTGTGCCTATAAGCATGATGAACAGTACTCATGCCACCTCAGCATGAGGTGGGACTAAGCCGGTGGGACTAAGAGTGGAAACTTAACACCACATGTGTTCCTGGCCAAAGTTTTATTGCTGTAAAGCGACACCATGACTATAGCCCCTCTTATAAAAGAAAGCACTTAATTGGGGCTTGCTTACTCTTTCAGAGGTTTAGTTCATTATTGTCATGGTGAGAGGCATAGCAGCAAGCAGACAGATGTGGTGCTGAAGAAGTACCTGAAGGTTTTACATCTGATCTGCAGGCAGAAGGAAGTGAGAGATGCTCTGCCTGGCTTGAGCATTTGAAATCTCCAAGCCCACCCCAAGTGACACATTCACTCCAGCAAACCGATACCTACCCCAACAAAATCACCCCTTCTAATCCTGCCAAGAAGGGTCACTCTCTAATGTCCAAGCATTCAAATATATGAACCTATGGGGGTTATTCATATTCAAACTACCACAATATTCATAGTCATCATGTGCTGTCTCCTTTAAAATTGATCTCATTTCTCTACCAATCTTCCATGTAGTACAGGAAACAGCAAAATGCTCTTTTCCAAACTACTCAATCTTAAGGACGAATTTATTAAATGTAAATATGGAAAAAGCATTTAACAAGTACAGTGTTTTCAGCGTGGCTATGCCCAGCTATCTCATAAGCTTCGGGAGTTGCTAATAGTACCATGTGAAGAGGTGATGCTTTTACAAAATCGGCAGGCCACCAGGGCCCCTTTCTTGAAACTTGGCTGAAGGTCTTCATAAAAGAGGCTTCATATCTTGTCTACTCTTATACCTCTTCCTCCTCCCCTTGTGGATGCAACCGGAAGAGTTTTATCATATAGCACGTGCTAGTAACTTAACCTTAGACATCCCAAACACAGAACTATTCAAATAGTTTCTGTTCTTTATAAATCAGAATAGCTCAGATATTCTACTATTTAAGAAAGAAAAGCCCCAAATAGGAATGTATAGATAATATTGGTGACTCATTGGAAGCTCTCAATCATGCAAGCTGCTCTTCTCCCTTCTCTATCTGCTTTTCAAGGCTGAAATGCATATATGGAATCTAATGACCACTTCTTTTTGTGCTTTGTGATGTCTGAACTGATGAATGTGTTTGACTGTATTTGACTAATGTCTGAACAAATCCTTGTGTTTCTAAACAGTCTTTCAGGTAGATCCGAAAAGTCAAATGACTAAGAAGAGTAAAGTTAAACCATATACATCTAGGAGAAATATTATAAAGAATAAATGAATAGGATAACTTGGCTGACCTATATTAAAGTATCCCTTCTCTTAGCTCTATCATCTATCATCAGGTTAAGATGTTTTTTATTATTATTTTTTGTTTATTACAATTGATTCATTTTGTATCCCAGCTGTAGTCCGGTCCCTCCTCCCTTCCCAGTCCTAACCTCCCTCCCTCTTCTCCTCCCATGCCACTCCCTCAGTCCACTGATAGTGGAGGACCTCCTTACCTTCTCTTTGACCCTAGGCTATCAGGTCTCATCAGGACTGGCTGCATTATCTTCCTCTATGGCCTAGTCAGGCTATCCCCTCCTTCAGAGGGAGGTGATCAAAGAGCCAGCCACTGAGTTCCTGTCATAGACAGCCCCTGTTCCCTCCTCCCCTCCAGCAGGATATCAAAGCAGATGCTGAGACTCAGAGCCAAACTTTGGGCAGAGTGCAGGGAATCTTATAAAAGCGGAGATAGAAAGATGTGGGGGAGGGGCAGGAGCTCCACAAGGAGAGCAACTGAATAAAATAATCTGATGCAGGGGCCTTTTCTGAGACTGATACTCCAAACAAGGACCATTCATGGAAATAACATGTTTTTGTTTGTTTGTTTGTTTGTTTTTAAGACAAGGTTCCTCTGTGTAACCGGACTGTCCTGTACTCATTTTGTAGACTGGGCTGGCCTCAATCTTACAGCAATCTATCTGCTTCTGCCTCCCAGAGTGCTGGGATTAAAAGCAATCACCACCATGCCTGGCTAGGTTAAGTTCTCTAAATTGCACCCGCCTGAAAGTTATCTGCCAGATTCTGTCATTGTTTATCACAGAGAAGATTGGATTTATGCAAAAATAAAAACAGCAGTAACCTCCAGTTCACTCATGTGCAATTTGTAGCTAAAGGACTAATAAAATTAAGATTTATTGAGTATTTACTACACAAGATATGATTCTATTTTTCATGAGTTATTTCATTTAATCATCATTGCACTGCTCTTTCAGCCCTGATCAGAGAAGCTTCTGTTTACATTAGGTTACAGTCAATGTAGGAATGTATAAATCATTAATATTCTAGGAATAATACTTGTGAGTTTTCAGTCTTACATAGGATGTCTCTATTTTTCCTTGCAAGGGTCATGAAATATCATGAAAGAGAGTGAAGAAAAAATATAAGAGCCAAAGGACAAAGAGATGTGCAAAAGAGATGTGACAAAAAAGACATCTTCTTGACATGACAGTAAAAAACCAACAACAATCATGATTACAAGACCCACAAAATGTCAAACATTAACCACTGTATCTTCAATGGAGGATAGGCTCATGACTTTCCACCTTTCCAACAGGATATACTGGTAGTTAATGATTACTATAAGGGGGAGGAATTTTCTTCAGTAATGTAGCCATTGCTTAAATTGCCCATGTACTCCTCCTGCCAGTTGGACATGATATTTGCCACACACCTTATGATTTAGAGGCATCAAACTATATGTTATTTTACTTAAATTATTTTTGTAGCATATATGAAAGATTACTTTCGTTTATTTTTCTTTAATTAACCTTTTAATTTGTTTATAATTTTTTCTGTCGTCTTAATTTGTTTATAATTTTTTCTGTCGTCTTTGAATTATCCTATATCATCTTCTTTCTGTTTATCAAAGTCCTTCCTATGGTCTTCACCCTTGAGTATGTGCATTGATATGTATTCTCTGGGAATTTTAGAATCTCATTTTAGAGTAAAAAGATAAACATGGACATATTGAGCAGTGATTCATCATATCCCACATTGAAGGCAATGAGGCCAGTTGGAAAATCGGCGCCTGGACTGCCTTACTGCTATGGGTCATTTCACAGCCCGACAAGTAAACCCTACAGTAATCCGTCTTATGCTGACAGGAGATGTGGTATCTTACATTTCGATAATATCCCAAGAAGCTGAGACTATACTGCTCAGTGGAAGAGAAAGTTTAAAACTGCTCCCTATTAACCCAGAGCCTTCATTCGTATTGCATATTGTTGCCCCCAATGAATTACAGATTATTTCATAATTTACATTTAATTAGTTTGGGAATGTTACATCTGTCAACGACAAAAAGTATCTAGGAGGTTTTGGACTGAGCACCTACTTGACTGATGTACAGAATGCTCTTCTAATGGAGGACAAAACATAGCCCAAGAACATCTGCTTCCATACAACACGCTCTTCAATTACTTTCTATGGATTTGAATTATTTGAAAATTATAGTGTATATATCAGAATGCTTAATGTCTTGTAATTAGGGGGATCTTTTCATTGTTTTTTTTCTTCCTGTGGTTGTGACCACAAGGAAACTCATGCACTACAATGCACTTCAGGACACAGGTTGAAATGCCATGAGAAGTTTCATTCCTTAACATATTTCAGAAAGTTATGTAGGCTGATACCTTAAATTACCACTTTATGGAGGATTCTCAGAAATATATATATATATATATATTTTAATTCTTTGAGATATAATATACTCTAACAATAATATGAGGAAAAGCCTTTAGAAAACCACAAAGTAATATTCCACATGAAATTTGATGAGCATATTCTTAGGAATATTATAGAAAATTAATATGAAAATTAATTAAACATAGTTTAGATAGATAGTACTGCTTGAAAAATGGTATATATCCTGAGAATGCAACATTTTTATTAAAAATTAATGCTGCAATCAGTTAAAATGTTTGCTAACATGAATAATACAATGCAGTCATGTACTAAATGTAGTAAAGACTTTCACAAAAAGACACAAATCAAGATAAGAATTCTCAGTAGGCTATGAGTTTCAGCATTGGCTTCAATACCCTGATGGGTAGAATCTTTCAGAAGCCCTCTATGGAAGATAGGGCAGAGTTCATGGAATCTTATGGAAGAAGGGGGAGATAGAAAGACCTGGAGGGGACAGGAGCTCCAAAAGGAGACCAACAGAGCCAAAAAATCTGGCTTAAGAGGTCTTGCAGAGACCGATGAATCAGCCAAGGGCCATACATGGAGAGGACATAAACATCTGCTCAGTTGTAACCCATGCCCAGCTCAGACTCCATGTGGGTCCCCTAGTAAGGGAGCAGGCTCAGTCACTGGAATGAACCGCTCTTTGATCACCTCCCCTTGGTAAGGTGGCATTAGTAGGCCATAGAGAACAAGGATCCAGATAGTCCTGATGGGACCTGGTAAGTTAGGCTCAGATTGTAGGGGAAGAGGACCTCCCCTATCAGAGAACTAGGGGAGGCACTTCAGGCAGGGAAAGAGTGGGATGGTGGGATGAGATGAGGGAGGGGGCTACAGATAGGATACAAAGTGAATAAACTGTACTAAGTAATAATAAAGAAAAAAATTAAAAAAGTAATTCTTAATAGGAGTTGGGATACAGCTCAGTGAGAAAGTACGGCCTACAATGTATAAGGAACTGAGCTCTGCACCAAGAATGTGAGAAATTAAAATTTATCCAGGAATGGTGGAATATATCTCTGAATCCTGTCATTTTTCAGGTGAAGTCAACATTATCAAGGGTTCCTGGGTTATGTGGTACATAAAGGGAGACCACCTTGAGCTACAAGATTCTGTTTTAAATTATATGTTAAATATATACGCATACATATACAAAGATATATGTACATATACACGTGTATATGTCTACATAATATAATTCTTTAAAAATTAAGAGTAGGTACCTTTTTCAATAGACATGAAAGTTTGAAATTGCTAATCTTATAACAGATTTTAATTATTTTAATAGTACAAATTTATGTGTATGTGTCCAGTGTAATAATTCAATCAATTCAATCCATTGTGTATTGGAAATAGTCTACTATTTTATGTTTTTTGTAAACCCAATAAAAAGCCTTTTCTGTAAATCTCCATGAAAAGTATAATAAATACTATTGAGCAAAAAAGAGAGAGAGAGAGAGAGAAATGTTATCTTTTTTTCTGTCACCACTCTACAAATTCTTTCCCTGTTTGTTTTATAGCACTAGGTATCATCATTAATTTTTTACTTGAGAGATTTGGTAGCTAATATGAAGATGCGAGATGGTGATTTAACTCCTCTGTCTGTCTTCAGCTGTTCTGTCTATATTTTTGTCCTGACCAAAAAGAAAATAATGAATGTCTTCAATATACATATTTGTGATAACCTGTCTTAGTGATATTACAGTTGCTGTTATAAAATATCTGGACACCAGCAACTTAAAGAAGGATGGATTTATCTCATCTCATAATTCGCCCACCGTGGCAGGGAAGTCAAGCACCTGGTCAAATTATGTTCTCACTCAGAAGAAGAGCACAATGAATAAATGTGTCCTCATTCAGCTTAGTCTTGCCACTTGACTTCTGTCCAGGATACCAGCCAGAGAAGGGCATCAACCATCCTAGGCAGATCTCAGCTGAAACACCAAAGCAAAGATAATCAGCCCCCCACAGGTATGCACAAAGGACCATTTCCCAAGAGCTTTTAGATTCTTTCACTTTAATACTTAGTGCTAACTTTCACACATGGCAAATGAATCCAGCAAACAAAAATGAGATATGATTTGTTATGGTAATATGAGATGCTCTGTATGTTATGGAAGCTGCATGGCATGAAGGAGAATTGTATATATTTAGGGCATGCTACTCAGACTTGTACATGAACTTAATTTTGCTCTCACTGACTCATTAGTGTTCACTTTGGATCACATGTGCAAAGACAATCCCTTATGCACTAATCAATCAATTTCATTTTCAACCGTATTGGCAGGATTCACAAAATCATTATATAAAATTTAAAAGATATTCCATTGTGTAGAAATACCACAATTTCTGTATCCATTCCTCCGTTGATGGACATCTGGGTTGTTTCCAGGTTCTGGCTATTACAAATAAAGCTGCTACAAACATGGTTGAGCAAATGTCCTTATTGTGTACTTGAGCAAATTTTGGGTATATGCCTAGCAGTGGTATAGCTGGGTCTTGAGGAAGCGCTATTCCTAATTGTCTGAGAAAGCGCCAGATTGATTTCCAAAGTGGTTGTACCAGATTACATTCCCACCAGCAATGGAGGAGGGTTCCCCTTTCTCCACAACCTCTCCAACATGTGTTGTCATTTGTGTTTTTCATCTTGGCCATTCTGATGGGTGTAAGGTGAAATCTTAGGGTTGTTTTGATTTGCATTTCCCTAATGGCTAATGACATTGAGCATTTCTTTAAGTGTTTCTCTGCCATTCTATATTCCTCTACAGAGAATTCTCTGTTTAGCTCCGTTCCCCATTTTTTAATTGGATTACTTGTTTTGCTGCTTTTCAGCTTCTTTAGTTCTTTATATATACTGGATATTAGCCCTCTGTCAGATAGAGGGTTGGTGAAGGTTCTTTCCCAATCTGTAGGCAGTCGTTTTGTTTTGATGATGGTGTCCTTTGCTTTACAGAAGCTTTTCAGTTTCATGAGGTCCCATTTATTGATTGTTGCTCTTAAAGCCTGTGCTGTTGGAGTTCTGTTCAGGAAGTTGTCTCCTGTGCCAATGAGTTCTAGGCTGTTCCCTACTTTTTCTTCTGACAGATTTAGCGTATCTGGTTTTATGTTGAGGTCTTTGATCCACTTGGACTTTAGTTTTGTGCAGGGTGATAAATGTGGATCTATTTTCATTTTTCTGCATGTAGACATCCAATTAGACCAGCACCATCTGTTGAAGATGCTATCTTTTTTCCATTGAATGGTTTTGGCTGCTTTGTCAAAAATTGAGTATTCATAGGTATGTGGGTTTATTTCTGGGTCTTCAATTCGGTTCCATTGATCCTCCTTTCTGTTTCAATGCCAATACCATGCAGTTTGTATTACTATTGCTCTGTAGTACAGCATGAGATCGGGAATGGAGATACCTCCAGATGATCTGTTGTTGTATAGGGTTGTTTTGGAGATTCTAGGTTTTTTGTTTTTCCATATGAAGCTGAGAATCTTTTTTTTCAAGGTCTGAAAAGAATTGAGTTGGTATTTTGATGGGAATTGCATTGAATCTGTAGATTGCTTTTGGCAGGATGGCCATTTTCACAATGTTAATCCTACCAATCCATGAGCACAGGAGATCTTTCCATCTTCTGATATCTTCTTCAATTTCTTTCTTCAGAGACTTGAAGTTTTTCTCAAACAGGTCTTTTACTTGCTTGGTTAGTGTCACCCCAAGGTACTTTATGTTATTAGTGGCTATTGTGAAGGGTGTTGTTTCCCTAATTTCTTTCTCGGCCCTTTTGTCTTTGGTATACAGGAGGGCTTCTGATTTTTTTGAGTTGATTTTGTATCCAGCCACTTTGTTGAAGGTGTTTATCAGCTGAAGGAGCTCTCTGGTTGAATTTTTGGGGTCACTCATGTGTACTATCATATCATCTGCGAATAGTGACACTTTGACCTCTTGCTTTCCAATTTGTATCCCTTGATCTCCTTTAGTTGTCTTATTGCTCTGGCTAAGACTTCAAGTACTATGTTGAAGAGATATGGAGAGAGTGGGAAGCCTTGTCTTGTCCCTGATTTCAGTGGGATTGATTTAAGTTTCTCTCCATTGAGTTTGATGTTGTCTGTAGGCTTGCTGTATATTGCCTTTACTATGTTTAAGTATGTGCCTTCTATCCCTGATCTCTCCAATACTTTAAACATGAATGGGTGTTGGACTTTGTCAAATGCTTTTTCGGTGTCCAAGGAGATGATCATGTGGTTTTTCTCCTTCAGTTTGTTTATGTGGTGGATTACATTGATGGATTTCCGTATGTTGAACCACCCTTGCATGCCTGGGATGAAGCCTACTTGGTCATGATGGATGATATCTTTGATGTGTACTTGGATTCGGTTTGCAAGTATTTTATTGAGTATTTTTGCATCAATATTCATAAGAGAGATAGGTCTGAAGTCCTCTTTTTTTGTTGGGTCTTTGTGTGGTTTGGGTATCAAGGTAACTGTCGCTTCACAGAATGAGTTTGGTAATGTCCCTTCTGTTTCTATTTTGTGGAATAGTTTGAAGAGAATTGATATTAGCACTTCTTTGAAGGTCTGGTAGAAATCTGCGCTGAAACCATCTGGCCCAGGGCTTTTTTTGGAGGGGAGGCTGTTAATGACAGCTTCAATTTCTTTGGGGGATATAGGACTATTCAGTCTTTCTATCTGATCTTGACTTAATGTTGGTAGATGGAATCTGTCAAGAAAATTGTCCATTTCATTTAAATTTTCAAATTTTGTGGCATATAGGCTTTTGTATGGAATACTACTCAGCAATCAAAAAGGAGGAAATCATGAAATTTGCAGGCAAATGGTGGGATCTAGAAAAGATCATTCTGAGTGAAGTATCCCAGAAGGAGAAAGACAAACATGGAATATACTCGCTTATATAGACCTAAAAGATAGGATAAACATAATGAAATCTATATACCTAAAGAAGATAATCAAGAAAGCAGACATGGGGTATGATGATCTATCCTCATTTAGAAAGACAAATGGGATATGCATTGAACGTATGACAGGAGTCTACCGCAGAAAGCATCTGAAAGACTCTACCTAGCAGTGCTCCAAAATAGATAATAAGACTCACAACCAAACCTTCGGCAGAGTGCAGGGAATCATATGAAAAAAGGGCAGTTTGATGTGGAAAGAATAGGAGCTCCACAAGGACCAAACATATCTGGGCACAGGGTCTTTTCTGAGATGGACACTCAACCAAAGTCCATGAGAGGATAAAACCTAGAACCTCTTCTCGGATGTGACCTGTGATAGCTCAGTAATCAATTGGTTTCCCATAGTAAGGGGAACAAGGACTATTTCTAACATGAACTGAATGACTGGCTCTTTGACCTCCCCACCTCCCAAGGGAGGAGCAGTACTGTTAGGCCACAGAGGAGGACTTTGCAGCCAGTCCGGAAAATACCTGACAAAAGCGAGTCATATGAAAGGGGAGGAGGTCCTCCCCTATTAGTAGACTTGGAAAGGGACAGGGAGATGAGGGAGGGAAGGTGGGATTGGGGAGGGAATGAGGGATACAGCTGGGATACAGAATTAACAAAATGTAACTAATGAGAAAAATAAAATTATGGAAAAAAAAGAATAAAATTTAAAAGATAAAATTTCCTTCTTCCTAACATGGACATAAATTTCACAAAATATGGAGTATGTAAATCCACAAATTTCCCTTAAGAAATGGCCACTTCTTTGTACCTTATTTGAAAAGTCTCATCCATGAATAGTGACTCGGTGAGCGAAAGATGATGCCACCAAGCAGATCCTCATAAGAAAAAGTTCTTCTTTAACCGGGAGAATTTGCTATCAAAAACAATAAAATCTAGATTTGCTTTTGGATCTTATGAGCAGCCCTATAAAAGGGCTGGTTATTAAAATGATACCATGTAAGAAAGCAAAGATGTTTTTAGACATACATTGATAAATGAAGCAGGAAGGCAAAATTCTGAGTTGGCGAAGCATGATGGAATTACATTCATATACTGGACTTATTCACTGTTCTTTTTTTGGTTGAGATCTAGAAGGCCATTCTTTAGGCACTGTGCATCTCTGATATGATTTCCCCTTAGATCAAGCTAGAATGAAGTTTTGGTCCATTAAGCAGATAGTATAAAGTTATATGTGCAACTCTAAAATAATGGAATATTTTAATAGAGAGCAGTACCCTGTACACAATGTTTTTATGTAAACAAAAGCCAAAGGGGAATATAGTCAAACACTTACTTTCAGTAGTGCTGCAGATCATGGGTTTTAAATCTGAGTTGTATAAGAGAGCTTAAAAGATTATATAAACCGTCTTATTTGTAACAAAATTCTATGCAAACATGTCTGACTTTCCTCAACCAAAATAACATCTAGATGTGTTTCATCATTTCCTTAATGGGTGAGTCCAAATACAAAACAAAAGAAAAGGCATATTAATGTTATAAGAATGTATTTAATTTATCATCTTCCTGCAGAGCTCTTTATTTTCTTCCATTCTTCATGAGAATTTAACTTTATATTGAAAGCAGTGACTGACTGCAAGAGAAACTGTACAAAAAACAGGAGACTGACATGGTATCTGGGTGGCTTTGTTTGAATGGTACATTCTGAAAAATGCTTCAGATTTCCTTTCCAGTGTCTGAAAAGTTTATTCAAGAACCTTGTTGCCATCCCTTCTAATAGGAAGAATCAATGTTTCTTTCAGAAGTAGTCTCCTTGGTCCAATAAATCTTGTCAAAATGTAACAGCCTAGAGGCAAAGAGCTATATTGCCTTCCTCTTCACTAAGCCTAGGAATGAGAAAGGAGAAAGGAAAAAAAAAGAGGAAAATACACCAAACAAAATTTTTAGCTTCAGTCATTTGAGACAAACTCATCTGATGATTTTACAAGGTTCATCAATATCCCATGGGATCCTCAATGCTAATCCAGCATCCTGTAATTTAGAATGGAGCAAAGTGCCCTTTGGAGATATTATCACTTAGAACATCAACAAATATTGGCAGCTTGCAAGGAAAGGAAAGAAAAGCAATGGGTAATTCACTGTGTGGTTTAAGTACATGTGTTACCCATCAGTTCCCTCACAAATTTCCATGAAAACTATGAGAGAAGTCTCACTCAAAATTACAGACAATGCTTCGCTGATAAACACATTGGAATTTCTTGAGTGCAGCAGAGCTGTTCTCTGACAAAGGAAAGCCTAATTTGACAGGCAAAGCTTCTAACCAATGAACTGAAGATTTGCTGCCCCATGAAGCCATTCTTGGTTTTATTTCCTCAACGAAAAAGAGTAGCATAATGGAACTTAATGACAGTTTAGTAGGTTATGTGGATATTGTACAAAGTGGACTGAGAGAGACTGAGCTACGTATGAAATATGAACAAATGGGTTGGGGAGATAGTGAAGTCAGTCAAGTGCTTACTGAGCAAATCTAAGGACCTGCATTCAGATTCTCAGAGCTATGTAAAATGCCAGCTGTGGCAGCAGGCACCCTTATTCATAGTGCTGAAGTGGGATTTGGAAGACAGAACTGTTTCTGGCAGCTACTGTGAGTTTGTGAGTGTAATAGTCTTTTCATGCCCAGAAGAGACTCTTGTTCCAGCATAAGAACACACCTCTGGCTCTTAAAATCTTTCTGCTGTATCCATAGCCTGAAAGGGTTTATTTTATCCCATAATTCTAGGTTATAGTGCATCACTGTGTGGAAATGAAGGTAAGAAGAACATGATGCAACTAGTCTCACTGCATCCACCAAGAGAAAAAGGGAAGGATACATGTATTATTATACAACTTAGGATCTTCTACCTAGGGAAGAGTTCCACCCATAGTGGAGGAACCTTCACAACCTTATAAACATAATCAAGACAGCCCCATAAAGACATGTCCACAAGTGAGCCTGATCTAATCATTCCCATTGAGACTTTTTAGGTGATTCAAGATTGTGTCAAACTGACTTAAAATTAACTATCATATTCTATAAGCCATGTCCAACCTAGTGAATAACTATTACGTGAAGTACACATGTGTACCTAACCCAGGTATCAAAAAAAAAAAAAAAAAAAAAAAAAAACATGTTACCAAAACATTAAGTCTTTATTTTGGAGTTTTTTCAGTGCTAGAAAACAAAGACAGAACCTCATACATGCTAGAAAAGCATTTTACCCTGTTCTAAATATCCACACCACATAGGGTGTCTTTTAAACATTACTCATTTATTTTTGCATAGGGATATCTACTTATTTATAAGATGTTACATTTTGGGATTTTTTTCTTGTATGTTTTTCTTTCTTTTGTTATTTTGGCCATTTTACTAGTACATTATCAACCATATATATTTTTTAAAAATATTTCTGTCTTAACTCTCATTGTTACTACTTTCTATTTCACTAATTTAATTCTTATGATCAGGATTTCCTTCTATATATTATAAAATTTATTGGCTAATATTTTTATGCTTTTTAACGTGCAAATTGAAATAATTGGTTATCGGTCTTTCATCCAAAAATATTCTTCCAAGGAGAATTCCTCCTATGTCTAAAACACCACATATTTAATAAAACTCAAAGGAAATTTTTTTCTGACTTCTGTTTCTAAATATTTCTGTGATGTTTTCATTACTTACAAATGTGTCATTTCTAAGCATTTGGGGGCCTTATTCTTCCCATGCTTTTATGTTCTCTTATCCTGTTCTACTCCATCACGTCTTTATATTATGATAATATGTATGTGATAGAAATGACAATATAATCTAATTCATCTCTAGGAAGGAACAGGGCTTCCAGAGTTTTTGTAGCCATTGAGAATTATTTTGTGATCCACAGAAAACTATTTTTTGAAAGATAGTTCCATTTGAAAAAATAATTACCTTTTATTATTCAGCACTATATGGACTTTCATCACTGTTTACTGATTTTGTTATTTATAGAGACTAATGTACTGATTTTTTTATCTGCTTTGTTGCAAATGGGGAGTAATAAAGTTGTTGTGGGTGTCTCTCCTTTTTTTTTTCTTTTACTTGCTATATTTTTGTATAAGGTATATTTGTAGGTGTTTCAGTAAGCAGAATTCTCAAATCATTCCCATGACCTTGAATTCCAAGAGTTATTAAAACAGATACCCTTTTTTATTGAGATAGAAGCCATGGCTTTTTTTTTTCTTTCTTTCTTCTTTTTCTTATTATTCTTTACTAATTACACTTTATTCACTTTGTATTACCCCCGTGGTTCCCTCCCTCCTCTGGTCCTAACCCCTCCCTTCCTCCACCCTCTGCATGCTGCCCCTCCCCAAGTCCACTGATAGGGGAGGACTTCTTTTCCTTCCTTCTGTTCCTAGTCAATTAGTTCTCATCAGGAGTGGCTGCATTGTCTTCTTCTGTGGCCTGGTAATGCTGCTTCCCCCTCAGGGGGAGGTGATGAAAGAGCAGGTAATCACTGGACTATAGAAGAAGTGATGGCATGCTAATCACTGATGAATTATCTTGTATAAAATTTGTTTTGTCATATGAAAAGAGAGGACAGGATAGAGCAAGTTAAAGAGAGGTGTATATTTTATTTCCTGTTCTGAGTGAGATTCAACGATCTTCCCTTTGACTCTCCTTGTCTTCTTTGGGACTGTGGATTGTAGTAAGGTAATCCTGTACTAAATGTTTGATATCCCCTTAAAAGTGAGTACACACCAAGTTTGTCTTTCAGGGTCTGGGTTAGCTCAATCACTATGATCTTTGACTCAAATCTTCACACTATAAACTTCCTGTGAGCAAGGCCACATGACATAAAAGAACATGTAACTTCTGGACTTTTGAGGGACTTTATGCCCACATATCCACCAATAAATTAAGATATTGCCTGGCTTAAATTTGAGTCTCCAGTCATATGTCACACCTTTGGTCATACAAAGAAATTAATTATGTAAACCATCTGGATGTTGGTTGACATCCCTAAAAGAATATAGCAAAATGGCATCTTGAAGTAAATTAAAGTACCTTTTAAAACCAGAAACCTAGATTCAGTGAAATCACATATCCAGACAAAAGCTGTGACACCTTTCACTTACACTTTTTATTAATGATCTGAGGATATAATACAGCTAAGCTCTTGACAGAAGCCTTGTAGGACCTAAGAGCCCACAAACTAAGTGAAATGTTCCTAGGCCCCAGCACCACACTTCTCTCATTTCTCTCTCTGCTTCCTCTCAGAGAAGGAGAGGCCCCCAATTGGTACCACATGATGACCAAGCTGAACATTTGATGCATATGTGTAGGGGGTCTGGGTTCCGTTCCTGTACACCTTTGGTTGGTGTTGAGTCTCTGTAACTCTCCACGGGACCATGGTAGATTACTCCATAGGTTTTCCTGTGGTGTCCTTGTCCCCGCAGCTCACTCTATTCTTCCTCCAACTCTTCCACAGCACTGCCAAAGCTCAGCTCATTGCTTGGCCTTGGGTCTTTGCATCTGCTGCCAGATAAAGAATCTCGGAAGACAGTTATTCTAAACTCCTGTCTGCCAGCATAGCAGAAAATCATTGATATTGACAGCGGTTGAGCCTCTCCTGTAGGGTGGGTCTCGACCAGAGCCAGTGACTGGTTTGTCATTCCCTCAGTCTCTGTTCCATCTTTATGCCTACACTTCAAGTAGACAAGACTCATTTTGGGTCGAAGGTTTTATCTGTGTGTTGGTGTTCCGCTCCCTCCACTGGGAGGAGGTGCCAGCTTCATGCTTCTTAGCAACCATTGCTTAGTGTCTCACCTAGGGTCACCATAGATTCCCAGAAGCCTCCTCTGTCCTAGAGATGACCCCCACCAGTTTCTATTCTCTCTCCCAGTTCCCCCCTCACACCCTCTTCCTTTCTCCACCCAGCTAATCCCTATCCTATTATCCTCTGCAACCAATCTACCACCCAGTTCCTTCCCTCCATCTACTTCAGGTGTATATTTTATTTCCTGTTCTGAGTGAGATTCAACGATCTTCCCTTTGACTCTCCTTGTCTTCTTTGGGACTGTGGATTGTAGTAAGGTAATCCTGTACTAAATGTTTGATATCCCCTTAAAAGTGAGTACACACCAAGTTTGTCTTTCAGGGTCTGGGTTAGCTCAATCACTATGATCTTTTCTATTTCCATCTATTTCCCTAAAAATTTCTTGATTTCCTTGATTTTAAAAGATGAGTAGTATTCCATTATGTAAATGTACTATGTTTTCTTTATCAATTCTTCAGTTGAGGGGCATTCAGATTGTTTCCAGTTTCTGTCTGTTACTAATACGGCTGCCATAAACATAGTTGAGCAAGTGACCTTGTGGTAAGGAGCAACATCTTTTGGAAATTTGCCCAGGAGTGGTATAGCTGGGTCTCAAGGTAGATCTACTTCTAATGTTCTGAGAAACCTCCAATTGATTTCCACAGTAGATGGACAAGTGTGCACTCCTACCAGCAATGGAGGAGTGTTCCCCTTTCTCCACATCCTCGCCAGATTTTGAGGTTTTTATTTTAGCCACTCTGATGGTTGTAAGATGGAATCTCAGAGTCATTTTGATTTACATTTCCTTTATGACTAAGGACACTGAGCATTTTTAAGTGCTTCTTGGCCATTCAAGACTACTCTGGTGACAATTATCTGTTTAATTCTGTACCCAATTTTTTCATTGGATTAGTTGGTTTGTTGGTGTTCAATTTCTTGAGTTCTTTATATATTTTGGATATTAGCCCTCTGTCAGATGTAGGGATGGTGGAGATCTTTTCTCAATCTGTAGCCTGTTATTCTATGGACAACGCCCTTTGTCTTACAGAAGTTTTTGTTTGTTTGTTTGTTTTGTTTTCATTTTCATGAAGTTCCATTTATTAGTTGTTGATCTTAATTCCTGAGCTATTGCTGTTCTGTTCAAGAAGTTATCTCCTTTTTCAACAGTTTCCATGATTTTCCCCAATTTTACTTCTAATAGATTTAGTGTATCTGGTTTTATGCTGAGTTTTGAGTTTTGTGCAGGGTGATAGACATGGATATATTTTCATTTTTCTTCATGTAGACATCCATTTAGAACAGCCAGCATCATTTGTTTAAGATGCTACTTTTTTTTTTCATTGTATGTTTTATGCTTCTATGTAAAAGTCAAGTGTTTGTAAATGTGTGGGTTTATTTCTGGGTCTTCAATTCAATTCCATTGATCAACTTGTCTGTTTCTTTGGCAATACCATGAAGTATTTTTCTTACTATTGCTTTGTAATACAGTTTGAAATTAGGGATGGAGATATCTCCCGAAGTACATTTATTGTATAAGATTTTTTTATTGGGTGTTTGGTGTATTTTATATTATTATTTTTTGTTTGTTTTTACACATGGGAATTATTCTTTCTATGTCTGTAACTATTTGTGAAGGCATGTTGATGGAGATTGCATTGACTCTGTAGATTGTTTTTGGGAAGATGGCCATTTTTACTGTGTTAATCCTATAGATCCCTGAGCATGGGAAGTCTTTCCATATTCTGATATCTTCTTCAGCTTCTTTCTTCAGAGACTTGAAGTTTTTCTCATACAGTTCTTTCACTTACTTTGTTGGAGTTAAACAAGTTAAACAAGATAAATAATATCATGTCATATTATTCACGGTGATTGTGTAGGGTTTTGTTTACATAATTTATCTCTCATACCATTTGTTGCTTGTATAGAAGAGGGATACTGATTTTTTTTAATTAATTTTGTATCCAGCAACTTTGCTGAAGGTGATTGTCAGCTGTAGGAGTTACTGGGTAGAATTTTGGTGGTGTACTAGTGTATTATCTGCAAATAAAGATTATTTGATTTCTCCATTTCCAATATGCATCTCCTTGATCTCCGTTAGTTGTCTTATTTCTCTAGCTATAACTTCAAATACTTTGTTGAATAGATATGGAGAGAGCAGGCAGCTTTGTCTTGTCCCTGATTTTAGTGAAAATGTTTTAAGTTTCTCTCCATTTAATTTGAGGTTGGCTATTGGCTTGCTGTATTTTATTTTTATTGTGTTTAGGTATGTGCTTTGTATTCCTGATGTCTCCAAGACTTTAACAATAAAGAGTGTTGGATTTCATCAAAGACTTTTTCAAACTCTAGTGAGATGATTATATAATTTTCCCTTTCATTTGTTTATATGGTGCATTACATTAATGGATTTTTGTATATTGAACTACCCCTGCATTCCTGGGATGGAGGCTCCTTGATCATGGTGGATAGAATTTTTGATGTGTTCTTGGATTTGGTTTGTAAATATATTTTTTATTTTTATTTTATTTTTATTAATTACAGTTTATTCATTTTTTATCATACCTGTAGCCCCAATGCCCATCCCCTCCAAATTCCACCCTCGCTCCTTCTTCTCCTATGCGCCTCCCCCAGTACAATGATAGGGAAGGTCCTCCTCCCCTTCCATCCAACTCTATCATGTCTCAGCAGGACTGATTCATTGTCTTCTGCTGTAGACTGGTAAGGCTGCTCCCTCTCAGGTGGAGGTGATAAAAAAGCCAGCCCCTGAGTTCATGTCAGAGACAGTCCCTGTTCCTACTACTGGGTAAACCCACTTGGACACTGAGTTGCCATGGGCTACATCTGTGAAGGGGTTCTAAGTTATCACCATGCATGGTCCTGGGTTGGAGTATCAGTTTAACAAAAGACACTTGTACCTAGATTTCTTGGTTCCCTTGCTCTCCTTGTGGAGCCACTGTTCCTTCAGGTCTTTCTATCACCCCTTCTTTCATAAGATTCCCTGCATTCTGTCCAAAGTTTGGCTATGAGTCTCATCATATGTTTTGATACTCTGCTGGGTAGGGTCTTTCAAAGGCCCTCTGTGGTAGGCTCCTGTCCTGTTCCCTGTTTTCTCCCTCTTCCAATGTCTTTCCCTTTGCCTTTCTGAATGATGATTGAGCATCTTACCCAGGGTCCGCCATTTTGATTATCTTCCTAAGGTGTACAGATTTTTGTATGATTATCTTATATTATATCTCTAATATCAACTTATAAGTGAGTATATACCATGTGTGTCCTTCTGTTTCTGGGATACCTCACTTAGGATGATCTTTTTTAGATCCCACCCACCATTTGCCTGCAAATTTAATGATTTGTCTTTAATTGCTGAGTAGTATTCCATTGTATAATTGTACCACAGTTTCTGTATCCATTCCTAGACTGAGGGACATCTGGGTTGTTTCTAGTTTCTGGCTATTACAAATAAAGTTGCTATGAAAATTGTTGAGCAAATGTCCTTGTTGTGTACTTGAGCATCTTTGGGATATATACCTAGTAGTGGTATATAACTGGATCTTGAGGTAATACTATTCCTAATTGTCTCAGAAAGTGACAGATTGATTTCCAAAGTGGTTGTACAATTTATATTCCCACCAGCAATGGAGTGTGGTTCCTCTTCCTCCACATCCTTTCCACCATGGGTTGTCACTTGAGTTTTTGATCTTACCCATTTTGATGGGTATAAGGTGAAATCTCCAGGACATTTTGATTTGCATTTCCCTGATGACTAAGGATGTTGAGCATTTCTTTAAGTGTTTCTCTGTCATTCAATGTTCCTCTATTGAGAATTCTCTGTTTAGCTCTGTACCCCATTTTTAATTGGATTACTTGATTTGTTGTTCTTTAACTTTTTAAGTTCTTTATACATTCTGGATATTAGCCCTCTGTCAGATATAAGGTTGATGAATATTTTTGTATCAATTTTCATAAGAGAGACTTGTCTAATTTCTCTTTTTTTTTGTTGTTAGATTCTCCAATTTTGTGGAGTACAGGTTTTTGTAATAAGACAAATGATACTTTGGATTTCCTCAGTGTCTATTGTTATGTCTACTTTTTGTTTCTGATTCTGTTAATTTGGATAGTCTTTTGTGTTTCAGTTAGTTTTGCTAAGGGTTTTGTTATCTTCTTGCTTTTCTGAAGGAACTAGCTTGTAGTTTTGCTGATTCTTTGTATTGTTCTCTTTGTTTCTAACTTATTGATTTTAGCCCTGAGTTTGAATATTTCCTGCCATCTACTCCTCTTGCTTGTGTTTGCTTCTTTTTGTTCTAAAGTTTCCAGATGTGCTATTAAGTCACTAGTGTGAGATCTCTCCAATTTCTTTATGAAGGCACTTAGTGCTATGTATATTCCTCTTAGCACTGCTTTCACTGTGTCTCATAGGTTTTGGTATGCTGTAGCTTCGTTTCATTGAATTCTAGAAAGGTTTTGATTTCTTTCTTTATTTCTTCTCTGACCCAGTGATTATTGAATGTATCTGTGTTCAGTTTCCATGAGTTTGTAGGCTTTCAGTTGTTTAGCTCCATATCCCATTTTTTAATTGGATTGTTTGATTTATTGTTATTAAACTCTTTAGTTCTTAATATATTCTGGATATCTGCCCTCTGTCAGACAGAGGGTTGGTGAAGATATTTTCCCAATCTGTAGGCTGTTCTGACGACAGTGTCTTTTGCTTTACAGAAGATTTTCAGTTTCATGAGGTCCCATTTATTGATTGTTGATCTTAGAGCCTGTACTGTTGCTATTCTGTTCAGGAAGTTGTCTCCTGTACCAATGAGTTCTAAGCTCTTCCCCACTTTTTCTTTTAACCGATTTAGTGTATCTGGTTTTATGTTGGAGTCTTTGATCTACTTGGACTTTAATTTTGTGCAGGATGCTATATATAGTTCTATTTTCATTTTTCTGCATGTAGACATCCAGTTGGACCAGCACCATTTGATGCAGAAATGTCTTTTTTCCATTGTATGGTTTTGGCTTCTTTGTCAAAAAATCAAGTATTCATAGGTGTGTGGGTATATTTCTTGATCACCATCCCTGATCTCAAGCTGCAACTACAGAGCAATAGTAATAAAAACCCCATGGTATTGTCATTGAAACAGAAACGAGGATCAATGGAACCGAATAGAAGACTCAGTTGTTTCTTTTTTTTTTTTTTTTTTTTTGGTGAAGTTCAGCTTTAATTCATGGTGGTCGTATGGGATGAAAGGAGTTATTTCAATATTCTTATATCTGCTGAGGTTTGTGTTGTGGCCCACTATATGGTTAGTTTTAGAGAAGGTTCTGTGAGGTTCTGAAAAAAATAAAGTGTATTCTGTGTTCAGGTGAAATGTTCTATAGATGTCTGTTAAGGCCATTTGATTCATAATGTCCATTATTTTCTTTATTTCTCTGTTTAGTTTCTGTCTCGAAGTCTTGTCCTTTGGTGATAGTGGGGTGCTGAAGTCTTCCACTAATAATGTGTGAAATTCATTATGTGATTTAAGCTTTACTAATGTTTCCCTTTCCAGATTACCATGTCTATTGATCAAGCTCACTCCAGCGGATACATCTACAACACAAAAACTCTACCTGAGGCTCAGGGGTCTCTGTGAACTAGGTGGTAGATGAGTGTGAGACTCAGAAGAATAGGCAGTTTGCTGTAAGGCAGTGTCTTGCAGAGACATCAGATCCTACACCCTTGAAATCACACCACCCTGGCTAATTAGATATCACCTGAACATGATCATTCTTCTCAAGTCTCTTCCATCTATAGATACTTCCTGTCACTTTTTCCTCTGAGATTTTAAAACAGTAATTCTCTTAAAATTTTTTTTTTTTATGCTTTGGAAATTTCATGAATATATACTCTATTTTTTTATCATTTCATATTCCCCTCACTATCTCTCTTCCCCTCTACAGAATCCATTGTTCTTTAAATCAGGTTCCTTGCCTATATTATATATTTATTTTTTTTCCTAGGGTAAGAGGTACTATTGAAAAAGAATTACTTTTGAAATAAAATTATTTAATGAACTGTGGCATACATTTCATCTCTTGTATACATATAGCTTCTACTATAAACAAACAGCCAGTTACTAGCATTTGGGAGGTCAATTTATAGTTCCATCTACCTAATTACTTTTCAATACCACAGATTTTTTTCTTTCCTCCATTTCTGGTTTTAGGTAGTGATTTTTTAAATTTTTTTCTAAAATATTTTTATGTTGGAAAAAGATTAATAAAATAAGAGCATTGCCTTGGATTTATTTTATTTTATTTTATTTTTTATTTTTTAGTTTTTTTATCAGTTACATTTTATTAACTCTGTATCCCAGCCGTGTCCCGATCCCTCATTCCCTCCCAGTCCCTCCCTCCCTCCCTCCCTCATCTCCACCGTGCCCCTTTCCAAGTCCACTGATGGGGGGACGTCCTCCCCATTCATCTGATCCTGTTTTATCAGGTATCTTCAGGACTGGCTGCAAAGCCCTCCTCTGTGGCCTAACAGGACTGCTCCTCCCTTCAGGGGTGGGGAGACCAAAGAGCCAGTCATTGAGTTCCTGTTAGAAATAGTCCCTGTTCCCCTCACTTTGGGAAACCAATTGGTTACTGAGCTACCACAGGCTACATCTGAGTGGAGGTTCTAGGTTATATCCATACATGGTCCTTGGTTGAATGTCAGTCTCAGAAAAGACCCTGTGCCCAGATATATTTGGTCCTCCTGGAGCTCCTATCCTTTCCCCATCAGACTATCTCCCCTTCTTTCTTATGATTCCCTGTACTCTGCCAAAGGTTTGGACATGAGTCTTTGCTTTGAAAACACTGCTAGTTAGAGTCTTTCAGATGCGCTCAGTAGACTCCTGTCATACGTTCAATGCACATCCCATCTGTCTTTCTAAACGAGGATTTATCATCTTACCCCATGTCCGCTCATTTGATTATCTTTTTTAGGTGTATAGATTTCATTAGCTTGTTTTTTAAATTAATTTAATATGAGTTTATCATCGATAGGTATTTTCTTACAAATAATCACAATTTCATTATACTATGGCTTTCAGTTTTTATGTGTAAATGTCAGCTTTCATTCTTACATTCTTAATGTTTTCCTTCTTAAAAAGTCAGTAAGTTATTGTTGATTAGGGTTTAATAAGAACTGTTTTAAAATTTTTGACCAGTTTAGTGATGTTGTTTTGACATGTTTAGTTTAGTTTCATTTAGTTTTTTATTTCCCTTCTGATTTGGTTCTTAGCATTTGTTGTGTCTGTAGGTTATAATGTGCGGTAGTCATCTTATTTATGAACATCTTATCCCCTCTCTTCTGTGTCCTCTGAGACTCAAATTACATATTCTTTTATCATATCCCTAAATCTCTTACATTCTCTGAATTCTTTTACCTATTTTTTCTCACTTTGCCAAGTCTTGATATCAAATAGTTTTCTATGACTTATCTTTCAGTTCACTTATATTTTTTCTCAAGATAAACTAGTTGTATTAATTCTTAATTTCATATTTTTTGGGCTTTCATTTCTAAGCTGCTAATATGTGTGTGTGTTATCAATAACATATGTGTTATTAACATACATATATATTGCTACTACTTTGTTTGTGTATATGGTTTTGATTGGAATTTTGTATAAGCACAGAAGCATGATAATTCTGGAAGGAAAAGTAAAAGGAACAACCTTTGGGAATGGAGAAGAAAATAGGCAGGATAAAGGTGATATCAATGAAATGTGGAAAAAATGAGGCAAGGAAGTTGTGATTTTTCAGTTATTGAAGGAGATCAGTACAGGAGAGGGAGGAAGGAGAGAAGATTGCACTAAGGATGCTTAATAAGACCCCAAGAAATTATGTTTTATATTTACCTAAAATAATTATAATATAATTTATATGTATTTATTATATTCTATTTAATTAATAATTAAGTTAAACATACTAATTATTTAAGTTATGTTATTATAATTGTATAAACTGCATATAATTACTATATTAAATATTTTATATTTAATTATATATTTAATTAGTATGGTATTGTATTTTATATAATATTTATAAATTACACTTCTCTATATCTATATTTCAATATATATATGTGTGTGTGTGTGTATATATTATACAAAGAACTTAAGTGAAGTTATGCCATTTGGGCTGACAATGATCCTCTCAATACATAGGATCTAGCAAACTTGAATTATAATACAATGCATGACTAATCTCTACTTGAGTATTGGTCAAAGTAGTCCAACTGATTTCCAAAACAGTGTTGGCTACTGTTTGTGACACTTATTGCTGCTTGGAGATTGAAAGTATGTTGGTATTGTTGAGAACATGAGTCTCAGCATCTGATTTGTTATCTTGCTGGTTAGAGTCTTTCAACAGCCCTCTGTAGTCCTGTTTTCTGTATTCTCCCTCTTCTGATGTCTGTCCTGTTTACCTTTCTTAAGGTAGGACTTAGATTTGATCTGAATATAACCTTAAAGTCTCATCTTACAGTGTAGCTTTTATATTAAAAAGTAAAAAAATAAAATAAAATAAAAAACATGGCTCTCTAATTGGACTTAAGGGAAGTCATGTCTTATTAGAGAATTAGCTTACTACTGGAGTTTAGTAAAATCATGGTTCTTAGGTGAGAACACTCAGTTGGATTTCTAGCTTTATAGTGTCTGGTGTCTGGTCTCCTTGTCCTTGCTGCCTTTGTAACTCTTCCATCTTTTTGAAACATACATTTTGTAACTCAAAATAATACTTTTACCATACTGTAGTATTGCATTATTGCTTCATGCTCTAGAATCATACCTACAAGTAAAGATAGTTCAGAAAAAAATTAATTTTCACAGATTCTGTTCCTCTGAATTCATCAGTTTTGTGATAATCTTTTTAACGCTGATCATGTAAGTCATTATTTTTCTTTACATTGAATCTGTTTCCTGTTACATAATTTGTCTCTTTATCCATTATTTCCTTTCTGTTTCACACTTCAAATCCTTATTGGGTCTTGAGTCATCATTATGTCTATCTTCAGAATAAACTAGGATATATTTACTTCGCTGCTTTGAGCATTCTGTTACTTAAAAGGCCACTTCACTGAACGGAACTGCCGCAGTGGTCTGTGTAAGTAGGAAGCTTAACAAATTCGCATGTTTTTCTTTAGAATTTCTTTATCTGGTTAGAAAATTTATCTAAAGCTTTTGCAGTTTCTCAAGCCAGAAATCTTTTATTTTCAATGAGTTAAGAGCACTAACATTTTGTTCCTTATTCGAGTTCTTAGTATTCTCCAAATCTCTTCTGTAGCCTTCAAGTTCTTTACTCTCACTTTACTGACTACAACCCAATAACCCCCCAAGTAAATCCTTTCCAGAAACTAGTTTACCCCTTTGAAGCCACCAGCTAACAAAAGTTCCTACAGAGGGAGGTTCAAAGAATTTCCCCTGCTGACTATGATAGAATGTAGGACAGCCTGTGAATAACCCTCTTGGGAAGTATTCTGAGATGTTCACATCTGTTTATAGATGCTGATATTATGGAAGATCCCTCTGGGAAACCATCCTTTTGACAATACAGCCACACCAAGATATTTCCCCATCATTTGCATAAAATTTCCTACTGTTGTTTTTGAAAGTTATTGCTCTGACAGATTTTACCTGTTTATGGTTATCTGTGATATTATGCACCTATAATTTGTAGCATCTAGATTTACAGTGGGGAAAAGAATCAAACTCCCATTTCCAACATGTGGCTTTTAGACAAAGCATTATTTGGCTAATGAACGATAGCATAATATGATGGCAGGCAACTCTAAACCTTTATTTGGGAAGATAAATTAATAACACCAAGGTCTTACCTTGATTTTACAGTGATTAAATCTCCCCCAAAACTCAAATAAAGTTTGATCATGAATTCTATCATTTAACTAGAGTTATCAGGTTTCTATTGTTTGGATTAAATAAACTATTTCTCATTTTACTTAATACATTGCAAAGTTCTTCCTTGTTGTGTATTCCATTTTATCTATAAAGTGTTGACTATATTTACTTCATACAATAAAATGTGAACTTGATTCTGTCTTTTATAGCATAGTTTCTTATTGCTGACTTTGTCTTCACTCCGTATTCATTCCCGGTTTAATTAAGTGAGTTACACATAATTGACTTTGGTATGCAATGTGACTTTGGGAACATTTAAGAAGAAAGACTGTAAAATAACAAAGTGCTGATTTGAAGAGCATTGTTAGTAGAGAGAGTATCATGCCCAAAGTACTGATACAAAGGAAAGTCATAGACTCCAGACGTCTTCATATTTTTATTTGGGGATTAATCTACTTTAAAACAAGGCTGTTATGTATGTTCTAGGTACATAAAATTCAACAGGATGATTGAAAAAAATAAATGAAAAAATGAAAGAAGTCACCAATTTTCAACTGTCCTGTAGATACCCTAGGATGGTAGTGTACAGGTGCTGTACAAAATACCAGGACCCAGCTGAAACTCCAAGCAGCAGAGGTTAAGGAGCCTGAAGTTGCCTCCTCCTGTAGCCAAGTGGGAATCCTAGTGGAGGGAGAGTGACAGCAACCCAAAATGTGTTTTACCTATAAGAAGTGTATGGGGTAAAGATGGGACAGAGATTGAGGGGATGCCAAACCTAAAACTCAAGGTATGATGCATGCTAGAGTGGATGTGGAGAAAGGGGAAATGTCTTCCATTGCTGGTGGGAATGTAACTTTTTAAAACCACTTTGGAAATCAATCTGGCATTTTCTTGGAAAATTAGGAATAGTGCTTCCTCAAGATCCAGCTATACCACTCCTAGGTATATACTCAAAAGATGCCCCACCTTTCAGTGATGACATTTGCTCAACAGTGATGGTAGCAGCTGGCACAACTTGAGAGCCACACCATCAGAGCGAGACAACTCCTGTCACTATTTGTGATACTGTTACGCTTGCAGACAGTAACCTAGTACAACTGTCTTCTGAGAAGCTTCATCCAGCAGCTAAGGGAAACAGACACAGAATAGGACAAGCACAGGAACTCTGTGGAAGTGTAGGAGGAAAGACAGGGAGGGTTCAAGGACACCACAAGAAGACCTACAGAGTCAACTAACCTGCCCCGTGGAGGCTCACAGAGACTGAACCACCAACAAAAGAGCATGGTTGGACTGGATCTAGACTCCTATACATGTGTAGCAGATGTTCAGTATGGTCATCATGTGGCTCACCTAAAAAATGGATGTAGGAGTTGTCTCTGACTCTCTTGCCAGCCTTTGGATTCATTTACCCTAGATAGGCTGTCATGTCAGGCTCCAGTGGAAAAGGGTATGCTTATTTTTGCTATAACTTGAGGAATCCGGGTGGGTTTGATAACTCGTGGGGACCTTCCATACTCTGAAAAGGACAAGAGAAAGTAATGGGAGACATGAGGCCTGAGGGTGTGACTGGAGGAAAGGAGAGAAAGTGCTGGGATCTAGATGTATGGTGATTAAATAAACATAAGTAAATAAGTGGGAAGAAAGAAAAAAAATTATAGATAGAAAGGTTGGAAAGAAGGAAGGAAGGAAGAAAGAAAGAAAGACAAAAATAAAGAAAGACACAAAAAAGAAAGGTGTTAAGAAAGAAAATACCAGGGCCTAAAGGTAAATGTGCAGTCTGAGACTCTGACATAATGATTTCATTAGATTAGGGTAGCACATAGCAAAAACTTCTGAGATGGCTCAGAATGCCAACCTGGACACTTCAGAAGTTACTATATAAAGTCAAGAAGGTCCTTCTAGGAAGGATATGAAAATATAAAATCAGAGTGTTTTTAATATACTTGAACTTCAAGTGTAGTTCGTTTTCTAATCCTTTGAAGGCACTTCTTTCTCTATATATGTCATATTTATATATTTAAACCATCAGTGGACAGCATCACAGAAACTACCTGGCTATACATCATAGTTGTACTGTGTTACATGAATCAGACCTGTTGTGATTCTGTGGGTTCATGTTGAGAAAAAAAAAAAAAAAAACAGCAGAGAGATGTAAAACTTGGGGTTATAATGGGACTTTATTTGATTCCTGTAATTTCAGGGTTAGCTGAATAGTTCAGGTGGGCCTTACGCTTCAGTGACCCTGATGGACGTGATGTCAACAGAATTAGTTGTCAAGATTGGGGAAATTGGAACAAAGGTAGGATAAGGGAGGGTACACTGGGATCACATGCTAAGGAATGTTGGGATCTATGCCCATCTCAAAACACCATCAGGCCTCCATCTTTGATAATCTGGGTAACTTGTAAGAGATAGCAATTTTCTTTTTCAAGAAGTTAAGCATACCCTGATTTGTTGATTGTGTTTGATTTGCAAAGTCCATACCAGGAAGTGCCTCAGGCTGGTCTTAGTAATTCCTCAGCATTTACACTCTGAATCAGGATTTTGAAGGCCTCAGAGAAGCAGATAGAGCACAATGCCAAAGTGTGGTTAGCACAGCACCAGATTAACAACAGGCACCACAGACCAGAGCAATTTCCTGGACTATAATGCAGCTGGCCTTATATTCTGACTTTCAGAGAAAGTATTTGGCTGAATCGTTCTTCCAACCTCTACATCTTAACCTAATTTGTCAGTGGCCAAAAGGAGTCTACAAAGAATGGTATTCTGGGACACATAACTCCAGTTTGTCAGTTTTACATAGTGTTAACCAAGGCTGTCATTTAAGGCATCTCGCCACTAAATGCACACTCCAGTTTAGCTAGCTAGAAACTTGCTACTTTTTTATAGTACAAAGATTCAGCCTGGTTCTTCTCATACCTGGCAATAAATAAACATGGATAAAAGTGTGAGCTTCAGGGTAAGCCTGGATTTTGGCTGACTGTCTGCTTCATCTAAATGACCATGTATCTATCTCTTCTTGGAGTCTAAGTTTACTGTTGCATAAAATATACTTAGCCAGTTCCATAGCCCATGGGGCTATTGTGAGGATTAAGTGGGATATTTCTATAAAGTACTGACTGATATTTCTAGCAAGTTCAAGTACCCCTTGTAGCTTAGTGCAGGTGTTAGGTGAATTTTTTAAGCAGAGACTCTTCCCTCCATACTGAATTAACTTTACACTTTTTTCATTCTACTGTAAAATGTGCCTTATATGTTTAAAATGTCAACTAGTCCACAATTACATGCACTTTATTTCTTCAGGAACACTCTTAGCTACCTAACTCCTGTTTCTCTACCTTTGTTTATTCTATATGTATCAATTTATTACCTTATTAAAATATGACAAAAATAAGTGACTTTGATCAGTGAAAGAGATACAGTCTCAGATTACAGAAAAGAAAGATCAATACATTATTCCAGGCCAATATGTATAAAAGACATCTACAGCTACCAATTCCTTCTATCTGCTTCTTCCCGCATATTGCTCTTACAAAATATTAGCAGAATTGCTGTATCTAGGAGGAATACAGAGTGATGGCACCTAAGCTTTGAAGTAGCCCGTTTTCAGTGATTGCTATCTGAAATTTTTTGGGATTATTCCTTTAATGGTTTATCACAGCCTTTGCATATCTTAGTCCTGAGACAAGCCTGGCTACTAGGAAGTCTCCATGACCGAGCTTTAAGTGGTCTTTCAAAATAGTCCCTAGATGAGATCAGTTTTGGTATGTAGAAATTGACTCGCTAAATGTGCCTTTTGTGTAAAAATTAAATGAACTTCTAGGTTCAGACCATGCATGCACTTAGGTTGATGGTTCAGTCTCTGTGAGCCCCCATGGGCCTAAATTAGTTGACTGTGTTGGTTTCTTGTGGAGTTCTTGTCTCCTTCAGTTTCCTCAATCTCCAGTCCCCAACTTGTCCACAAGATTCCCAGGTATGGAGCTGATGGACAGCTCAGTCTTCATGTAGGTACTTTAGCAATTAGAGCATAGGCTGCCACAGACATGGATGTAGTTACCAGCAGTTAGATCAGTATGTCCTAGCTGGCCAGCCTTGTTTGGCCTTAGTGGAAGAGGATGCCCTTAATCCTTATGAAAAAGGAAGGCGGGTGGGGGATGGGGGCTGGATAGTAATGGGCCTTCCTTCTCTGAGAAGAAGAAGAGGGGGGAATGGAGGAAGAGGGTGTGAGGGTGGGACTGTATAGAGAGAAACTAGAAGGCTGTGATCAGTATGTTAAAGTGAATAAATAAATAAATAAATAAATAAATAAATAAATGGAAAGACAAACAATAACATTAGCATCCACCCATGTCTTCTATTAATATAATTTACAGTAAATGCACAATCAAAGTAAGAGTGGGGGAGGGGGCAAAAATAAAGCCAGAGACAAAGAGACAGAGAACTTCTACAAGGCCATTGTGGTTCAGTCCTTCAGAGGTTGATCCCTCTGCTGCTGAGAAGCCTGAATTCATCTCCTTGCTTTTGTATATAAATATACATAAAAGTATCTTGAGTTGCCTTTCATATTTCTTCAACATTAGATACAATGAATTGTGCTTGCTTCCCCTACCAGGCCTTTTTTCTATGTGTTGGAATTTCCTCAAATACTTCCCTGTCTTTCCCCTGTTTACTGGACAATTTTCATCAAGTTACAAAATCGATTTTAGCTCTCTTACCTAAAATATATAATAAAAAGTATGTCATTAACAAAATAAAATATATCCTCCATTGAAACTACTTTTCATTTATTCATTTATTTCTTTTATTCTTTTAATTATATGAGTATATGTTTGTTTTGCCTGCATGTTGTCTGTGCAACCTGCTCATACCTGGTATTTGCAGAACCAAGAAGATGACATAGTATCCCCTGGAATTATAAATATAGGCAGCTGTGAGCTGCAGTGTAGATACTAGGAATTTAATTCAGGTCCTGTGGAAGAACAGCCAGTGTTCTTAACCACTGAGCCATCTTTACAGGTCCCTTAACCAAAACTTAAACATCACCTAAAGATAAATTTTCATGTGTGGCATGATGGTGCAAGCCTTTACTCCAAAATTTTTGGGAGGCAGAGGCAAGTAGATCTCTATGAGTCTATGGTCAGCCTGGCTATTAGAAAGTCTCCATGACTGAGCATTAGGTGGTCTTTCAAGATAGCCCCTAGGTCAGATAAGTTTTGGTATGCAGAAATTGACTCTCTAAAGGTGCCTTTTGTGTAAAAATAAAAAGAGCTTCTAGGTCCAGTCCATCCGGGGTACGTGGTTAGATGCTGTGTCAAAATAAAATAAAATATAATCTAAAACCATAAAATTACAGAATATATTTGTGGTTCTCCTGTTCCCTGGGGGACGACTGGCTTCCAGCCCACTAAGACAGGTGGACCTGAAGGCGAGGCACAGGGACCCTGTGCATGAAAGAACAGCCTCTGGGAACCACTTCAATGACATAGTTCAAATTTATTTAGGGGGAACAAAGGCTATATACCTCTTGGGGACTGGGTAGGGGGCTCCCAGAGTAGGTGTACATAATTGGTTATACCTAGGCCTTTCAAGCATGCTTGATTTACTTTAAATGTAACGCTCCTATCATATGAAAAGGAACACAGTACCTTTGTTCCTAAAGGCACAGGGAGGGAAAGAACTGACTGTAACCTCAAACAGCAGGGTCCTTCCAACATTTTTTTTAATATAGTGCCTCCAATTATAATTTTTCTACCATCTTATCAGCAGTTGGGTTTTGTGTTCCATTCCATTGATTCTATGCTGCTCCAGACGCAATGGCTTTCCTGGGTTTGGTTTAACATATCCTTTTATTTCTGCCTTGTGGACTCAGACTGTGCCACTTCTTCCATCCTTTTCTTGTTGCTTCTGGGACACTTTTTTTTTAATTATTTCGTTTTCCTGATTGTCCTCTAGATGTTCTGAGTTTGATAAGTCTTATCACCACTGTGTTTCTATATACCCTTAAAGTTTAACAACTGTGCTATGTTCCTGAGCCAGTGTTCTATTGCACCACCCAGGTATATCAGAGAATGAAACAAAAAAAATGTATGGCAGAGAGCTAAGTTTGAACATTCAGATGTACCTATATCAGTGGTAGGTAGAATGGGAGTGTTCTTTAAAGCACTCGTAGCACATCAAAAAGTACTTTCATACCTTGAAAATATAAGAAAACAAGAGGAAGAAGAAATCCTGAAATTTCTGTAGTCAAGAGTTAGTGTTATTTTTGTGTCCATTCCTCTCTCAGGGTGGCTTTTCATTCTCTGTGACTAACTCATGCATTGTAAATATTTTTGTATGTGATAAAGACCTCAAAGAAAAATAGTCAGTCTCTCTCAGACATGGAGATGGCAACCATTCCTTTTATGTTTTCCTCTAAGTCTTTCTGTTTAAGAAGCTGTACTGAGGCAAAGAATATGGTTTCTTTTTATTTGGTACAAATATTCTGTATTCCCATTAATTTTTGCTCTCATACTGCCGAGTTTAATGATATAAATTTGCTGTCTTGTGTGTTGTTTTGTTTTCAAACAGACAGGGTATAATGAAAGCAGCCAACTAGAAAAAATATTTTCATAGTTATTGCTTGAGTTTTGACAAATAAATTTTTGATACCCCATAGTCTCTCATTTCCCCTTTCATCCCTCTTTTAGCCCATAAAATTACTTGATTTATTACTTCTGCACAGATGATAAATCACTTTCTTGGTGTACCTTTAAATCAAAACTAAACAAGATAAACTATTTTAATAATACTTTATTTTAGATTTTCTTTTATCTCCATAACCTTTGGCTTAGCCTTGCCAGGAGTGATATGTCAATGCTATTTTTTTCCAAACAGTGTTAATTCCTTATTAGTTTGCATTCCTTCTTTTCTTTTTTTCTTTCTTTGAAAATAACCACTTAACCTTCCCATGATTTAATCATCCAGTTCCTCTTTGATTCATTCTCTTTAATTCACAGTGCTGATACCTGTGGGATAAAAATCATAATGTCGTTTAGAGATGTTCAAGGCCTTGTGAAATGTAAAGCCAGCAGTTAAACAGATTGCTTTCCTGTGCAATATCTTTTTTGCTTTACACAGTAGTGCAAACATCTCCTGGGCGAATTAATTCTCTTCGCCTCTCAGCCCACATAGTGTTCAAATTAATGGCCAACTCTTCCACCAGTCTCTGCGTGCACATGTGACGGGCCTGGGGCAGCAGAACCTCACATTTCCTGGTGTCATCAATGCCTGGTATAGAAATTAGCAAAACATCCAATCAGAAGATGTCCAAAATTTGTGCTGCTTTTGAAAGATTATTTTTTCTCTCTGCAGCTGGATGATAAGCCTGGGTTTTTAGTAGCTTTGTTGTCATCATACCAGGAAAATAAATTTGACCTGAGATAAGTAGAGAGAAAACTAGTTTACAGAGATAAGTAGAAACAGGGTGAGGCTTTACTCTTGGTTATTTGATCATTTGGGGATAAGCCTCTGTGGTATTAGTTTACAAACTCTCTCTCTCTCTCTCCTCTTTAAACCTGTTCCCTCTTCTGTTTCTCTATCTCTACACTTACATTTATTTCTGCTTCTCTCACTCTGAATTTCTCTCTTCTGTACTTTTTTTTTCTTTTCCATTTGTACCAAATTTTCCATTTTTTGCTTATGAGGCATTGGACAACTTTCATATTCTCATTCATACCTGAGTACTTGGTGGAATATTCTATTCTAATGAAAAAACATAAGATGACTTCAACACATCACTGGTGTTGTTACTCTACTATCTTTCCAGCATCTAACAATAGCCTTTTCTTTTACTTTGAGGTAATTTATGTGCTTTTGCATTTATTTCCTTAACTGACAACTGAATAAGCTTTAGTAATTACACCATTGTTTTCTGTAGTCCTTGTAACATCTTCCTCATATTGGTTTTTAACTGTGGTAGAGTGTGTACCTATTTTTAATGTGTGCCAATTCCAATACTGTAAGAGATGCTAGCTCATTACTGCGTCTTGTATTTTGTTCCATCCACTTACTTGTGGCTATAACTGTCATGTTTGGATGAACTCAGCCAATATTTGTTATCTAGTAAAAGATATGTATGAAATGTGCTCATATAGGAGTTTCTAAATGATAAACATTAAGCTGAAGCACCAAAGTAGTAACACTGAAGAATAAAATCAATTTCAAAATATAAGACTAAATTAACTTGTACTATACTCAACTGTAATAATGGCTTAGTTCTTTTGCCCTTTCCAACCTGCATACACGTCAACCACAGAGGCGAAACTAAATATAATGACTGCCTAGTCTATTGTTTGAGTTAATAGGTTAATAATGACTGCTTTTGTGAAGATGCCACCTTACACTATGCTTTTTTTTTTTTTGAAACAGGGTATCATGTATCCCAGGCTGTCAATTCCTAATTCTGCTGGTACCTCCACATTCTGGGATTATAGAAATACACCAGCATGGTTAGCCTTAGAATTGAATTGCTATTGAGGCATGTTTAATACAAATTTTGAGTCCTCCACATACACACGGGTGTTTACTATATATGGCCAACAATGTGTTTTTGATATGGTGATTCTATCACAGTTTATATATGGGTTCAGATCACCAATTGTACACCAGGAATATGTACTCATATGTATCTACACGTTATCTATCTTTCTATCTATCTATCTATCTATCTATCTATCTATCTATATCATAGAATATTTCTAAAATTTATATCTGTAACAAATATTTACACCAGTCCTGAAGACACCTGATAAAACAGGGTCAGATGAAAGGGGAGGAGGTCCTCCCCAAGCACTGGACTTGGAAAGGGAGGGGCAGGGAGGAGATGAGGGACGGAGGGTGGGGTTGGGAGGGAATGAGGGAGCAGGATATAGCTGGGATACAGAGTTAATAAAATGTAACTAATAATACAAATTAAAAAAAAAGTAAAACTGTAACCACAATGTCAAATGTGTATATATAGCATTAAAATACTAACTTGATAACATTAAAAAAAACAAGCATATACAGAGTTTTTGTACTTGTAATTACTCTATAAGCATAGTCTTATAATGATTTGTGTATTATTCACATTGGATTAAGCATTAGGCACTTAGGTAACCTGGAGAATATTTAAAGGATATAAGAGGATGAATATATATCTCATGTAAATATAGTCTGATTTTATAGAAGGAATCTGTGTATTTGTAAATTTTGAAATCTTCAGGAATGAACTCTGCACTAGCTCTGCAGAGACAACCAAGGGAAAATTCTATCTGATTTTTAAGTTTCAAATACATCTCAGTGAAGGTCACTAAAGGATCTATAGGCATGAACTTTCTCTTCTCTGATACAGGCTTGCATCAGAATCTGAGTGTCCATCCTACTGAAGAAAAGGGTAATATAATCTCTAAGTCTTAATGACTGATGATAATTAAAAGTTTTATGTAAAGGACATAGTGAAATCCTTTAACTTCTAAATAATTTGAAGTGGAGTTTTTATATGAAATCAAGGATGTGGTTTATCATGGCGGAACATATCAGTAATCTCAGCCCTCTTGGGGCAGAAAGCGGAAGTATGCATAGTCTACACAGCAAATTCAAGGCAATCTTGGAAATAGTGTCCCCAAAGTAAAAACAAAACAGTCCACAAGCAATACCTCAAACACTAACAAGAAATTCCAATCATGTATTCATTTTGAAGTTTATTATCCATTTCATATAAATTTATATTACTCAATGGAAAAACTTGCCCATACCTCTTCCTTCTCAATACTATATAAAATATTCAGATGGAAAAGTGACCAGGCTGATATGTGCTTCTATCTCCAGCTGTTAGACTAATTTATACAACTGTCAAGAAGCACTACCCTTAAAGGAAAACCCGTGTGGTTCCTGGAGTGTTTTGAGAGTATATGAACATTTATTAAATTCTAAGTTCTCATTTAAGATTTAGATCCACTGTTCTTTATAGCCAGGGTATTGTGGGTCCCTCTCCGCGTGAGTCCATGTTGAATACTAAGAGACTTAATATAAACAGCCTCAGGCACCAAGGAAGTAACAGCAGTGCTCTCAGAGAACAGAGCTGTATTCATCTTCTCTCCTGCATTTCATATTTACGCTTTTGAACTTCGATGGAGCCTTGAGAAGCTGCTATCAAGGAAGGGTAGCCCTTTACAATCTGGCTAAGGCTTAGGTTCACATGTTATGTGTGGCCGGTCTTGCAGTCTAGCTGACCTCCCAACATTTACAGCTCATTCCTGTCATCATTTATTGGATTTTGTGAGTAAAATGAGGTGCTTTGGGGCATTATTGAATGTGATGATTGCAAAGGTCTCGGGATTTATCCATCAAAAATGTCAGGGGCTTTCTCTGCAGTGCTTGATGAGTACTTTGAATACTTAAAGGAAGTTTTTTTTTCTTTTTTTTTTTTTTTACTTGTAGAGATTTATATAGCGCTATAAAGTATAAATGTTTCTCTATGAAAAGTAGAGGAGCCCAGTTTCCAATCCATTCATCATCTATGTTCTGTTTATTTTTGTCTAAATCTCAGTAGGTTTCCCTTATGGTGTTAGAGACATTTGGCTAATTTGTTTCAGCTTGGAGGAAAAAGTTTTAAAATTTTGTTACAAATACCTTATGAAACTACCAAGTTTGTTTCCATGGGTATATCTGTAGCAAGGTCTGGTCTAACCCTCCTTTTCCCTCCCTCTTCCTTTCCCTCTCCATCCTCCTCTTAACCTCCTTCTCCTCCTATCTCCCACTCTCTCCCCACTTCCCTGTGAGGGATTATTCAATGTATAAGCAAAGTGAATATTTCAGCAAGCGTCAAAGGATGAAGGGATGAGATCCTGGGTCATAGGCTTTCTTAAAAAAATTGAAATTAAAATACTAGTTCTTATTTATCAATTAAAATCTAATTGTATGCCATAGGCTATGATGAGTAGTATTTTTAATATTATTCTATGGTGATGACGATAGAAATTTTTTTTACAGGTGCAGTATATCCATATCGTGTCTTTTTTTTTTTATCTTTTTTTTTCCTTTTTTTTTTTTTTTTCCAATGCAGTTTATTCAGGAACATTGAACAATCCTCGGACCCCGGGAAAGCCAGCCCACAGCTTAAATAGCCTCTGGGTAGCCAACCCAGGCGTGCCACGGGGGCAATGAAGATAGGTCCACATACATGGAAGCAAGCCAGATCCTCGGCCTTAGCCAAATGTGGAGTTGTTCATGACAGAGAGCACTCACCATCGGGAAGGTGGAAGGCAGAAACCAGCTCCATCTTTAAGGCATAGCATTCCGCAGCTCTCTACAGTTCCCCCTTTTTGTTTTAGACGCATCAGGCAAGAGTAGAGGTCTGATCTCTGATATTAGAAATAAATTGGGACTTTGTACAGATGTTCATTTAGGTGTCATCCACCCAAAGAGCATCAGACCCGTCCCATACCTTTTTCTCAGAGGCGGGACCTGGAGCATCAACCCGCATGCAATCAGACATGCTCTTCTCTGGGTCCAAAGCGGCTGACCCTGAGTGCAGTGCTTAGCCTCGCATCCTGAGCGTATCATTTTAGCTTTTTATGGTATCCAACCATGCTTGGGGAGAATGTCCTGCTTCAATGGCTGTAAAGGCCTGAATGATCATGGCTGCATCACACTGTTGTGAGACTCTAATCTTGCATATATACCACAGGCAAACCAAGGAGACCAACACCAGAAGGCCTGCTAACACTCCCATGCCCGCCCATTCCTTCAGATGATTCATGGCTGCAGCAATCCATGTTGATAATCCTGTGGCTAGTCCTGCGTCCACTCCGGTAGAATTTACTGTGACAATGGCCACTCTCAGCTGCTCCATCGTAGTATCGAATTCTCCAGTCCAATTACCTAAAATATAGCTCAACAATTGTTTAGACAGATTTGCAGCACAGGAAAAATTCTCATGTTGTATGCTAGTGACACAAAGTCCAGCATACTTTCATTGACAGCCAGGTTGAGCGATTTGCCATAGGGTATCAATTTGCTCCTGCAAGAGGTCAATCCTCTGATTGAACACCATCAAGCTTCCTTTTAGTTGAGCATTCATGTTCATTGTGACACGATTTTTTTTACATTAAAAAATTCTTTATTAATTACACTTTATTCACTTTGTATCTCCCTGGGGTTCCCTCCCTCCTTCTGTCCCAATCCCTCCCTTCCTCCACCCTCTGCATGCATGCTCCTCTCCAAGTCCAAGGATAGAGGAGGTCTTATTTTTCTTCCTTCTGATCCTAGTCAATTAGGTCTCATCAGGAGTGGCTGCTTTGTCTTCTTCTATGGCCTGGTAATGCTTCTTCCCCCTCAGGGGGAGGTAATTAAAGAGCAGGCCAATCAGTTCATGTCAGAGACATTCCCTGTTCCTATATCAATGGAACCCACTTGGATACAGAATTGCAATGGGCTACATCTGTGCGAGGGTCTTAGGTTATCTCCATGCATAGTCCTTGTCATTTCTATCTCACATTCTCCCTCTTTCAATTTTCCACTGTTCTCCCCATCCCTGTAGAAAAATGATTCTCCTTTACTCAGCAGCCATGGCTACCTATAGGTTTTCATTTGTGGTGCGACTTTGTGATGTTATCCACATCCCTGTTGACTGTCAACTGTTACTTTAATTGCACAGTCTTGTCCTATTAAGATCTGACACATGGAACCCTTTTCATATATAGAAGACTGTATTCTATGTGATGTCCTGCTCCTGTGGCTTTTACAAGCTTTGAGGCAGACCTTCTGCAATTTCCTCTGACCATGAGGTCTAAGGACGGCATTGCAGATTTATCAATTTGAGACAGGAACCTTGCAGTAATTTATTCTCTGCATTTCGGCCATTGTGAATTTCTACAATGGGTTATATCTACTGGAGAAAGCAGCTACTTTGAAAGGTTGAGAGCTACACTTATCTGTGACTACAAGGAGAGCTATTTAGAATGCAGTTTGAAATTCTGCTAGTTTAGAAATGTGGATGTAGTAGCTTCTCCTCTCATGTCCATTGCCTTACCAGCCAGGTCATATGTGCAGACTTGCTAAGGAATGAATAAGCATGCCTGTCCACACAGGCAAATCATTAATAATGATAAATAATAATAATATTATTTTTTCTTATTATTTTATCATTTGAATTTATTTCACTGGGAAAATGCTCTGTCACTTGTTTTTTTGTTTGTTTGTTTTTTCCCCAGCATTTAAGAGGATTCATGCCTTACTTACATCTGATATATAGACACACACAGAAATTAAAGCCCAACTTTCAATCTACAGTCACTGTTTAGCCATATCATCATTTTTGGTTAGCTCATTTCCTTATTTGTAGAGTATTGGTCATGATCATATTCTGGTCTGATAAAACAAAGATAACTTTAAGCATGATGAAAGAGAGAGGTCCCATCTAATTTCTGACATTTCGTAGGACAAGTACATCAACTTCTTTCACTTAAAAGTATTTTGGAATCACTAAAAAGGCTTTTAAAATATTCAGTGTATCATGGATACTTTTTTCTTTTTTTCTTTATAATTTTATTAATCACACTTTATTCACTTTGTTTCCCACCCGTAGCTCCCTCCCTCCTCCCTTACCAATCCAACCTTCCCTCTTTCTTCTCCACCCATGCCCCTCTCCCAGTCCACTGATAGGGGAGGTCCTCCTCCCCTTCATTCTGATCTTAGTCTGTCAGGTCTCATCAGGAGTGGCTGCATTGTCTTCCTCTATGGCAATAACTATTTTTTTTTCTGTTAGCCAACTCATACATACAAAGAGTCCTTTAATATCATATGTATTACAATTATGTACTGTAATTAACTATTTCACTATTGTAGCTACTGCCACTTTGCCATTTGGTGCCAAGTGAGTTCCTTGGATGAATCTTTGACCATATATGTGGATGGATGTTATGTTAGGTTTCATTCTTTCTCAGTATTTCTAAATATTCATTGACAATAACATGTCATGTATAACGGTATTGATGGGGGAAATCTAACTGCCTCAAAACATCTCTCTGTGTTTGTGATACTCTGTGAGCTCCTATAGCACGTTATTAATTGCTCTGGTATATTTATATATTAATATTGTTTTTAGATTATAATTTATGTTTGAAGAATAAAATATGGGAATGATATGTAGAGAACTTAAGTAAGCACACACAACACACATACACATATATGATCACATATATAAGACATTATTGAAGTGCTTTGTGTAGAAGCAACTCCAAAGGTAAAAATATATATAATAGGATAAACATTCTAACGTCTGACACTTAAAGAAACTAAGCAAGAAGGAGGACCCTGGGTAAGCTGCTAAATCCTCATTCAGAAAGGCAAAAAGGGTGCACACCGGAAGAGGAAGAAAACAGGGAACAGGACAGGAGCCTACCACAGAGGGCTTCTGAAAGAGTCTACCCTGCAGGGTATCAAAGCAGGTGCTGAGACTCAAAGCCAAACTTTTGGAGGAGTGCAAGGAGTCATATGAAAGAAGGGGGAGATAGAAAGACCTGAAGGGGACAGGAGCTCCACAAGGAGACCAACAGAACCAAAAAATCTGGGCCCAGGGATCTTTCCTGAGACTGATACTCCAAAACCAAGGACCATGTATGGAGACAACCTAGACCCTCTGAACAGATGTAGCCCATGGTGGCTCAGTATCCAAGTGAGTTTCCTAGTAAGAGGAACAGAGCTATATCTGACATAAACTCTGTGACTAGCTCTTTGATCACCTCCCCCCTAGGGTGGTGAGGGGCAGCCTTATCAAGCCACAGAGGAAGAGAATGCAGCCAGTCCTAATGAGATCTGAGAAGCTAGGGTCAGATGCAAGGGGAGGAGGAAGTCCCCTATTAATGGACTGGGGGATACTCATGGGAGTAGATGTGGAATGGAGGGCCGGATTAGGAAGGGATGAAGGAGGGGCTATAGCTAGGATACAAAGTAAAGAAACTGTAATAAATTTAAAAAGTAAATTGAAAAAATATCCTATATCTTGACAAATAAGGAAAGGATTGAACCAATTATGGTGCATGGGCCGTGGCATCCTGGAAGCACTCTGGCATAGTCCTTTAATTGATACTACTTCAGCAGTCCTATAAAACTGTTCTTCAGGCCACAAAGGAACAGGACCCAGATGGCAGGGGAGGAAGATCCCCTCTCCCTTTTCAGTGGACTAGGGAAAGGGGATAGAGGGGAAGAGGGAGGGAGAGTGGGACAGGTAGGAAAAGATGGAGGGGTCTACAGTCAGGATTAAAAAAATGAATAACTTGTAAAAAACAAAAGAAAACTGGGAGGGAATGAGGGATCGGGACACGGCTGGGATACAGAGTTAATAAAATGTAACTGATAAAAAAAAATAAAATAAATAAAAAAAATGATAAAAAAAAAACAAAAGAAAAATGTTTTTTAAGTACATAGCATCACTAAATACATTTTTTAGTATTAATTTAATTTGATGAGTTAAATTTGTATTTTATGACCTGGTAAATATCCACAAACTTAATAACAAGTGATCTATATGAAAACTCAGGAACAAACACAGATTTCCAACTTCTTCATAACTTTTGGTACATATTCATATAAGAATGCTGAACTACAGAGTCAGCTAACCTGGACCCCTGAGAGTTCACAGAGTCTGAAACACCAGCCAAAGAGCATACGTGGACTGGTCCGAGGCACCCTGCACAGATACAGCAGTTGTGCAGTTTGGTCTGCGCGAGGATTCCCCAACAACTTGAGTGGAGCCCTTCTTTGAGAAGGAGAGGGGAGAATAGGGGAGAAGGGTGTGGGGGGGGGGAGGGGGAAATCTGGAGGAGAGTAGAAGGGCTACAATTAGGATGTAAAGTAAATAAATACATACATGAAAAAAAAGAATGGTGAACTATGCCTCTGGTACACATTGGAGTGTACATTCAGGTTCAGAATATGTTTACAGACACAGAAGTAAAATGGATGTGGTTATAATAAAATATTAATACTTATGGTTGCCCTGAAAACATACATACAAGTAACATTATACAGATAGACCAGTGTGCCTTTATGAATTTAGGAACACATATGTCCATCTGTGCTTTGGACTTTGGCTTCTGTGAAACGTGGTGAATTTTTCTTGTTTTATGCATTCATGTGGTTCTCACATATCTTTAGGTTTTTAGATTTAGAACAGCACCTGTGCATGCTAAGTGTTCAGTACTCACTTTTCTCAGTACAAGCATTGGTAGGCACGATCTCTGGCCATGGTTTTCAATGCTCTCTAACATGAAGATCAGTTCTGGATATCATTAATGAGGATTGTGTTTCCTTATCACTCTCAGTGTTTTCTGAAATTGTCTGTTCTGCTTTGAATCGAGCAGGGAAGGATTATAGTAAACAATGTTTTCCATTCTTTAAGGTCCAGTTTTAATGATTTTACCGAGATAATGAGATTTCAGTAACAAGTGATTGTTACCTTATACATAGCAGCATATATCCAATTGTTGTAGGTGGCGATTTACTATTTACTATTGATATATCGTTTAGTAATGCCGCTGTTAATCCTAAACGGCTGTATAACCAAATCACCAAACAGAGACTATGATTTATTTAGTTAACCTAGAACACAATGCTGGACAATAGTCTGTCCTAAACCTCCAAGCCCTCATAGTTTCCTAACATTTAGATTCACCCATTATACTTGCTTTTTCTGAAATCTTAGGTCCGGTTCATTATCTAAGTAATTCCAAGACCTCTCCTCTAGCTCTCTCTCCCAGCTTCTCTCCTTTCTCCTCTGCCTCTGCCTCCCACTCCTTCATGTCCTCTGGTTCCTCCTCTCTCCCTCCTACTCTTTCCTCTACATTGCTCAACATTGTTTGACTGGTTGTTTTATTTTGGCATGTTTACCAAAATTGAGACAGGTGATGCTTAGAATAAGTATCACAATGCAATATCCGGATTGAAACCAGAGAGTGGGGGAGAGAAATCAGCATTTGAATGAACAAGGGTAAGGTGTATACATTTCAAAAGAACATTATACCAACATCCAGTCTTGCAAAATAGCAAAATCTTTTCTTTACTATAGGAACTTATCAATTTGTATGCTTGTTCCAACACCGTGAATGGATATATACTCTTGGTCTCATCCATGCGTGTGTCTATTACTTTACCATGCAAAGTGAATGACACTGGAATTATTATTTGCCATGTATATACAATAATGAATACAGTTTTTTTATTATAAAAAAGGGACCACATGTGGTGGCAGAAAATCATTGACAAATGAGAAATCTATTCTTGTTACATTTCTGCTTGGAAAAACTCTTAGCTGTAATGAAGAAGAGGCAAAATAATAATTTAAGACATTTTAGGGAAAAAAAATGCACACAATCCAGGGTCTACATAATTTTTCAGTGAAATAGTTCACAATTAATGGTTTCCTGCTTTGCCTGACAGAATCTTTCTTTTGGTTTGACTATTCTGGACTGAATTTTGAATATTCAAAACTTTGTTAAATGTCAGTATTGCTGCAATATGAATCAAATACTTAAAAGCATTTAAATACTTGAGCAGTACATAGGAGATAATGTATACTAATTATTGTATCAGCATTGAGAACACTGAGGGAACTTCAGCCAGTGTGTATACCTTGCCAGTTTAGAATACAGTACTATTCAAGTTTCACAGAGACCCAGCTCTCTTTAGCTGTGGATTTTTTTTTCTGCATAGCTTTCTGTTTTCCTGAAATGTGTTTATATCTCAGTTTATGAATTTTCCTGTCTGAAATGGGATATGCATATTCATGTACTTTGACAAGTAGAAGGTGAGGATATTAAGATTTGCCACTTCTTATTTTAGCCATGCTACTAACACTGTGGGATGCTGGTAATACAGACAGCGCGTATTCAACAGCGGTGGCTGTTTAAAACGGGAGACGGAAGTCGAACACTTTGAAATATGATCAGCGCTCTCTCTATGAGATACAGATAAATCAAACAGAAACAGCGCTCTCCCGGAAACAAACAAAATGGGAGAATGTGCCCTGGCTGCACCTGTGTGCACTCAGTTCCGCAGATGAGTTGAGGATCTCCGAAAAAAAGTTTACTACTGACATATTTTATTTAACAATATAAAACAAGAGCAAATGCAGGATTGAAAACATGTGGTGTTTTCTCTAGTGAATGTCCTATATTATGAGCAATAGACTTGACTAAGACAACACATGTATGAGTGATAAAATTCTTCACTTTTTTTTTTTGAACTGGAGCCAAATTCAGTTTGACACCAAATCTTACCACCATCCATTTCTGTCTCTTTTTCAATAATTTTCATAAAACTGAAGATGGTATCAGTTTCCTTTCCTCCCATGTATCAGCTACAAACTTAACTTTTGTTAGATTGTACAGTCTCAACCTGATATGAAGCCAGGAATGAGCCTTACTGAGTTTATAATCCACTGAGTTTTAAGTTGAGAAATATATCGAGTTATCCAGATACTTGTGGCCAGATAATTGAGAATTCTGTACTCACAAAAGAAACTAAATTAAAATTAAATAAATGCATGTTGAACATTTCTTTAAGTGTTTCTCAACCATTCAATATTCCTCTGTTGAGAATACTCTGTTTAGCTCAATACCCCATTTTTAAACTAGATTACTTGATTTATTTGTGTTTAACTTCTTGAGTTCTTTATATATTCTGGATATTAGCCCTCTGTGAGCTGTAGGGCTGGTAAATATCTTTTTTCCAGTCTGTAGGCTGTCGTTCCCTTCTGTTGACGGTGTTCTTTGCTTTACAGCAGCTTTTCATTTTCATGAGGTCTCATTGTTGTTCTTAGAGCCTGTGTTGTTGGTTCTGTTCAAGAAGTTGTCTCCTATGCCAATAAGGTCAAGGCTCTTCCCTGCTTTTCTTCTAACAGATTTAGTGTGTCTGGTTTTACGTTGAGGTCTTTAATCCACTTGCAAATCAAAATGAATATGAGATTCTAGCTTATACTCATCAGAATAGCTAAGATAAAAAACTCAAGGGATAGCACATGCTGGAGAGGTTATGGAGAAAGGGGAACTCTCCTCCATTGCTGGTGGAAATGTAAATTTGTAAAACCACTTTGGAAATCAATCTGGCGATTTCTCAGAAAATTAGGAATACTGCTATCTTTAGATCTAGCTATACCACTCCTGAGCATATATCTGAAAGATGCTCAAACATACAACAATTATGTTCGTAGGAGCTTTTTCATAATAGCCAGAAATTGTAAACAACCTAGACATCCCTAAACTGAAGAATTGATACAGATATTGCAGTACATTTACACAATGGAATATTACTCAGCAATTAAAAACAGGAAAACCATGAAATTTACAGGCAATTGGATAGAACTAGAAAAGATCATTGGGAGTGAGGAGAAAGATACACATAGTATATACTTACTAATAAGTGGATATTACCGATATAATGTAGAATACACATACTGAAATCTTTATTCCTAAAGAAGCTAAACAATAAGGAGGACCCTAGGGAAGGGGCTTAATCTTCATTCAGAAGAGCAAACAGGATAGATACAGGAAATAAGAGAACACATGGAACAGGACAAGAGTCTTCCACAGAGAGCCTCTGAAAGGATCTATCTATTGGAGTATCGAAGCACATGCCAAGACTCATAACCAAACTTTGGGCAGAGTGCAGGAAATCCTATGGAAGAAGGGGGAAGATAGAAAGACATGGAGGGGACAGGAGCTTCACAAGACCAACCGAGCCAAAAATCTGGGCTCAGAGACAGATTAATCAGCCAAGGACCATGCATGGAGAGGACCTAGATGCTCTACTCAGACGTAGTCCAAGGGCAGCTCAATCTCCATGTGGGTTCCCTAGTAAAAGGAGCAGGGACTTGTCTTTGACAAGGACTCAGTGGCCAGCTCTTTGATAAAGTTCCCCTAGCAATGTGGCCTCACTAGGCCACAGAGAAGATGATCTAGACAGTTCTGATGAGACCTGATAAGCTAGGGTCAAATAGTAGGAGAAGAGGACCTCCCCTATCTGTGGACTAGGGATGGGAAGCAGGAGGAATGGTGGGACTGAGAGGAGATGAGGGAAGGGGTTAGAGGTGAGATACAAAGTAAATAAATACTACTACACTACTAATAATAATAATAAAGAAAAAAATTAAAAATAACTATAAACATAAAATACAATATAAAACAATTGTAAACATAAAAATAAATGCAGGAGAGTAATTTCCACATGTCAAGTGTCATTTACATGTATTTCTATTCATACCATTGCCCTTCTTGCTTATTTTCTTTTGTAAACTGACTTTAAGTCTGAAGAATTAGATAAAATGTTGGCACTGTCTTCAGCTAATACTACAGTATTTTGTCTTAGACTCATATACTGATAAGCAGAGATGATAGTTTTGTTTTGATTTACAGAGCCATAGCTATCTTTGTAAACAGAGGGGATAAAAATTATACACACACACACACACACACACACACACACACACATATATATATATATACAGAGTAAATAAAAACAGAATTCGTGAATTCCTCCCTCCACTATCTGTGTCTTCAGTTTGAATTCTCAATGTTGATGCTATCTGTAGTTTTCTATACACTTACCCAGCAGGCCATCAATTTTCTTCACTTGTTTGAAATCTACTCAGAAACTGATGTTTACAAATGTGGACGAGAAAAATGAATTCTTAACACCGAAGTGGGAAAACAATGGCACACTAGACATAAATGCAAGGCGTGTGTGTGTGTGTTTGTAGCTCTGGTGTTCGAACCCAAGGCCTTGAGTATACTAGGTAAACACTATATCACTAAACCATATCTATAACATAAACACATGCATTTATTTAATAACTATATGGAATTTAATAACTATATATATATTAGTTAATAATTATATATTTAGCAATTAGGATAGAACTAAGTTGCACTGTGCTCTTTTTGTAATAATGAAAATAATATGTTTTTATTTTTATGTGAATTATTTAGGGCTAGTGACAAGAAAGAATATTGTCATAACGTAATTCAATTTATTTTTGTCCATTGCCAACTCTAAGTTCAATATAATGGCTGCTCTACCTAGGAAAAAGGATGGACCAAAAACAGATCAATGAGGAGACTATTCAGTTTCAATGTTTTAAAGAAAATTTCTCTGGGTTCACATCCCAAGGGATATATGCGTGGAGTTTTGTTCCCATTGTTTACCTTTGGGTGTCTGACAAGCGAACTAAAGAATAAATACAGAGTCCTCCCCAGCTTGAAAGTCATACTGATGTGAAGTTTGGGGTGCATATGTACACATACAGCATGGTGCCATGGGGTGAAAATATAAAACCGAATTCATTGTAGGCAAAAACAGAGACAGAAAAATACAAGTTTCCCCTGAGGGCTCATTATCCTGTGCAAAGATACACAGTCTGGGTGTGATTGAGTGGTCTTTGCACAGACCAAAAGAGTCTTAGCAGAGACATCCCACCCCCTGACGCTCACCCAGTTTAAAAAGAAAGGTGCATGTATTTAACTGCAGCAATAGAAATTCCCTGTAAACCCGGCAACCTCATTAACACAAAGCTGTCTCTGCAACTCAAGGTTACTCCATTCTGATCTGCTCTTCAGTGTCAGAAGCTGAACCCACTGAGTTGGTGAGGCTCAGAATTCATTTCCACCTCCATGCCCCTTGCTGACTCTGGGCAAGTCTTCTTACTGTAAGTAGGCTCTAATTTACAGCGTGTCTTCGTCCACAAAAGCAGCTGTGGACAGCAGCCTTGTTCTGAAAGCCCACAGAGTACTCTCTGCCCACAGCACACAGACATCCTCGGTGGCAGTGGAAACCTATCCTGCCTAGTTTGGAAGCCAGCCCTTTGAAAGGCCATTGTGTATGTCACAGTGATGCATCACCTTATTCAAGAGATGGGACCCTGCCAGGGCAGCCAGTTGCTGAAAGGCAGAGCTCCTCCTTTTGAAGAGATAGGTGAGGGCAAATTTAATTTTTTCCTGGAGAAAATGTCACCATCACCATCAGTAAGCACAAAGGATTTACACAGAAATTTGGCTGTTCTCCTGTAAGAGACAGATGATTTATGACCAAAGAACCAGTATTTTACCTTGGGGAATTTATTTCATTTGTGAAGAGAAAGGAAAGATACTTAAATGAGAAAATTGCTAGTTTAGTTGATGATCATAAAACCTCCCCTGCTGTTTTGGTTTCAATGAAAAAAAAAATACCAACTGGATTTTAAAATAATTTTGTGATTTGTGTACCAGAAGGTAAACAGTAGAATGTTTCCCAGAGAGAACCATTCATGAGATTTTTCTCCCTACCATGATACTCAGATGGAGAGAACATATTTTTTCTCATGTTTCTTAATGAACAATAAGTTTTAGATAAACCCAAATTCTTGCATAGAATTAGAACTATTAACTACATGCCCTCTAGTAAAGAAAAGTATTGCATTTTGGCTTTATTTTGGAATAGCAAGTAATGTATTTTATTGAGGCAAAGTTGATATGCTAGATGTAGCTTGAGTAAATCAAGTTCATTAAATCAAATAGAAAAATAAGTGGGAATATCTTTTGTGATTTGCACTAATAACAATCAATTACAGTATTTATGAAAATATTTTGGATAAGTATGTTTTTAATTTAATATATAAGCACAGAAGCTTGTCTTCTGTCTAGGAAACTTGAGTGAGTGGTGTGTGTTTGTGTGAGTTTGTGTGTGTGTGTTGTGTATGTATATGTGTGTGTAGGTATGTGGATTTGTTTCCCCGGGGTTACACACCACCTCGCCTATTCCTCCAAAAAGGGGAGTCCCCTTTCTCATTCGCCCCAGTTAATCAAGTAGCATCAATGCTGAATACGTCCTTTTCCCATGTGGCCTGGAAAGGCAATCTGCCAGGGTGAAGTGATCAAATCCAGGCAAGATAGTCCATGTCAGATGTAGTCCCACTTTCCTTAGTTGAGGACCCACATGTTGCCTAAAGTGCCCTTTAGCTACATCTTTGTAGGGAGGTTCAGGTCCGGTTCATACATGGGCTTTGCTTAATACTTCAATCTCAGCAAGCCCCTCTGGGTCCTGGTTAGTGGGCTCTGTTGGTCTTCTTGTGGAACTCTCACCTCCAAGTCCTTTTCTCCTTCCTTTTACTTTTCCACAAGACTACCTACTCATTGCCTAATGGTTGGCTTGAGTGTCATTATCAAGTTTTGAAGCACTGCTGGGTAGAGCCTTTCAGAGGATTGATTCCCGAAGTATTTGTGCAGCAATGGAGTAGTGTTCCCCTTTCTCCACATCCTCTCCAGGTGACACCTGAAAATTTTGATCATAGCAATTCTTACTAGTATGAGATGGAATCTTAAAGTCATTTGATTTGCATTTCCCTTATTATTAATGACGTTGAGCATTTCTTTAAGTGTTTCTCTGCCATTTGATATTTCTCTGTTGAGATTTCTCTGCTTAATTTGTTGCCCCATTTTTAAATCCTTTAAAATTGTTTATTATTTATATATTATAATTTATTCATTTTGTATCCCAGCTGTGACCCTCTCCCTCTTCTCCACCCAATACCTCCCTCCCTCCCTCTTCTCCTCTTATGCCTGTCCCCTAGTCCACTGATAGGGGAGGTCCTCTTCCCCTTCTTTCTGACCCTACCATATCAGGTCTTCTCAGTACTGGCTGCATTGTCTTCCTCTGTGGCCTGGCCTGGCTGCACCCCCCAGGGGGGAGGTGATCAGCCTGCCATTGAGTTCATGTCAGAAACAGCCCCTGCTCCCCTTACTAGGAAACCCACTTGGAGACTGTGTCTGTGGGCTATATTTGAGCAGGGGTTTTAGGTCCTCTCCATGCATGGTCCTCGGATGGGGTATCAGTTTTGCCAGCAAGCCCATGGCCCAGTTATATTTGGCTCTGTTGGTCTCCTTTTGAAGATCCTGTTCCCTTCAGGTCTTTCTATCTCCGCCTAATTGGTTTATTTTGTTTATTTGTGTTTGAGTTCTTGAGTTCATTATTTTGAATATTAGTCCTCTGTCAGATGTAGGGTTGGTGAAGATCTTTCCCAATCTGTAGACTGTCATTTTTTTTTCTATTGACAGTGAGTGTCCTTGGCCTTACAGATGATTTTCAATTTCAAGAAGTCCGATTTGTTAAGTGTTGATCTTAGAGCCTGAGCTGCTGGTGTTCTGCTAAGGAACTTGCCTCCTTTGCCAGTGAGTTCATAACTCTTCCTCATATTCTATTGTAATAGATTTAGTGTATTGCTGTTATATTGAGGTCTTCAAGGGAGTACTACCCTGAGTGTGATAATTATTGAACAAAACATGCATTATGATTGAAACCTGCATATTATTTTATTATCCTTAATTGATAAATCAAAGTGATTGTTGAAATGTTCAAGAATATACCCCAACCATGCTTCCCTTGTGTGTTTTTCTGAGCTTGTTGTACCTTGAAAATAGCATATGCATGGAAAGAATTCAAAATTTCCCATTCTTTTCCCTAAAAATGGTTCTGGAGCACACATAGGGCATGAAAAGGGAAAATATGGGAAAGAAGGAAAACTGCCATAACAGACCGTATGAAGAAGATGACAGATGAAAGAAATTCACTAAAATGCACTCCATTTGAAAATGTCATAATTATATCTAAGAGCTTATATTTTAATAAAAACTCTAAGAGAGATAGATGGGCCATATATACCAGCAGATTTTTTTTCCCAATTAGGGAGTCATATCTGAGGAAATTCTGAACACATAGACATTGTCAAAAAAAATTCTAATCTTTCTGTTACCTCCCCACATAGTTTAATTACTTTCATACAATAGTCTGAATTCAACTACTATGAAATGGCATTTTAGGATTAGTCCTCATTTATTAGATCACGTAAAGATTACATTAAATTTTTATGCTCATTTCCCCTCATATCTGCCTTGTGTCTTATTTAATTGCTAGGTTTACTCAACACCCTGAGAAGGTAAAAGTAAATTTTGCCTCCCTTTCGCTTTAGTATATTAATTTCACAATTTAGCATGCCATCAATTGGCCTAATTCTTCTTGAACATATAGGATTTTATCATACCAATAAGAAAACAATGAGGGTTCTTAGAATCACTTATCCCAACACTGTGGTTCTTTAATACATCACTTTTTAAAATTTTAACAGAAACATATAGGAGGATGAGAGACAGTGGGAAGTAATCTATCCACAGTGTGATAGATCAGCACATAGTTGAACACAAAGAAGTTAGCACGTAGTGTGCTAACTGACTAACGTGGGAAACCATTCCATCTAGGGAGGTGTAGTTCCTTAGTGAAGAATCAGAATCTAGGTCTTCACAGTTTTGAGGTACTTCTCCAGGCTTCAGTCTGTCTGCTGTGCTTTCTATAACACTGCTGTTACCGAGTGGGTTTATCTATGCAACTTATATTAGTATTCTGTCAACATCATACCCTCTTGTTATCCAATACAGCTTGAGGACAAGTTTCTTGGCAGGCCTGGCTGTGTTTTCTCAACTCCCTATTCTCTCTGCCATATATTTGTGAGTTTAGAAAGCAGGGGATGTAACCCCTTTGTGAAAGGATCAAATTTTTGCTCTAAAATCTCACCTGAGTGTCTTTTCAAGGAGGAAGATACATTTTGTGCTATTCAGATTAATGGAATCAAGCCATAGCCTCAAGAGAAACACTTAGAAGACAGGGTGTAGGTAAACTTGGACATGGGATCAATTATGTTTCATACAGGTCATAAGTGTCCTGGTAAAAGTAAGACAAAACCAATCATTTCCTTATTTGATTATAGTGTTCTCTTTGTGCCCAGATGATCAGTTAGGTCCCTGCTAAGTCTCAAAACACATTTAGAAAATCAAACAAGGTTCAGAGAGTAGGAACCAAGCAATAGTTTTCTGCCATGTACAGACATTTCTAATTGACCCTTTATCCTGTTGTTTGCAAGGCAATTAGGAAAAATTGTAGTTTGGGAAACTGAGAAAAAAAGAGTAACAGAACAGATGGGCCCAGAAATGTATTTTGCTTTCAAAAAAATATGTTGTATCATTTGTAAATAGGCCTCAATGATGATTGGAGTGCTATTATGTTTCAAATGAAGTCCAACACAATAGATTCAAAGGGCTAAGATATTTCAGATCCTTTTTAGTTTCTGGTAAGCCTTTTCTTATGAAAGTAGGTTGATATCACTACTTCTGTTTACTTCTGAATAAGGCTCTGTGGTAAAGTATTTCTAAGGGTCAAACTACGTATTCCTCAGTAGAAGCTATTTGTTTTCTTTTCCCAGCAGGCTTTGAACTTAGCAGCCTGGCTTTGAACTTGGAAATCCACCTGCCTCTGTCTCCCAAGGGCTGGGACTAAAGGTGTGTGTCACCACTACCTGATTTGGAATCCATTCCTAAGGAAAAGTAATTGAGGTTGCCTTTAAAAACTATGATATTTCACCCATACAACTCAATCAGAAATGTTCTGGAACATTAACCTACACAACATTTGGATTTCGAATGCAAGAGAATGAGACAAACTTTAATGCTTTTCCTTCCCCCAGCAGCCTTCAGAGAAGAAAGAGAATTATTCTTTTTTTAACATTATTTTTTTATTGATTACACTTTATTAATTTTGTATCTCCCCATAAGCCTCTCCCTCCTCCCCTACCGATCCCACCCTCCCTCCCCTTTCTGCATGCATGCCCCTCCCCAAGTCCACTGATAGGGGAGGTTCTCCTCTCCTTTCTGATCTTAGTCTATCAGTTCTCTTTAAAAGTGGCTGCATTGTCCTCTTCTGTAGCCTGGTAGGGCTGCTCCCCCCTCAGGGGGAGGTGATCAAAGAGCAGGCCAATCAGATTATGTCAGAGGCAGTCTCTCTTCCCATTACTAGGTAACCCACTTGGACACTGACCTGCCATGGGCTACATCTGTGCAGGGGTTCTAGGTTATCTCCAGGCCTGGTACTTGGTTGGAGTATGAGTCTCTGGGAAGACCCCTGTGTTCAAATTTTCTGGTTCTGTTGCTCTCCTTGTGGGGTTCCTGTCCTCTCCAGCTCTTACTATTTCCCACTTCTTACATAAAATTCCATTCACTCTTGAGCATGGCCAACAAGGTTGCAGTGTGAAACTCTGACCGATCAGATTTTGTTAAGAAAGGAAAGACTGAGGCTTTAGTCTTTGCATGGTTTCACTCCTAGATCTGAGCCTAGTCCCCATTATGTCTAGCTCTGTGGTCAAGGTGGTTTTCTGAGATGGTTCTTCTTTCCCTTAACTCTGTACCTTGATGATGCCCACAGGGTTCTCCCAGGTTTAATTCACATGCCCATGGTTATTCCCATATGTGGTCTTGCTAGTATTCCTGTCTTTCAAGTCTGATTTGGTATTGTTCTGTTAGGAGAACGCTCTTGTCTCTTGGGAGCTGCTAAGACTCTTCCGGTTTGGGCTTATGGTGGGAGGTAGATATAACAGCTATGATGATGATCAATATTGTTTTGGACAGTAGGTCCTTACTAATGTTTAAATAGCAAACTAAATGGACCAGGTAGCCCTTTGGCAGTTCCATGATCTCCCTTGAATAGGTTCTCTCATGTTTTTCAGTGTACTCATTCTGACAGAGTTTCAGTTCTTTAAGTAATGACTCTATTTCCTTTACTAGGTATACTCTTTAAATCATGTCTATCTGTTTGTGTTCTTAACTGTCTCAACAGTTAAGAAGCCATACCTTCTATACTTTAATATTTCCTCAGGCATATATACCATTTCTTCTCTAACAAACTATTTCTTCTTTAAAATATAGAAGCAGGAATGCAATTTAGCCAAAGATTTTTATGTCTTCTAAGAATGGTGGTCTTTGTTCTGTGGTATAATAAATGATGTATTTCTTTTCATTTGAGGTTTCATACACGCAGATTTCTTCCTGTGTTTATCTCAGTAGCATTTACATAATCTTTAAGAAAAATCAAAGCTTTTCTACAGCTTTTTTCTCCCTGTAAACCCTTGCTGGCATGTTCTGTTCACGACAATTTTAGGTTTTCATAGCACTCATGTTAAGGCTACTCAGCCACTACATTCTAAATAGTTCCATAGTTCCAAAACTACTATTACATTTGGATATATATATATATATATATATATATATATATATATATATATTTTACAGCAGCATCTCCAATGTGTAGTACCAGTGCCTTGTCTTGGACTGTCTAGGTGCTGTCCATAAACATAATCGTCCAGGAAACATAAACAGTGCACATTTATATCCTGCAGCTCTAGAAACTGATAAATCCAAAGTCAAGACAAAAACAGATTTAGTGCTGGTTAGTACAAAGATGACTATCCTTTCATTGTCTCTTCATGACAGAAAGAGGAATGAACCTTCTTGAGTCTAATTCATAAGGATATAAATCTGATTTATGTGGGCTGAATCCTAATGACCAAATTTCCTCCCAAAGTCTCCATATTCTAATATGGAGACTAGGATTCCAACCAAAGAATTTTAAGAAGACAGAATGAGTTAGATAATAGCAACAACATTTACTCTTTTCGCCTGTGGTCCTGCTCAGCTGTGTGTCTGATATAGGGTCTGATAACCAGAGGGACTCTTATTTTCTATTAGTATAACACCGAGTTTGAGAGAAATGGTAGAGAGTTCAGAAAGATTCTTGCCTAGTATTGATTATCATGTTGTACTGGAAATGATGCACAACCTCTCTAAGTCTGATTTTCTGATGTTTAATAATAATATTTAGTTCATGGTATTGTGGAAAAAAATAGAAAACCTAACATCATAATTATTAGCTAATGATAATGTCTCTGACATACCTTTTAAAATAGAAATGAAAACGCATATCCAAAAAAATACCCTAAAATTTAAGAAAAGAAACCTGTTTTTAATAGGGAAAAAATTCAAGATCAGTTTTATGTTTGTTTGTAAAACTGGTATTAACAGAAAGAAAAATACATGGTGTCAAGTCATCAGGTGCCTCTAATGTGAAATGTAGGATGAGTCGTGTAATATTTCTTTTTGTAGTTTCCTGATGAATTAATAAACGCTACTTCTCACAGGAGTCAATGAGTGGTGTGCAAAAGCAGCCTTCCCAGTTTCTGGCAAATGATAAGGATTAATGTGTTCTTTTGAAGGTTCTCAGTCTAGGACTGTAGGTGCGATGTAGTATTCTTGTAAATAAAAGCTGGAATTGAGACAAGGAAGTACATATGAAAGCATGCATTTGGGAATCAAAATTGTGATGGCCATTTGTAGGATACCTATGCTGGTATGTAGATTTGTAAGAACCAAAATGGTGTATCCCATGTTCTTCCTGACAAAGAACCCACATAAAACATGATCTCTTATTCTTCCTCATTACCACTGGTTTACAATCTCCTTAGTAAAATGACACTGAAGTTCTTGGCCTTGGATTTGAGCATTAAGAGAGGAAAAATTGGTGGGATAAGCTGATTTAAATTTCACAGGCCAGAAGGGGAGGCAGTTCCTGGCTATGGTTTGCATATGGTATACCAACTTCATAAACTCAACAAAAGGGGAAATCAGTAGAAAAAATATATATATTTTCCAGGAAAAAGTGCTTTAAAAATGATCTTTCTTTTTGTTTCTGGTCAAGAGAAGTAGGATGTAAATATAGAATCCCAATTGTATTTCTATTTGGTAAAGGAGTAGCTCAGTGGTTAAAGTGCTTGCTGTGCACATGTGAAAACCATAATTCGGATAATCAGAAACCCACATAAATTCTGGGTGGACATGGCATCTCACTTTCATTTCTAACCTTAGCAAACAGACATGAGATCAAAAGAGCAAAACAGCCTGGAGACTAGCCATATTAATGAGCACAGGATTTGATTAAGAGATACTATCTGAATGAGTAAGGTGGTATAGCAATTGGGGATATTCCCAGCATCAATCTTCAGCTTCTGTATGCAAACCCACCCACACATACTTACATACATATATACATATATACATATATACATACATATATACATACAGGCACATACATATACATATACAATGCAGTACACACACAGGCACACACACATGAAAAAGCATTGGAATCATGATTATGATCTTATCCAGGGTAAAGGAACTATCAGAAAGCCTGTGTAATTTCTAAGTGCTATCACTGATGGAAGAAATAGAAGTGTGCTTTTCCTAATATCTTGAAGATCTTTGTTTCCTTGACATGTGCAATGTTCTTAGTATAAGAATATCAGTGGTGTATCTCTTCCAACACTCAAGGAACATTGTGGAAGGCAGAGGGGAAAGAATATAAAAGCTGGAAGATAACAGAAAATAACTGTGAAATGGATTTTGTTTTCAGTAAGACACAGTTGTAACCATGGATTCATACCAGCAGTGGTTGCCTGCCCTGGGTCTAAAGGAGAAAGGGTTGCCAACAGTCAAGTATATGGCTGGGAAGAGAGGCTTGGGGATGCTTCCCCTCACAGCTCAACCACTGGCTATGAATAAATTCTGAGACCCAGGAGTTATTGCATTCAGTTGTCTACCTTCTGGGGAGCCTATCAGACACTAGTGAATAATTCCAGACAAATGGCCCTGGTTAAGCTTAGTGAGTCACAGAACGAACGAAAAATGACATGAATACAGAAGAAGAAGAATATGGAGGAAAGGGGTTGATAAGAGTGGAAAGGAGATAACAGACGATAGAGAGTCATCAGAATGTATTATAAACATTCATGAAATTATCAAAGTACATAATAAAGAATAAGTAAATGTATAAATAACATGTAAATAGTGCTTTCATTTATTTGTGCACTGGAAGAAATATTAAGTGACATAATCCTTAAGAAGAAATTCAATGCCTTTTCTAAGGTTTCATTTTAAGAAAGCTATTTTAAAAGATAGAACTTGCCTAATTGTCATCAGAGGTGTGTCCTCCAACAACATATGGGAGCAGATGCAGAGACCCACAGCCAAACACTAGGTGTAGCCAGAGAAACCCCACAGAGTGGAGACTAAGGTTTATGGGAGCCACAGAATCAACTAAGCAGAGCTCCTTGGGGGCTCACAGAGACTGAAGCTGCAAGCATGGACTGCTGGAGCTCAGCTCAGGTGGAGTTCAAGCCCAGAGGAAGATCTGTGGAAATGCTAAAGAAAACTTGGCCCAGGATTTCAACTCAGAACACTTATGTATACATCTGTTTGTTTGTTTTTTTCACAGCTGAAAATAATTTACATTTATTTCCTCAATATATTCTCTTTTAAGGGCTTCCTACTTTTGAAAATAAGGCATGCACTGTACTTTCTCCTCCTTCTCCTCAATTTCTGCAGTTTCCTGCTAACTGATGAACTATATCAAGAAAGAGGAAACAGCTTTAGTAACCAGTTAATATCTAACCGGGCACATTGGTAAATAACCAGGTGACCTCGGTTGGCAGCAATTGTGGTTACAGTATAGAGAGCTGATAGACTATATATCCAGGAAATTTTGATTTAATTTTTGGCACCTAGTGTCTTCCCACATCCTGTTCAAGAAATCTAATTCCTCTAATACCCAGGGTTCTAGGCAAATTAGTAACCTGAGTCAGTTCCTCATCATTGCTTAGCTCACCTCTGAATGGCCCTATTCAGTCTTTAAACCAACAATCCAGAAAGACCTTCCTAACTTTTTGATAATTATCTGGCTGTTTTTTGGAACAGGTAGGTGGGGCAAATTGTTGTTATAACCATGTGGGGACCCAACACCTCAGGCCTTGCTTTAAGGAGAGCATTACACTCTAGTGCCATTCCTGGAGGAGGCTTGGACACTGCTGTCGGGCTCCTTATGGGTCTGACCTAGGTCCTCTGCATGTATATTATGTTTGTGTATCCTTATGTATCTTGGTGTCCTTATGAGACTCCCACCAATAAGAGGGATGTGTATCTCTGACTCTTTTAACTGACTTTGGGACCCCTTTTCTCCTCCTGGGTTGCCATGTCCAGTTGTGATATGAGGGTTTATGCCCAGGCTTATTGTATTTTGTTAGGCCATGTTAGGTGGATATCTGTGGTAGGTCTGTTTCTTTGTTTTGTTTTTTAAAACAAAGGAGTTGATCTGGGGTAAAGGGGAGGTGGGAGGGGGAGTCTTGGAGGAGTAAAGGGGAAACTGTGGTTGGGGTGTAATGTCTGAAAAAGAATAAAAGTTTAACTTTCTGATTTTTTAGATGCAGTTTCTAACACAGAATAACATTTAAGAGGGAGAGGGGCAGCCACTAGGCTCCTCAGCTGTCTCTTTGCTTTCTCTGTGGATAGATATCCCACCTTATCCCTTCACTGACATTTTTCTGGTAGAGACACTGGGACCATAATGCTTAGCAAGAGCCATGGCTGTTTGTTTCCATATTTCATGATGTATTGGTCAAACAACTCAGGGGCACACTGTCCCCAGATCTTTCTAGAAGCATTGTAGCCAAAGTCACAATTTGTTGTTATGAAGAGTCTAAGAGTTAATGCTGCTGTGTCTGTTGACAACAATGTGGCAGTAAATCAGTGTCTATGAGAAAAGTAGCTTAGATTCAACAAAATCAGTCATATAGGACTGTATGCATTATGAATCCTTATATGTCTCTTTGTTGCAATATAGAAACCCATGTTTTAAATGTTGTCAAGTGTTCCCTGAAATATCGTATTCTTGCATTCTGAAATACGTGGTACAAATTAAGTGCTTGAATATAAAATTTTTCTACGTTTTTTATTAAATTATATAAAATTTCTAGTATATTCATGTTACACTATATAATTTTTGATAGGTTAACAGTATAATACATATATCATAATATGTTATGTTATAATATGATTTATGATATAAATCATTATATATTCTATATATATGTGTTATATATGTAATCATAATATGTTTTGATATATATCATATATAGCATAAATGTACACACATACACATTATGGTAATGATAGTAGCTCTGAGTCCTGGCAATATCCATTAAATAGAGATAGGGATAAGAGTGAAAAAAAAAAGAACAACAAATGAATATGATTTTACAGTTTTGTCTTAGAAAGAAAATATATCTTTCCTGAGACTGATACTCTAATCAAGGACCATTCAGGGAGATAAACTAGAACACCTGCACAGACGCAGCCCATGGCAGTTCAGTATCCAAGTGGGTTCCATAGTAATGGGGACAGGGACTGTCTCTGACATGAACTGATTGTCCTGCTCTTTGATCACCTCCCCCTCGGGGGGGGGGTACAGTCTGAACAGGCCACAGAGGAAGACAATGCAGCAATTCCTGATGAAACCTGATAGACTAGGTTCAGAAGGAAGGGGAGGAAGACCTCCACTATCAGTGGACTGGGGGAGGAACATGGATGGAGGGAGGGTGGAATTGGGAGGGGAGGAAGGAGGGAGCTACAGGTGGGATAAAAAGTGAATAAACTGTAATTAATAATAATAATAATAATTAAAAAATAAAAAGAAAGAAAATATAAACCTAGTGAGAAAAAACAAATGGGTATATGTATGAATGAGTGACTTAAATTTCACTGAAGGAGAGTTTCAATATACTTATCCTTGTTGAGAATGGTTAAAAACAAACAACTGAGTTATATTGTCCTCATGGAAATAGTTTATTATCCCAGTTTTTTTTACTTTAGACTCTGTTAAGGCTACATATAGGACATGTCATGGCAAACACTAAACTGGGTTACCAAATGAAGCTGCATAATGCTATATTATGGAATTATTTAAAAATAGATATCACACTTGGGACTTGTATGGTCTGAATTCTAAATATGTCTGGAGGTGGGGAGGTAGGCAGAGTGACTTTAGAACTCTTCCACCTGTAGATCCTTTAGCACTTAAAGCAACTTCAAATCTGGCCAGGCCGAAAGCATCATCTCACAGAGATAAAAGGTTCATAAACATGTGCCTGTGAAATACTTTGAAGGTGTTGCATGAAAAAGAGGCATCTTTTCTATTGTACAAACTACAATGTCATTTCAATAGAATCAATAGATTCTATCTATTCTTCTAATCAATCAATTCTTCTCTCTGGTAGCTATTTATCATATTCTGGAGATTGTATCAATGTAGACTGATCTAATGAGGTAGACTGGAGGAAGTTACAAAGTACTACGACTGTAAACAGTAGTTTTCTTGCTTTACTATCTCTGTTATTAAAGACTAAGGTCATTCTAAATGATATTTATGCTTTCTTTCCAGGGTCCTCCTTAGTGTTGAGGTTCTTAGTGTAGATGGCTGTCCTATATTATACAGCTGCTATCCGCTTATTAGTGAGTGTATACCCTGCCTGTCTTAAACAGGATAGACACCAGAAGTGGTGGAAGAGAGTAAACAGGATTGGAGTCTACTACAGAGCATCCTCTGAAAGGATTCACCCAAAAGGGGATCGAAGCAGATGCTAAGACTCAGGACCAAACTTTGGGCAGAACTCAGAGAGTCTTATGGAGGAAGAGAAGGGTGGAATTAGAGGGACATGGAGGGGACAGGAGCCCTACAAGGAGATCAACAAAACCAAAAGATCTGAGCCCATTGGGTCCTGCAGAGACTGATGCACCAAAGAAGGACCGTGTGTGGAGAGGACCTAGAACCCTGGTCAGATATGCCCAATTGGCAGCTCAGTCTCCATGTGGGTTTCTGAGTGAGGAGAGCAGGGACTGCCTCTATCATGAACTCAGTTGACTGCTCTCTGATCCCTTGCCAATGATGATGAAGCCTTGCCAGGCCACAGAGGAAGAAGATCTGAGCAGTCCTGATGAGACTTAATAAGCTATGGGCAAATGACAATAGTGGAGAACTCCCCCCTAACGGTGGACTAGGGGAAAGGGACTTCGGGAAAGGGGAGGGAGGATGGGACTGGGCGAGTTGAGAGAGGGGGCTTCAATAGGGATATATAATGAAAAAATTGTGAAGAAAAAAATAAAAATTAAAAAAGAAAAAAAGACTAAAGTCAGTGGAAACATGGAGTTTTCTCTGAAAAATGTATTGTAGCCTTGTCTGTGACATAGGGCACATTTTTATATATTATCTTCAAGATTTTAATAATTTATCCTGATCATATCTCCCAGAAAGATTTGGGCAATGCAGAGCAGAGTCCATCAGTTCAGATTTCCAATAAATTCTGTTTGTATTTAAAATCATGCTAACTCCAAAATTTTCTGCTTCCAGCTGTTAGAAAAAGAACGTTGAAAGCTGTTGGGGTGGTTTTGTCCCGAATTAGCTGTGTTCCTGGAAACTTTCCAGCATGGTAGTTTTGGGTGTGGACAGAGAGCCTGTGGGCATTCATCATCCATCCATGATAATGATGGGTTAGGTGCCCTAGGTACTAGCCTATACAGAACCCCTAGAGAAGGCTTTGATGCTATGATGGTTTGCTTACAGAAAAGGCAAGCAGAAAAAATAAAATTTTTGTGACTTAGAAAAAGAAAACCCATTGTTTCCGTTCTTGCTGCCACTATGGGATACCAGTCACAATGTGCTTCCAGGGCTTGCTCTGTTTGCTTTTGGTTATTTTGTTAAGTTTTTATTATTTTTTATTGGACCACATCTCTATCTATCTATCTATCTATCTATCTATCTATCTATCTATCTATCTATCTACCTACCTATGTCTATATCTCTATCACTCTTTCTCTCTCTCATCTCATCTCACTCCTCTTCCTTCCTCCCTCTTTTTTTTTCCATTCTCCATCTTCAACATGCTTGCTTTTGAAGGCACTTACTAGCACAATAATTTTACAAATCTTTTTTTCTAAAAGATGGAAACAGATTTTAAGTGGCATTTGTATTCTGTATTTTTAGCGCTTTAGTGTGCAGTAAGAGAGGAGAAACCAACACAAGTTCCTCTTTCAGTAAACTATTTTCACATAGAAATTTGAGTATTAGGAAAAGAAAGAAAGGAAGCATGTTTGAGTCAGGCAGGCTTAAAAGAACTAGGATTCTTTCTCAATTTATCGATTTTGTGCATGCGTATTTAGTACATGAGTACCCATGTGTCATGGTACAAGTGCAAAGTTTTGAGGACAACCTGTGAAAGTCAGTTCTTTCCTTCCACTATGTCGGTATCAGGGATCGAACTCAGGCAGTGAGGCTTGCTAGAGAGCACCTCCTCTAACTGAACCATCTCGCCAGCCATATGAAAATATTAAAAAAGTAAATGTTCACATTTCTGGTCTTGACTACCATCAGTTATGAACATCCACATTTGATTTGTGTACATATTCTCATTTCGTTTCATACATTTCTTGAGACATAATGAGATAAACAGAAATCTAACACCATTGTTTTTTTGTTGTCGTTGTTTGTTTGTTAGTGAAATAAGTCATCACACACTGAATCTATTGGCAGTGGCATGAAAGTCTCCACTGTGCTGCAAAGAAGCATATTTGCACAAAGACACCTTCAGCCATTATAAAGTGGTTCAATTCTCCAATATTCCACATCAGTGTGTTGGGACAGAGCATGGTGTTTTGGCTGCTGAGAATAACTCATGGCCAAGAACCCATCTGTCGGTGACAGAAATAGCCTGGGAAGATGTGGTGGTGGTGGCCAGTGTTCTGAGCTTGATGAACACCATCTGTACCTGGGAAAAGGACTGACCACAGAGGGTTAGAGGAAGAGGAACACAGCTGCCACTGCTCAAGTCTTTGCTGGCATTAGCCAGGCTGTGTCAAAACCCAGGCTGTACACTGCAGACTGTATTTTTCACATGAGAACTAAGCATGTCATGGATCCCATCATAGCCTGAAGAAAAAGATCTGTAAAAGTGAATGATAAAGAAATATGTTGAGTTTTGATTTCCAAGAGTAGACTGCTCATGGAATTCTAGAAGAAAGGGGTGGATAAAACAAAGTAGATGCAATTGGTCTATGTCCTACAGCTTCCATCAGGGTCAGAGGTCCAAATAAAGATAGTCAAGATGATAGAAGAATGCATTCCTGAATTGCATCTTAGTATTAGGTAAGACTAACATAATCCACAGTTCCAAAGATCAAAACAATCAAACAAAAGGATAACTGAAGGCTCCACCATGGGTTTGTGCAGAATCCACCTATTAAAATGTTTGGGCTCTAGCTTTCAGTTCCCCTATAATTGTTCTTGATCAGATATTTTGAATAACACATTAAAGAGTGCAATGTATCCTCCAAATTGTTAACCCTATCTAGACAAGAGATCAGCACACATTTTTATTTTAATACAAACCTAAGAAGTGAATATTTTCCTCATGGCTTGCTCACGTTTACACACACACACACACACACACACACACACATTTCAGATATGGTCTTATGTGGCTCAGGCAGGCCCAACTTACCAAGGGGACAAACTTAGGCTTCTGATTCCTCTATCTCCTACTTCTAGGTGCTGGGATCACATACATGTGTTACTGTATCCAGCTTAGGAGGTGATGGAAATAGAGCCCAGGATATTGGGCAAGCACCCTGCCAACAGAGCGACATCCTCAGACCCCTGGTGCATGTTTTTCTTGTTTTATTTATACAATCCCTTGCTACTTTGGGAACTAATTTTTTTAAAGGGTAAGGAATCTGAAACTTAAGCTAGTATTTGCTAGTTCCAAATGCAGAGCCTGCAAAATCCAAATTGCATATGGACTGAGAAAACATGGAGAAGGAAGACTCAGTGAGGAATGACAGTGGAGTGAAGTATGGAACTGTGTTGAGTGCCCACATTTCAAGGTTTGTGGCAAAAGCTGGTGTTGTCCCTGGTCTTTGAAAAGGCACACATATTGTTTTCTCCATATCAGAAACACTGGAGACAAAAATGTATAAACAGTGATGGGCTTGTCAATCAAAGGAGAGTTGGCAGTGACAACAGGGACCCAAACTCACCTTGACAGTGAGCCTCAAATCACATCTTTTCTTTTTAAGTTCTAAGAAAAGGTGGTTTACCACTCTGCTGGGAACACATAAATTTAGTGGGCACATGCTGGTTCCCTACTCCAAAATTGACTACTTAACAGAGAAAGAAAGTGTTGGTCCCCATGGAATTAACCCATTCCATCCTTTTATGTTACACAAGTCACATCTATTTCTATACCACATAGATAACACCACTTTTCTTCTCCAGCTTTTTCACTTTAGTGACTCTGAACTGAAAGATCACTCCTTTCCTTCCTGTATCTTCCTTTCTCTGCCCAATGCAAGTAGAATCCATTATCTCTACTTGCAAAGGGATTCTTTTTTTTCCCACAGCAACATTATATCATCAAACTGAGTGTGGAACTCTGAGCCACCGTGCAGGTATCCTACCTGAAAAGCTGCCCTCAAATGGAAATAATGACCCATGACTGCTTTTAGAAGATCCATATGAGAAGGTGTGTGATCAACAAACAAAACAAAATGAAGCACATTTAAAAACACTGCCAGGCTGGCTTCAGTGTCTCCATATAGAACTTTCTGTTGTTGAATGATCTGTAAATATTTAATACATTTCTTAAAAAAATACTATATTCTAACTTCTTTTATAGACAAACTAAGAAATAGAAACATGCTTTTCATTTCTTCTCCAGCATGGCCAGTTTTGGCTACACAGATAATACAGCACTTTTCATCTCTCGTTTGCTGAATTAGAGGTCTGGCCACTGAACAAGCAGTAGAAAAATAGTCTTCTCCTCTGGCATTTTTTTACTCAGGCAGTTTAAACATGTGTCCAACATCTTGTGTTTGCCTTTACTCTGTGTTTTCGTAAATTTCTCTCAAAGTAAACTACTTTGTATGAGCTATTATTCATATTGGATTTATCTGATTATTCCATGGTGGTAATTTCAAATAAGTGTCTTCTGAAATTTGATGATTTCATCAATGTAGAAAGCTTCATGCCAGTTCTGATAATCTCAATGAACTGTAGATTGATGGGAACTCGGCAGATGTAACCCTGTCATCTCCCTACATGTTGGGATATATATGCAGTTAGAACATACCTAGTGGAAAATTAATTAACTTTATTTTTGTACAATATCAATACTCTTACATTTGCCCCAAGAGTATGAGAAATTGACCCCAGTCACATAAATTATAAAAATAAAATATTTGAAGACTTTAAGTAGAAAAAAAAAAACATTTTGCTTTCTACAAAGCACATGATACAGAGACAGGAAACTTGTTTCATCCCTCAATATTTATTGCACATTTTAAGTTTGTGAAAAAGTCTGGTACATTTCCACAATATCAAGAAAACAAAGGAAACATTATCTTTGCAGAATTTAACAGGTTCAATAACGAATGGTTATATAAAAATTCAAAAGACTTAGGGTTAGAAAGATAGCTCAGTCAGTAAAGTGCTTGCCTTGCAAGTATGAGGACTTCATTTCAACTCACAGCATCCACATTAAAAAAAAAAAAAAAAAAAAAAAAAAAAAAAACACGAAAACCTGGTGTACAGAGACTTATTATCCAAGGACTGCAGAAGCAGTCATAGATAAATGAATCCTGTGAACCAAGAAAGGGAGAACTATAAACAGACTTCAGAATGACTTCCGTTTTTATTTTATAATGTTTATTTATTTTGCTTGCATGCATGTTTGCGCGCACATCACTGCATTTATGAGTGTAGAGATCAGAGGACTACTTGTCAGACTCTGTTCTCTCCTCTTATTATGAGGATTCTTAAAATGAAACTCAGAGTGCCAGGGTGGGCAGCAAGGTCTTTTAGCTACTGAGTCATCTCATCTTCCTAGTACCCTTGATTTTCTTCATTGCTTACCTGATGCTTTTCTTTTTGCTTTAGCTATGAGAAAAGATGTCAAGAAAATGGTGGAGGACTTAGGTAAAAAAAAAAAAAATTGTGAACATTGATCCATTGCTACCTTGTTCTACATCCAACTGTGTATCTACCAAGGTATATTTCCCGGTGAGCAGTAGAATACTGATGTATTGATGATAATGATGACGATGATGATGAACTTTCAATAACTAAATATATAGAAATTTGAAGTGTTGGGAACCCATACTAAATAGAGAATCTTTTAGATTCCTTAGAGATTTTTCCCAGAAAACTGCACCTTGATCACAAGTAATATATCTACTAAAAGATGTGTGTGTTGGTGAGGTTTTCATCTTCACAATGAAGTAGCTGACACAAGAGAACTTAACGTAGAAATAATTCATTTTACTTCGTGTTTTCAGGGTGTTGAATCAGAGCACCATGTTAGAACAGGCACAGTGGAGTGACTCTGCTCACCTTGGCAGCCAAGAAGCTGGATGGATCTAAAGACAAAACATGGTTTCAAAAGCCCCCTACACTCAACTGCCTCTTCAAAGAAGCTCCCGCTCATAGAATTCTGGTCTCTTTCCACTAGTCCATTCTGCTATGAATCCATTCATAAATAATCCAGAGACCTCATGATCCACTCATTTTTTTTTAGTACCATCACTGATAGGGCTCTCTGCCTTTAACACGGGAGTCTTTGAAAGATTCTGTTATATCCTCAAGCCTGTGCAGAAAAGACTCTGTGTTTTATTCTTCCTCCTAGAAGCTGCAGGAACGTCATTCTCATTCTGATTCCTTTAATATAAATATTGCTCAAGTTAGCTAGAACTGCCCTTTATTGTTTGTGGTTCTGGTGTAGAAAGGATGGAGGTAAGGCTGGCTGAAAGTCGGGAAATATCTTATGGATGAGTGAGAAGGTAAAAAGATACAGCAAAATGACTGTTAAGGTGAGGGCTTGAATTGTACAGTTCACCATCAGTGACAGGGGTGACAGCCACTTGCTAGAGACTGTCCATTTCCATCTCTATTCGTATGTTATGATTCTCTTGATTCAGCCTGTCAGATTGCAGTCCAGAGTCAGGAAGACTTCAGAAACCTCACCAGAGATGTTAAATGTGAAAACTTTGTGAAAGGCAGCTCAGTCTTTACACTATAAAATATCAATAACTATTTTGTATGTTCTGGAATAGTTCACTGAAATTATTTCAAAAGAAAGCTGTCTTGCCTATTACAAATAAATGTGAATTCCTCTCCAGATTTCAACACACTTTGGCTTTTATTCCCGTTAGAGTCTTTTAGGCAAGCTAAATATGTAGACTCTAAATTTGACTTTCATATTTGTTAATTTATCATAAATCAATTTTTGATTGAGTCATTAGTTATTAATGTCACTGCAATTTTCCTCTCCTGTTGGGATTGCAATTTGAAATTAAAAAAAAAAAATCTTCACTGTGGTCTTAAACTGTCTAATCATTTGGATTTTTTTTCAGTGAAGTGTGTTTACAAGAGGGACAGATTTTTTTTATATCTTTTTTTTGTTTTTAAACAACACTCAGTACAAAAAAAAATAGTGTTTGAAATGAACCTTCCAATTTGTAAATTGGATGGTTAGAAAATAGTTTAGCTTAAGTTTGTACAAATTATGTTCTTTTAAAAATTATTTTAACAAATTTGGCTAATAAGGTTATTAGCCAAATAACTAATAAAATAACTACTGGATAGTTATTTTCAAGTTGACATAAGCTAGAGTCATTTGTGAAATATGAGTCTTAATTGAGAAAATGCTCCCATAAGATTAGTGTGCAGGCAAGCCTGTGGGACATATTATTGATTAATGATTGATGTGGTAGAGCCTAGATCCCTAGGGACAGAAACTCCCCTGGGCAGGAGGTCCTAGCTGGTATGGTGTACAAAAACTGTCCGAGAAGTCAGGAGGGGCAAGCCATGGAGTTTTGTCAGTGTTTGATCACAATAGAAAGCTAAGTAAGACATTAGCTTTGGGATATAAAATCCCAGTGGAGAGAAGATTTCCTTAGAGGCAGTGTCTTAGCTGACTGACTGTTGTTCCTTCTCTAGCCAGTGGGTCTTTTCTTAGGCTGAACTTATTACATAAATTGAAGCAAATTTGGTAGAGATTGTTCATTGCATGATGTTAAAGGCATTTTGAATTAATGTTGTTTTGTGAATGCCTACCAAGTATGAAATCATTTCACAGATATAAACAGAAAAAGACAATCTTGTGTTCGGGGAATGAACATACACCATAGTGAGGGAAAAATCACAACCCAATTTCTAATAGCATATTATCTGACATCTCATAAGATAGGTGGTGTATCTAGGAGTGAATCTGTGGTCTAAATTGCATCAAATCGAAATAATCAGAGCTGGCTTCTTAAAAGAAATTGCATTTGAAATCATTCTCAGAAAATTTTTTGAGAAAGAGGGTAGGCAATCTAGCAAGAAAAGGCCACACTTCCGTTTTGATGGCCATGGCCTCCCTGTGTTACAAGTAAAAGGTAGAATTTGAGGCAGCTATATATCCCAGGTCAGTTCACGCTATCTCTTGCCCTCATCTGTGTAAGTGAGGCACAAGTTCTGCATTATGACCATCATCATCCTCTCCTTCAGTCACTCAAGTTTCAGACACATTATATTTGACAAATAATATCTAGTAGATGTTCCCCTTTTTGCCATAAACCAATTCTTAGCAATCTAAAGTCATAAAATGAAGACTTTTGTTGGGAAAGGGGAAATAAGTCATTTTAATTGAAACATATAAAGTATTTTAAAAATCAACTGAAGTAAAGCTTGAATTTTATTGGAGCAGAGTCTGCAATGAAAATGAATTTGGCGTATCCTTGGAAATTCAGAGAGAATGTCCTGTGAAAATTTGTGAGTTAAGAAAACTCACTTTTTTTTCCCACAAGGCAGAATCTTTCAGAAAGGAATGGTAATGGAGGTCATACATATTTGATGTGACTCCAATTAGAGAATATCAAAACATTAAGTATCGAAGCTGAATAGTGCAGACTATTTTACGAAGCGTATTATAGTTTATTAGTTTTTTTTTTCATCTACTTCCATAGTATTTTCATAGTATTTTTAGTTGACTGAGAGGACAAAGAGTTTGCTTTCCTCTCGAATAATGGTGGTGTGGTAGGCATACTAATAAAAAGTAGAATTAAAGTCATTTGGCTGTTTAAAGGTAGGGGCCTGGGTTAAGTGGTACATGGAAGAACTAGTTCTCTTGTTGGCTGCTAGGAAGACATGCACACATTGTTCTTAAATCTTTGCTACTCACCATCTCCCTTGCTCTTTTGTACGATTCAAAGTAGTTTCTATGGCCAGTTACTTAGAATGTAAAAGACCAGTATATGTGCATTGCATGCTGTTAAGATAAGGAATACACACAGTGGTATAGCAGTATCTATCTTCTCTTGTTTGTTAGTCACTTTATTTCCCTGACTCAATTAAAGTTCCTGATATCTTGTGTATCCCTAGACAAATAGTATACAGCATTTCAGATATTTTTTTATGTCTTTAATTTTATTTTTAAACATAGTGACACAGTGAATACAGCAGTTATTCTGCTTAGTAATTCTGGGAAGGTATTATGTAAAATCCCAAGATTCAACCTATCTGCATATTTTGCCGTTGCATAGCTACACCACAATCTTGGTAACTAGTTGTCTAAGACCACTGTGATGGCTTGAATGAAAATGGCCCATATAGTTGCACATGATTGAATATTTGATTTTCAGTTGGTGGAATTGTTTCGGAACAATTAAGAGGCATGGTCTTGTTGGAGGAAATATGTCACTTGGCGGTGGTTTGAATTCTGGATGTTTCCAGTGTCCCTTTCTCTGCTTCCTACTAGTGGATCAAGATACAGAGTCTCAGCTTTTCTTGCCTTTGTACCTTTTATCATCATTATAGACACTAGCCCTCTGAAACAATAAGCAGTGTTTAGTGCTTTCTTTTATAAATTGCTTTGGTCATAGTGTTTTGTCACAATAATAGAAAAGTAACGAAGACAAATATATTTAGAGTTTCAACAGATTTGTGCTAACAGAAAAAAAAAAAAATTTACCCATACATGTTTTCTTGAACAGAAACAAACCTATCTGCAGGTGAAGAATATTTTTAAAGTGCAATTGCTGCAGCTTCTCCAAAGGAATTTTTTAAAATCAAGTAAGTGATTCATTTTTGTTTCTACATTTATCACTCTTAAGCTGTATTTTAGTAGGAGCAAAAATGAGTCCAGTGAGACATTGTTCAATAAAAAATTAACCTTTTTTTGATATGTACAGAAAACTAGCATTCTTAAATTTAGTTTGCTGGTGGAGCTGAAAGTAGCCAACATATTAGTTATCTTGGTCAGCCTTTTTCCCAAGGAATTATTGTTATTGTTATAAGGAAATAATGTTATTTCATGTTCCTCAAACTTCAATATCAGTATTATCTAGATGTCTTCTTAAAATGCAGATTCTAAATTTATAGGTCTGGGATATGACCTGAGAACCTCTATATCCAATAAGCGAATGGTATTGTCAACCCTGCCAATTCAGTGAACAAAAAAGATATGAACAGTGGACAAGGCAGAGCTGATCAGAGGAACTGGTGGGAAAGCCAGTGGGCCAGAGACAAAAACAAAAACAAAAAAAAAAAACACAAAACAAAACCCAAACTTGTGTTTAGATTTAACTTTTTCATTATTTGAGGTATTAGATCATCGTGTGCATAATTAGCCACGAAAGTAGGTTTGCACACGAATGAAGTCCATATTGCAATATTACATGGGAGTCTTGATTCTAACTTTATCATAGTACATGTGAACTTAAATCATGTGGCAGAGTGAACTTTTGTCATACCAAATACTGACTCCATAACTTTATGTAAAACAGCTGTTCAGTATCATCTTAGAATTTTATGCCTACACATGAATATAGATGTGTGTTAGTGTACATGTACACTCATGTGTGTGCATGTGTGTAAGGAGCGTAGAGGATGACCATGAGTTCAATCCTCACAAATACAGTCCATTTCTTTTGGAATAGGGTCTCTCTCATTGGGATTGAGTTCACTGATTAGGCACTGACTAGCCGGTAAGTTACTCTCTCTGGCTCTAAAGCGTGGGATTACAGGCACACACCACTACTCTCAGAAGTTTTATCCGGGTTCTGGGAGTTGGACTCATGTCTTCCTGATTGCAAGCAAAAAGTTTTAATGACTGAGTCATCTTTTCATTGTTATTTTTGTATTAAAATGAAATATCTGTCTAAGAAATAAATTAGTTACAAAGGATTATTACAATCTTCTTGGATCTGTTGGGGCTTGCTTTGTGACCAACTATATGTTCTATTGTGGAGAAGGTTCTATGAGGTGCTGAAAAGAAGTTAAATTCTTTTGTGTTTGGGTGAAAAGTTCTGTACTTGTCTATTAGGTCTATTTGAGTCATGACATCTGTTAGTGTTATTGTATCTTTGTTTATTTTCTGTTTTGTTGATCTGTCCTTTGTCAAGAGAGGGATGTTGAAGTATCCCACTATTAATGTACATTGATCTATGTGTGGATTAAGTTTTGCTAATGTTTCTTTTACAAATGTGGGTGGCCTTGTATTTGGAGTGCAGAAATTCAGAATTGTGATTTCCTCTTGGTGGAATTTTCCTTTGATGAGTATGAAGTGACCTTCCTCATTTCTTTTGATTAATTTTGGTTAAAAGTCAATTTTATTATTGAAATGGCTACCCAGGCTTATGTTTTGGGTTCATTGGGTCCATTTGTCTGGAAAACTGTCTTCCAGCCCTTTACTCCCAGGTAATGTCTATCTGTGTGACTTAGGTGTGTTTCTTGTGTGCAACAGACTGTTGGATCTCATTTATACATCCATTTTATTAGTCTGTGCTTTTTTTATTGAAGAGTTGAGTCCATTAATGTTGAAAGAGATTAATGACAAGTGTTTGTTATATTTTGAAAATTCTCACAATGTAATTTGAACATATTCACTTCCTTTTGTAAATGCTCTCATATTACCCTCCCCTCTGTGCTCTCCTTATTCACCTAACTTTGTGTTATCTTTTTCCTTCCAACAAGTCCAGTTTTGTTGCCTAACTAGTTTCATAAGTGGGACATAACCTAAAATGTGCTAAATACATCATGGGTAATATCAGGCAAATGGTGGGAACTAGAAAAGTTCATCCTGAGTGAAGTAACCCAAAAGCAGAAAGATACATATGTTATATACTCACTTATAAGTGGATAGTAGCCATATAATAGAGAATAAATCTATAGTCCTGAAGAAGCTAAACAACACGGAGGACCTTAGGGAAGAGGCTGAAACTTCACTCAGAAGCACAAACAGGACAGACATCAGAAGTAGGAGAAAACAAGGAACAAGACAGGAACCGTCCACAGGGGCCTCTGAAAGACTCTACCCTTGAGAGTATCAAAGGAGATGCTGAGACTCATAGCCAAACTTTGGGCAGAATGCAAGAAACCTTATGGAAGTAGAGGAAGATAGAAAGACCTGGAGGGGACAGGAACTCCACAAGCAGACCAACAGAGCCAAAACAAACAAACAAACAAACAAATAAACAAAATAAAAACTGGGCCCAGGAGGATCTGCCTGCAGAGACTGATACTCCAACCAAGGACCATGCATAGAGAAGACCTAGAATCCCTGCTGAGAGGAAGTAGGATCTGTCTCTGATCTGTCATGAACTCAGTGGCCAGCTCTTTGATCATCTCCCAAGGTGGAGGTGAGGAGATGGTGGGGTACAGCCTTGCCAGACCACAGAGGAAGATGATACAGCCAGTCCTGATGAGACCTGATAGGCTAGGGTCAGATAGAAGGGGAAGAGTACCTCCCCTATCAGAGGACTAGGAAAAACGAAAAGAGGGAAAAGAGGGTGAGTGGGGCTGGGAAGAAGGAGGGGCTACATCCAGGATACAAAGTGAATAAATTGAAATAAATACATAGATAGACAGACAGACAGATAAATAGATAGACAGACTTTAAAAAATGGTAAAATCTCATCCTTACTTTCCATTCCGTGCTAGTACTGTCTGGGTTGATCTTAGACATGTCTTATGCATGCTTCAACAGACATTTTTTATTATATGTATTTAGCCCCATTAAACAGATCATAGGTTCTTTTCTTTTGGCCACCAGCACACCTTCCAGATGAGGTAGATTCAGAAACTCTGGGTCCAAGTGAGCCATGGCCAGATCCTCATTGGTAAGCATTGTAAGCTCCCAGGAGGCAGTAAGAATGCTGGCATGCATCACCACAGGATCAAATTTGACAAATATCATCCCGGTTAATTTGAGAAAGCTAGCATGAGGCATTACCACTAAAAAGAGGAACCAGAGGTCCTGCCCAACTGTCAACCTGGATAAACTGTGGACTGGTCAGTGAGCTGACACTGGTCAATGTTGCAAAAAAACAGGATGGGAGCTGCTCCAATCCTTGATGTTGTGCTACTACAAAGTTCAGGGGAAGGGAAAGCTCCCTAAGCAGTATGTCACCACGAATGCCAAATTCTTCAGCAGAGCTGAAGAGAAGAGTAAAAGTGTTGGAGGTGACTGTGTGCTGGTGGCTCTAATCCATCCAGGGTATTTGATTAAATGCTAACATTTTCCATGTGGTCTGAGTAGACTCTTCAGTGAGGTTTCTGTACGTATTTCCCTGTGTGCTGGGATCCTGCCTAACAGGTCCTAGGGATATGTGAGGTGTGACCCCTTGATAAGCTTCAAGTGTGTGGGAATAGATGTTGCCCAATGATACACAACTGTGAATTCATATGACTCTGTGTATTCTGTATGGGTCTTGATATTCAAAGAATTGAGGAATGCCATTACCCTCTGCCCAAAATGCAACATTAAAAAAAAAAAATCCTTACCAAGGGGGGAAATCAGAGTACTAAGCTATGTATTCAAGGTACCGATTTAGATCAGCTATTCAAAACATACCAGAGAGTGAGGACCACATTCCAGCACTGAGTGATAGATATAGATTTCAGTCTCTGTCACACTAAGAAAGACTTTTTTTTCTTTAGTTTACTAAAGTCCATAAAAGTTAAGGATTGCTGTTATCATAATGTGATGAACTTTCTAGGCATTTCTTAAAAGTTTTCATAGTTTATTATAAAACTATCATTTATCTTCCTGCAAATATGTTCTTTAAGTGTAGTCTTCTACTACAAGAAGCAGACAAACATGTACGTTGGTATAGTCTTCAATGGTACATCAGGAAACCCCTGAGTGGCAGTGGTTTGGGCATATATATGGTTTTCTCTGTTTTGTTATAGGCTGTGAAAGAGGCTGGTGATTTTTAAATCTACTTCTTCCATGCAAGGGGCCTTAGCCTGTTCTTCACGCTAGAAGCCTGCTGTGCTTCCCTGAATTGTCTTTGTGTTTCAGGCATATATATATATATATATATATATATATATATATATATATATATATATTGTCAAGAGTAGATGGATGAAAACTGGGCATGAAACTGAATCTGTTTGATTCAGAAACTTTGTAGACAGACCAAAAATTGAATTGTATGAACCCTTTCCAAGCTAAGAAACTAATATTTCAACATTTCTTGCTAGAAGTGAACCTCCAGCCTCTATAATAGAGGCACTGGCAAAAATGTAGTCTTGAGAAATCGGGGCTTTTTTTTTTTCCTGACATGATAGATACTTATTGCAATAAGTATTGTACTAGTTATTCTATATTATACAATAATCTCCACTATATAATATAAGATAATCATACTAAAATCTGTACACCAAAAGAAGGTAATCAGGAATGAGGACCTGGGTTAAGATGCTCAATCCTCATTCAAAATGGCAAACAGGATGGACATCTGAAGAGGGAGAAATCAGGGAACAGGACAGGAGCCTACCACAGAGGGCCTCTGAAAGACTCTACCCAGCAGAGTATTAAAGCAGATACTAAGACTCATAGCCAAACTTTGGTCTGATTGCAGGGAATCCTATAAAAGGAGGGGGAGATGAAAGACCTGGAGGGGCCAGGAGCTCCACAAGGAGAGAAAAATAATCTACAAAACTATTTTTATCAAGTAGTTTTTATGACATGATTCTCACCAAACCTACTGAGAAGACAGATTATTGGTAGATCTAAAAGCTTACCTATATGGTTGTAGAAAATCACATCTATGCTTAGTGCCAATGCTTTTAGGCAATTCTACAAGATATAAATGAAATTGTACCATAAAGCTGGGTTACCTACACTCTCTTATGATGAGTGTGATTGAAAGAGTGATACCAATACATCAGTTTTTAGTCGAAGACTATTTTTCTTCTTGCAATAATTTCATACTCTGAAAGGGGATATCTAGGTTTCCTTAGTACTGAGTATGTAGGTTTTCTGCAACAACTATTATCTAATAGTTTTACCATCTTTTGTTTGACTTTTTCTCTATTAATGATTTAATTTAATTTATTTTTTTATTTTAGGAATATTGTGTGTACTATAAAAGCAAAAAATTAAATAGGACAAAAATCTAGTTCCTTCTTCAAAATAAACTTAAATTCTCATTTTATATTTCTAAGAACGTCAAGGTAGGAAATTAATGTAATAATTACTTCCCATGTGATTTACTTTCTTATGTTCTCTCTTTTATTCTTCCTCTAACACTTTTGCTTTGGACCCAGGAAGAGTTGTCCTGTCAGTATATTATAAGTAAACTTCCAAGCAATTTAAAAGAAAAAAAAAAAAAAAGTCAAACGCAAAAAGAGAGACTACAAAACATTACTAATATAAATATCCTATGAGAGGGGCAAGATGGCGGCGCCGGGAGGACTCTCATTCTGAGCAGCAGCACAGCAGGATCAGCACAGTGAACAGCAATCAGAACTCTCGTCCATAAAACACAGTCATTGTGTTTCCCAGGTGAGAGGATACCCCACGGTGGGGGATTCAATCAGCTTTTAACTCACCCGGCTAAACCGCGGAAGAGATCCCGGTTCCGCCAGACGCTTGGCTGCCGGCCGCCAGCCCCAGCCCCAGCCCAGAGCCACAAGCCAGTGTCTCTGGTCACGGTCCCAGACTGAACCTTGGGCACCACACTATCAGAGACTGGAATTTTCAGTCGAGAGATAACCCCAGGGTACAGGAAACGATTGGGACCGGCCTTAGGTCACCCAGACATCCCCTGGAAAAGACTCGGGCGGGTTCCACGGGCACCCCAGGAGCCAGCCCGGAGCCAGAGCCGGGGACCCAGGTTCCCGCACAGAGCCCTGCCTGCCTGCGCGCCTGATTCGCCGCCAGAGATAGAAACGGCGGGTCTGATCTCAGAGCACTCAGCTCACCCCCAACCTGAAAAGGTCCCCGGAAAATTACCCAGCTTAGGGAGCCACTCAGACTCCCAAAAGCCACAAAGGCAGACACAGGCAGTTTCTGCGCACCAGACAGCTGGCAGAGACTGAGCCGCCATCACACAGCTGTGCTCCAGGCACAGGCAAATCTCTGTGGCCAGCCAGCTGGCGGACACTGAGCACTGTGCACCAGGGCAAAAAAAGACACTAGGAGTCCGTGTCTCCAGAGAATCCACGGGGAAGGAAGGAAACTGTACTGATCTAAATCACCCAATCCTTCCCTAGAAAAAGTCTAGTAGTCTAGTGGGGCCGAGGCGCCAGCACTCAGCTGTGCTCCAGACACAAGCACAAACAGTTGAGGCGCGCCTGATGTCCAACTGGGTCACAGCAGCTGATCATTAAATTTGCAACAAGAAACCCAGAAACAGGGCAGCTGCCCTCAGGACTTCCCTGGGTGAGAGGAGAACCCTCTCGACTAACAAAGACCACAGTTACCACTCAGGTCTATATCCCTGAGGTGAGCAACTCCTGAAAAAACACCAGCCATCCAGGGACTATACCCAAAAAGCTGAGAAGACATCCTTCAGGAAAATCCAGCTTTCTGCAAAGGGGATTCTCTCCACCACAGGATCCCCAGGAACCACCAGAAAATAACCCCAAACTCCTAAGATAACACAATGGGTAGAGGCCAGCGTAAAAGCTCAAGCAACAAAAGACAGAGCAATATGGCATCTCCAGAACCCAGTTACCCAGGGGCAAGTAGCCCTGGACACCCCACCATAACTGAAATCCAAGAAGATGACCTAACAAGTATGCTCATGAAGATGATAACAGAGGAAACAAATAAGATTCGTAAAGACATAGAGGAAGATAAACTCAAACAGAATATTGCCATCCGTAAAGAAATAGAGGAAGCTGCAGCCAAACAGTTTATGGCCTTTAGAAAGGAAATGCTTAAAACACTGAATGAAATGAAAGAAACAGAGTTGAAGGAACTAAAAGAAAAACAGGAAAGTACAATCAGACAGGTGAAGGAAGTAAACAAAACAACTCAAGACCTGAAGATAGAATTGGAAAAATTAAAGAAAACACAAATGGAAGAAATAATGGAAAGGAAGAATCTAGGGAAGAAAACAGGAACTACAGAGGTAAGCATAACCAACAGACTACAAGAGATGGAAGAAAGAATCTCAGGTGTAGAAGATACAATGGAAGAAATAGATGTATCTGTCAAAGAAAATGTTAAATCTGAAAAATTCCTGACACAGACCGTCCAAGAAATGCAAGACAATATGAAAAGACAAAACCTAAGAATAATAGGTATAGAGGAAAAAGAAGACTCCCTTCTCCAAGGCCCAGAAAATATTTTCAACAAAATCATTGAAGAAAATTTCCCCAAGCTAAAGGAGAGGCCAATTAGAATACATGAGGCCTACAGAACACCCAGCAAATTTGACCAGAAAAGAAAATCCTCCCGCCACATAATAATCAAAACAGTAAGTATACAGAACAAAGAAAAAATACTAAAAGCTGCAAGGGAAAAAGGCCAAGTAACATATAATGGCAAACCCATTAGAATCACACCTGACTTTTCAACAGAGACTATGAAAGCCAGAAGGGCCTGGACGGATATCATGCAGACCCTAAGAGAACACAGATGTCAGCCCAGGCTACTATACCCAGCAAAACTCTCAGTCCTCATAGATGGAGAAAACAAGATATTCAATGACAAAAACAAATTTCAACAATACCTACAAACAAATCCAGCATTACAGAAGACACTGGAAGGGAAAATACAACCCAAGAAAGCTAGCTACATTCAAGAAAACACAGGAAATAAATAACCTCACTTCAGTAAAACAAAAAGCAACCAAGCACACAACCTGATGACCACAGCCAACATCAAAATCAAGAGATCTAACAGCCACTGGTCATTAATCTCTCTCAACATCAACGGACTCAACTCTCCAATAAAAAGACACAGATTAACAGAATGGATACGTAAACAAAACCCAGCAATCTGTTGCATACAAGAAACACACCTAAGACACAAAGATAGACATTACCTGAGGGTAAAGGGTTGGAAGACGACTTTCCAAGCAAACGGACCCAAGAAGCAAGCAGGAGTAGCCATTCTAATATCTGATAAAATAGACTTTCAACCAAAATTAATCAAAAGAGATGGGGAAGGACACTTCATACTCATCAAGGGAAAATTCCACCAGGAAGACATCACAATCCTGAACATATATGCCCCAAATACAAGGGCACCCACATTTGTGAAAGAAACATTGATAAAATTTAAAGCACATATAGATCCACACACATTAATAGTGGGAGACTTCAACAGCCCACTCTCAACAAAGGACAGGTCAACCAAACAGAAATTAAACAAAGAAACAATGTCTCTGACAGAGGTCATGAATCAAATGGACCTAACAGACATTTACAGAACTTTACACCCAAACACAAAAGAATTTACCTTCTTCTCAGCACCTCATGGAACCTTCTCCAAAATAGACCACATAGTGGGTCACAAAGCAAGCCTCAACAAATACAAGAAGATTGAAATAATCCCATGTATCTTGTCTGATCACCATGGAATAAAGCTGGACCTCAACAATAACAGAAATAACAAAAAGCCTACACACACATGGAAACTGAACAACTTGTTACTAAATGACAGCTGGGTCAGGGAAGAAATAAAGAAAGAAATTAAAGTCTTTCTAGAAATCAATGAAAATGAAGACACAACATACCCGAACTTGTGGGACACAATGAAAGCAGTGCTAAGAGGAAAGTTCATAGCACTAAGTGCCTTCAAAAAGAAATTCGAGACAGCTCATTCAAGCACCCTAATGGCTCACTTAAAAACCCTAGAAAAAGAAGAAGCAGACACACCAAGAAGGAGTAGACGGCTGGAAATAATCAAACTCAGGGCTGAAATCAATCAATTGGAAACAAATAAAACAATTCAAAGAATCAATGAAACCAAGAGCTGGTTCTTTGAGAAAATCAACAAGATCGACAAACCCTTAGCCAGGTTAACTAAAAGGCAGAGAGACACCACCCAAATCAACAAAATCAGAAATGAAAAGGGGCATATAACTACAGACACTGAGGAAATCCAAACAATCATTAGGACTTACTTCAAAAGTCTATATGCCACAAAATTTGAAAATCTAAATGAAATGGACAATTTTCTTGATCGATTTGACTTACCAAAGCTGAACCAGGACCAGGTAAATCAACTAAATAGACCTATATCCCCCAAAGAAATAGAAGCGGTCATCAAAAGTCTCCCATCCAAAAAAAGCCCAGGACCAGATGGCTTCAGCGCAGAATTCTACCAGACCTTCAAAGAAGAGCTAACACCAATTCTCTTCAAACTATTCCACAAAATAGAAACAGAAGGAATATTACCAAATTCATTCTATGAAGCCACAGTCACCTTGGTACCTAAACCTCACAAAGACTCAACAAAGAAAGAGAATTTCTGGCCAATCTCCCTTATGAACATTGATGCAAAAATACTTAATAAAATACTTGCAAACCGAATCCAAGAACACATCAAAGATATTATCCACTATGACCAAGTAGGCTTCATCCCAGGTATGCAGGGGTGGTTCAATATACGGAAATCCATCAATGTGATCCACCATATTAACAAACTGAAAGAAAAAAACCACATGATAATCTCCCTAGATGCTGAAAAAGCCTTTGACAAAATCCAACATCCATTCATGTTCAAAGTACTGGAGAGATCAGGGATACAAGGCACATATCTAAACATAGTAAAGGCGATATACAGCAAGCCTATAGCCAACATCAAACTGAATGGAGAGAAACTTAAAGCAATCCCACTGAAATCAGGGACAAGACAAGGCTGCCCACTCTCTCCATATCTCTTCAACATAGTGTTGGAAGTCCTTGCTAGAGCAATAAGACAGTTGAAGGAGATCAAGGGGATACAAATTGGAAAGGAAGAAGTCAAATTATCACTATTTGCAGATGATATGATAGTATACGTGAGTGACCCCAAAAACTCTACCAGGGAACTCCTACAGCTGATAAACAGCTTCAGCAAAGTGGCAGGATACAAAATTAACTCAAAAAAATCAGTAGCCCTCCTGTATACAAAAGACAAAAGGGCTGAGAAAGAAATTAAGGAAACAACACCCTTCACAATAGCCACAAATGACATAAGGTACCTCGGAGTAACCCTAACCAAGGAAGTCAAAGACTTGTATGAAAAAAATTTCAAATCCCTGAAGAAAGAATTAGAAGAAGATATGAGAAGATGGAAAGATCTCCCATGCTCATGGCTTGGTAGGATTAACATAGTAAAAATGGCCATCTTACCAAAAGCAATCTACAGATTCAATGCAATGCCCATCAAATTACCAACACAATTCTTTACAGACCTGGAAAGGAAAATTCTCAACTTCATATGGAATAACAAGAAACCCAGAATTGCTAAAACAATCCTCTACAATAAAAGATCTTCTGGAGGTATCTCCATCCCTGATCTTAAGTTGTACTATAGAGCAACAGTTTTAAAAACTGCATGGTACTGGCATAGAAACAGAATGGTGGATCAATGGAACCGAACAGAGGACCCAGAAATAAACCCACACACTTATGGACACCTGATCTTTGACAAAGACGCCAAAACCATACAATGGAAAAAAGATAGCATCTTCAACAAATGGTGCTGGTCTAACTGGATGTCTACATGTAGAAAAATGAAAATAGATCCATACTTGTCACCCTGCACAAAACTGAAGTCCAAGTGGATCAAAGACCTCAACATAAAACCAGACACATTAAATCGGCTTGAAAAAAAAGTGGGAAATACCCTAGAACTCATTGGTACAGGGGGAAACTTCCTGAACAGAACACCAACAGCACAGGCTCTAAGAGCAACAACCAATAAATGGGACCTCATGAAACTGAAAAGCTTCTGTAAAGCAAAGGACACCGTCATCAAAACAAAGCGACCACCTACAGATTGGGAAAGAATCTTCACCAACCCTTTATCTGACAGAGGACTCATATCCAGTATATATAAAGAACTAAAGAAGCTGAAAAGCAGCAAACCAAGTAATCCACTTAAAAAATGGGGAACAGAGCTAAACAGAGAATTCTCTGTAGAGGAATACCGAATGGCAGAGAAGCACTTAAAGAAATGCTCAACCTCATTAGCCATTAGGGAAATGCAAATCAAAACAACCCTGAGATTTCACCTTACACCCATGAGAATGGCCAAAATCAAAAACTCAAGTGACAACACATGCTGGAGAGGTTGTGGAGAAAGGGGAACCCTTCTCCACTGCTGGTGGGAATGTAAACTTGTACAACCACTCTGGAAATCAATCTGGCGCTTTCTCAGACAACTAGGAATAGCGCTTCCTCAAGATCCAGCCATACCACTCCTGGGCATATATCCAAAAGAGGCTCAAGTACACAAAAAGGACATTTGCTCAGCCATGTTTGTAGCAGCTTTATTTGTAATAGCCAGAAGCTGGAAACAACCCAGATGCCCCTCAACTGAAGAATGGATGCAGAAATTGTGGTACATCTACACAATGGAATATTACTCAGCAATGAAAAATAAGGAAATCATGAAATTTACAGGTAAATGGTGGGATCTGGAAAGGATCATCCTGAGTGAGTTGTCTCAGAAGCAAAAAGACACACATGGTATATACTCACTCATATAGACATACAACATAGGACAAACCCACTAAAACCTGTGCATCTAAAGAAACTAAGCAAGAGATAGGACCCTAACTAAAACATCCAAACCCCATCCAGAAAGGCAAAGAGGATGGACATCAGAAGAAGAAGAAAACAGGAAACAACCTAGGAACCTACCACAGAGGGCCTCTGAAAGCCTCTGCCCTTCAGACTATCAAAGCAGATGCTGAGCCTGGTGGGCAACTGTTGGGCAGAGTGAACGGAATTTTAGGTAAGAACTGGGAAATAGTAAGAGCTGGAGAGGACAGGGTCTCCACAAGGAGAGCAACAGAACAAGAAAATTTGAACATAGGGAACTTCCCAGAGACTCATACTCCAACCAAGGACTATTCATGGAGATAACCTAGAACCCCTGCACAGATGTAGCCCAGGGCAGTTCAGAGTCCAATTGGGTTACATAGTAATGTGAAGAGGGACTGCCTCTGACATAATCTGATTGGCCTGCTCTTTGATCACCTCCCTCTGGGGGGGAGCAGCCTTACCAGGCCATAGTAGAGGACAATGCAGCCACTTTTGATGTGAACTGACAGACTAAGATCAGAAAGGAGAGGAGAACCTCCCCTATTAGTGGACTTGGGGAGTGGCATGCAAGCAGAGGGAGGAGGGAGGGTGGGATTGGGATGGGAGGAGGGAGGGGCTTATGGGGGGATGCAGAATGAATAAAGTGTAATTCATGAAAAATTTAAGAAAAAAGGGAAAAAAGTAATTTAAGAACCTTAAATGACTTTCAAAATTGGAGGAAAACATGGAGTTAGTCAATTGGCATGGAGCACGTCTCGCCCCTGGGGGCAATGGTCTCCTGAACCTACTCAGACCTCGGACACCACCACTGCTAGTTCTAGAACTGACGCAGGATGTTCCAACGAGGGGTTAAGGCTTCTCATAATATTTCCTATAAGCCCACACCTGTTTGTCTATATCCCCCATTTTTATTCATTATTAGCCAGATAGAGCCAAGTAATTGTGGTAATGATACTTGCTTTTTTGCCCAATGCTGGAATGCTAGTAAAGTTAGGTATGCCCTGGCTACTCGCATGCCTCACTGGGTGCCTATGCCCATTGATGCCCCTCACGCTATGACTCTCTTCAGACAGAAAAGGGATCTTGGAACTACAGCCACCATTGTTACTACCATCTCATTGGCGGCTGTTGGAGCTACCACCAGGGCATTAGCCATGAGTCATACTGGGCAGACTGCTCAAACCCTGAATAATCATTTAGCCAATGTAGCTCATGCCTTAGTTGTACATAAAGGAATTAATGCTCAACTAAAAGGAAGCTTGATGGTGTTCAATCAGAGGATTGACCTCTTGCAGGAGCAAATTGATACCCTATGGCAAATCACTCAACCTGGCTGTCAATGAAAGTATGCTGGACTTTGTGTCACTAGCATACAACATGAGAATTTTTCCTGCGCTGCAAATCTGTCTAAACAATTGTCGAGCTATATTTTAGGTAATTGGACTGGAGAATTCGATACTATGATGGAGCAGCTGAGAGTGGCCATTGTCACAGTAAATTCTACCGGAGTGGACGCAGGACTAGCCAGAGGATTATCAACATGGATTGCTGCAGCCATGAATCATCTGAAGGAATGGGCGGGCATGGGAGAGTTAGCAGGCCTTCTGGTGTTGGTCTCCTTGGTTTGCCTGTGGTATATATGCAAGATTAGAGTCTCACAACAGTGTGATGCAGCCATGATCATTCAGGCCTTTACAGCCATTGAAGCAGGACATTCTCCCCAAGCATGGTTGGATACCATAAAAAGCTAAAATGATACGCTCAGGATGCGAGGCTAAGCACTGCACTCAGGGTCAGCCGCTTTGGACCCAGAGAAGAGCATGTCTGATTGCATGCGGGTTGATGCCCCAGGTCCCGCCTCTGAGAAAAAGGTATCGGACGGTCTGATGCTCTTTGGGTGGATGACACCTAAATGAACATCTGTACAAAGTCCCAATTTATTTCTAATATCAGAGATCAGACCTCTACTCTTGCCTGATGCGTCTAAAACAAAAAGGGGGAACTGTAGAGAGCTGCGGAATGCTATGCCTTAAAGATGGAGCTGGTTTCCGCCTTCCACCTTCCCGATGGTGAGTGCTCTCTGTCAGGAACAACTCCACATTTGGCTAAGGCCGAGGATCTGGCTTGCTTCCATGTATGTGGACCTATCTGCATTGCCCCCGTGGCACGCCTGGGTTGGCTACCCAGAGGCTATTTAAGCTGTGGGCTGGCTTTCCCCGGGGTCCGAGGATTGTTCAATGTTCCTGAATAAACTGCATTGAAAAAAAAAAAAAAGAAAAGGGAAAAAAAAAAAAAAAAAATAAATATCCTATGAAATAGTGGTCTTGGCCTACCCAGAAATTTAATATATTAAAAAAATTATTGAATATTTTCCACAGAATAATAAAGATCCAAGGGACACAAATTCAGCATATCACGTTTATATCTTTAAATCAAAAGGGTTAAATTTGAATGTGGATTGCATAATAACTGCTGGGGGATATTATTATCATTTTCTATATGTTAATAGAGAGGTAGTTATGGAGGAGAATAGCTTTATTATATATTATACATATTTTTCCTAAGCAGTTTAGGGATGGTGGAGCATGATGCCTGCAATTCATACATAATTAACTCTATTAAAAGTTTATAAATAAATATGTTTTATAAACATGCTCAATCACAAAATTCCAAAAAGAGAAAATGTGTTTAATTTGTGGGCTTTTATGTTGGCCATTCTTTTATTAATTTAATTTTCTGCATGATAAAATTTATTTTTAAATTCATTTAGATAAAAAAAATAAGTAATTGCAGTTGCCTTGGCAATGCAGATTATATACTTCATCAAGCATTCTGGAGTGATGCATTTGGATTTTTTTTTTCTCTCATGACTTGTAGACTTGTATTTATATTCTTCCTGACATGGTTGGGTTTAACCTAAGACAGCAAAGTTTCTATCTGTTTTATATTTTGAGTATCTTCTTTTGAGTTTATTTGAATAATGTCTTTTGGTAACTTTGAGAAAGCTGTAGTACTCAAGGCATAATCACTTAATTTTAACTCATGAATTCCTTGATATTTGTGTTGAAAAAGCCACAGTTTTGAAATTTGGGCCATTCCCTAAAAATGATTTAGAATGCCCAACTAAGGCCCTTGCCACAGGAGTTTGCAAAAGTCAAGATGGTAGATACCATGAAGTGTGATTTACTGTAGTTTGTAACAGAGGGCTCCAATTCTCTCTTAGTTAGTTTGTAAAACAGTCGTTGAAGCTATACAAACAATTATGGCTATGGTCTAATAAAACTTTATTTACACACATAATTGAAAAGCATGACTCAGTGGAGCAATAAGACTACAGGTCCCTGTCTGTCACACAAGACCATAAAGAACTTAGCAACATCATGATACCTCTTTCCTTAAGGACTATGCAAAATCTGATTTCTTCTTCAGCTCAGCTTTCATGCTCAGTTCTTTTGCTGCTTTAAATGCAAATGCATATGCATCACATTCTCAAAAAGATATATTGATTAGAGTATTTCTGCAGCCATGTGATTTGTCTCTAATGTCACATTAGAGACATTTTTCTCTTCAGTTTATTGATAATGATGATTTAGGATATAAATAGCAAGCACAGGATTTGTTTGTTATTGTGTTGGCTTATTTAGCCTTTATAAAATTAAACTTTACTATAAAAATAATTTGAAAATAAATAAAAACATTGGACACTAAAATTAACTAGATTCAAAGTCTGTACAACCTAATGAACTTATACACAGTTGGAAATAGCATTTGAAACTGAAGCTGTAAAACTTCACATTATATTACGTTTTAAAATTTATTTACTATTTATTACAATTTATTCACCTTGTATCCTGGCTGTCAGCTCTCTCCCCTATCTCCACTCAGTCCCACCCTCTCATTCCCTTATGCTTGCCCCTAGTCCACTGATTTAGGAGGTCCTCCTCCCCTACTGTCTGACCCTAGCCTATGAGGTCTCATCAGGCCTGGCTACATCCTCTTCATTTGTGGCCTGGCAAGGCTGCCCCACCCCAAGGAGAGGTGACCAAAGAGCCTACCACTGAGACCATGTCAGAGACAGTCCCTGCTCCCTGTACTAGGGAACTCACATGGAGACTGAGCTGACTATGGTCTACATGTGAGTAGGGGGTGTAGGTCCTCTCCATCCATTGTTCCTGGTTGGAGCATTGGTCTCTGCAGGCCGCCTTGCGCCCAGATATTTTTGTCTCTGTCAAGGAAAGGGAAGTAGTAGCGACCAACGACTTAGTTAAAACTAATGTCTGTTACCTACATTCAGTCCTTCCTCATCCCTTTGTATTTAGCTCTCCTTGTTATCTTTTCTTATTTGTATGTTGTACTTTTTCATGTTTTACCTCCACCAGATCAAGTGCCCAGTACTTTGGGACAGAATAGCTGATTACTACCAAGAGTTAAATGTTCTTTTCAATAAGGGAGAAGCTGAAAAGGCAGGGTAATAAAACTACCAACTTCTGGTATAAGAGGTTGCTTTTTTTTTTTCAATGCAGTTTATTCAGGAACCTTGAACAATCCTCGGACCCTGGGGAAAGCCAGCCCACAGCTTAAATAGCCTCTGGGTAGCCAACCCAGGCGTGCCACGTGGGCAATGCAGATAGGTCCACATACATGGAAGCAAGCCAGATCCTCAGCCTTAGCCAAATGTGGAATTGTTCGTGACAGAGAGCACTCACCATCGGGAAGGTGGAAGGCAGAAACCAGCTCCATCTTTAAGGCATAGCATTCTGCAGCTCTCTACAGTTCCCCCTTTTTGTTTTAGACGCATCAGGCAAGAGTAGAGGTCTGATCTCTGATATTAGAAATAAATTGGGACTTTGTACTGATGTTCATTTAGGTGTCATCCACCCAAAGAGCATCAGACCCGTCCGATACCTTTTTCTCAGAGGCGAGACCTGGGGCATCAACCCGCATGCAATCAGACATGCTCTTCTCTGGGTCCAAAGCTGCTGACCCTGAGTGCAGTGCTTAGCCTCGCATCCTGAGCTTTTTATGGTATCCAACCATGCTTGGGGAGAATGTCCTGCTTCAATGGCTGTAAAGGCCTGAATGATCATGGCTGCATCACACTGTTGTGAGACTCTAATCTTGCATATATACCACAGGCAAACCAAGGAGACCAATACTCACTCATATAGACATACAACATAGGACAAACCCACTAAAACCTGTGCATCTAAAGAAACTAAGCAAGAGAGAGGACCCTAACTAAAATGTCCAATCCCCATCCGGAAAGGCAAAGAGGATGGACATCAGAAGAAGAAGAAAACAGGAAACAACCTAGGAACCTACCACAGAGGGCCTCTGGGAGCGTTAGAAGAGGTTGCTTTTAAATAACAACTCTGCCATAGTCTTTTAAATGTCAATAAATATCTAATATTTCAAAAATGCTATAAAAATTATGTGTTTGCATCTTGAGCCTTTGTCTGACAATTCTTAAGGGTCATCTAATCACTTGCCATATTAGATATTTTTTTAAGTTGAATAATAAATGGAGTCACCTATGTTCATTATGGAGAACTATGTAAAGCCTTGCTGTTCAAGTCAGAATCCAAGGCTTAGGCAATGCTTCACAAATATTATTGAGGTGTGTTTCTAATTATTGAGGGCCTTTTTATTAATTACTGGTTCTGTCATTGTCAAATTGTTTTGTTTTGTTTATGGACCTTTCCTATGAATATCTTATAGCTCTCCAACTTTCTGCAATTTAAACATTTAAGGGAATTTACTACTTTAATTGTCTTGCATTTTCTAAGCTAACTCAACTCTTCATCTTTGTTTAACAATTTCTTAAAGAAAACTTGACTTAATTTAAGAAAATATTTTAATTTCTCATGCAATACATTGTATAGTAAATACCTAATAGCAATATTTAGAGGCTGAAATGCATTAGAGGGACGTATGTTACAAAAAGAGTTTTAAGTAGCTTTCATCAACCATATATGTAAGACACACATCTTACCAACCCAGTTCATCCAACAACTGAAATAATAATTCAGCCAAAACGAGTCTTTGCCATTCCACTTAACTTGCGTAAGTATCTTTATGTGGATTTTTATATTTTTAATTAATGCTAACTAAGATTTAATGCTGGTAACTTGGAAAAATAAACCATCTGTGAGAATGACATGGTAGAGCCATTTGTCTGACTAATATTTGGTATCTGTTGGATGAGGAGGTGATTAAGACCTTTTCTGAAAAACAAAGTTTGTGTTTGTGTATTTAGAATCAAGACAATATCAAAGGAACGAAAAAGGTCAGGCTCATTAAATTGAGCTCAGTCCAAATAAGCTAAATATCACGTTCTACCATTCTCATTCTTCTCTAATGGCCAGAGGAAAAAAAAATGAAAATGTATGTCTTGTTGCATCTTAATGGGGCATGAAGAATTAAAAAGAAAGAAGCTCTCAAATAGTTTATTTTGTTTTTCTATTGGGATAGTGTGATCCATCTCTGGCTTTGATACTTTGTTTACTGATCCAGGGACTAGGGGGATAAATATCCTCTTTAAGCTATGCTAAAGCACTTAATATTTTATTGAATACTGCTATCAAATACCTGCTTGATACTGTTCACTGAGATTTTGTATCTAAGGGGAAATTTAGGTAGAAATTCAGAAAGTTTTCATATAAATCAAAGGATCATCTAGTGCAAACAGAATAGTCTTAAGTTAAACAATAACTCTGTAATCTTTGTACTAAAGATATGCTTGAATAGGGCTGAGTGTGCAGGTATGTGTAACTTCATTACTATAAGCTTACGTAGTATCATGTTGCTTTTATTCCAGTCCCATATTTTAAAAGGAACTCCAATGTAAACTGCTTTAGGCAATCATAAACAAATATTCAGGGTTAAAATGTATACATTCAGTGCACAGTAATAAAGTAATCTAATAAGGGTTTAGTGTATTAGTTGCAAAAGAGAGGAAGTATACCCTGGATACTTGGTATTATGCTATATCAGAATAAGTATAGGTGCCTGAACTCAGATTGTAGTTTATAATGAGTTATGAATTACTCATGTTGCTGTCTTAGAAATATTCCTTTTACCTGAGAATAGCCTAAAGAAAAAATGGTGAGTATAACCAAAATGCAGCATAGCATACTGAAGAATGCATGTATAACAGCATGTGAGCTGTTGGTATATTTCCACCCAGATCTGTGATTGAACTAAGTTATATTTAGCAGAAAGATATGAGATCTTGGTTAATAAATGTAGGAGTGAAGCCGTTTGCACACCAACCACGAGCAACATTTTCTAATTATTATGCTACACTTATCTGACAAGTTGATGAAACTTACTAATTCAGCCCAAGCAAGCTGATAGCAAGTCAATGTACACTCTTAAAGCAATTGTCCTTCTGGACTCCCTTTTCTCCATCGGTAGACATCATAACCTCAGTTGATCCCCCAAATTTCTTATAACATTGGTAATTTGCTTCACCAAAAAGAAGTCTTTCCACCATAGTTCTCTAGAGACTCTCTGTCTCTGTCTCTGTTTCTCTCTGTCTCTCTCTCTGTCTCTGTCTCTGTCTCTCTCTCTCTCTCTCTCTCTTTCTCTCTTTCTTTTTTTCTGGATTTTTTGAGGTATGGTTTCTCTATGTAACAGCCCTGGTTTTCCTGGACTTGCTTTATAGACCAGGTTGGACTCGAACTCACAGAGATCCGCATGCCTCTGCCTCCCTCAGCGCTGGCATCACAGGTGTGCACCACTGTGCCTGTCCCATACTTTATTCTTAATAATAACAACAACAAAATGCAGATGTTTGAACTAAAGCATCGTTATGTTTTCTATAAAATTCTGATAATGTTTTCCTCCCTAGATTTCTCATAGATGGGCATAGTTCATGTTATTTCCTTTCTTTTTATTAATTTATTATTTTAATATATTATTTTTATTTTATTAATTACAGTTTATTCACTTTGTATACCACCTGTAGCTCCCTTCCTATTTCCCTCCTAATCTCACCCTCCCTCCCCCTTCTCCACCCATGTCCCTCCCCCATTCCACTGGATGGCTATGTCATGGATGGATAGGGGAGGTCCTCCTCTGCTTCCATCTGCTCCTAGTCTATCAGGTTTCAACAGGAGTGGCTGCATTGTCTTCCTCTGTGGCATGGTAAGGCTGTACCCCCTTGTGGGGGAGGTGATCAAAGAGTAGGACAATTAGTTTATGTCAGAGACAGTCTCCTTTCTCCTTACTAGGGAACATGCTTGAACACTGAACTATCACAGGTTATGTCTGTTCAGGGGATCTAGGTTATCTCCAAGAATGGTCCACAGTTGGAGTATCAGTCTCAGAAAACCCACTTGTGTCCAGAATTTTTGGTTCTGTTGCTCTCCTTGTGGAGCTCCTGGCCCCTCCAGGACTTTCTATCACCCTCTTCTTTCATAAGATTCCCTGCACTCTGTCCAAAGTTTGGCTATGAGTCTCAGCATCTGCTGCTTTGATACTCTGCGGGTAGAGTCTTTCAGAGGCCCTCTGTGGTATGCTCCTGTCCTGTTCCCTGTTTTCCCCCTCTTCTGATGTCCATCCTCTTTGCCTTTCTGAATGAGGATTGAGCATCTTACCCAGAGTCCTCCTTCTTGATAAGCTTTTTTAGGTGTACAGATTTTAGTATGTTTATCCCACATAATATATCTAATATCCTCTTATAAGTGAGTATATACGTGGTGTGTCTTTCTATTTCCTTTCTTGGATGACCTCTGGTTTTTTTTCCAAAAAGCAACTCTTTATAAATATAGTATCTGTATTAGCTCTCTTACAAAAGCATAACAGATACCACACACGTATTAGCTTCAACAGCAGACATTCATTTTCCTACAGCTACAGAAATAGGAAATGTAAGATCTTGGTGCTGGGTAGTTATTTTTATCTGATGTCCCTGTCTGGATTTGCTGGTGTCCATTCCTTTTCTGCCTCTCTCTCTATGTACATTTACTACTGATTTGTTGCATTCTTTCTTTTCTTTTATGATTAGTTTATTTTTTTCTATGTACAACTATTTGCCTGTTCATATGTGTGTACACCACATATGTTCCTGGTCCCCAAACAGGCCAGAAAAGAATCCCATGTTAACTAAAACTAGAGTTCTAGAAGGTATAGAAGCTTGTGGGCTGCCATGTGATCTAAGAACTGAACCTGGATCCACTGACAGAGAAACTCTATCTAGCCATCTCTGTAGCTGTTAATGTCCTCTTGTTTTGTTGTTGTTGTTGTTGTTGTTGTTGTTGTTTTTTGTTTTTGTTTTTGTTTTTTAATGAGGACAACATTTGTCTAATTGCCACTTTAAAGAACCTGTCTCTGAGTAGTGTTGCATAGTGAGGCTCTAGAGTTATAATTTCCAAATTAGGAATTGTGAAACATGTTGTGTGATAGTTATCATTAGCTCCGTGAGTTTGTAACTTAACTTAATGTTTAAACAACTGATTGCTGAGAAAGACCACTCATAAAATACATAAAAATTCAGAATTCTTGAAGTTGGCATCATTATTTAAAGTCCTTTTTTAAATATTACCATCATTTCATGGCATATATCGCGGCACCAAAATTATTATGAAGGGCTCAGAAAAATATAATTAAAGAGGAGATGGAAAGAATGTAAACCAGAGGGTAGGGAAAATGTTCTGAATTAAAAACATATCTTGACATGGATTTGACACTCATAAATTTATAGCAGCTATAGTTACTTGCTCAAGCCTTATACAAGATCAATGCATCCAAACTTCCAGCAGAGACATGGAAGGAATTCTCTAGATCCGATCCCTTACTGAAGAGCTATTGGCATTTGATAGCTACTGAGGGATATAGAGACAATCAGTTTTTAAGTATGTGACTACTGGTAGATTTCTTATTCTTTAGAGAATATACATTTATGGGAAGTACTAACTTAGTGCATTATATAAAATTAAGTATTTGAAGCTTATAGGGAGCCATGTGGGAATTCAGAAAAAATGAAATGCAGAAATAGGAGATGGATATGACCATGCTTCATTGAAAACATGTATGAAATTCTCAAGGATGTAAAATGAAATAAATTCATGACCACAGATTATTTAGGAAAAAGAGCTAAAAGAAAACTTATCTTGCAGCAATGGTTGATTTTGTGATCTTGACTGGATGTTCAGCCTAATTGGGTTGAAAATCTAAGATAAGCTCCCGGTATATCTATGAAAGAATTCCCAGAGATGGTTAGATAATTAGTACTTTGACTTAATGAACTTAATGTATTAGTGACTTCAATATCTGAATAGGCTATTTGAAGATGGAAGCGCATCAAAATTATGTTTCATTAGAGGAAGTGGGTTGCTGAACGCGTGGTGTTGACAGCTATGTATTGGCCCTAACTCATGCCTTTTTCTATTACTTTACTTCTGGCTGCTATGAAATTAGCAGCTTTCTTCCACCATGCTCTTCCTTCATGACATTCCTGACTTGCTACATAGCTGATCTGAATGCAATGGAGTCTGCTGGTCACGGACTTAATCCCTGAAACTGTGAGCCCAACCGCGTGCGCATGCACACACACATGCACACACACACACACACACACACACACACACATACACAGACTTAATCCCTGAAACTGTGAGCCCAACCGCGTGCGCATGCACACACACACACACACACACACAGAAGAACTGTATAAAAATATTAGTGTTGTTTTAATTTTGTTTTGCTGTTTTGTAATACTGAGAACTTTTTTAGGCTGTCTTGGTTATTTGAGAATTGCTAATCTGTAATGTGTCTTTATATTGTATTCTACCTTTATTATACATTTATGTCTTCTGGCATCATTATTGGCTTTTACTTCTACATTTGGTCACAAAGCTGTAGAGTTTAAACCAATTCCAGACTACTTTGATGAGAATTCCTTTTCTGATATTTTGCAAATACATTTAGAATTCTCAGAACTCTCTATTCCTAATTTTATAAACTAGCAGACATGGTTGTAGCACTAGCTTTCAAACCCTTCCTGCCTTTTCCTTCTCATTCCATCTCTTCCTCAGCCATCTCTCTGAGGTTCATGTCCAACTCTATTCTTCCCATGTGATGTTTTTTCTTATTATCCATATAATAAATATGCTATCAATAACATTACTTAAAATAAAAATACATGAGAAAGCACTTTAAAAACAATTCCACTCATTGGTTTTGGCATTGCTAATTATTGAACTGTCACAGGACAGCAAGTATTCCCAACCGCCACTGCATAGCTCTGAGAGCCTTGAACCAGAAGCTGTGTTTCCTCATCTTCTAAACACTATTGTGGATCATTGTAGGAATGGTCTCAGCTAAAGCAAATCAGTGTTTTACATTTAGAAAAACTGAAAATTATTTCAAAGAAAAGTAATGGATTTTTTCATTTCTTAACATTTGGCATATATGTAGAAGATTTCAAAAGACTAAAGTATGAAATATTTTGGGTTGGCATAGTTTAGAAAGAGAACTTAAGTTGACGGGCCAAAGAGAAATGGAACCAAGTTGAGGCAGAAACAAAATAATAATAATCCCTTTTCATTTTGTTCACTGAAGTTATTCTTGAAAAAATTTATGAACTATTTTTCAGATGTCACTAAGATTTAAACTTCTAATGGATATGAAACTTAAAACAAAAGGCTTTTGGAAAACCTACAGTTGAATAGGTTTGCCTTAGATAGATGCAAAATAGATACTGAAAAAAACTGGCAGAAAATTTAACTTCTCAACTGAGGCTTCCTATTAATACATTTATTGCTTACTTTTTAAAATCCACTTTGAATTAATATTTATTATAACCTTTCATCATCAAATTGTATTAAAATTATACTTTGGCAAACACCGGGATCTTGGTAATTGATTACTACATCAATTTAAATTCTCTATAGAAACTTAAGCAACAAAGGGCTTATTGTGTGTGCTCATGTACATATATCTAAATATACTTATAAGAAACTGGCTTCTGTGGTTATTTGTGCTAGCAGATCTGAAATCTACAGGATGTGTCAAAAGGCTACAAGTCCAGAAGTACTGTGTGCATTTGGATATGTATATAGCTCATGAATGATTCTTCTTGTTCTTTAGCCTTATTTTTAAATATTTCTACTGAAATGTGTGTGTGTGTGTGTGTGTGTGTGTGTGTGTGTGTTTACAATTTATTCACTTTGTAGCTCCTTCCCTAATCACCTCCTGGTCCCATCTTCCCTCCTTCTTCCTCCCCTATCCCTTTCCCTTAGTCCACTGATAGGGGAAGTCCTTTTCCCCTACTGTCTGACCCTAGCCCATCAAGTCCTATAAGGATTGCTTGGATCTTCTTCCTTTGTGGACTGGCTAGGTTACCCACCAGGGAGAAGTGAACGAGGAGCAGGTAACCAAGTTCATGTCAGAGGCTACCTCTTCTCCCCTTACTAGAGAGCCCACATTGAGACTGAGATGTGTATTGACTACCTCTGAGCAGGGGTCTATGTCCTTGCTATGCATGGTCTTTGGTTGCTGCATCAGCTTCTGATGTTCCCAGAATTTTTGGTTCTGTTGCTCTCCTTGTAGAGCTCCTGTCTCCTCCAGATCTTTCTATCTCCCTCTTCTTCCATTAGGTTTCCTACATTCTGCCCAAAGTTTGGCTATGAGTCTTATCATCTGCTTCTATACCCTGTTGTGTAGATTCTTTGAAAGACCTCCTGCAGAAGGTTCCTGTCCTGTTTCTTGTCTTCTCCTACTTCGGATGTCTATCCTGTTTGTCCTTCTAAGTGAGGTTTCAGCCTCTTCCCTAGGGTCTTCCTTGCTTTTTTAGCTTCTTTAGGACTATAGATGTTAGTATGTTTATCCTATAATATGTGGCTACTATCCACTTATAAGTGAGTATTACCATGTGTGTCTTTCTGCTTCTGGGTTACCTCACTCAGGATGATCTCTTCTAGTTCCTACCATTTGCCTGCAAATTTCATAATTTTTTTGTTTTTAATTGCTGAGTAGTATTCCATTGTGTAAATGTACCATGATTTCTGTATCCATTCTTCAGTTGAGGCACATCAAGCTTTTTCAGAAAATTAGGAGTGGTGCTACCTCAAGATACAGCTATACCACTCCTGGGCATATATCTAAAAGATACTAAACCATTCAACAAGGACATTTGCTCAACTATATTCCTAGCAGTGTTACTCATAATAGCCAGAGTTTGGCTTCTTAATTTTCCATTGAAGATGTGGTTCTGGCTCTGTTAACAGCAAGTCAAAGCACTTTTCTTTATCTCTTTCTGAACAAGAGTTCCACTTATACTTCTAAATCTACTGTCTCTCTGACCTTATTCTTCTCTGTGTTATCTCATTGGTCTTGATTTATCCCCTAAGTATTTACAGGATCACATCATAATCTGTTACTAATGGTGGACACAAAAGCAACAAATGTAACTCAGTGATGAGTCCCTGAACTATTGATCCCTAGAATCCTTATGTTATATATGAGTAAAGTAAATTCAGGTTACGTACACCAAACAAATTCAACTCACCCATATAGTGATGGGTGTGAGACTTGTAGGGCAAAACCAAAGAATGTAATTACTTTTATATTATATGACTTAGTATATGAGTTATGCGCCTTACAGTATGACATATGTAAGTATATATGTACTTCTATTTAGACTTACCATAATCCTTGAATTGTTTTTGTTTAAAAATAAATACTAAATGATCTTATTGTCATTTTTATTGCGTAAGACAGGAGAAGACTGCCTATAATCTGCTTGCTGCAGAAGAGTGAGAACTTGAGTCCCCATCCCCAGAACTCATGCAAAACCAGGTACAATAGTATGTGCCTTCAATTTAAGGAAGCATATGCTGCAATGTAAGAGAAATAGGAGATTCTCTGGAACCCCGTGAAACAGTTACCCTTGAGAACACAAGGAAACAAAAAAAAAATGGCTTCCTCCAACAAGAGGCAATGTGAGGACTGAAGCTTGGGCTTGTCCTCTGACCTGACATTGCAACACTCTTACATATATGCACACACACACACACACACACACACACACACACACACAGGAGATAGACAGAGATACAGAGAGACAGACAGACTAGGGAGCAATTATTTTTGAACAAAAATAATTAATATTCTATTTTTTCTTTATCTTTTTTTGAGAATTTTTAAAATTTAGTTATCTTTTAACCACTTTACATCCTGGTTGTAAGCCCATCCCTTCTCCCCTTCCAGTCCCATTCTCCCTCCCTCCCCCCTTGCCTAGTGCTCTGAAAAAAAGAAGCTTTTTATGCATAAGTACTGTATTTACATTCTTCCCTCTCCATGCTCAAACTCCTTCTGTGTCCTCCCACTCCCTCTGAAATTATTGACCTCTTCTTCTTTTTTTTTTTACTTTTTTATTATTTTTTTTATTAATTACACTTTATTAATTTTGTATCCCCCCATAAGCCTCTCCCTCCTCCCCTCCCGATCCCACCCTCCCTCCCATTTCTGCATGCACCCTCCCCAAGTGCGCTGATAGGGGAGGTTCTCCTCTCCTTTCTGATCTTAGTCTATCAGTTCTCGTCAAAAGTGGCTGCACTGTCCTCTTCTATGGCCTGGTAGGGCTGCTCCCCCCTCAGGGGGAGGTGATCAAAGAGCAGGCCAATCAGATTATGTCAGAGGCAGTCCCTCTTCCCATTACTAGGTAACCCACCTGGACATTGACCTGCCATGGGCTACATCTGCGCAGTGGTTCCAGGTCATCTCCATGAATAGTCCGTGGTTGGAGTATGAGTCTCTGGGAAGTTCCCTGTGTTCAAATTTTCTTGTTTTGTTGCTCTCCTTGTGGAGACCCCGTATTAACTATTATTCAAAATTTGCTCTCATTCAAAAAAGAGCCAGCCACTGAGTTCGTGTCAGAGACAGCCCCTGTTCCCCTTACTAGGAAATCCCACTTGGAGACTTTCCCTGAGGTGGTGATATGCAGCCTTACCAGACCACAGAGGAAGACAATGCAGCCAATCCTTATGAGACCTGATAGGCTAGCATCAGATAGAAGGGGAGGAGGACCTCCATTATCAATGGACTGGGGTAGGGCCATGGGAGGATCAGAGGGAGGGAGGGTGGGATTGGGAAGGGTTGAGGGAGAGGGCTACAGCTTTTATTTATTTACTTTTATTCCCAAAATGAATAAACTGTAGTAAACAAAAAAATAAAATTTCTATCATTTCTCAATAGTGTTTTTTTTTTTTTAATTTCATTTTCCACATGTCAACAGAATCAGCTATGGTATGATATCTCTCCAGGGGCAGATAAACACTGTCCTATTTCTGTAGTTGTCCTAAAAAACCCTCTGTTTACAATGTGACATTTATCCTGATCACTAAGAAACTTTCTCTTTTATCTATAGATACCTATTCCAAGAATTCACTTATTTCTAGTATTTATAAAGATCCCTCATGTTAACTAGGATGAAAGCCAAAAGATTAACGACCAGCTGATGTTGCTTTGGTATATTAGGAAAAATAAATTCAAAACCAGAAATATTGCCTGGCCCTGGGATTTCCACTATAGATCCTACAAAGAGCCTAGAATACTTTCTCAGTTCTCATGGAACTGCTCTTACATTAAATCTGACTCTTTAGAATTCAACTATTTGACAGACTCCCTTATTGCACTGAACAAATTAAATGTCTTACTGTTTACTTACTATAGCCTTTATTGTCAACAAGACAAATATAAGAACAGTACAGAAACTATACAATGTATGGTAGTCAAAAAAAAGAGAAGTTTTCCAAAGAAAACACTGTTGTCTTCCAAGTTTATTATTGCATTTGATCACATTTATGAAAATAGCAACCATAATGCAAGGGAGATGGTTACTGTATAAAATAAAGGATTTTCTACATATACCATCTGACAGCTTTATTTCCACTACAAACTGGCATTATGGGACATATAAGTTATCCTGTGGCAGGATGCCACTAGTAGATTGTTTCCATATGTTATTTGTTATAAAAAATAACAATGTTGCAGCTGATATTTGCTGAAATATCTCAAGACAATTGAAAGAAATAACTTCTACGTTATGCCACCCATATTTCTCCTACTCATCTTGACCATTACTGCTCATTATTAGCTCTGTGGGAAGATTATCATCCCAATAACAGGCTTTCAAAACTCTAAATAGGAAGAGCAACAAAATAACAAGCTACTATATTTAAATGCCAGGAGATGGAATCTATTCTGTCAATTTTACATAGTAACTTTTAACTTCATCGAAGAAGGGGTTCTTCTGGACTGAATGGTTTCATGTTTCCTGATCTGTTAGAATCATTAGGAATAGCTACTTAAGCTTCAATACAAACTTCGAAAATAATGATTTGTTATAATGATGGAAACATGACTGAGCTTTATTGTAGACACGCACATGTATGCAAATATGTGCATACATACATACATATATATGAATTCTATTAACTACTAAATACCTAGCTACTAAAGACCTAACTGTGGTCCCAGTGAATGGAGCTGGAGTACAATACATGTTAATTCACATTGAAACATTTGTTATGCTGCAGGTTTTGATCCTTGACTAAAAGGATGTAAAGGTAGATGTGTGACAGATGATTTGGAAAGGAAGCCATCAGTAAAACAGATGATCAGCAGTATATCTGGTTGCTCAGAGTCAAAACAACACGTTGTCTAAGATTTCTTCCAGTAATGACATTTTCAGTGTTCACATATGAGCAAAGCTATTGAAGCCCGTGCAGAACCAGTCTACATTTCTGATGAATCCAAAAGCTGTGAGCAGTGGTGATGGTGGTGTTGGTGGTGTTTGTGTGTGTGCATCTGTACACCTGTTTGTGCATTTTTATGTGTATGCAGGTGCCCATGTATATATGTGCATGTGCTTGTGTATTAATGTCAGCTTTGGATACTGTTCTCAAAGATGAAGCTAGCCTTGCTTTTTTTTGGTAACAGTATCTCTGATTGGCTTGACACTCACTGGTTGGGCTAAGTTGACTAGGCAGCAAGTTTCAGGGGCCTTTACCTTACTGACGCTACGATCATAAGTATATGCCACCTTGGGCTATCGTCCAGAGCTTATTTTTGCATGGAGTCTGCAGTTCAAACCCAGGTCCTCGGCAAGTACTTTATGAATGAGTAATAATCTCAGTGCTACCAGATCAATTTTAGATTCAATTTCGATGTTCATTTTTGTCAGCATTACAAGCAACTTTACTCTGGATGTCTTTGAACATTTGGACTCCCTAATTCTCTGTCTCCTTTTCTGTATTCACCCTATTTATTTTCTGATACAGTTCATAGAACTTGTGTTTTAAAATTCCTACTATATACTCTCAAGGATTGCTGATATAAACAATGCTGGATGTGCTATGTGCATGTGACATTAGTCTGGAAAAGTTTATACAAGAGATTTAAGAAAAAAGGTACCATTTGCATTTTGAAACAGTAGGTTTTGTGAAGACTCTTACTGATATCTTTAGTGATTTGGGGGAAAAGCGTGAAGAAACGAGGACACACAGAAATACAACTTAACTCAGAGAAGAAATGCATACCAGATGAAAGACATTCTATTTCATTTTGATGAAATGTTTTCAAAGTCCAAGGGAGGCTTTTTCTTCGAACCTGCTATGTTATATTTATCTTCTGTGCTTCTGAGGAAGAAGAGAGAGAAGACAGATATAGTTTCTTTTTCCTTAAATTCTGTTTCTTGGTACACAGAAAATGTAGTTCAATGGCCAAAAGGATCATCAATTTTTTAGGGTAGTAAATTTTAAAAGAAAAAAGACATAGCTTCATTCCCATGCCACGGTTTCATCTCATCACTTGTAAAGTAGACGTATAAAAAGAGGCATTATAATAGAAAATTAAAATCTTAGATATTGCCAGATATTAGGAGCATGTACTACTCTTTCCGTGTGCAGGGGTCAGGGGTATCTCTATGACTACTACAGGAGAGTAACCATCCAGGACATATGTGAAGATCTTTTGGGTCAACACAACTCAGTCTTGGAATGAACATCAAGAGTCTGACAGCAGGTATTTTAGACATTTTTAAGCACAGAAAAATTTGGGAAATAGTTTCCTAGTGATAATTAAGTGAATCCTGTATTCACAGCAAAGAAAAAGACATGACTACATAAAAACAAAGTCTGAGTGATATATACCATAAATATAAACCCATAAAATAACTGAGGAAACAGTTTCAACATAAACAGTTTCAAGATGCAGTAGATATTGTGTGGCTTTGCCAAACAGAAAGAACAGCAATCTCCAGGCTATTAACCAAGTTTGTTTCCATCCTTCTGGATAGAAAGCAGGTTGTAAATATCTCTGTTTTTCTTTTAATCTTTCTGTTTTTTCTAGTGCTAATTTAAGAGCACAAGGACCCAGAAGCCTTCTGGAACAATTCAGAAGATCCAAGTTCAGTTCTATGTACCCATACCAGGTAGCTCATATCTTTCTGTAGCTTTAGTTCTAGACGATCTGACTCCCTTTTTTTTGGAATCTGAGGGTACTCACATATGCATATTCCTATACAAGCACATACACGCACAAACACCACACACACACACACACACACACACACACTTCAAATGAATCTGAAAGAATAAAATATTAAAACATTGTATAGGCATTTAAAAGAACATATGCCTGACACTGATAGTATTCAAAATATTTTTTTCCTGTTTGATTTGGGAGTTCATATTTTGAAATAATGCTTTAATGTATAATTAAAAGTATTTTATTTTATATAGTAAGAACAGGATGGACATCAGAACAGGAAGAAAACAGAACAGGACAGGAACCTACCACAGAGGGCCTCTGAAAGACTCTACCCAGCAGGGTATCAACATATATGTTGAGACTCATAGCCAAACTTTGGGCAGAGTGCAGGGAATCTTATGAAAGAAGGGGGAGATAGAAAGACCTGGAGGGAACAGGAGCTCTACAAGGAGAGCAACAGAACCAAGAAATCTGGACCCAGGTGTCTTTTATGGGACTGATACTCCAACCAAGAACCATGCATGGAGATAACCTAGATCCCCTGAACAGATGTAGCCCTTGGGAGATCAGTATCCAAGTGGGTTCTCTTGTAAGGAGAGCAGAGACTGTCTCTGACATGAATTCAGTGGCTGGCTCTTTGATCACCTGCCCTTGATGGGGGAGCAGCCTTACCAGGCCACAGAGGAAGACAATGTTGACAATCCTGATGAGACCTGATAAGCTAGGGTCAGATGGAAGGGGAGGAGGATGTCGGGAGTCGTGACTCAGCAGCCTGCTTTGTTATTTAAATCTCGGTGGAGAGATGGTTTTTAGCAGGCCTTTACTAATGGCAGAGGAGAACTTGCAAGTCCATCTCCTTTTGTTTGTGACAACAGGATAGCTTGTGAGGGTTACACCTCTTCTTCAGGCTCCTTGTGCAAATTAACCTATTGTTCTGAGATGTTTGACTGACAAAAAGGAACTACTCAAATAATAAAGTGGTCAGAGGCTGGAGGCAGAGGATGAGGCAACACTTGAGACTTGCTGCCTGCTGCAGCAGTCTGCCTTTTGCAAAGGCTGTTGAGTCTGGACCTTTAAAAAGTTTCCTGTGTGCTGTGTGTTTATTTTATTAATTTAAATCCTCACACCCAACTCAAGAACCGTTCGACTCTGCCGGCTGGCCCCGGCAGGAGGACCTCCCTATTAGTGGACTTGGAGAGTGACAATGGGAGGAAATGAGAGAGGGAGGGAGGGTGGAATTGGGAAAGAATAAGGAAGGGGGGCTACAGCTGGGATACAATGTGAATAAACTGTAATTAATATAAAAACTTAGAATTAAAAAAAATGAAAAATGAAACTCATTCAGTTATTATGGCTTTATATCAAGATATGTAACAACATAAATGTAGTTATTAATGTACTCATTCTGCAGTTTACTGACCCACACAAACTTACCTTTTATTTGCATTTACATTCAATATTACTTTTGTAAACCTTTAAATAGGAGCCTAATGTTTTTATCAATGCCAGGAATATAATGATGAATTACTATTTTTTTTTTTTCTAATTGTGAAACAGTTTAAGAAGTAGTGAGAAATAGGAGTATTTGCCTTTTGTATTCCAGGAATTATACATCAATGGAGAGTGACTTCCTTTGTACAATCATTTATTTAGTTATTAGGCAAGTGTATGTGTGTGTGTTTGTATGTGTGTGTGTTTTATGTGTGTACGAGCGTGTGCACTGTGATGTACTTCTCTAGGTCAGAGGGGCATTTTGAAGTTTCAGTTTCCCTTTTGCCTTTAGGTAGCTTCTAGGGAACAAACTCAGGCTCTCCAGCACAGTATGGCAAATAGTTTTGCTAGCTGAATCACACTGTCACCTGTCATCTCTTCCTTTGACAACTAAATCTATACACAACTGAGGCTTTTTCCAGCCCCTTCTTCTCAGATCGTGTGGCATCAGTATGGTTGGTTCATGCTTGTAGACAGTGACAAGGAATGAATAAATATTCACAGCTTTCTCTCTTTGAGTCTCACTACCCAAATGGTTACCTCAATATTTATATTAGTCTGTCCAGAAGTTATTGAAATGAAATCAGTCAAAAAGGAGGAAATCATGAAATTTGCAGGCAAATGGTGGGACCTAGAGAAGATCATTCTGAGTGAAGTATCCCAGAAGGAGAAAGACAAACATGGTATATATTCGCTTATATAGACCTACAAGATATGATAAACATAATGAAGTCTATACACCTGAAGAAGATAAACAAGAAAGAAGACACACCTGAAGAAGATAAACAAGAAAGAAGACACAAGGTAAGATGATCAATCCTAACGTGAAATTTTTAAAAGGTTAAGAAGTCAGATTTCCAGTTTTAACTACTAAAGTTATATTTTTCTCAAGATTTTTTGTAGTATGATCTTTACCCTCTTCCATTTTGATAACCTTCATGTCTGTGTGTGACAAATATATGTATGCTAAATATTGGGAGCTTGGCAAGTCTTCAATTGAAGAAAAGCTTTTACTAAATCTGGCAATTATTTTCTATTAAAGAGAGGCCACAGGTGGACATGGTAACCTGGGAGGAAGAGGCCAGCCTAGTCTACAAAGCAAATCCAGGAGAGCCTAGTCTACACAGAAAAAAACACCCTGTCTCAGGAAAAGAAATAAAGGTTACAAGCAGATAAAAAAATTAACAAATTAAGCTTTATTGATTATATATATATAATTTTCAAAGTATGTGTAATCAAATAATATAGTGCAATATTCCAAAGAGTAAGAAGTAAGAAGTATAACTTAGCAAGTTAGAAGAAAATACCTTTGTTTATGAACATTATGTATTTAGTTGACTCTGTTCTTTTTATTTTGGTGCTTTTGTTGGCCTAAAAATTCTTTTGGACTTAATCTTGTATTTATTTATTTATTTGCTTGTTTATTTATTTATTATTATAACTTATTCACTTTGTATCCTGCCTGTAGACCTTTCCCTCATTTTCTTCCAGTCCCACCCATCCTCAACATTCTCCCCATGCCTTCCCCTAGTCCACAGATAGGGGAGGTTCTCCTGAAGGAGCTAAACAACAAGGAGGAACCTAGGGAAGATGGTTAATGCTCATTCAGAAGAGCAAGCAGTATAGACATTGGAAGTTGGAGAAGACAGGGAACAGGGCAGGAACCTACTCCAGAGGCTTTCTGAAAGCCTCTACCCAGCAGGGTGTCAAAGCAGATGCTGTTCTCATAGACAGACTTTGGGCACAGTGCAGGGAATCTCATGCAAGAAGGGGGAGATAAAATTTTTAACTTTTAAAGTTATTTAAACATCTGCTTTTGTGCAAATGTATGCTTTCTTTCTCTGGATATGATACATATAAAATATCCCATCTGGGCTGAATGCCAAGGAAGAACCATGCTTAAGTAATAAGCCCAATTATCTTGCTAATAAACAGCAACTAGAAATTGAACTCCTGTTGGCAGATATATAGGATACTTACACACTAAGTGGGATTAATTAAGCTCTAAAAGGAGTCATGTTACAAACAAATATAATAATAAATCATCATACAAGTATTAAGGATAACAATTATCTCATTTCCCCCTTTTGCTTAATGAAGTTTATGGCTTTGAATTATCAGGAGAAAGGAGTTTTCAAACCAGGAGCAACCTTGCCTCTATGTATAATCTGAGGTATAATTGTCAGCTTCCAAACTGATGAAAAATGAATGTGATGATGAATATTTCACTCTGAAGTCCAAGGTATATGAATTCCAGGTTTCAAACATGGAAAGGATGTTAGGTAGATATTTTTGCTGTACTTCAAGCATGGTTAGGATTGATGTTAGGAGCAGTTGGGATGGTTCATATCACCAATGTAAGAAATGATTTATTATTGTTGTAATGTATTGACTTAGAAAAGTATTAATGGTTCTACACAATGTATTTTATGATTTCATTTTCAGAGAAAATTATAAAATTAAAATCACTTCTAAATAAGTTAATACAGTCTTTCCTTATAAAATACAACTTATCTTGTTTAGGGTCATTCTGAAATTTTTCCTTGAATTATTCTATTCAATAAAAGAAAATTTGTAAGAACAAGTGGTATATAAATGTGTGTCTTCAATCCTGAATCCTTTTGGTAACATAAAAATATGGAACTATTTACATCTTTTCATTCATTTAAATATGCAAAAGAGTATTGCAATACAAAGATAAGTGACATAGACGTGATCTAGGACCATGATGGTTAATGTTAATGCTCAATTTGATGAAATCTAGAATTATCTAGAAGATAATTATATGAGGGAAATTTTAGATTAGGTGAGCGTCTGGGTATTATGCAGTATTAGCTCTTTAGATTAATTGAGGTGGGAAGACACACCCTAACAGAGGGTCTCTTCACTTCCTGGGCTTGGATCTCAGACTGCGTATCATGGAGTACCCTACATGGATAACAACGTTCATTTTACTTATATTTCGATGTGAACAGCTACTTTAAGTTCTTGTCACCTTACATTTTCCACCGTGGTTGAGTGTATTCTCTAACTACGAAGCAAAATAAAGCCTCTATTTCTTACGTTAGTTTGGTCAGAACATTGTTTCAGATAGCAATAAGAGGAGTAAATAAGACATGGACCAGTATTCATAAATTTTACAAATGATAGCCAAGGGAAAAATTAGAGTATTCTGCAGTATTTAGTCATAACATTAAATTTTGGGTGTGTTTTGATGATAATATTAAATCCCAAGAAAGAAGGGTCTCGTTTTCTTCACTGTAATTAATGGATTTCAGAGAATGAGCATGAACTCCTGGTGTTAGAGGAAGCTGAGAGGAGATGCTTTCCCAGCATCCAGGGAAAGTAAGCATTCTCCTCTATTCACAAACAGCCATTTCCAATAATTTGTTTGAAGTTCAACTTGCAAAATACTCTTCTTGTGCACCCCATAAATCCTGTTGATATTTTAATCAAAGAAATGATTTAACTCATAAATAAGTTTGAGGATAAATTGAGTTTCTATGATAAAAACCACAGTGTAGGATTTTGGTGTATCTTCTAAGTAACCCCTTTCCCTATATTCCTATAAGAAACTTTTCTTTTCCATAGCACATTATTGCTTAATATAGTATCCAATTAATTTATTCTGCTTATAAATATTCTGCTTATATAGTATCCAATTAATTTATTCTGCTTATATTCTAGTAATAATTTATTCTGCTTATATATAGGGCTTTCACTCATCTTCATAGTGACTATTGATAGTATTTTTTAATTTTATTTTTATTAATTACACTTTATTCAATTTGCATCCACCCTTCCTTCTCCCCTCCCAGTCCCACCATCCCTCCTCTTTCTCCACAAATGCCCCTCCCCAAGTCCACTGATAGGGGAGGTCTTCTTTTCCTTTCTTCTGATCCTACACAATCTGGTCTCATCAGGACTGGCCGCATTGTCTTCCTCTGTGGCCTGGATAGGCTGCTCCCCTCTCAGGGGGAGGTGATCAAAGAGCAGGCCAATCAGTTCATGTCAGAGACAGTCCCTTTTCCCATTACTGTGGAACCCACTTAGACACTGAACTGTCATGGGCTACATCTGTGCAGGGGTTCTAGGTTATCTCCCTACATGGTCCTTGGTTGAAGTATCAGTTTAGTATTTTGTTATATTTCTATCAGATTTTTAAAATTTTCTATGTCTTGGAATATCATTTACATTTTTTTCTCTATACTATGCCAATAACTAGAGCATAGATTTCTAGAAAATATAAAATAAGAGATCTGGAGAGATGGTTTAGCAGTTAAGAACACTTGATTATACTATCGAGAATATAGGTTTGTATTACAACACCAGTATGTTGGCTCACAACTTTCTGTAACTAAATTTTATAAGATTCAATGTGCTTGTTTGACTTCTTCAGACACTAGGCACAGTAGAACAAAACATCCATACACATAAAATAAAACTTTAAACTTGAAACAAATAAAGAAGAAGAGAAATGGAAAAGGATATTGAGAGAGAATAAATAAATAAGAACACAGTTCAACTTTTTTTCTGTGTGTGTGTGTTTATCAAAATAAAACACACTTAAATGCTAAATAAAAATTTAATTAAAGATTAGCACAATGAAGAACTGTATAATGAGGTTTGTTGACTGAACACCATAAGGAATATAATCAGTAAACTTTGTCTTGTCAGTAAAAAAAGTCTAAATGATATTAAAAAAAATTAAATTTGAGCAGAATGTTCATGAACTGTGGGTAATTGCTAGTAATAATATAATTATTAGCATGTGGATAAAAATTATACCCTCTTTTTATAAGGACTAGGAGAAATAATACTTTAATAATTTATAGAAAGTATATACTACTGAATAAGTGACACAATGTTGGCAAAAATGAACCCACATTATTATTCAAAGAGATTTTGAAAACTCTAGAATGACCAGTCAAAGCAAACCAAACTTTTGAGTGAAACAAGGAAAAGGGTGCTAATATTTTTTAAAAAGAAAATTGTTCACTTAGTAGAAAATAAATATTAATGTAAACTGTATTTCAACTCTATCATTTCTACCTTTCAATAGGATGGTTTTACCATCAATTAAAAATAATGACTACTATAGTGCATAATAAAATAAGGCCTATATAAATATCATCTACAAAATATTCACTTTAAGTATAATGATGTAAATTAAATGTAATGAGATGAAGGAAGATATGGATAGCTACACCATTTTTATCTATACTAGAGAAGTTTTATTCAGAATGTAAAATATATCATGAAGAGTGAGTGATATTCCGTAATGAGAATATAATCATGTCTCTAAGGAACATGTCACAGTCTCTAAGGTTTGTATACCTGAAAACACAACATCAAAAGATAAAGATAGTGAATTCAAAGAGATTCTGAAACATCCACCATTATATCTTAATACTTCAAACTCTCTCTCTCTCTCTCTCTCTCTCTCTCAGTAATTTACAGATCTTGTAGACAAAAATTTAATGAGGAGCTATTTGAATAACACCATGCTTTAGTGGTTTGGAGAATTCAACATAAAAGGAAGATTGGACTAATTATCAAAGATTTATTTCAGAACAGAAATCAAGTGAATATTACCTAATTTAGTCAATGAGAACACATTACCAGAGAAATACGTTCCAGTAAAGAAAAATATGAAAGCTGGCATTTTTTATGGAAATGTATGCAAAGATTCTTAATCAATCTAAATATCAAAGAAGACAAGTACATACCAAGTCCTAATGCTATTGCATAGATATGCAAGGCTGCTTCAGTCTTCAGAAATGAAGTAAATAGGTATCTTCACTCTTTCTCTAGACTAAAAAGACTACACAGAGAATTTCTGATATAACAAGTCATTCCTCTTTAACATATAGTGAAAGAGATCAAAAAGGAAAGAAAGAATGCCTAGAAAACTAGGGATGAGGGCAACTTTCCTCAGCTTGATAAAGAATGTCTCAGAAGTATTTTTTGTAAGTACTAATTGTTCTTAATGATGGTAAAGTGTATGCCTTTCTTTAAGAGTTAGGAGCATGACAATGATAACCACTAACCACTCTCATCAATTCTAATTATAATCATTCTGCAAATCCTACAAAAAATAGGTAAAGCAACTCAATGGCCTACTCTTTGATCACCTCCCCCTGAGGGGGGTGCAGCCATACCAGGCCACAGAGGAAGACAGTACAGCCAGTCCTGATGAGACCTGATAGACTCCTGTCAGATGGAAAGAGAGGAGGACCTCCCCTATCAGTGGACTGGGGGAGGGGCATTGGAGGAAAAAAGGGAGGGAGGGAGCATAGGAGTGAGAAAGGAGGAAGGATGGGGCTACAGCAGGGATACAAAGTGAATAAACTAATTAATTAAAAAACAAATAAATTTTTTATTATAAAAATAAGGAATTTATTGGGGTTTTTTTGTTTGTTTCTTTGTTTTTTTCAATGCAGTTTATTCAGGAACCTGAACAATCATCAGACCCTGGGGAAAGCCAGCCCACAGCTTAAATAGCCTCTGGGTAGCCAACCCCAGCGTGCCATGTGGGCAATGCAGATAGGTCCACATACATGGAAGCAAGCCAGATCTTCGGCCTTAGCCAAATGTGGAATTGTTCGTGCCAGAGAGCACTCACCATCGGGAAGGTGGAAGGCAGAAACCAGCTCCATCTTTAAGGCATAGCATTCAGTAGCTCTCTACAGTTTCCCATTTTTGTTTTAGACGCATCAGGCAAGAGTAGAGGTCTGATCTCTGATATTAGAAATAAATTGGGACTTTGTACTGATGTTCATTTAGGTGTCATCCACCCAAAGAGCATCAGACCTGTCGATACCTTTTTCTCAGAGGCGGGACCTGGGGCATCAACCCGCATGCAATGAGACATGCTCTTCTCTGGGTCCAAAGCGGCTGACCCTGAGTGCAGTGCTTAGCCTCGCATCCTTAGCGTAACATTTTAGCTTTTTATGGTAGCCAACCATGCTTGGGGAGACTGTCCTGCTTCAATGGCTGTAAAGGCCTGAATGGTCATGGCTGCATTACTCTGTTGTGAGACTCTAATCTTGCATTTTTACCACAGGCAAACCAAGGAGACCAACACCAGAAGGCCTGCTAACGCTCCCATGCCCGCCCATTCCTTCAGATGATTCATGGCTGCAGCAATCCATGATGATAATCCTGTGGCTAGTCCTGCGTCCACTCTGGTAGAATTTACCGTGACAATGGCCACTCACAGCTGCTCCATCGTAGTATCGAATTCTCCAGTCCAATTACCTAAAATATAGCTCGACAATTGTTTAGACAGATTTGCAGCACAGGGAAAATTCTCATGTTGTATGCTAGTGACACAAAGTCCAGCATACTTCCATTGACAGCCAAGTTGAGCGATTTGCCATAGGGTATCAATTTGCTCCTGCACGAGGTCAATCCTCTGATTGAACACCATCAAGTCTCCTTTTAGTTGAGCATTAATTCCTTTTTGTACATCTAAGGCATGAGCTACATTGGCTAAATGATTATTCAGGGTCTGAGCAGTCTGCACAGTATGACTCATGGCTAATGCCCCAGTGGTAGCTCCAACAGCCGCCAATGAGATGGCAGTAACAATGGTGGCTCTAGTTCCAAGATCCCTTTTCTGTCTGAAGAGAGTCATAGCGTGAGGGGCATCAGCAGGCACAGGCACCCAGCGAGGCATATGAGTAATTAGGGCATACCTAAATTCACTAGCATTCCAGCATTGGGCAAAAAAGCAAGTATCATTACCACAATTACTTGGCTCTATCTGGCTAATAATGAATAAAAATGGGGAATATAAACAAACAGGTGTGGGTTTATAGGAAATATTATGAGAAGCCTTAACCCCCTCGTTGGAACATCCTGCATCAGTTCTAGAACTAGCAGTGGTGGAGTCCGAGGTCTGAGTAGGTTCAGGAGACCATTGCCCCCAGGGGCGAGACGTGCTCCATGTAAATTGACTAACTCCATGTTTTCCTCCACTTTTGAAAGTCCTTTAAGGTTCTTAAATTATTTTTCCCCTTTTTTTAAAATTTTTCATCAATTACACTTTATTCATTCTGCATCCCCCCATAAGCCCCTCCCTCCTCCCCTCCCAATCCCACCCTCCCTCCTCCCTCTGCTTGCATGCCACTCCCCAAGTCCACTGATAGGGGAGGTTCTCCTCTCCTTTCTGATATTAGTCTATCAGTTCACATTAAAAGTGGCTGCATTCAGACATGCTCTTCTCTGGGTCCAAAGCGGCTGACCCTGAGTGCAGTGCTTAGCCTCGCACCCTGAGCATAACATTTTAGCTTTTTATGGTAGCCTACCATGCTTGGGGAGACTGTCCTGCTTCAATGGCTGTAAAGGCCTGAATGATCATGGCTGCATTACGCTGTTGTGAGACTCTAATCTTGCATAAACACCACAGGCAAACCAAGGAGACCAACACCAGAAGGCCTGGGTGGATGACACCTAAATGAACATCGGTACAAAGTCCCAATTTATTTCTAATATCAGAGATCAGACCTCTACTCTTGCCTGATGCGTCTAAAACAAAAAGGGGGAACTGTAGAGAGCTGCGTAATGCCGCGCCTTAAAGACGGAGCCGGTTTCTGCCTTCCACCTTCCCGATGGTGAGTGCTCTCTGTCACAAAGAACTCCACATTTGGCTAAGGCTGAGGATCTGGCTTGCTTCCATGTATGTGGACCTATCTGCATTACCCATGTGGCACGCTGGGGTTGGCTACCCAGAGGCTATTTAAGCTGTGGGCTGGCTTTCCCCAGGGTCCGATGATTGTTCAAGGTTCCTGAATAAACTGCATTGAAAAAAAAAAAAAAAAGTGGCTGCATTGTCCTCTACTATGGCCTGGTAAGGCTGCTCCCCTTCAGGGGGAGGTGATCAAAGAGCAGGCCAATCAGATTATGTCGGAGACAGTCCCTCTTCACATTACCATGTAACCCAATTGGACTCTGAACTGCCCTGGGCTACATCTGTGCAGGGGTTCTGGGTTATCTCTATGAATAGTCCTTGGTTGGAGTATGAGTCTCTGGGAAGTTCCCTGTGTTCAAATTTTCTTGTTCTGTTGCTCTCCTTGTGGAGACCCTGTCCTCTCCAGCTCTTACTATTTCCCAGTTCTTACCTAAAATTCCATTCATTCTGCCCAACAGTTCCCCATCAGGCTCAGCATCTGCTTTGATAGTCTGTAGGGCAGAGGCTTTCAGAGGCCCTTTTTAAAGGCTTTCAACAATTTTTTAAATTAAAAATAAGTAAAACAAGATTACAAAAAAAGCTAAATATACAAAAAAAAGCTAAATATACAAAAGTCTACTGTCCCTTTCCATAGAAACAAGATGAATAAATTTTGAAAATGAATATACAGTACGTGGGATAGAGAGCTTGCTCAGTGGTCAAGAGCAGTTGTAAAGAATCAGCATTTAGTTTACCATCTACACATTGAATGGAACCCAATGGCCTGAAACCACAGCTCCAGAGAAGCCAATCAACCCTTCTGGTCTCCACAGACACCACACATAAGAACAAATGCACACAAACTAATTAATAAGTAAATAAAGTAAAATAAAACTTAAAGACAGTACTTGGACTAAAGAGGATTTAGTGGTAAAGGGCGTTGGCTATTACTTAAGATGACTCAGTTTTCCTTTCTTGCATCCACATGCCTGTACTACCTGTTCTTAATGCAGAAGACATAATGGCTTTTTTCTAGCCTTTGTTGTCACAAGGCCCACATTCACATAGACAGACATGCAGGAAAAACACTCGTACCCCTAAAAGAAAATTAAATTAATAAAATATAATTAATTTTAGTATGCAAAAATACCAGGTATATGCATCAAAAAACTATATAAAGACCTACATAAAGAAAGTGGTGAAACTCTGATGAAAGAAATTCTAGAAAAAGGTAGGTGAAATTCCAGTTTCCTAGAAATACTCTTTATAATCGCAATGCAATCTTGTCAAGTATATCTGTGCACTCAGTGCCATACCAAGTAACACTCAAATCTTAACAGAATAATTTTGACATTTGGAAGTACTGTATATGTAGTGTCATCAGAACAGTACTGAAGAAAAGACAGTCATAAGAGGACTTGCATTGTTAAATTTCAGAGTGTACAGAAGTTTACAGTAAGCAAAATAATAAAGAATCTGGCAAGTAGATTAATAGAAAAACAACACAATGACCCACACATGTATAGTCAACTGATTGGTGGCAACTCTGAAAAGGTATTTCAGTGGAAAGGAGAGCCCAGTGTCATTAAAAAATAAGTAAATAAATAGATAAATAAATAAATAAGCTAGTATTAACACAGTCAAAATGGCATTCTGCAAAAGCAATCTATAGATTCAATGCAATTCTCAACAAAATACCAACACAATTCTTTACAGAACTTGAAAGAACAATTATAAATTTCATATGGAAAAATTAGAAGAAAACAAAAACAGAATTGGTAAAACGTTCCTTACAATCACAGATCTTTTGGAGGTATCTCCATACATGATCTCAAGCTATGGATAGAGCTACAGTAATAAAAACTGGATGGTACTGGCATGGAAACATAATGGTGGATAAATGAAATCAAATAGAAGAAACAGAAATAGACCCACACCCATACAGATACTTGATTTTTTACAAAGAAGCCAAAACCATACAATGAAAATAGACAACACCTTCAACAAACGGTGCTAATCTAACTGGATGTCTACATGTAGAAAAAATCAAATAGATCCATATTCATCACCCTGCACAAAACTAAAGTCCAAGTGGATCAAACACCTCAACATTAAGTCAGACACACTAAATTGGTTAGAAGAAAAAATGGGGAAGAACCTAGGACTCATTGGCACAGGAGACAACTTCCTGAACAGAACACGAACACCATAGGCTCTAAGATCAGCAGTCAATAACTGGGACCTCATGAAATAGAAAAGCTACTCAAGAGCAAAGAACACTGTCGTCAGAACAAAACAACAGCCTACATATTGGGAAAGGACCTTCACCAACCCTGTATCTGACAGAGGGCTAATATCCAGAATACATAAAGAACTTAAGAAGTTAAGTACCAACAAAACAAGTAATCTTATTTAAAAAATAAAAAAATAACAATTTAATTAAAAAATAGAAAAGTTCAAGGGCCTTAGTCATCAGAGAGATTTCACCTTATACCCACCAGAATGTCTAAGATCAAAAATTCAAGGGACAACACATGCTGGAGAGAATGTGGAAGAAGGGGAAATATCCTCCACTCTTGGTGGGAATGTAACCTTGAACAACCACTTTGAAAAGGATAGGAGCTCCACAAGGACCAAATATATCTGGGCACAGGGTCTTTTCTGAGACTGACATTCAACCAAAGACTATGTATGGATATAACCTAGAACATCCGCTCAGATGTAGCCTATGGTAGCTCAGTAACCAATTGGTTTCCCAAAGTGAGGGGAACAAGGACTATTTGTAACAGCAACTCAATGACTGGCTCTTTGGCCTCCCCACCCCCGAAGGGAGGAGCAGTTCTGTTAGGCCACAGAGGAGGGCTTTGCAGCCAGTCCTGATGATACCTGATAAAACAGGAGCAGATGAATGGGGAGGAGGTCCCTCCCATCAGTGGACTTGGAAAGGGGCACGGTGGAGATGAGAGAGGGAGGGACTGGGAGGGAATAAGGGAGCACTACACGGCTGGGATACAGAGTTAATAAAATGTAACTGATAAGAAAAAAAAATAAAATTAAAGAAATAATAAAAAAAAAGAAAAGAAAATCAACCTGGTGCTTTCTTAGACAATGAGGAATAGAACCTCCTCAAGATGCAGCTATCTCACTCCTAGGCATATATACAAAATATGCTCAACTATACAAGGACATTTGCTCAACCATGTTCATAGCTGCTTTATCCATAATAGCCAGAAGCTGGAAACAACCCAGATGAACCTCAACGGAGGAATAGATACAGAAATTGTGGTACATTTACACAATTGAATACTATTCAGCTATTAAAAACAAGGAAATCATGAAATTTACAGGCAAATTGTAGGAACTAGAAAAGATCACCTTGAGTGAGGTAACCCAGAAGCAGAAAGACACACATGGTACATACTCATAATTGGATATTCACCATATAATATAGGATAAACATACTAAAATCTATACTCCTAAAGAATCTAAACAACAGAAATACCCAAGGGAGGATGCTCAATCCTCATACAGAAAGACAAATGTGATAAGACATCGGAAGCAGGAGAAGACAGAGAACAGGGCAGGAGCGTACCAGAGATGGCCTCTAAAAGACTCCAGTGAAGGAGGAGGTATCAAAGCAGATGTTGAGAGTCAGAGCCAAACTTTGGGTAGAGTGCAGGGAATCTTATGAAAGATGGGGAACATAGAAAGACCTGGAGGAGTCCAACAGAGTCATAAAAACTGAGCCCTGGGGGCCCTGAAGAGATACATACCCCAACCATGGACAATGCATGGAGAGGTCCTAAAATCCAGGCTTAGATGTAGCCCATAGACTCAGTCTCCAAGCGGGGTCCCTAGTAATAGAAGCAGGGACTTCCTCTGGCAAGAACTCAGTAACAGGCTCTATAAACACCTCCCACTGCAAGGTGCAGCTTTGCCAGGCCATAGAGGAAGACAATGCAACCAGTCCTGATGAGACCTGATAGGCTAGTGTCAAATAGAAGGGGAGGAGGGCCTCACCTATTAGTGGACAGGGGCGGGACATAGAGGCAGAATAAGGAGGGAGTGTGGGACAGGGAGGAGAGGAGGGAGGGTACACAGTCAGGATACAAATTGTAATAAATGGTAATAATAATAAATAAAAATTAAAAAATTATTTAGTTGTATAACAATAAAATAAGGTAATTGGTAATCTTAATTTAGTTGTGTGAAAGAAATGTTACTTCACTTTCTGAAATTATTGTTTAAAGTTATATTAACTTATCATTGGGCTGAAGTCTAAATAGCTATGAGGGAATAAAAAAATATAGTAAGAATGACAGGTGCATCAGTGCTATAGAAAAACGACTAAAATCTACTTGAGAGGACAATTTCGATGTATCCATTGTAAAGGGCCCAGAGTATACAAAGAGCTAAATAGGTAGTCCCTTTAAAATATAATTATTGTTCAACGTATATATATCCTTCAGGATACAGAGACTTGTAGGCCTGGTCATACTGAATTTTAATTTAAATTCTTCCTTCTACTTATAAAACATAATTATAATGAGTCCCGTATACATTTTGAGTTAGAAATGACACCTCACATATTGTTGAGAAGGATTCGGGAGGTCCAAAAATTGCATGGCAGTAAAAAGAATGGATAAATGGGGCAAGGCATCTTGAATCTGAGTTTCTGCAAATGAAGCAGTAACATTCTGCTCTACTAGAATCCAAAGAATTACAAGCTACCATCATCCAAATTCCAGAAAAGAATAGAAAGAAACCTTTTAAGAGAAGCTGGCAATCTACTGTGAGCCGGAACTGAGGGAGATCAGCTGCACTTGTCATTCTCCAGAGGAGATCAAGGAGTTCTAAAATGATGCTAAAGTGGAACAAAGAGAAGTGTTAGTGTGGAAATAATGACTTAAATTCAGCAGACACATTGCAAATTCAACACGTGGAAAACCTGAGAACCTATTGTAAGTATGAATCCCCTGACTTGGATCTAGCAGACAAATGTTTTCTCTCTTTATGTAGTTTGCTCTTGCCTATGTATTTTCTTTTTGCTATATAGACACTTTTTAGTTTCTCTCTCTCTCTCCCTCCCTCTCTCAGTTTAATTTCATTCCATTTGTCACTTGTCTTATTTCTTAAGTTCCCAGAGTCCTTTTTAGAAAGTCCTTAACAATGTCTCTGGCTTGTAGTGTATACCCTACATTTCCTCTAGTAATTTCATACTTTCCGGCCTTATATTGATATCCTTGATCTGTATGGAGTTTGGCTATTAGTGTAGGATGAGGTGTATCAAGCTAGTTCCATTATTTTGAAATATATATATACATATATATTATATATTATATATTCAGTTTTCCAGAACCATTTGATGAAAGTACTGTCTTTTTCTCTTGTGCATATTTATCACAAAACAATATGGCTGTTGTTTTTAGACTTCATTCTAGGACTTTTATTCTATTCCATTAATCTACATACCAGTTTATATGCCTGAACTACGTTGTATGTATTATAATTGCTCTGTAATGTAATTTGGAAACATGTTTGTCAAAGGCTTCAGTATTATTCTCCTTGCTCAGAATTATTTTTATTTTATTAGGACTTTGTGATTCCATCTAGATTTTAAAGCTGTTTATTCCTCTTTTCTATTACTGTCAGTAATATCTTGGGGTTGCATTGAATCTGTAGGGTTCTTTTGTTAGGTTAGGTTGGTCATTTACTTTTAATTTTTTTTATTAATGACAGTTTATTCACTTTGTATCCCCCCTGTACCTCCCTCCCTCCTCTCCTCCCAATCCCATCCTCCCTCTTCCCCACCCTTGTCTCTCTCCCAGTCCACTAAAAAAGGAGGTTCTTCTCCCCTTCCCTCTGAACCTAGTCTATCAGGAGTGGCTGTATTTTCTTTTTTTTTTTTTTTTATTTTTTTTCTCATGTTATTTCATATACACAGTACTTTCTAGGCATGCATACTATGTTCCCAGCCCCACAGCTTGATTTCTGCTGGTAATGCAACTGCATTATCTTAGTTTGTTTGCTCTACAAGTAAGATTGTTTTCCCCAAGTGTGTTTTGAAGAGGTGACATTTTTTTAAATTTTAGCCAAAGAGCTGTTAATTTATAGGTGACACCCTGAAGCCACTCTCAAGTAAGTATGGAGGCCACCACAAATATTTTGGGGTCAGGAAGGATACCTTAGGGAATCGGAAATACTTTCTCCTTTAAAAAAAGTGATATGATTATTGTTGCTTTTCTTTTGTTCACAAGGTTGGGATCAATTAATTCACATAGACCTGTCTGACTTGGAGGGAATAGCTCACACAGGAGAAACCCAGAGCTCAGCTCAGCTGTTGATACTAACTGTTTTCCTGGAATTAGGGAAGTTCACTTTTCCATTTGTTGGTACCACTTTCTAGCACCCTTAGGGCAGAACGGCCTCATTCAAATGACATAATAATTATGGGACTAGAGGGAGATGAGCTGATTATATTTCTTCCTTATAACTACTTCTTAGGGCATCGTTTTATATAGATGTTTTCAGAGGCCCAGCCAGGTGAGTGTTTCTTTTTCTCTTCATTCATAGTGAGAGGTGTCGGAAGGAAGCAAAATTCTCTGTAATAAGTGATTTGAGAAATGTCTGCTTAGAATATTTATTTTGAGCTGCACAGAGTACTAAGCATACAACAGATGCTTGTAGACACAAACATATCAGTGTTACGATTAACAAAAGAACATAGATTTCACTTAACATGATCTTTGATTATATATGTTATACTAGAAGGGGGCTTGCTGGAAAGAGGACAGGGTCCTTGTGAAAAGATGGATAGAGAGACAGGACAGGCCAATAGGGTGAAGATGATCAATGGGTATTATATATTAAATAAAAATATCATGAAACATGTCAACATATATATATGAATGTATATTAATATGAATATAATTAATATGAATATGTATATAAATTAGCTCTTGATGCTATATTTTATTTTATTTTATTTTTTTTTTTTCAATGCAGTTTATTCAGGAACATTGAACAATCCTCGGACCCCGGGGAAAGCCAGCCCACAGCTTAAATAGCCTCTGGGTAGCCAACCCAGGCGTGCCACGGGGGCAATGCAGATAGGTCCACATACATGGAAGCAAGCCAGATCCTCGGCCTTAGCCAAATGTGGAGTTGTTCGTGACAGAGAGCACTCACCATCGGGAAGGTGGAAGGCAGAAACCAGCTTAGCATTCCGCAGCTCTCTACAGTTCCCCCTTTTTGTTTTAGACGCATCAGGCAAGAGTAGAGGTCTGATCTCTGATATTAGAAATAAATTGGGACTTTGTACAGATGTTCATTTAGGTGTCATCCACCCAAAGAGCATCAGACCCGTCCAATACCTTTTTCTCAGAGGCGGGACCTGGGGCATCAACCCGCATGCAATCAGACATGCTCTTCTCTGGGTCCAAAGCGGCTGACCCTGAGTGCAGTGCTTAGCCTCGCATCCTGAGCGTATCATTTTAGCTTTTTATGGTATCCAACCATGCTTGGGGAGAATGTCCTGCTTCAATGGCTGTAAAGGCCTGAATGATCATGGCTGCATCACACTGTTGTGAGACTCTAATCTTGCATATATACCACAGGCAAACCAAGGAGACCAACACCAGAAGGCCTGCTAACACTCCCATGCCCGCCCATTCCTTCAGGTGATTCATGGCTGCAGCAATCCATGTTGATAATCCTGTGGCTAGTCCTGCGTCCACTTCGGTAGAATTTACTGTGACAATGGCCACTCTCAGCTGCTCCATCGTAGTATCGAATTCTCCAGTCCAATTACCTAAAATATAGCTCGACAATTGTTTAGACAGATTTGCAGCGCAGGAAAAATTCTCATGTTGTATGCTAGTGACACAAAGTCCAGCATACTTTCATTGACAGCCAGGTTGAGCGATTTGCCATGGGGTATCAATTTGCTCCTGCAAGAGGTCAATCCTCTGATTGAACACCATCAAGCTTCCTTTTAGTTGAGCATTAATTCTTTTATGTACAACTAAGGCATGAGCTACATTGGCTAAATGATTATTCAGGGTCTGAGCAGTCTGCCCAGTATGACTCATGGCTAATGCCCTGGTGGTAGCTCCAACAGCCGTCAATGAGATGGTAGTAACAATGGTGGCTGTAGTTCCAAGATCCCTTTTCTGTCTGAAGAGAGTCATAGCGTGAGGGGCATCAATGGGCATAGGCACCCAGTGAGGCATGCGAGTAACCAGGGCATACCTAACTTTACTAGCATTCCAGCATTGGGCAAAAAAGCAAGTATCATTACCACAATTACTTGGCTCTTTCTGGCTAATAATGAATAAAAATGGGGGATATAGACAAACAGGTGTGGGCTTATAGGAAATATTATGAGAAGCCTTAACCCCTCGTTGGAACATCCTGCGTCAGTTCTAGAACTAGCAGTGGTGGTGTCCGAGGTCTGAGTAGGTTCAGGAGACCATTGCCCCCAGGGGCGAGACGTGCTCCATGCCAATTGACTAACTCCATCTTTTCCTCCAATTTTGAAAGTCATTTAAGGTTCTTAAATTATTTTTTTCCCTTTTTTCTTAAATTTTTCATCAATTACACTATTCATTCTGCATCCCCCCATAAGCCCCTCCCTCCTCCCATCCCAATATCACCCTCCCTCCTCCCTCTGCTTGCATGCCACTCCCCAAGTCCACTAATAGGGGAGGTTCTCCTCTCCTTTCTGATCTTAGTCTGTCAGTTGACATCAAAAGTGGCTGTATTGTCCTCTACTGTGGCCTGGTAAGGCTGCTCCCCCCCCAGAGGGAGGTGATCAAAGAGCAGGCCAATCAGATTATGTCAGAGGCAGTCCCTCTTCACATTACTATGTAACCCAATTGGACTCTGAACTGCCCTGGGCTACATCTGTGCAGGGGTTCTAGGTTATCTCCATGAATAGTCCTTGGTTGGAGTATGAGTCTCTGGGAAGTTCCCTATGTTCAAATTTTCTTGTTCTGTTGCTCTCCTTGTGGAGACCCTGTCCTCTCCAGCTCTTACTATTTCCCAGTTCTTACCTAAAATTCCATTCACTCTGCCCAACAGTTGCCCATCAGGCTCAGCATCTGCTTTGATAGTCTGAAGGGCAGAGGCTTTCAGAGGCCCTCTGTGGTAGGTTCCTAGGTTGTTTCCTGTTTTCTTCTTCTTCTGATGTCCATCCTCTTTGCCTTTCTGGATGGGGATTGGACGTTTTAGTTAGGGTCCTCTCTCTTGCTTAGTTTCTTTAGATGCACAGGTTTTAGTGGGTTTGTCCTATGTTGTATGTCTATATGAGTGAGTATATACCATGTGTGTCTTTTTGCTTCTGAGACAACTCACTCAGGATGATCCTTTCCAGATCCCACCATTTACCTGCAAATTTCATGATTTCCTTATTTTTCATTGCTGAGTAATATTCCATTGTGTAGATGTACCACAATTTCTGCATCCATTCTTCAATTGAGGGGCATCTCGGTTGTTTCCAGCTTCTGGCTATTACAAATAAAGCTGCTACAAACATGGTTGAGCAAATGTCCTTTTTGTGTACTTGAGCCTCTTTTGGATATATGCCCAGTAGTGGTATGGCTGGATCTTGAGGAAGCGCTATTCCTAGTTGTCTGAGAAAGCGCCACATTGATTTCCAGAGTGGTTGTACAAGTTTACATTCCCACCAGCAGTGGAGAAGGGTTCCCCTTTCTCCACAACCTCTCCAGCATGTGTTGTCACTTGAGTTTTTGATCTTGGCCATTCTCATGGGTGTAAGGTGAAATCTCAGGGTTGTTTTGATTTGCATTTCCCTAATGGCTAATGAGGTTGAGCATTTCTTTAAGTGCTTCTCTGCCATTCGGTATTCCTCTACAGAGAATTCTCTGTTTAGCTCTGTTCCCCATTTTTTAAGTGGATTACTTGGTTTGCTGCTTTTCAGCTTCTTTAGTTCTTTATATATACTGGATATGAGTCCTCTGTCAGATAAAGGGTTGGTGAAGATTCTTTCCCAATCTGTAGGTGGTCGCTTTGTTTTGATGACGGTGTCCTTTGCTTTACAGAAGCTTTTCAGTTTCATGAGGTCCCATTTATTGGTTGTTGCTCTTAGAGCCTGTGCTGTTGGTGTTCTGTTCAGGAAGTTTCCCCCTGTACCAATGAGTTCTAGGGTATTTCCCACTTTTTTTTCAAGCCGATTTAATGTGTCTGGTTTTATGTTGAGGTCTTTGATCCACTTGGACTTCAGTTTTGTGCAGGGTGACAAGTATGGATCTATTTTCATTTTTCTACATGTAGCTATCCAGTTAGACCAGCACCATTTGTTGAAGATGCTATCTTTTTTCCATTGTATGGTTTTGGCATCTTTGTCAAAGATCAGGTGTCCATAAGTGTGTGGGTTTATTTCTGGGTCCTCTGTTCGGTTCCATTGATCCACCATTCTGTTTCTATGCCAGTACCATGCAGTTTTTAAAACTGTTGCTCTATAGTACAACTTAAGATCAGGGATGGAGATACCTCCAGAAGATCTTTTATTGTAGAGGATTGTTTTAGCAATTCTGGGTTTCTTGTTATTCCATATGAAGTTGAGAATTTTCCTTTCCAGGTCTGTAAAGAATTGTGTTGGTAATTTGATGGGCATTGCATTGAATCTGTAGATTGCTTTTGGTAAGATGGCCATTTTTACTATGTTAATCCTACCAAGCCATGAGCATGGGAGATCTTTCCATCTTCTCATATCTTCTTCTAATTCTTTCTTCAGAGATTTGAAATTTTTTTCATACAAGTCTTTGACTTCCTTGGTTAGGGTTACTCCAAGGTACCTTATGTCATTTGTGGCTATTGTGAAGGGTGTTGTTTCCTTAATTTCTTTCTCTGCCCTTTTGTCTTTTGTATACAGGAGGGCTACTGATTTTTTTGAGTTAATTTTGTATCCTGCCACTTTGCTGAAGGTGTTTATCAGCTGTAGGAGTTCCCTGGTAGAGTTTTTGGGGTCACTCACGTATACTATCATATCATCTGCAAATAGTGATAATTTGACTTCTTCCTTTCCAATTTGTATCCCCTTGATCTCCTTCAACTGTCTTATTGCTCTAGCAAGGACTTCCAACACTATGTTGAAGAGATATGGAGAGAGTGGGCAGCCTTGTCTTGTCCCTGATTTCAGTGGGATTGCTTTAAGTTTCTCTCCATTCAGTTTGATGTTGGCTATAGGCTTGCTGTATATCGCCTTTACTATGTTTAGATATGTGCCTTGTATCCCTGATCTCTCCAATACTTTGAACATGAATGGATGTTGGATTTTGTCAAAGGCTTTTTCAGCATCTAGGGAGATTATCATGTGATTTTTTTCTTTCAGTTTGTTAATATGGTGGATCACATTGATGGATTTCCGTATATTGAACCACCCCTGCATACCTGGGATGAAGCCTACTTGGTCATAGTGGATAATATCTTTGATGTGTTCTTGGATTCGGTTTGCAAGTATTTTATTAAGTATTTTTGCATCAATGTTCATAAGGGAGATTGGCCGGAAATTCTCTTTCTTTGTTGAGTCTTTGTGAGGTTTAGGTACCAAGGTGACTGTGGCTTCATAGAATGAATTTGGTAATATTCCTTCTGTTTCTATTTTGTGGAATAGTTTGAAGAGAATTGGTGTTAGCTCTTCTTTGAAGGTCTGGTAGAATTCTGCGCTGAAGCCATCTGGTCCTGGGCTTTTTTTGGATGGGAGACTTTTGATGACCGCTTCTATTTCTTTGGGGGATATAGGTCTATTTAGTTGATTTACCTGGTCCTGGTTCAGCTTTGGTAAGTCAAATCGATCAAGAAAATTGTCCATTTCATTTAGATTTTCAAATTTTGTGGCATATAGACTTTTGAAGTAAGTCCTAATGATTGTTTGGATTTCCTCAGTGTCTGTAGTTATATCCCCCTTTTCATTTCTGATTTTGTTGATTTGGGTGGTGTCTCTCTGCCTTTTAGTTAGCCTGGCTAAGGGTTTGTCGATCTTGTTGATTTTCTCAAAGAACCAGCTCTTGGTTTCATTGATTCTTTGAATTGTTTTATTTGTTTCCAATTGATTGATTTCAGCCCTGAGTTTGATTATTTCCAGCCGTCTACTCCTTCTTGGTGTGTCTGCTTCTTCTTTTTCTAGGGTTTTTAAGTGAGCCATTAGGGTGCTTGAATGAGCTGTCTCGAATTTCTTCTTGAAGGCACTTAGTGCTATGAACTTTCCTCTTAGCACTGCTTTCATTGTGTCCCACAAGTTCGGGTATGTTGTGTCTTCATTTTCATTGATTTCTAGAAAGACTTTAATTTCTTTCTTTATTTCTTCCCTGACCCAGCTGTCATTTAGTAACAAGTTGTTCAGTTTCCATGTGTGTGTAGGCTTTTTGTTATTTCTGTTATTGTTGAGGTCCAGCTTTATTCCATGGTGATCAGACAAGATACATGGGATTATTTCAATCTTCTTGTATCTGTTGAGGCGCGCTTTGTGACCCACTATGTGGTCTATTTTGGAGAAGGTTCCATGAGGTGCTGAAAAGAAGGTAAATTCTTTTGTGTTTGGGTGTAAAGTTCTGTAAATGTCTGTTAGGTCCATTTGATTCATGACCTCTATCAGAGACATTGTTTCTTTGTTTAATTTCTGTTTGGTTGACCTGTCCTTTGTTGAGAGTGGGGTGTTGAAGTCTCCCACTATTAATGTGTGTGGATCTATATGTGCTTTAAATTTTATCAATGTTTCTTTCACAAATGTGGGTGCCCTTGTATTTGGGGCATAGATGTTCAGGATTGTGATGTCTTCCTGGTGGAATTTTCCCTTGATGAGTATGAAGTGTCCTTCCCCATCTCTTTTGATTAATTTTGGTTGAAAGTCTATTTTATCAGATATTAGAATGGCTACTCCTGCTTGCTTCTTGGGTCCGTTTGCTTGGAAAGTCGTCTTCCAACCCTTTACCCTCAGGTAATGTCTATCTTTGTGTCTTAGGTGTGTTTCTTGTATGCAACAGATTGCTGGGTTTTGTTTACGTATCCATTCTGTTAATCTGTGTCTTTTTATTGGAGAGTTGAGTCCATTGATGTTGAGAGAGATTAATGACCAGTGGCTGTTAGATCTCTTGATTTTGATGTTGACTGTGGTCATCAGGTTGTGTGCTTGGTTGCTTTTTGTTTTACTGAAGTGAGGTTATTTATTTCCTGTGTTTTCTTGAATGTAGGTAGCTTTCTTGGGTTGTATTTTCCCTTCCAGTGTCTTCTGTAATGCTGGATTTGTTTGTAGGTATTGTTGAAATTTGTTTTTGTCATTGAATATCTTGTTTTCTCCATCTATGAGGACTGAGAGTTTTGCTGGGTATAGTAGCCTGGGCTGACATCTGTGTTCTCTTAGGGACTGCATGATATCTGTCCAGGCCCTTCTGGCTTTCATAGTCTCTGTTGAAAAGTCAGGTGTGATTCTAATGGGTTTGCCATTATATGTTACTTGGCCTTTTTCCCTTGTAGCTTTTAGTATTTTTTCTTTGTTCTGTATACTTACTGTTTTGATTATTATGTGGCGGGAGGATTTTCTTTTCTGGTCAAATTTGCTGGGTGTTCTGTAGGCCTCATGTATTCTAATTGGCCTCTCCTTTAGCTTGGGGAAATTTTCTTCAATGATTTTGTTGAAAATATTTTCTGGGCCTTGGAGAAGGGAGTCTTCTTTTTCCTCTATACCTATTATTCTTAGGTTTTGTCTTTTCATATTGTCTTGCATTTCTTGGATGGTCTGTGTCAGGAATTTTTCAGATTTAACATTTTCTTTGACAGATACATCGATTTCTTCCATTGTATCTTCTACACCTGAGATTCTTTCTTCCATCTCTTGTAGTCTGTTGGTTATGCTTACCTCTGTAGTTCCTGTTTTCTTCCCTAGATTCTTCCTTTCCATTATTTCTTCCATTTGTGTTTTCTTTAATTTTTCCAATTCTATCTTCAGGTCTTGAGTTGTTTTGTTTACTTCCTTCACCTGTCTGATTGTACTTTCCTGTTTTTCTTTTAGTTCCTTCAACTCTGTTTCTTTCATTTCATTCAGTGTTTTAAGCATTTCCTTTCTAAAGGCCATAAACTGTTTGGCTGCAGCTTCCTCTATTTCTTTACGGATGGCAATATTCTGTTTGAGTTTATCTTCCTCTATGTCTTTACGAATCTTATTTGTTTCCTCTGTTATCATCTTCATGAGCATACTTGTTAGGTCATCTTCTTGGATTTCAGTTATGGTGGGGTGTCCAGGGCTACTTGCCCCTGGGTAACTGGGTTCTGGAGATGCCATATTGCTCTGTCTTTTGTTGCTTGAGCTTTTACGCTGGCCTCTACCCATTGTGTTACCTTAGGAGTTTGGGGTTATTTTCTGGTGGTTCCTGGGGATCCTGTGGTGGAGAGAATCCCCTTTGCAGAAAGCTGGATTTTCCTGAAGGATGTCTTCTCAGCTTTTTGGGTATAGTCCCTGGATGGCTGGTGTTTTTTCAGGAGTTGCTCACCTCAGGGATATAGACCTGAGTGGTAACTGTGGTCTTTGTTAGTCGAGAGGGTTCTCCTCTCACCCAGGGAAGTCCTGAGGGCAGCTGCCCTGTTTCTGGGTTTCTTGTTGCAAATTTAATGATCAGCTGCTGTGACCCAGTTGGACATCAGGCGCGCCTCAACTGTTTGTGCTTGTGTCTGGAGCACAGCTGAGTGCTGGCGCCTCGGCCCCACTAGACTGCTAGACTTTTTCTAGGGAAGGATTGGGTGATTTAGATCAGTACAGTTTCCTTCCTTCCCCGTGGATTCTCTGGAGACACGGACTCCTAGTGTCTTTTTTTGCCCTGGTGCACACTGCTCAGTGTCCGCCAGCTGGCTGGCCACAGAAATTTGCCTGTGCCTGGAGCACAGCTATGTGATGGCGGCTCAGTCTCTGCCAGCTGTCTGGTGCGCAGAAACTGCCTGTGTCTGCCTTTGTGGCTTTTGGGAGTCTGAGTGGCTCCCTAAGCTGGGTAATTTTCCGGGGACCTTTTCAGGTTGGGGGTGAGCTGAGTGCTCTGAGATCAGACCCGCCGTTTCTATCTCTGGCGGCAAATCAGGCGCGCAGGCAGGCAGGGCTCTGTGCCGGAACCTGGGTCCCCGGCTCTGGCTCCGGGCTGGCTCCTGGGGTGCCCGTGGAACCCGCCCGAGTCTTTTTCAGGGGATGTCTGGGTGACCTAAGGCCGGTCCCAATCGTTTCCTGTACCCTGGGGTTATCTCTCGACTGATAATTCCAGTCTCTGATAGTGTGGTGCCCAAGGTTCAGTCTGGGACCGGGACCAGAGACACTGGCTTGTGGCTCTGGGCTGGGGCTGGGGCTGGCGGCAGGCAGCCAAGCGTCTGGCGGAACTGGGATCTCTTCCGCGGTTTAGCCGGGTGAGTTAAAAGCTGATTGAATCCCCCACTGTGGGGTATCCTCTCACCTGGGAAACACAATGACTGTGTTTTATGGCCGAGAGTTCTGATTGCTGTTCACTGTGCTGATCCTGCTGTGCTGCTGCTCAGAATGAGAGTCCTCCCGGCGCCGCCATCTTGCCCCTCTGTATTTTCTTTTTCTGTGGCCTGGTAAGGCTGTTTCCCCCTCGGGGGGGGGTGGTGATCAAAGAGCAGGCCAATCAGTTCATGTCAGAGACAGTGCCTGTCCCCATTACTATGGAGGCCACTTGGATACTGAACTGCCATAGGCTACCTCTGTGCAGGGGTTCCAGGCCATCTCCATGAGTGGTCCTTGGCTGGAGTATCAGTTTCAGAAAAGACCCTGGTGCCCAGAATTTTAGGATCTGTCGCTGTCCTGTGGAGCTCCTGTCCTCTCCAGGCCTTATCATCTCTGACTTCTTTCATAAGATTCCCTGTACTCTGTCCAAAGTTTGGCTATGAGTCTCAACATGTCTCTTGTTACCCTGCAGGGGAGAGCGTTTCAGAGGTCCTCTTTGGTAAGCTCCTGTTCTGTTCCCTGTTTTCTCTTGGAGGAGGGAGGTTGGTCATTTTCACTATGTCTACTTTTCCAGTCCATGAGAATCAAAGTTCTGTTTACCTTCTAGTGTCTTCCTCAATTTTTCTCATTTAAATTTAAAGTTTTCATTTTAAAGATCTTTGATTTCTTTGGTTGGATTTATTTCAAGGTATTTTTGAAGCTCTTTTAAGTGCGATCAAACTAATTTTATTCAAATATGACACTGTTTCTATTTAGAAATTAAGATAATTTGCCTTCACTTTGTAAGTGTTTGGGTGTATTCTGTTTGCTTGTTTTACTGTTTACCTTTCATCTTTTAAACTACTTGCATTCTTCTTTATTTTATCTGAAAAGTTTGAGATAAAAAAATAAAGATTTTTTTTTATTAGTTAACTCAATTTAAGTCCTGGTCTTAGGCCCCTCCCTCTTCTTCTCTCAGTACCACTCTCCTTCTCACATCCCCTATTCCCTATTCTTCAGAATAGGGCAGACCCCCTACCCAGACATCCCAGATAATCTATTCACATGAAGAATGACTTTGTCTTCCCCCCTGTGGCTTGGTAGAGAAGTCCCAGCAGGGGAAGAGATCAAAGATCAGGCAAAATAGTGCATCTCAGAGATATCCCCATTCCCCTAAGGAGTGGGCAAACATGGAACCTGAGATGCCCCTGGGCTCATCTTCTTGGTGTCTACGCACTGTGGTAGGCTATCCTGTACTATAGGACTAAAATCTGTGTATAAGTGAGTATATATTATGTGCGACTTTCTGGATCTGTTTTACTTCATTCAGTATGACTTTTCTAGTTCCCTCCATTTGCCTGCAAATTTTAGGATTTCCTTCTTTTAATGGCTGAGTAGTATTCCATTTTGTAAATGTACCACAGGTTCTTTATCCATTTTTCAGTTGAGGAACATCTAGGTTGTTTCCAGTTTCTATCTATTACGAATAAAGTTGCTCTGAACATGGTTGAGCAAATGTTCTTGTTTTACAGCTGAGCATCTTTCGGTTGTATGCTCAGAAGTAGTATAACCAGACTTTGATGTATGGCTATTCCCAGTTTTCTGAGAAAGTGCCAGACTGATTTTCAAATTGGTTGCACAATTTTGCACTCTCCTCAGCAATGGAGGTGTGTTCATTCGTTCTCCTTTCTCAACATCTTAGCCATTGTCACTTGAGTTTTTGATCTTAGCTGTTCTGACAGGTGTAAGACAGAAAATCGGTCATTTTGATTTGTACTTCCCTGATGAATAAGGACATTAGCATTACATTAAGTGCTTCTCCAGCATTCGAGATTCCTCTGTTTGGTGGGATTCCCTTATTCTGTTGTTTGCCTGTCCTTTTCCTCCTTTTGTTTGAAAACTACCTGTCCATCCTTCATTTGTGGGCTGCCTATGATAGGCAACTCCTAGCCAGCCTAATATTTATCTTCCTGGATAGTTGTATGATGAGGCTTTGCTACCCCAGTTATCAACCAGGGACGTTTAATCCAAAGCAAAACCAGTTAGATGCTACAGAATAGCTGTTTGTTTGCTTGTTTTATTAGAGAATTTGATCAGCCACTTTGCTGAACTCTGTAGCTGTAAGCACTATGTTTGCTATTGTGCATATGACAAGATAGAATCTGAAAGAAGAAAAATTACACTGGGAAAACTGATTTGAGACAGAGATACAGACTGTGTCACAGCTGGAACACCAAAACTGAAGTGTGTGACGTGTGTAATGTGTCTTGTCTCCTGTCATTTCCACCGATGGTGTGAGTGACTTTGAGTTTTCATTGTTGCATGCTCCTCAGACATGTTCTGTCTCCTCATCTTTGAAGCACATTGGAAACAGCAGTAACTGTTCTTCTTCATTTTTTTTCTTCATGGTCTCAAATTTATAAAAATTGCAATATCAAAAATATCATGGAGAAAATTCATATATAGATTAGCCAAATTTATCTTGTTAATATTTTATCATGTCTAATTAAATGTCTCTTCTCTGTCACATTTACATATATGTGTACAAATAAGTGTAGGCTAGTAATTCTGTACACATGTATATGCAAGTAGTTGTTGAAAATATTTAGGTCAAGTTATGGCTGTGGCTCTATTATCCTGAAATCCCAGTGTGAGTTTAAGAAAAGAAGAGGCGCCGACATTAAAATATCACATCACGATGTATCTATCAACATTATAGATTTATGTGGGTAATATCATTGGGACCAACAGTACAAAAATGAAATTTGTTCCTTCACAGTGTGTACCCTTTATGGAGATCACAAACACACAGAGACAAAAGGCAGTACAGAATCAGGTAGTGCATTTTCTAGATTACCATGTCCCCAGATAACTTTTATATCTATGTTTTATCCTTTTAAGGCTTTAAAAATTACATTTACTTATTTTTTAATGGAGTTGATTAAACAGGCATGTGGAGGTCAGAAGATAATTTGCAAGATTTGTTTCTATTCTTCTACCATGTGCTCCCCAGGATCAAGCTCAGGTTGATAAGCTTGGCAAGAAATACCTGTCCTTGGTTTTATTGATTGTGTGTTTGCTTACCTTACTCTTTTTCTCTTCTTTTTTCTTTTTTTTTTTATGTCTTTGACAACTTTACATGAGCTATATTTATCTATGGGGCACCACAGTTGAGACAATGCCTCCACAAGAGAAGCTTTTAGCTAAGCCTTTTAGGACATTTTCTTCATTAGTTATTGGTATAAGGGAACACAGTCCAATGTGTTACCAAATAGTATCAAGTGGTACCAAATGGATAAGAAAGCAGGCTGACCAAACGGTGGGGAGCAAGCCAGTGCCAGCAATGCCCTTCCATAACCTCTTCTCTAGTTCCTGCCTCCATGTCTCTGGCCTGAAATTCTGCCTCTACTTGACTCACTCAGTCATGGACTATAAACCATAAATCAAATCAAATAGATTCTTTACTCCCAAAGTTACTTTTCATCATGGTGGTTTATCACAATAGTAGAAACTCTAATTGAAACAACCCATAAACTATGGCTCTATCTCACCAGCCTAAAGTTTTCAATTTTATTCGTAACCAATTACATGAATGTTTACAACATGAGTTTTCATCATACCTAGTGTTGCCTTCTCTTATCTAAATTATTCCCATTTTCTTGCCAAGAAATTTCACCTAACTTACAGTTTTTTTCCTTTTCTTTTCTCTTTATTTTTATGTGAAATACTAAAAATAGAGTTTCTTGGATAAGCACAGTACATAGTTGTTTGCTGAAACTCAGGCCACTAAGCAGTGGCTACACCACTTAGAAAAGAAAACCTCCCTGAAAAGAAAACATCATGAGTCCATTCCTTATCTATGATGAAGTATAGACTGCTCCAGTCTTTTGCATATGTTATGCAGATAAACAAAACTGCTGTGAACTTGAGTGCAGTGATCATGCAGAGTCTACATCCTTTTTAAAAGTGACTTTGCTACTTATGAACACTATGGGCCCTCTTCCTTCTCTGAAATAGCCTGCTTATTATCTTTTGTTTGTTTGATGGTTTATCACAACCAGAGTGGGTTTTCTAGCATTAGCAGAAACACTATTTTAGGATGCAGTTTGTTAAGGAATCATGTGTGTGCCATTCATAGCAGCACATACCCACGTGAAGCACACTGCTGCTACCTTTGATTACTGACTTCGCACGCTGAGGTGTTAGTTCTCCAACATTCGCTTCTGTCCCTGCCTTGTTATTTCACACATATTTAAGAAAACCTTGGAGACCACAAGATCTTATACTTCTCTCTAAAATGTTCTAATAATATATGTTTTCATGAGTGGCTAGTTTTCTTCTTTTCCAGGTTCCCAGTCGAGATTTGTGGAGGTAGATTATTTTGACAATCGACTTCTTATCACAGCAGTAGATTAACACACAATTGCTAGATATGCTATAGGAATTTGTTTGTACTTACTAAGTTCCCTCCCACCAATATCGACATATTTCTAGCCTTTTTCCAAAGAGCAGCACTTTTGTCTAAATTCACACTCCTAGTTATACTCTAATTAAATCACTAATTGGCTCATTTATATATTTATTCTTTTAATTGTGTTATATTAATGGAATCATAAAACATATTCACTATGGACTCAACATTTCACTCAGCTGAAATCACATGTCAAGTAATGTTCTATACCATGAATATACCATAACTTATTTAGTTATTGCACCCCCCTTTTGGATATCTGTCCTGCTTCCAGGTCTTTGCTATTATGAAAATAACTGTTATATATTCTTATATAGATATATTAGTCTCAACCAATATGAGGTAATGTTTGTGAATGTAACTAGCTACTATATATTCTTGTATAGATATATTTGTGTCAGCCAGTATGAGGTAATGTTTGTAAATCCAATTGCTAGATGCTATAAAATGACATAATCACACTTTTAATAACCAGTCAATTTGTTTGAGTAGCCATCTATTTAAGGTGTTTACTGATGTGGTACTTGCTTTTTATTTTTATTTTTTTTTAATTTATTTTTTATTCACTTTGTATTCCAGCTCTAGCCCCCTCCCTTGTCTTCTCCCAATCTCACCCTCATTCCCTCTTTTTCTCCTTTAATCCTCCCCCAGTCCATTGATAAGTGGACTGGGGATAATCCTCCCCTTCCATCTGACCCTAGCTTACCAGGTTTCATAAGGACAGTCAGCACAGTCTTCCTCTGTGACCTTGTAAGGCTAACCCTCTACCCCATCAGGGGAGGTGATCAAGGAGCCAGCCACTGAGTCCATGTCAGAGACAGTCCCTCTTCCTCTTACTAGGGAACCCACTTGGACACTAAGCTGCCATGGGCTACATCTGTGCAGGAGTTCTAGGTTATATTAATGTATGGTCCTTGGTTGAGTATCAGTTTCAGAAAAGACCCCTGGGCCCAGATTTTTTTTTTTTTTTGGTTCCGTTACTTTCCTTGTGGAGCTCCTGTGCCCTCCAGGTCTTTCATCTCCCCCTTCTTTCATAATATTTCTATATATATATATATATATATATATATATATATATTATTATTACAGGTAGTCTAGGGGCAGGTGGGGATGGAAACAGAATGGACCATGTGCAAGGAGTATGCGGGAGAGAGTACTGGGAGAGAGAAATGGAATTTGGAGACATTTCAGGAACAAGGTCAAAACCTACACAGTGGGAACTCCAGGAATCAATGAAGGTGACAGATCCTAGCTAAGACTCCTAGCAGTGGTAGATACGGAGGCTGAAGTGGCCGTCTACTATGATGAGGCAAGCCTTCCAGGGCAGGAACTGGGACACCAACCCAACCAGAAAATCTTTGACCTACAACTTGTCATGCCTGCAAGATGTGCAGAGCTAAAGGTGGCACAGAAACTGTTTGAGTGGCCAACCAATAACTGGTCCCTCTTGGAACCCATATTGCAATAGAGAGCTAATCTCTGACACTGCCTGTGGAGACAAGAGCTGGAAGCTGGACATCCCAGAAACCTAGAGTAAAACTGAACACAACCAACCAACCAAAAACAAACAAACAAACAATATATAATAATAGTCTTACATTATAATAGTGCTTCTAATAGTCTGCTATACTTGTAGACAGGAGCCTAGCACATTCAGCATTACAGTGGCTCCATGGAGCAACTAACAACTGATGGAAAAAGATTCAGAGACTCAGTCAAACTTTAGGCAGAGCTCAGAGAATACTGTGGAAGAGGAGCAGAAAGGATTGTAGGAGCTAGAGGTAACAATGATACCCCAAGAAAACTCATTGAATCAGTGTAAACCTGGCCACATAGGTGCTTACAGAGACTGAAATGACAAAAAAAAAAAAAAAAAAAAGGGGGAGCCTGCATGTGTATGACCTAGGCCCTCTGCATAAATGTTATGGCTTTGTAGCTTCATCTTCTTATGTGACTCCTGACCATGTGAACTGGGGTTGACTAATGTTCTGCCTGCTTTTGGAACCCTTTTCCTCCCAGCCTCATCCAGCCCTAATGTGATGATAGGTACCTAGTCTTATTGCAACATGCCATGATTGGTTGATATCCTGGGGAGGCCTGTCCTTTTCTGAAGGGATACAGAAAAGGAGTGAATGGGTGTGTTGAGAAAGGGGGTTACTGAGAGGAGAGAATGGGGGGAGAAACTGCAGTCAGAATGTAATTTATGAGAATAAATTATAATAAAAAATGACAGAATGTCAACAAATTCCTATGTAGTAATTATTTGTCATAGCGATAACTAAAAACAGGAAATAATACTTAGTTGGTCTTTGAGCTTGATTCCATCTGTCAATACTGGATTGAAATATCTTAAAGACATAATTTATGAGATCCAAATATCTCAAAAATCAATAGCTTATGAACTTGCGTTTTTCTATGTTGAAGATACCTTGGTTGGGTAGGTTCTACAGTTATCTTGATTATTCTTGTTTCAAATGAATGATAATTCTATCAACACAAACATGAATCTTTCAACTTGAGAATATATGAAACACTTGAAGATATACCCCCATGTGACAGAGATATGCAATAGTAGTTTTGGGAGAGTCATTTTTTATTACTAATAATTCACTGCTGGTGCCTTCCTGACATAAAATATAGTGGCAGAGAAAGAAGAGTCAGTGTATATGATAAGGTGTGTTGTATTGAAATCCACTTCAATTCCCAGTGCCACCATTGGGGACATTCCACACAGTTACATTGAAAGCAATTGAGAAATAGCTATTGTTTTTCCTGCCAGTGAAGAAGGAGAACACTGTGAGGAAAGCAATCTCAGAAAATGATCACAACCGATGTGCTATTAGAAACATGCAATTAAAATAACTGAAAGTGGTGCGTGAACATATAATGTTTCATTTTTTTAAAGTACAACTTATGAACAGCCATGCTTTGGGACTCATAAAAGAGATAAATGGGTTTTCTCTCTATTTTATTAAATCTGTAAGTCATAAGAAAACACACCAAACCAACTTTTTTGTGCATAGCCTATTCATCTGCAAGAGATGGGGAAGATACCATTTTGGAAAATGTTTCCCAGTGGGTTTGAAGTCCTTTAATTTATGTATTGTGTCCAACAATCATGTTGTTTGCTGAACCACTCTGTATCTGCTGAGCTCATCACTCCCTTTATAACCATTACAATCTGACCTTCCCTACTTGCTTTAGTGTTCTCAGTTCATTGTCCATCTTAGCACCTTTTGTTTTCCTCTTGCCAGGCTATTTGGTCATTTTAAAGAAGGAAGTGGAAGGGAGAAAAGTGAAAATTTTGCATTTTTAAATTGCATTTAATAATTTAAAGCTTTAATAGTACCTGTTGTTCTTAGAAACTGCAACCAAATCCCCTATCAGTAGATTTGATTATAGAAAGCACAGGATAAAAGTTTCATGATGATGTGTGAAAGTGCTGATGAAGAGCAATGGGATGCTGTGTACGACAGCTTTGATTTACAGATCAGCTCTGGTAGTTGGTTTTTGATCTTGACCTGTGAATTATTGATATCCTTAGATCAATGAAATGGTTTCCTTTCAGCTCTTCTCAATTTTCACTTCTATCAAAGAATGCTTCCTTCTCTGACCTCCCTGAAACCTAATGGTTTCCACTAAAGTACAAAGAAATTTCCATTGTCCCTCGATAATTTAGGTAAAACACACACACACACACACACAACTCTTGACTTTAAGGACAATCTCTGACTTCAGTGCAGCAGCTATTCCTACCTGTGTCAGATTTTTTAATGAATTCTTATTGTTTCATAGTACCTTACAATGATGACTTCTGTAGAAAAAAGTATTTTATCCCAGTCAGGGAATAATTCCTTCTTAGTCTGTAGCATACTTCATGAGTTACTTGTTTTGCATGTGTTTTAGGAGTAGTATATGTTTGAGTTCACATATATCTGATGTACCAATGCCCATGTGTGTACCTATGGAAGACAGATATGAATGTTACATATTTTTTTAAATTTACCTTTATATTACCTTTATTGTTGTAGACAGAGATTTTCATTTGGTGTGGGATACACTAATGAGTTATGACCAGAGTGCAGGAAATCTTATGGAAAAAGGGGGTGGGGGATAAGAAGACCTGGAGGGGACAGGAGCTCCACAAGGAGATGAACAGAGTAAAAAAGTTTGGGCCCACAGGGCACTTCAAAGACTGATGAATCAGCTAAAAATCATTCATGGAGAGGACATAGACCTCCCTGCCCAGCTGTAGCCCATGGGCAGCTCAGTCTTCATGTTGCTTACCTAGTAAGGGGAGCAGGAGCATTAACTCTGTTGTCTGCTCTTTTATCATATCCACCTGTTAAGGTAGCCTTAATAGGCCACAGAGAAAGAGGATCAAGACAATCCTGATGATACCTGACAGGCTAAAGTCAGATGGTAGGGGAGGACAACCTCCCCTATCAGTGAACTAGGGGAGGGACATAGGGGAGGAAGAGGGAGGGAGGGGCTGGAACCAGAAAGAGGCAAGGGAGGGGCCTACAGCAGGAATACAAAGTGAATAGATTGTAATAAATAATAAGAAGAAAAAGAACAACAACAAGAAGAACAAAAAGAGCAAGAAACTAAAAAAAAAAAAAGTCAATTTAAATCTGAGTGTATGGAATTAGTATCTGAGAGCTTGTAATTCTACTCAGAATTTTACAACCATGCCTAAAATGTCTTAATTGCCCAAACAATTCTAATGTTGCCACATCGTAGAACACTGAATATAAATGGTCATGACTCATGGAAATTGCTTCTGGCTTTTCTACAAAACAGACTCTACAAGATATCTCTCCAATAGCCTACTGATCTCCTCCCCTACTAATAAAAAGCCCAATTCTCAAGAGAACCATATCCAACCCAATTAGAAAGTAATTACATTTTTTTTTCATCTTCTTTGGAGTCTTCTGTGACCACACACAACAATCTATCCGTAAGAGGAAAACTTAAGTTTGGTGGAGATCACAAGTTTGCTTTCCTCGCACAGCCTGAATTCAACATCTTTGCTGCTTTGTTTTATTTGAGTCCCACCTGAAACTTTCATGAGAAATAGAAGGGCAAGCTGTATTGAAACATGGAGAAGGCTAGAAAATTTTAATTTTATGTCTGTCAGGTATTTAAAGTAAATATGGACTACAGAACAATGATGACCAGATGAAGTATGCCACCTACCTAGCACCTCATATCTACCTGGGTTCCTTAGTTCAAAACTTGCTATTACCTTCAATGTGAGAAAAATGACTGTAATTAGATTTATATTAGCTGACTCAGAGGCCAACTTTTAAGTAAAATGGATAGAAACTGTAAGGGATAAATAGTAGAATTAATGTTATTTGTAAATATAAACAGTAAATATACTTGCTTGTTTTTGATTAAGGTACTTACAGCTGTAAAAAAACTGTATATGTATAAATATAATCAAATATGTTTAAAATTCAAACATGAGTGTTTTAATGCTAAAGAAGATATTGTGTATACAATATTTTAAGGAATGAGTTAGGAGGCATTTAAATAAATGAATGGATGACATTTAATAGACAAAATAGGGCAGGATACATTTAAAAAATAGAAAATAGAAAAGCAGAACTAAATTTCCTGAGGTCATATACAATCCCCATGAATGAAGGAGTCTTTATTCAACAATAGATTCAATTTGTCACAGTTATAAGGATTCTATAATAACTCATTTCTGAAATGCCACACACTCAAATTAATCTATACCACATTACATTTTAGAAGAACATTTGGAGGTCTATAAATATAGCTAAAATATCCATTCATTGGGGTAGGGCAATTTTTTAGTCTTATTATTCTTTTATTATTTTTATTTACGATTCATTTGTTTGTTATCTTGGTTGTAGCCCCTCCTTCATTTCCTCCCATTCCCAGCCACCCTCCCTCTTTCTCCCCTAGCCCTCTCCTCCAGTCCACTGAGAGGGGAAGTCTTCCTCCCCTACTGTCTGACCCTAGCCTATCAAGGTTCCATCAGGACTACGGGGATCTTCTTCCTCTGTGGGCTGGCTAGGGTGCTCCAACAGGGAGAAGTGATGGAGCTTGCAATGGAATTCATGTCAGAAATATGCTAAAATCAACAGACCTAAAGAAACTAAACAACTAGGAGGACCTTAGGGAAGATGCTTAGTTCTCATTCAGAAGGGAAAACAGGATAGACACCAAAAGCAATAGAAGAAAGAGAACAGGATAGGGACAGGATATTTTTAAAAATAATTTATTCTTTATTACAGTTTATTCACTTTGTAGCCCCTCCTTCTTTTCTTCCCAGTCTCACCCTTTGTACCTCTTCTCCCCCTATGTCCCTCCCTTAGTCCACTGCTATGAGAGGTCCTCCTCCCTTTTCCTCTGACCCTAGCCTATCATTTCTAATTGGAACTGGCTGCATTGTCTTTCTCTGTGGACTGGTAAGGCTGCCCCCCCTTCAGGAGGAGGTGATAAAAGAACCAGCCACTGAGTTCATGTCAGAGACAGTCCCTGTTCCCCTTACAAGAAAACCCACTTGGAGACTGAGCTGCCATGGGCTACATCTGTGCAGAGGTTGTAGGTTATCTATATTTAAGGTGGGCACAATCTTAGGGTTTATGAGAACTAGGCAAACAATATACCTACCTATCTTCAGGCATTTTTGAGTATTTTCATAAGGAACATACATCTCTCCCACATACCTCTTGATCCAACAAAGGGACATCCACAGCAAATATTAGTAATCTGTACAAGTAAGTATAAATTATTATCCAAAGCTTCTTAGAATTTGGTCCCTGTGAATATTCCCTATTTCATTCCACACTTCATTAGGATATGGGTGAGAAAAGATGTCCTCTCAGGTTAATTATGGCTTCCTTTAATGGACCACTCTGTTTAAGCCAAAGAGATCGCTTTATTTTCCCAGAGATTACTACCTGTGAATGTTCAGGTCTTCCAGAAACAACCCAATTCACAGGGAAACTGTAAAATTTCCATCTTACATTGAGTTCTTATACATGCAAGAGTTTTGGCTGACAATGCTAAGTGCCCAGGTCACTAAACTTCAGGGAATGTGAGCTTCCATAACTTGTGTCAATGTATGTCAACCTCTAGAAGTGCAGATTTGACTGCTTTTCCTCTGGCATCTCTTAAAGTTTTCACGCAACATCTTCATGTAATTAGAGATGGACATGTGAGCTATGGATACAACAAATTTGTTTTAGATTCACCGTAATATTTATCAGGAAAAGCATTAATGTTCTTAATACACCAAGTGGTGATTATTGATTGATTTTCTATAAAACATCAGTTCTTATATATTGAGCATCTACTACAGATTTTGAAACAGAGTCTTAGGTTGATTAATTTCAGAAAGGATTTTTATAATTTATATACTTTGGTACATAGTAATAGTGTCTAAATGGTATGAAGGATTATGAGGGATGCCAGATTTTAAATATGTGTGTGTGTATTCGATAAAATAATAATATTTAAAATGTGCTAGGAATGAACTTGGGACAGGGCAGTAATGTATAAGTCAATTTTAAGTACAGGTTAATCATGGCAGTTGTACTGGCTGGTTTATTTCCAATTCAACAAAAGATAGAATTATCTAGAGATCGGAACCTCAATTGAGAAAATGCTTGGAGACAAGTCTGCAGTGAATTTTGTTGAATAGTCATGGATATGGGTGGGCCCAGCACATGAAGGGAAACACAGGCCCCTGTGAAGTGGTACTGAGTCGGATAGGAAGGCAGGTCTGAGCAAGCCATAGAAAGCAAGCCAGTCTCTGCTTCTGTTCCTGTCTCCGGTTTCCCTTCTTGAGTTCTTACCATGATTTCATTCTGTGATGTACTGTGATCTGAGACTTTTAAAATGAAATAAATCCTTCTTCTCCCCTACCCCAGCTGCTTTTTGTCATGGTGTTTAGAACAGGCATAAAAACACAAGTAGGGCAAGATTTAAGTCAATCTGATTCAAAGATGACACTTTAAACTTCACCTCAAACACAGTGAGTGTTGAAGTATCTCTGGTGATGGTTATAGTGGTGGTGGCGATGGATGTAATCTAATGCTGATGTTAGGATAATGCTAGTGATAAGGGTGGTGGTAGTCATGATGATGATGATGAAGGTAGAGGCATAATGATGCTTTTTAGTGTAGAGAGTAAGGATAGTGTTAGCGGTGCTAGTGATGACAGTAATGAAGTTGATGGCTTATTTTGATAGTAATGAAGATGATGGCGTTTTTATTTGTTAAGTGTTGGGTGTTGACAATGGTAAAGACAATAACAGTGATGATAGTGATTCTGCTCTTGTACATTTATGGGATGATTAAATCTGATGCAAGCTAGGTAGTGTTGAAGATTTCTACAAACTGATTACCAGTGTAACATGAAATGCAATGTGAATTTTTTTCACCAATCTCATGAATGAGAGAAGTTGTTATCACCCTGAAGAATGAAACATCTTTATTATTTTACAGTGTAGAGAGCTTGCTGTTTTTTGTAATTTTTCTAGAAGAAATCCTTTTTATTGAATTTACAAGAAGACAGTTGTAGATGATTTTAGAGATACAGCACACCTATGAAGATATATGTGAATAATAAATTATATAAATATCTGTTTTTTACCCTTTGCCTGTCTTATTTCATATACTATCAGGGTTCCTGATATAGTCTTGCCATAGGACAGGTTTGTAGTTCAGAGCTCGTTTTAGAGGTTTCAGCAAGGCATTTCCCACACTCTTCTTTTGTATTCTAAAATCTGAGTACTCTGAAATCGTCATTTCTGGTGTCCAGGTTGAGCACAGGGATTAGCAACATGTACAGTGAAGAGGTGATGCGATGTTGAAGGAACGGTGATGCCTGGAAAGTGGACATCCACAGGCTTCCTATGAAAGCATGGGTTCTTGGGTATACACAGGGCGTGAAAGCAGAATGTCTCTATCACAAGGCCGTGTGCTAACCCTGTCAGACATGTCAGGACAAACTGCAGCAGGAAATCTCTTCCCTGCAAGCACCCTAAATAACGGCAGAAACTAGAAAATGGAACCCTCAATATGGGCGTTAACTGTGGTTTCTCACAAGCTTAATGCTTTTTGTGGCAGACACCTATGTTAATTTGACCAAATGTAAGTAGAATCATTGGCAATTCTTTTTTCTTCTTTTTTTTTTTAATTTTTCATCAATTACACTTTATTTATTCTGCATCCCCCCATAAGCCCCTCCCTCCTCCCCTCCCGATCCCACCCTCCCTCCTCCTTCTGCATGCATGCCACTCCCCAAGTCCACTGATAGGGGAGCTTCTCCTCTCCTTTCTGATCTTAGTCTATCAGTTCACATCAAAAGTGGTTGCATTGTCCTCTACTATGGCCTGGTAAGGCTGCTGCCCCCCAGGGGGAGGTGATCAAAGAGCAGGCCAATCAGATTATGTCAGAGGCAGTCCCTCTTCACATTACTATGTAACCCAATTGGACTCTGAACTGCCCTGGGCTACATCTGTGCAGGGGTTCTGGGTTATCTCTATGAATAGTCCTTGGTTGGAGTATGAGTCTCTGGGAAGTTCCCTGTGTTCAAATTTTCTTGTTCTGTTGCTCTCCTTGTGGAGACCCTGTCCTCTTCAGCTCTTACTATTTCCCAGTTCTTACCTAAAATTCCATTCACTCTGCCCAACAGTTGCCCATCAGGCTCAGCATCTGCTTTGATAGTCTGTAGGGCAGAGGCTTTCAGAGGCCCTCTGTGGTAGGTTCCTAGGTTGTTTCCTGTTTTCTTCTTCTTCTGATGTCCATCCTCTTTGCCTTTCCGGATGGGGATTAGACATTTTAGTTAGGGTCCTCTCTCTTGCTTAGTTTCTTTAGATGCACAGGTTTTAGTGGGTTTGTCCTATGTTGTATGTCTATATGAGTGAGTATATACCATGTGTGTCTTTTTGCTTCTGGGACAGCTCACTCAGGATGATCCTTTCCAGATCCCACCATTTACCTGCAAATTTCATGATTTCCTTATTTTTCATTGCTGAGTAATATTCCATTGTGTAGATGTACCACAATTTCTGCATCCATTCTTCAGTTGAGGGGCATCTGGGTTGTTTCCAGCTTCTGTTGAGCAAATGTCCTTTTTATGTACTTGAGCCTCTTTTGGATATATGCCCAGGAGTGGTATGGCTGGATCTTGAGGAAGAGCTATTCCTAGTTGTCTGAGAAAGCTCCAGATTGATTTCCAGAGTGGTTGTACAAGTTTACATTCCCACCAGCAGTGGAGAAGGGTTCCCCTTTCTCCACAACCTCTCCAGCATGTGTTGTCACTTGAGTTTTTGATCTTGGCCATTCTCATGGGTGTAAGGTGAAATCTCAGGGTTGTTTTGATTTGCATTTTCCTAATGGCTAGTGAGGTTGAGCATTTCTTTAAATGCTTCTCTGCCATTCGGTATTCCTCTACAGAGAATTCTCTGTTTAGCTCTGTTCCCCATCTCCCTTATGAACATTGATGCAAAAATACTTAATAAAATACTTGCAAACCGAATCCAAGAACACATTAAAGATATTATCCACTATGACCAAGTAGGCTTCATCCCAGGTATGCAGGGGTGGTTCAATATACAGAAATCCATCAATGTGATCCACCATATTAACAAACTGAAAGAAAAAAAACACATGATAATCTCCCTAGATGCTGAAAAAGCATTTGACAAAATCCAACATCCATTCATGTTCAAAGTATTGGAGAGATCAGGGATACAAGGCACATATCTCAACATAGTAAAGGCGAAATACAGCAAGCCTATAGCCAACATCAAACTGAATGGAGAGAAACTTAAAGCAATCCCACTAAAATCAGGGACAAGACAAGGCTGCCCACTCTCTCCATATTTCTTCAACATAGTGCTGGAAGTCCTTGCTAGAGCAATAAGACAGTTGAAGGAGATCAAGGGGATACAAATTGGAAAGGAAGAAGCCAAATTATCACTATTTGCAGATGATATGATAGTATACATGAGTGACCCCAAAAACTCTACCAGGGAACTCCTACAGCTGATAAACACCTTCAGCAAAGTGGCCGGATACAAAATTAACTCAAAAAAAAATCAGTAGCCCTCCTGTATACAAAAGACAAAAGGCTGAGAAAGAAATTAGGGAAACAACACCCTTCACAATAGCTACAAATGGCAATTCTTGCACACTTGCCAAATCTAGATTTACGGAGCTTACCAGACACACAACGCCTCTTTATCCGCCAATTGAATCAATTCCAGAAATACGCACTTCTCACCATTAAGGTGGGTTTAATATTTAATTGACTGAGCTTCAAGACCCATCACTAAAGGCTGTTTTATACAAAAGATGTGCTTCTCCTTTTTATTGCTGATCAGTATTCTAAAATGAACCTTAGAAAGTCTGGAGGCATAAACAATATGAACTCCACTGAGAGTAATGCAAACCAAACACACAGTGAGTAAATAAACACAAAGTCACCTGAAAGAATGACTTGTGTTCATTTTAGCTCAAAATCCCAAACCCAGTAACGGATGGTAGAACAGCAAATGATAGCTCTTTCAGTTGCCACAGGCTCCCTAGTGCAGCAAAACCTGAACTCCATTGGAAGAAGGAAGGTAAAAGATGTTCTTCCTTAAAAGGAGAAGCAGACAAGAGGTGTTTAATCACTACACCCAGGGATAAAATCTCTAACGATAACATTATCTCTTCATCTTCAGGGAGGTCAAATGCCTCTGTGCAAACCTAAAGTCACCTTAGATAAACACGTTCTTTGTCGATTTCATTAAGCCTGTCCCCAGGATGCACAGATTTTGTTTCCAAGAATATTCTGGGGGGAGCGTTTTTGCTACTTACCAACATCCAAGCCAATATCCTAACAATTAAATACAACATTCATGCAACACAGGCTGAGGAACAATCCATTCATTGCTTAATGAGTAAAATTTGCATAGTCTTAAAAACACTAATAACAAGTTTAATTACTGCTCTTTTCAGTATCGATGGCAGCTATCCAAAACCTAATTTCTTACTAAATTCCTTTAGGTAAAAGCAAAGATAAATAAAAAAAATAAATAAAAGGACAATCACAAGTTACTTCCAGAAATTATTCTATTAACTTTTGTTAACATGATATGAAATCATAGACAAATCACATTTTTCAAGTCTTTTTTTTTTCCCCACAACACAGAATTCTTTTAAGCATTCCTTTCCTACTCTTTCAGTCAATATTGTAGGATTTATTTTTGTTTGTTTGTTTGTTTTATTATAAAACTAAGCATAGGGCCAGGGTGATGGTTTAGTAGGTAATGTGTTAGTGGTGTAACTTTTTGAGGACCTGTGTTCAGATTCCCAGACCCACACTGAAAGTCAGACATAGAAAGCACCCATCTGTAACCCCGATGTCTATATTGTGAGACCAGAGCTAGAGGCAAGCAAATCACTGGCAGCTCACAAGCCGGCAAGCCTGGCTTTCAAAGTGGCAAACCTTAAAAAACTCCTCTCACAAATGAGGTACAATACAAAGATCAATACTCCAGGTCATCATCCGGTTGCTGCTCAGATGCTATGATGTAAACATTCACACACTCCTCACACACATGAACATGTCTGCTCTACATTTACATGTCACACACACATATACACACAAAGAGGGAGATTAAAATTTATGAAAGATAATTATTATGAGTTATAATCTTAAAATGGAAAAGAGCTAAAAAGCTTTAACAAACTTTTGTGTATTTTAAAAATTATTAGGAGTGGTCGAGGGAGGGGCTACTGCTTGGATACAAAGTAAATAAATTGCAATAATCAAAGAAAAGAAAAAAATTATTAAAATGGAGCAGTGATAGAACACCTGCTCAGCACGTACAAAAGCTAGATTTCTCCAGTGCTACAAGATTTTGTAATTTATTAAAACGTGAGAAGCCTTAATAGCAAAATTTAATATATAATTAGTTAAAGTTTAATTACTTCAGAAGTGTTGGTTGCTGGTTTCTTGTTGAGAAGTATATTCTTTATATGTAGACACACCTACACACACACGCACACACATGTTAAGCTTTGGACCTTTTATAACAATTTTATGATGACAAAATATTTTTATTGTATTTTGAAAATGTCATTCTACTACGGATTCTTAGAGAAAAAAATTTCAAAAATCATTACCATAGGTACTTTGAGAAGCTCTGACTTCTTTACTTAACCTTTAAAAATGTTAAGCTTTATACTGTAGAAAGTTTCCTCCCTTTCTGAGAAACTTCTTAGGTAATAGAGTTCTCTTTATTCCTCCCCACATTGTTCACACTAATAAGATTTTACATCACTAGGTTGCATTTACCACAATGATGAGCCAAAATTGACCCTATGTCAGACAGCCTTTGTTTTCACACAATGTCCATATTTTGTCCCAGGATCTCGTAGAAGACCCCCAGTTTCGTTGGCTCTCATGCCTTCATGAGTATCCATCTGCTCTAACAACTTCTTTATCTCTGTTTGAATAGCACTCATTTTATAAGGACTTAGACTCATCTGCTCAAGACCAACTCGAGATACCTGGTAAAATATAATTTTAAACTTCATGTTCATGATATACATGATCCATTCTTGTGATTCTTTGTCTGAAATAAACAGGTGTGCACCAATTATTGGCTTTTCTCAGTTGCTCATGATTGGCTCTTTAACTCTATATCACAAATAACATTTCTTATGCACACACACACACACACACACACATACATGTGTGTGTGAACTTGCTTTATGACAACCACTCTAATGGTTTATCTAGTGCTTATAATCATACAAGGGCACATTCATATTTCATAAACATGAAGAGAAATTAGTCAACGTTATCTAAATTCATTTCAAAATAAAAAAGTAAACTTCTTTAGATGGATTCAGTTCATAGTTAGTCTCTTTCTTCCTGGAAGTCTAGATAACTCTGTTCAGGGTTGAACAGCCCCTTCACTCACCAATTTCGGCATTGCAGGTCCTTTGCCCTTCAGCTAGCCATCACACACTAGCCATCACAATCAAATCAAGCAATCCAATTAAAAAATGGGAAACAGAGCTAAACAGAGAATTCTCAATAAAGGAATACAGAATGGCAAAGAAACACTTAAAGAAATGCTCAATGTCCTTAGCCATCAGAGAGATGCAAATCAAAACGACCCTGAGATTTCACCTGACACCCATCAGAATGGCCAAGATGAAAAACTCAAGTGACAACACATGCTGGAGAGGTTGGGGAGAAAGGGGAACCCTCCTCCATTGCTGATGGAAATGCAAACTTGTACAACCACTTTGGAAATCAATCTGGCGTTTTCTCAGACAATTAGGAATTGTGCTTCCTCAAGATCCAGGTATACTACTCTTAGGCATATATCCAAAAGAGGCTCAAGTACACAACAAGGACATCTATCTGCTCAACCATGTTTGTAGCAGCTTTATTCATAATAGCCAGAACCTGGAAACACCCCAGATGTCCCTCAGTTGAGGAATGGATACAGAAATTGTGGTACTTTTACACAATGGATTACTACTCAGCAATGAAAAACAAGGAAATCATGAAATTTGCAGGCAAATGGTGGGACCTAGAAATGATCATCCTGAGTGAGGTATCCCAAAAACAGAAAGACACACATGGTATATACTCACTTATATAGTCCTATAAGATAGCATAAATATACTGAAATCTATCCACCTAAAGAAGATAAACAAGAAAGAGAACCCAGGGTAAGATGATCAATCCTCAATTAGAAAGACAATGGGATGAACATTGGATGTAGGAGCAAACAAGTAACAGGACAGGAGCCCACCACTGAGGGCCTCTGAAGGACTCTACCTAGCAGTGTATCAAAACAGATATTAAGACTCATAACCAACCTTCCAGCAGAATGCAGGGAACCAAAAAAAAAAAAAAAAAAAAAAAAGGGGGTGGGGTTTAATATGACCCGAGGACAGGAGTTCTACAAGGACCAAATATATCTGGGCACAGGGGTCTTGTATGAGACTGTTTCTCCAAACAAGGACCATGTATAGATGCAACCTAGAGCCCCTGCTCAGATGCAGTCCTTGGTAGCTCAATATCCAAGTGGTTACCTTAATAAGGGGAACAGGCACTGTTTCTGACATGAACTTGATGACAGGCTCTTTGACACCCCTCCCCCCCCCAGGAGAAGCAGCCTTGCTAGGCCACAGAGGAGGACTTTGCAGCCAGTCCTGAAGACACCTGATAAGCCAGTATCAGATGGAAGGGGAGGAGGTTCTTTCTTATCAGTGGACTTGGAAAGGGGCAGGAAGGAGATAAGGGTGGGAGGGTGGTATTGGGAGGGAAAGAGGCATTGGGATACAGCAGGGATACAAAGTTAACAAACTGTAACTAATATTAAAAAAATAAAATTAAAAAAAAGTAAACTTCAAAACTTAACCCTGCGCATTAAAGGATAGAGGTCTGAAGGTGTAATTCAGTGGAAAATAATTGTCTAGAATACACCAGCCACTAAGTTCAAGCTCTTGGCCCTCTCTGTGCCACGAAATTAAATAAATAAATGAATCAGTTGGCTTTTGATTTCTTTGATTGGCATTGCAGCATTCATTACTACTGCTTACTTTCCTTTTTCACAGGCCCAATGCTCCTCAACCTTCTCAGAATTCTCTGCTTGTTCTCCAGTACTCTTGCAGTCATGATGCCAGTGATATTTTCATCTTTTTTTTTTTTTTTCAAATAATACACAGTGTCCATGAGAGGTCATTCCAGAACTTCTCAAGGATACTGAAAGTTTCCATCTCACCCATTTAAGATCACCACCTACAAAGATTATAGGTGGTGGTGAATATTTGACCAGGGAAACTCTCAGCTTACCAAGAATGTTCAGCTGCTCACCTACAGCCACTCGAAGCTGAGCTGTCCTTGATGAGAATGCTTGGCAGCTCTCATTCTGTGAGTGTCCAAACTGTGCACACCATCAACAGTGACCTCACTGCTCTGTGCTGAGGAGGACTAATGCTGGTGTTCTCATCCATCATCTGTTGGCTGGGAAGTATCTGGGGCCAAGATAACTATAGATGGTGCCCTGGGACACAGTAGTCTCTGTCTAAGGAATGTCTCTGACTTATAAACAGGTTCTAACTGGTGATCTTCCTTGTGTTTATTTGTTTCATGTGGGCAGTCTGAATAAGGGTCACAGAAATCCAAAGACATTTCTGGAGGACATTCCTGGCAGAACCACTGGACACCCTGGAGAGGTGAAGGTTACAGATGATCAAGTCTTTTATATAACGTGGTTGTTTTTTTTTTTTTTTTTCATACAGCTTCCTACCATAATATTTCATATCATGTGTAGGTTGTGTACAATGCTTAATATGACATAAATGCCATATGAATAGTTGTTATAACAATGTATTTTTTGGGTGAACAAGTAAAAGCAGCACATGCTTGGTGTAGATATATATTTCTCCAAACACATTCCTGTTAGGTTTCTTGGGTAGATAGATGCAGACACCAAAGACAAAATAGGAAGACTGTCACATACTCACTGGAGATTTGGAATTTGAAACTACCTGCATTTCACTAGTTGAGATCCAGTCAGATGAGGCTCAGTGGATTCTTTAGCTGGAAGGAAATCCCTGAAGTTGATAAGCAACTTCCTCACCAAAGTAGGGGCAGTATGGTCCTTTGATGACAGACAGAACCAGCATCTCAGAGGAGAGTCTGTATCATTACTTCCTAGAGCAATAGGAATTTTACCCTTCTAGAGGTAAGAAAAGACTACATCATGGACTCTGAAGCAGGACAGTGTTAATGCCTGATTTATGTTCTTCAATTAACAAGGGGTACCAAATCCTTAAAATTCTCAGACTCATTCTAGATTCACTTCTCATTTGCAGTACTGATTTAATACATCAAGACAATATACTTCTTGACCTGACATTGTGTTGAGAGGAAACGATGGCATGATGGCAAAATATCATGAGGTGTTCTTTACACCTGCCTTATGTTTTCAGTCATGAATGGCGTATAAAATAATGTAAAAGGAAATTTATCAGAACAAATGAACACTCCTGGCGTGGGAGTTGATATGGATCCAAAGCTTATTACTTTAACTCATCCTTCAACTAGGGCTTCGATAGTGATAACTAATTGCTTTTGAAAACTCAGTCCTTTGCAAAGCATGCTTTACTCTTGAGCTTCTATTTCTTACAAGTAAAAATTTTAAGTACAATGAAAATTCATAAAAATTAGACAAGATTGAGCATAAGACTGAGGAATACTTATGATAAAAGGACCATTCAACAAGGCAGCAGGGAGGTATTTATCTGGCAGTAAAGTGTAGATTTTCAAAAGCATAATAGAAAAATAAAATTAGCTCCCCTTATTATAAGAGTAGTTAGCTAAAAATAAAAAAAAAAATCCAGCAGAATAAAAGAGGTAGCTCCTAGTCTTGCAGCAGTTTATGACCTTGGTGAGTAGGTGAAAAGATATATAAAACCGTAACACAGAAATGACTTAAAATATATGCAAGTAGCATGGATGCATTGTAGGCATTGTGTCTTATATAAAATGTCACAGGAGGTTGGCAAGTTGTCTCAAAAGAACATACACTGCATTTGTAAAGGATCCAAGTTCAGTTCACAATATCCATGTCAGGCAACTCAAAAACACCTGTAACTTCAGTTCCTATAACTTCAGAGAATCTGATGCCCTACACTCCTTGTATCCTCTAAGAAAGGGAAGTACTCAATGTATCTGGTCAGTTTCAGGGTGTTCCTGATGAAGCCTTTGAATTGTGTGCTCATGAACTTAATGAGGTTCCCGACAGAATAGAAAGTCTCACCTCCATTTAGAACATCTTGAACCTTAAGGTGCTCCTCTCTAAGATAAAATTTTTGTTTTGTTTGCTCAGAAGAAATTGCTACACAAGTAGAAACTAGACACTTAGGCCAAAAGAAAAAAAAAATTCATACAAAAGAAAAACAAAAGAAGATTCAATGACTATGGAGGAAGTTGAACAGAAGGTGAATGGAATATAATGAAGTGGGAGACCTAGACAGGGAAAAGTTCTATTTGGTCATACAGTGCTCTGTAAGAGACATACATCTCACTGAAAATCCTAATATACTTCCCTGTTTTATTGGAAAGATATAATCAAATGCATAACTTTCCATGCACTGTATTGACTGGCTTTTGAATGATATTGCTTATAGTGATGTTAGAGTGGAAATGAGAAATTTATGAGAGATTATTCAGAAATGAAGGGAAGAAAGGCATCCAGGGAGCAATCCTGAAAATTGAAGTAGAATTTAAATATTGAAAAAAGAATAGAGACTAAATTAGGACAAACTAATTAACTTCAAGTATTTGACCATGAATTGTTAGCATTGGGTGAACCTTGATATTGAGAAGATAGAAGATAGATAGTCCCTAGCCAAGGGGTGTAACAGAATATATATATTTGATAATTATGCAGAGTAGGAAAGACTAGGGTTATGGAAGTAGCTTTTCAGGCTGAGATAAGAGTAGTTAGTTTGCTGTTTAGAAAGAAAAATATTTACAATGTACAAAAGGTTTGAAACAAGTTTTTGTTATCATCACATATTGACTATAATCTCCATCCTCTGACCTGAAACATTTCATTATTATAATAAATCTTTCAAGCAATTGCTAAAACAATCCTGTACAACAACACATCGTCAGGAGGTATCTCCATCTCTGATCTCAAGCTGTACTACAGAGCAATAGTAATAAAAACTGCATAGTACTGGCAAAGAAACAGAATGGTAGATAAATGAAATCGAATAGAAGAGCCAGAAACAGATGGACGTAACTATGGATACTTGATTTTTTACAAAGAAACCAAAACCATACAATGGAAAAAAAGATAGCATCTTCAACAATTGGTGCTACTCTAACTGGATGTCCACATGTAGAAAATGCATATAGATCCATACTTAGCACCCTGCATAAAACTAAAGTCCAAGTGAAACATAAAACCAGACACACTAAACCTGTTAGAAGAAAAAGTGGGGAAGAGCCTTGAACTCATTGGCCCAGGAGACAACTTTCTGAACAGAAGACCAACAGCACAAGCTCTAAGATCAATAATCAATAAATGGGACCTCATGAAACTGAAAAGCTTCTGTAAAGCAAAGGACAAAATGTCCTCAGAACAAAATGACAGCCTACAGATTGGAAAAGGATCTTCACTAAACCTAACAGGGGCTAAAGAACTTATGAAGATAAACACCAACAAACCAAGGAATCCAATTAAAAAATGGGTTACAGAGCTAAACAGAATTCCCAATAAAGGAATATCAAATGACAGAGAAACACTTCAAGAAATGTTCAACATCCTTAGTCATCAGAGAAATACAAATCGAAATGACCCTGAGATTTCACCTTACACCCATCAGAACAGGTAAGTTCAAAAACTCAAATGACAGCACATGCTGGAGAGGATGTGTCTAAGATCAAACACTCAAATGATAACACATGTTAGAGAGGATGTGGACAGAGGGGAACCCTCCTCCATAGCTGGTGGGAATGTAAAATTGCACAAAAACTATGGAAATAAATCTGGAGCTTTCCTGGACAATTAGAACTAGTGCTTCCTCAAGATCCAGCTATAACACCCCTGGACGTATATCCAAAATATGCTCAAGTATTCAGCAAGGATATTTGTTCAACCATGATCATAGCAGCTTTATTTGTAATACACAGAATCTGGAAATAAACCACATGTCCCTCAGCTGAGGAAAGGACACAGAATTTGTGGTGCATTTACCCTATGAAATACTACTTAGCAATTAAAAACACAGAAACCATGAAATTTGCAGGCAAACGATGGGAACTAGAAAAAATCATCTTGAGTGAGGTATCCCAGAAGCAGAAAGATACACATGGTATGTACTCACTTATAAATGGGTATTAAATATAATTTAGGGTAAGCATAATATAATCTAAACACCTAAAGAAGGTAAGTAAGAAGGAGGACCCTCAGTAAGATGATCAATCTTCACTCAGAAAGGCAAATGGGATGGACATTAGAAGGAGAAAACAAGGAATAGGACAGGAGCCTAGCACAGAGGGCCTTTGATATCAGCAAGGTATCAAAGCAGATGCTGAGACTCATAGGCAAGCTTTGGGAAGAGTTCAGGGAATGTTATGAAAGAAGGGGGAGATAAAAAGACCTAGAGGGCACAGGAGCTCCACAAGGCGAGCATCATAACCATGAAATCTGGGCCCAGGGATCTTTTCTGAGAATGATACTCCAACCAAGGACCATGCATGCAGATAACAAAGAATCCCTGCACAGCTGCAGCCCATGGCAGCCCAGTTCCAAGTGGGTTCCTTAGTAATGAGAACAGTAACTGTCTCTGACAGGAACTCAGTGGCTTGCTCTTTGATCACCTCCACATGATTAGGGAGCAGCCTTACCAGGCCACAGAGGAAAACAATGAAGCCAGTCCTAATGAGACCTGATAGGCTAGGGTTAAGTGGAAGGGGAGAAGGACCTCCGCTATCAGTGGACTTGGGGAGGGGAGTGGGAGGAAATGTGGGAAGGAGGGTGGGATTGGGAGGGGAAGAGAGAGGGGGGTATAGCTGGGATACTAATTGAATAATCTGTAATTTATAAAAAAATAAAATAATTTAAAAAAGAAAATTGAAAAAGAAAAAACAACAAAAAACAAAAAAAGATAAATATTGGTTAACAGAAATTTAGCATCATGAGTATATTACACATAATTATATATATGCATATATGTTTACATATGGAGAACCATACATATGTAACTCTACATGATTAGTAAAAATTCCTAGCTTGTTTTTATAAATTAAGAGTTGATATTCATGTAAATAATTTTCTATCTACTTATAAAAGCTTCTAAACCTCACACATTTGTGTAAGGTGAGCAAGATCTTGACACCAATGTTTCATGTAATGGCAATATCCCTCGAAACATCTGGATTTTATTGTGGAAGCAATCCACCCCATATCCTTAAGCCAAATGACTCAGATTATACCCAGAACAGTACTTCCTTCAAATGGGAGCCATTGCTGTTTTAATCATCAGTCTTTGAGCTTCCTTGAGCTTTTACTAAAATTCCAGGCACTGGTGAACAGAATTAGTTTGTCAGTAATGAGAGGTAGCTGATTGTTTTCAGGCAAATGCACTTGTTGCCTGTTTTCTCAGAAGTGTGCCCTTTAGTGCTGGGGCTTCTGAGAGACTGTAACTCATTATTTTTTAGAGAAAACACACTTAAAACTATAACTATAACTAACTTTCAAAAATTATTAGCTTCTGAGTCAAAGTAGTGTAGCTCATTTCTTTATTTACATTTTCCTGTTACAGAAGGAGAAAATGGGCTTTTCTGACAAGAAAAACATAAACCTTACATCCCAGACAAAAGTGTAATTTAAATATTTATATAATTATGCTTCATAGTTTCTTTTTTTTTCTTTTTATTTTATTTATTTTTATCAGTTACATTTTAATAACTCTGTATCCCAGCCGTGTCCCGATCCCTCATTCCCTCCCAGTCCCTCCCTCCCTCCCTCCCTCATCTCCACCGTGCCCCTTTCCAAGTCCACTGATGGGGGGGACCTCCTCCCCATTCATCTGATCCTGTTTTATCAGGTATCTTCAGGACTGGCTGCAAAGCCCTCCTCTGTGGCCTAACAGGACTGCTCCTCCCTTCGGGGGTGGGGAGACCAAAGAGCCAGTCATTGAGTTCCTGTTAGAAATAGTCCCTGTTCCCCTCACTTTGGGAAACCAATTGGTTACTGAGCTACCACAGGCTACATCTGAGTGGAGGTTCTAGGTTATGTCCATACATGGTCCTTGGTTGAATGTCAGTCTCAGAAAAGACCCTGTGCCCAGATATATTTGGTCCTTGTGGAGCTCCTATCCTTTCCCCATCAGACTAACTCCCCTTCTTTCTTATGATTCCCTGTACTCTGCCAAAGGTTTGGTCATGAGTCTTTGCTTTGAGAACACTGCTAGTTAGAGTCTTTCAGATGCGCTCAGTAGACTCCTGTCATACGTTCGATGCACATCCCATCTGTCTTTCTAAATGAGGATTGATCATCTTACCCCATGTCCGCTCAATTGATTATCTTTTTTAGGTGTATAGATTTCATTATGTTTATCATATCTTATAGGTCTATATAAGTGAGTATATCCCATGTTTGTTTTTCTCCTTCTGGGATATTTCACTCAGAATGATCTTTTCTAGATCCCACCATTTGCCTGCAAATTTCATGATTTCCTCCTTTTTGATTGCTGAGTAGTATTCCATTGTATAAAAATACCACAATTTCTGTACCCATTCCACCGTTGATGGACATCTGGGTTGTTTCCAGGTTCTGGCTATTACAAATAGAGCTGCTATAAACATGGTTGAGCAAGTGTCCTTTTTGTGTACTTGAACAAACTTTGGGTATATACCTAGCAGTGGTATAGCTGGGTCTGTAGGAAGCACTATTCCTATTTGTCTTAGAAAGCGCCAGATAGCTTTCCAGAGTGGTTGTACCAGTTTACATTCCCACCAGCAGTGGAGCAGGGTTCCCCTTTCTCCACAACCTCTCCAGCATGTGTTATCGCTTGAGTTTTTCATCTTGGCCATTCTGATGGGTGTAAGGTGATATCTCAGGGTCGTTTTGATTTGCATTTCCCTGATGGCTAATGAGGATGAGCATTTCTTTAAGTGTTTTTCTGCCATTCGATATTCCTCTGTCGAGAATTCTCTGTTTAGCTCTGTTCCCCATTTTTTAATTGGATTACTTGGTTTGCTGCTTTTCAGCTTCTTTAGTTCTTTGTATATACTGGATATTAGTCCTCTGTCAGATAAAGGGTTAGTGAAGATTCTTTCCCAATCTGTAGGCAGTCGTTTTGTTTTGATGACGGTATCCTTTGCTTTACAGAAACTTTTCAGTTTCATGAGGTCCCATTTATTGATTGTTGCTCTTAGAGCCTGTGCTGTTGGTGTTCTGTTCAGGAAGTTGTCTCCTGTGCCAATGAGTTCTAGGCTGTTCCCCACTTTTTTTTCCAATTGATTTAGGGTATCTGGTTTTATGTTGAGGTCCTTGATCCACTTTGACTTTAGTTTTGTGCAGGGTGATAAATATGGATCTATTTTCATTTTTCTGCATGTAGACATCCAGTTGGTCCAGCACCATTTGTTGAAGATGCTGTCTTTTTTCCATTGAATGGAATTGGCTTCTTTGTCGAATATTGAGTATTCATAGGTGTGTGGATTTATTTCTGGGTCTTCTATGCGGTTCCATTGATCCTCCTTTCTGTTTCTATGCCAGTACCATGCAGTTTTTATTACTGTTGCCCTGTAGTACAGCTTGAGATCAGGAATGGAGATACCTCCAGATGATCTGTTGTTGTACAGGATCGTTTTGGAGATTCTGGGTTTTTTGTTTCTCCATATGAAGCTGAGAATCTTTTTTTCAAGGTCTGTAAAGAATTGAGATGGTATTTTGATGGGAATTGCATTGAATCTGTAGATTGCTTTTGGCAGTATGGCCATTTTCACAATGTTAATCCTACCAATCCATGAGCACGGGAGATCTTTCCATCTTCTGATATCTTCTTCAATTTCTTTCTTCAGAGACTTGAAGTTTTTCTCAAACAGGTCTTTCACTTGCTTGGTTAGGGTCACACCAAGGTACTTTATGTTATTAGTGGCTATTGTGAAGGGTGTTGTTTCCCTAATTTCTTTCTCAGCCTTTTTGTCTTTGGTATATAGGAGGGCTTCTGATTTTTTTGAGTTGATTTTGTATCCTGCCACTTTGCTGAAGGTGTTTATCAGCTGAAGGAGTTCTCTGGTTGAATTTTTGGGGTCGCTCATGTATACTATCATATCATCTGCAAATAGTGACACTTTGACCTCTTCCTTTCCGATTTGTATCCCCTTGATCTCCTTTAGTTGTCTTATTGCTCTGGCTAGGACTTCAAGTACTATGTTGAAGAGATATGGGGACAATGGACAGCCTTGTCTTGTCCCTGATTTCAGTGGGATTGATTTAAGTTTCTCTCCATTGAGTTTGATGTTAGCTATAGGCTTGCTATATATTGCCTTTACTATGTTTAGGTATGTGCCTTGTATCCCTGATCTCTCCAAGACTTTAAACATGAATGGGTGTTGGACTTTGTCAAATGCTTTTTCGGCGTCTAAGGAGATGATCATGTGGTTTTTCTCCTTCAGTTTGTTTATGTAGTGGATTACATTGATGGATTTCCGTATGTTGAACCACCCTTGCATGCCAGGGATGAAGCCTACTTGGTCATGGTGGATGATATCTTTGATGTGTTCTTGGATTCGGTTTGCAAGTATTTTATTGAGTATTTTTGTGTCAATGTTCATAAGAGAGATAGGCCTAAAGTTCTCTTTTTTTGTTGGGTCTTTGTGTGGTTTAGGTATTAAGGTGACTGTGGCTTCATAGAATGAGTTTGGTAGTGTTCCTTCTGTTTCTATTTTGTGGAATAGCTTGAGGAGAATTGGAGTTAGCACTTCTTTGAAGGTCTTGTAGAATTCTGCGCTGAAGCCATCTGGTCCAGGGCTTTTTTTGGAGGGGAGACTGTTAATGACTGCTTCGATTTCCTTGGGAGATATAGGTCTATTCAGTCTTTCTACCTGATCTTGACTTAGTTTTGGTAGATGGAATCTTTCAAGAAAATTATCCATTTCATTTAGATTCTCAAATTTTGTGGCATATAGGCTTTTGTAGTATGACCTAATAATTGTTTGGATTTCCTCAATGTCTGTGGTTATGTCCCCATTTTCATTTCTGATTTTGCTGATCTGGATAGTTTCTCTCTGCTTTTTAGTTAGTTTGGCTAAGGGTTTGTCTATCTTGTTGATTTTCTCAAAGAACCAGCTTTTTGTTTCATTGATTCTTTGGATAGTTTTATTTGTTTCTAGTTGATTGATTTCAGCCCTTAGTTTGATTATTTCCAGACGTCTGCTCCTTTTGGGTGTCTCTGCTTCTTTTTGTTCTAGGGTTTTCAGTTGGGCCATTAAGTTGTTTGTATGTGATGTTACGAATTTCTTCTTGCAGGCACTTAGTGCTATAAATTTTCCTCTGAGCACTGCTTTCAGTGTGTCCCATAAATTTGGGTATGTTGTGCCTTCCTTTTCATTGAATTCTAGGAAGTCTTTAATTTCTTTCTTTATTTCTTCCTTAACCCAGCTGTCATTGAGTAGTAAGTTGTTTAGTTTCCACGTGCGTGTCGGCTTTTTGTTGTTTCTGTTGTTGTTGAGGTCGAGCTTTAGTCCATGGTGGTCAGATAGTATACAAGGGACTATTTCAATCCTTTTGTATCTGTTGAGGCTTGCTTTGTGGCCCACTATATGGTCTATTTTGGAAAAGGTTCCATGGGGTGCTGAAAAGAAGGTGTACTCTTTTGAGTTTGGGTGAAATGATCTGTAGACGTCTATTAGGTCCATTTGATTTAGGGATTCTGTGAGTGCTTTTATTTCCCTATTTGGTGTCTGTCTAGTTGATCTGTCCCTTGGTGAGAGTGGAGTGTTGAAGTCTCCCACTATTAAGGTATTAGGATCAATGTATGATTTAAGCTTTAATAATGTTTCATTTACGAATGTCGGTGCTCTTGTATTTGGGGCATAGATATTCAAGATTGTGATGTCCTCTTGGTGGATTTTTCCTTTGATGAGAATATAGTGGCCCTCCTTATCTTTTTTGATTAACTTGGGTTGAAAGTCTATTTTATTAGATATTAGGATGGCTACTCCAGCTTGTTTTCTGGAACCATTTGCTTGAAAAACAGTTTTCCAGCCCTTTACTCTGAGGTAGTGTTTGTCTTTGTTGCATAGGTGTGTTTCTTGGATGCAACAGAATGTTGGATCCTGTTTCCTTAACCATTCTGTTAGCCTGTGTCTTTTTATTGGTGAGTTGAGTCCATTGATATTGATAGATAATAGTGACCAATGCATGTTAGTTCCTTTTGTAATGGAGTCGATGATCTAACCCTGATTCATTGCTTGTTTTGTTTTCATTTTTGTTGGGACATTATCTGTATGCCCTGTTTTCTTGGGTGAATTTGTTTTCATTGGGTTGGAGTTTTCCTTCTAGTATCTTCTGTAGGGATGGTTTGCTGTGTAGATATTGTATAAATTTAGTTTTGTCATGGAATATTTTGTTTTCTCCATCTATGTTGATTGAAAGCTTTGCAGGGTATAGTAGTCTGGGTTGACATTTGTGATCTCTTAGAGTCTCCATGATACTTGCCCAGGCCCTTCTGGCTTTCATAGTTTCTGATGAGAAGTCCGGTGTGATTCTAATAGGTCTACCTTCATATGTTACTTGGCCTTTTTCCCTTGCTGCTTTTAATATCTTTTCTTTGTTCTGTAGATTTAGTGTTTTGACTATGATGTGACGTGATGTGTTTCTTTTCTGGTCTAGTCTATTTGGAGTTCTGTAGGCCTCTTGTATATTTATGGACATCTCTTTCTTTAAGTTGGGAAAATTTTCTTCTATGATTTTCTTGAAAATATTTTCTGGACCTTGGAGTCTGGAGTCTTCTTTTTCGTGAATTCCTATTATTCTTAGATTTTGTCTTTTCATAGCATCCTTGATTTCTTGGATATTTTGTGATTGGAACTTTTCTGATTTTACTTTTTCTTTGAGAGAAGTATCCATTTCTGCAAGTGTGTCTTCAGCTCCAGAGATTCTCTCTTCCATCTCTTGTATTCTGTTGGTGATGCTTACTTTTGTGGTTCCTGATCTTTTCTCCAAGTTCTCCAGCTCAAGGGTTTTCTCATTTTGTGTTTTCTTTATTGATTCTAATTCTGTTTTCATGCCTTGCACCATTTCTTTCATGTGTTTGAATTTGGATTCCTGTCTCTCTACGATGGCCTCTATTTCTTTTTTCATTTCCTTCTTATATGCCACTAATTTTTCCTCTACTTGTGTATCTATTTGTTTGGCTATGTTTGCCTGTGTTTCTTTAAGGATATTGTCTATTTCTTCTTTCTTTGCCTCCAATTGACTGGTCATCTCTTTGAAAGACTTGTTCATTTCCTCCTTATGAGCCTCAAATAATTGGGCAAGCATGGCTTTAAAATCATTTTCCTGTGCTTCTGCTGAATTGGTGTATCCATCGATTTTGGGGTTTGCTGGTGAAGTCATGATGTCCTGATTTATGTTGGAAGTGTTCTTTCGCCTACCTCTGGCCATTGGCTTATCTGAAACCTTCCCTGTTTGTTTTTGGATTCTGCAGATCAGACTGGTGCTGTCTCTCTCTGGTGTCTGGAGAGTTCTTCAGGAAGCTGAGCACTCTCAGCGTGTGCTGAGGACTAGCTGTACCTGTGGGAGGAAAGTACGCAGGCGCAAAAGGGGCAAATGCAAGCGTGTGTGTGTGTGCGCGCGCGCGCGTGTGTGTCTGTGTGTGTAAGTGTGCGTGGATGAGTTTCTCGAGGGACAGAGTGATGGCTAATGTTGAACCCTTGAGTGTGTGGGAGGGGCTCTGTACTGTATATGTCGCAGGCGCTAATGATGATCGCAGCGCAATTTCTGGTATTAACTGTCTTAGCTCCTCAATCAGGCCCACAGGGCAGGAACTTCAATGTCCCTAGTGCCCCTCTGTTTCCCAAAGTGGGTATGTGGGTGGGAGGGGGGTTCGATGCCTGGCTTCTGATTTAGAAGGACCCAGGATCTGGGGAACTGCAGATTCTCAAGGGTGCACTCACTTACAGGCAGGTCTCTTGGCGGAGATCATGGTATCCGGGGCTCTCTGCTCTCTGGTTTGGCCCTGCTTCTTTGATGTGTTCCGCCAGTTCTGTGCTGCTGTCACTGCCAGGTTCTGAGGTCTTGCTGCAGCTGGAGATTTCAGGGTGGTCACTTCAGCAGGGATGGGGTAATCAGGCTCTCTGTTCTCTGGTTTGGCCCTGGTTAGTCTTAAACTGGAGGGCTGTGGTGCCCCGCCAGTTCAGTACTGCTCCGCTGCCACGTCCTGCTGTAACTGGAGACTGGCTTGCTAGTCCCAGTGCTTTCTGGGAAGTCCTGGGATCTCTTCGTTGTGCTCTCCAAGCTTGGGAGGCCCAGTGCCTGGTGTATCCAGGTTGTATGACGTTTCTGCCTGGTTTCGGTGAGTATATAGCGTATTCTCTGTCACTGTGGGATTGGGCGGGTCGTACGTCAGTGATGGTGATCCTGCGGAGCTAGTATGGTGTCTAGCAGATTCCCGCCCTGGGAGAATGGTGCAGCTGCTGCGCGAATCTGGGACTCCGGGGTACGTACTGCTGGCTTTTGTCTGCCGCTAAAGTGGTTGGGGCTCCGTCTCAGCGGTTGTATACCCCAGGCAGTTAGGTCTGCGCTGAGAAAGATGAGTCCGCTGTTCCGCTGTGCCGAGGAGCGCTTCATAGTTTCTTTAAAAGCATGATCATCTAATTTCATCCCCAGGCCTGCTTGATCACAGGGCATCATGCTTGTATAATTTGTTATGGTTTGACATTTTAATTATGGATAATATAATGTTTAAATTTTATTCTATCATTATAATCACAGACATAAACAAATATTACATAGAACTTCACATGTATAAAACACTTTAATTTGGTGTGGTACACCTTCACACTTTACCTTGTCATAGTCCCTTTCTTCAGGGTGTGTTGCTCCATTGGAAGAAAAGTACTTTACAATTGTTTAAATCCTGAAATGCTCTAGATGTGAATTCTCAAAACTGAAACTCTAGAAGAACATTGCTTACTGGCTTGTTGCCCATGACTTTCACACCCTGCTTCTAATAGCACATAGGATTGACCACCTGTTCAAGGGTGGCAGCCTTTCTCATGGGAGTGGTGGGATTGGTTCTCCAACATAAATCATTAATTATGACAATACCTCATAGACTTGACCAAAGGTCATTGATATGTAAGCAGTTTTCAAAAATGGCCCTCTTTGCTCAGTTAACTCAAGCTTGTAGCAACTTGATATAAAATTAGCCATCAGTGTTATTAGCATAAAAGACAGAGACCCAGTAAAAAAATCAAAGAGAAACCATCAAAGTATGAATGTACATCCCCTGTTTTTATCCCAGCTGTACTGAGGGTAATTACATGACTTTTAATTTCCCCAGTGGTAAGTCTAAGCCAATGTATTACCTAAATAATTCTTTCCTATGGTTGCTGAACAAACTTAGAGGTTTGCATCTATCAAACTGGACTGTTTAATTGTATAACCTAAAGGCCCCCTGAGTTCCTGGGGTGCATGGAGTAAAAGGCTTTTACATCAATACTTACCATTGGCTCATCTCTAAGGAACTGCTATGTACATTAGAAGAATTTTTCTCCTTAAATCTTAAAATATCATCCTTGAACTTCACAATCTCCCAAGGGACACTATCAATGGAATTTTCAGCACCATTTTCAATTTTAACATTTGAAAATTCGTCTTTTGAAAAGCTGAGGAGCAACATTCTATAGCAAATGTTATTTCAATATTTTTAGCCTGTGTTATGCTTTCTACTGTCAAGCCTAATAGTGTCATTTCCAAACTAAAAAGTTGGCACCTCACCAACTTTCTTACTCTGTTTAAAGACAGCCCAGGCAGGCCTAAAACTAAATTCTTTTGCTTGAGCATCTCAAGTGCTGGGATCACATGTGAGTGCTCTCTAGGATTTCTGCCCTTTTTACATACTTCCTACCTCACTGTTTGCTCCGTCATTCCTTAAGGCTAGATGCAGAAAACAAAATTCCTTCCCAATGAAGAAAGTCAGAAGACCCAAAGACCACACCCTTTAACTTAGCTCTCATGAAAATAAGACAGAGATGAACAGCTGTGCTAATCTGCTCCTGTGGGTCCAGCCGACTACACTATGAAAGAAAAAACAATTTTATCAAATAGTTCTGAGTTTTGGTGTTACCATTGCTCCATAATTGTGTCCATTCTTTGGTCTACATTGTCTACATGACTACCCACACCTTTTATCATCCTTTCTCAAATCTTAAGTATTTGTTTCTGAAGGCTCCTATCATCACATAAAACTTTGGTAAATTCATGTTTTGTGCTTCTGTTTTATAAATCTGGCTTTTATCACACAGGTATTACACTCATGAACCATGTATTGCACTTAGACATCTCACCTCTGCTTGCCAATGTCTAAATTCTTGTCTACAATAAATCTAGTTGGCATCAGCTGAAGAACATTTTTCTTTTCAGGGCTGGGAAACTGTCTATTTAACTCTAGTCTTTGTTGTGAGTATAACAAACATTTGACAAAAATGCTCACACACATAAGTGTGCTACAGATATATAGCATGAAAAGAAATACAGTTGTAATTATGCATGTCTGTGCTATGTATAAAGCAGGAATATGTAGGTGTGAAAATGTATGTGTGTGTGACTTTGTGTGTGCGCTTGCAAATGTGTCCGTGTGTTTTGATGTCTATGTGGCTCATGCAGAGGCCAGAGATACATGCTGGATGCACTGCTCTATTACACTCCATCTTGGCGTTCATGGAGTCCTAGGTTCAGTTCTCCATAGCATGCAAACATACATACATACATACATAGTGAGGGAGAGAGGGCATAAAGGGAGGAAGGAAGGAAAGAAGGGAGGAAGGAAGGAAAGAAAGAAAGAAAGAAAGAAAGAAAGAAGGAAAGGAAGGAAGGAAGGAAGGAAGGAAGGAAGGAAGGAAAGAAGGAAGGAAGGAGGGAAAGAAGGAAAGAAGGAAGAAAGGAAAGAACAATGGAAGGAAGAAAAGCAAAAGAGGAAGGGGTGAAGGAGAAAAGGAAGAAAGTGATGGAGGAAGGAATGGAGAAAAACAGAAAAAAGAAAAAAATGAACAAAGGAAGGACCAACATTTGGTGAGTGTAGTAATCAAGGTGTAGCACTGGCAGGTATAAAAGCACCATGAAATCATTATTCTGTACAACTACTGAATACAAAATAAGTGGTGGTGATAAATGATAACCTTAAGTGATATGGAAAATGTGGTAGGACAGAAATATAAGAACCACAAGCCAATAAGAGTGAATTGGAGGCCACTGGCAGAGTCACAAGGTATGAACACAGGGCTTGTCCCGGTTGCCACAGCTAACACCATGAACACCTGTCAGTAGGGCCAGTGACATAGTTGTAGGAGAGAGAGTAAGTGAAGTTGGATGGGACATCTGTGTGTTGCTGGGCATTTCTGTGGAAGATTCGCAGAAGGACCTAGAGCACAGGGTTCAAAAGATTATAAATCATCTGCCTGTGTTTGAGATTGAGAGTGAGAAATACTAATCCAAAAGCTTGATGAAGAAGCAGTAGGAAGTGCTGTGTGTCAGTCAGTTCACCCTCCAGTGTGTCCTCAAGGTGAACAAACCTGACTTCCACCTGGCAAAAGCAGACAGACAGCATCTACAACAGCTTCCTGGAGCAGCTGCACAAGAGCAATAGGCCAGAGCTCACCAGAGATGGCAAACTTGATTTCAATATGCAGGTGCACATTCAGAACAATGAACAGCTAACTATAGAACTGGTGTCCTCTGCTCTGGGAAATGCTAACTCTGACTGAAAGCAACTGTCAAAGCTCAAGAAATAGCAGCAAAGAAAAGACCAGAGCCAAGGGGCCTTTTGAGCCAAGCAAACAATACAATGCACCCTGTAAAGAAGACCCCAGGGCCAGCCATGGGGTAGAGGGTAACATGTCTTCTGAGCCGAAGCAGTAGGTGCAGAACCAGGAGCTCAGCCCATTAATAACGGGCAGAACAAGATCCTGACAACTTCAAGATGCTAATCCCCTACAATGCTTAAAGATGTTGGAACTCACATTTGAAAAGAAAACCAGAAATAAGACATTTGGGAACCTGAACTCTCCTGCAGAAAACACCAAAAGACCATTTCATTTTCTATAATGCTGTGGTATGATGGGGTAGTGAGTGTTGTGGGATTGGGGAATTATCATTGGTGATACACACACACACACACACACACACACACACACACACACACACATCTTCCCTCTTCCTGCCATGTCTTAGCTTGCTTTGGAACAAGCTGACCCAGTGTCATCTGTTCTGGTGTATTCTTTGTGTCTAGCATCAGTCCCCAGAAAATCCATGATGTCCATGTTGTCTTCTTCACTGAGTCACAAGCCAGGGCTGGTGTTATGAGCCAACAATAACTTATTTGGTGAGACTTTGTATCTTCTAAATTTTATAAAACTAAATAATAAAAAAATTAAAAAGTGATTTGGAGTATGTTACTTATCACTTAAATTACACAAAAAGATTTGGTATAATCTGTAATTGGGAACACTTTCTGCCCCTGATAGTTGCCTTTCTGATGACTTAGTCATTTTCTTTTAATATTATTTTTAAATAGTTCACACCAAAAAAATATCAGTCTTGATTGCTGAGTAGTATTCCATTGTATAAAAATACCACAATTTCTGTACCCATTCCTCCGTTGATGGACATCTGGGTTGTTTCCAGGTTCTGGCTATTACAAATAGAGCTGCTATAAACATGGTTGAGCAAGTGTCCCTTTTGTGTACTTGAACATACTTTGGGTATATACCTAGCAGTGGTATAGCTGGGTCTGGAGGAAGCACTATTCCTATTTGTCTTAGAAAGCGCCAGATAGCTTTCCAGAGTGGTTGTGGGTTTCCCAAAGCGAGGGGAACAAGGACTATTTCTTTTTTTTTTTTTTTTATCAGTTACATTTTATTAACTCTGTATCCCAGCCTTGTCCCGATCCCTCATTCCTTCCCAGTCCCTCCCTCCCTCCCTCCCTCATCTCCTCCGTGCCCCTTTCCAAGTCCACTGATGGGGGGGACCTCCTCCCCATTCATCTGATCCTGTTTTATCAGGTATCTTCAGGACTGGCTGCAAAGCCCTCCTCTGTGGCCTAACAGGACTGCTCCTCCCTTCGGGGGTGGGGAGACCAAAGAGCCAGTCATCGAGTTCCTGTTAGAAATAGTCCCTGTTCCCCTCACTTTGGGAAACCAATTGGTTACTGAGCTACCACAGGCTACATCTGAGTGGAGGTTCTAGGTTATGTCCATACATGGTCCTTGGTTGAATGTCAGTCTCAGAAAAGACCCTGTGCCCAGATATATTTGGTCCTTGTGGAGCTCCTATCCTTTCCCCATCAGACTAACTCCCCTTCTTTCTTATGATTCCCTGTACTCTGCCAAAGGTTTGGTCATGAGTCTTTGCTTTGAAAACACTGCTAGTTAGAGTCTTTCAGATGCGCTCATTAGACTCCTGTCATACGTTCGATGCACATCCCATCTGTCTTTCTAAATGAGGATTGATCATCTTACCCCATGTCCGCTCAATTGATTATCTTTTTTAGGTGTATAGATTTCATTATGTTTATCATATCTTATAGGTCTATATAAGTGAGTATATCCCATGTTTGTCTTTCTCCTTCTGGGATATTTCACTCAGAATGATCTTTTCTAGATCCCACCATTTGCCTGCAAATTTCATGATTTCCTCCTTTTTGATTGCTGAGTAGTATAAATGGGACCTCATGAAACTGAAAAGTTTCTGTAAAGCAAAGGATACCGTCATCAAAACAAAACGACTGCCTACAGATTGGGAAAGAATCTTCACTAACCCTTTATCTGACAGAGGACTAATATCCAGTATATACAAAGAACTAAAGAAGCTGAAAAGCAGCAAACCAAGTATTCCAATTAAAAAATGGGGAACAGAGCTAAACAGAGAATTCTCGACAGAGGAATATCGAATGGCAGAAAAACACTTAAAGAAATGCTCATCCTCATTAGCCATCAGGTAAATGCAAATCAAAACGACCCTGAGATATTACCTTACACCCATCAGAATGGCCAAGATGAAAAACTCAAGCGATAACACATGCTGGAGAGGTTGTGGAGAAAGGGGAACCCTGCTCCACTGCTGGTGGGAATGTAAACTGGTACAACCACTCTGGAAAGCTATCTGGCGCTTTCTAAGACAAATAGGAATAGTGCTTCCTACAGACCCAGCTATACCACTGCTAGGTATATACCCAAAGTTTGTTCAAGTACACAAAAAGAACACTTGCTCAACCATGTTTATAGCAGCTCTATTTGTAATAGCCAGAACCTGGAAACAACCCAGATGTCCATCAACGGTGGAATGGGTACAGAAATTGTGGTATTTTTATACAATGGAACAAGGACTATTTCTAACAGGAACTCAATGACTGGCTCTTTGGTCTCCCCACCCCCGAAGGGAGGAGCAGTCCTGTTAGGCCACAGAGGAGGGCTTTGCAGCCAGTCCTGAAGATACCTGATAAAACAGGATCAGATGAATGGGGAGGAGCTCCCCCCTCTCAGTGGACTTGGAAAGGGGCACGGTGGAGATGAGGGAGGGAGGGAGGGACTGGGAGGGAATGAGAGAACGGGACACGGCTGGGGTACAAAGTTAATAAAATGTAACTGATAAAAAAATAATAATAAAAAAAAAATAATTAAAAAAATCAGTCTTGTATCTTATCATCTCTTATCACCTTAAAAAAAAAAAAAGCTTTCCACTAGTTTTCCCCTGGGTGGTCATTTTTCTAGAAGCAGAAACTATGACAGATGATCCAATTCCACAATACCAGAGCCGGTCCACCATTCTCTGTTCAATTGAAGGCACAATCCATCTGCAAAGCGTTCTCATTGTGTGCTTCATGTAGAGAAAGAAACTGATATGTCATAAACACACAGCAGTTATTTTCCATTTCTTCTTGTTTCTGTAGCAATCAAAGGAGGGAGAGAGTTAAACATTTATTTACTTGTCAAACTGGACAAAATTCTTCAGAAAGAAAAATGATATGCCTCCTTAAGCACTTTAGCAATTTTAGCTATCAAAAAGGACAGAAAAAAAAAAAAGAAATTGATTTCTGTTCAGCAACTTTATTTTTTTATTCAATGAGTAACACTCGTTTCTCTTAGACATTTCTCTCTCTTTCAGATTCAACGGGTTGTTTTAGAATCATTTTGCAATGTTTCTTAGAAACCTAACATTCTCTAGGAGACTGTCTGTTCTGTGCCTGAAATATACAAGAGCTACCTTTGCTGCCAGGCACTGTGATGACAGGGGATTCTGTTTAAGTCATCTCTAGCGAGGTCGTATGCTGAGGCATTTAAGAGGCAAACAGGAAGGGCATGCTAATGGGTGAATCAGTGCATATGATGAAATGAAGACACTGAATATACAACATTGAATTTTTAAAGTAATATTTATTCTGTATGTATGTGCATGCATGTGTGTGAGCATGCGTGTGTATATATGTACAAGCATGTGTGAGTACTGGTGTGTGTATATGTGTGTGTGTCTGTTGTGCATGTGTGTGTTCAAGTGTGTGTTCCTGTGTGCTAGTGTCTGCATGCAATAGAATGCAGAGGTTAAGGGTAACTTTTCCACATTAGCTCTTTTGTTTCTTGTTTTGATGTCGGGTGGCTTATTTCTCTTGCTCTGCTAGGTAGCTAGCCCATGACCTTCCCAGGGATTCTATCCTCACTCTCTAGAACTACAGGTAGGTCACATCAAATTTGGATTTTTTCAAGGTGGGTTAAAGGGACAAAACTCAGTTCAGTAGGTCTTCACTGCATCTCTTTTACCCATTGAGCCTTCTTTACAGCCACTTGTAGTTTATTTTTACAAATTCTATGAAATATACAGTATTTGGAGAATTATCTCTAGATATGACAGAGAACAGTGGAATTTCCTTAATTCTGAAGTGTTTACTCCTGTGACATCAAGTAAATAAAAAAGAAATACAGTATGAAGAAGGAACCCAGCGTCTTTCATTTTTAGCCACAGAAGTGCATCTTTCCAAAGGGCTCTTCCAGCTCCATAAGATATTTTGACCTTAGAGGAAGATGTTCTTTTCTGCAGAGATTTTGCCCTTGACAAAAATATATCACTATGCAGCTATGGTTGGTCTGGAATTTGGTATATAGACCATACTGATCGTAAACTCATGGAAATCTTTCCATTTCTGTCTCCCAATTGCTAATACTTAAGACCTCTTCCACAAAACCACAGTTTTATGTATAAGGAGGTTTTATGTTAGTATCAAATATCAGAATTTGTTAATGATATCATTTCTTACAGTTTCCCTATGCCATCTGCAGACATATCTGTGACAGAATCAGTTTCATTCTGATCAATCTGTGTTGACTATTTTCTTTCTCTCTTTCCTGCTTACATACCAAATTCAAGGCCAATCTTGAGGGACTGTCTAATTCTAGATCACTATGACCCAAAATACCATTTCCAAAATGACTTGAAATAGAATAGCTATTGCCTTTTTTGATTCACATGAAAAACTACATTATGGTGTAGAGGAAATGGCCAATAAAGTGATGGCTGGGCAGGCATGAGGACCTGACTTCAAGCTCAATACACAGAATACACGTAAAAATGGAAGCTGTGGAAGGAAGAAGAGGAAATGGAGACAGAGGAGGAAGAGGGGAGCAGACAGGCATGGTAGGACACTCTTACAATGCCAGCGCTGTAGGAAGCAGAACAAGGTGCTTGGTAACTTGGGACTTGCTGGCAAGATAGTCTAGCCAAGACAACAGCAGTTGTCCACTGAATTCCACATGTCTGTACACACAACTCGTAAGTGTACACACCCCTACACAAGATATTGTAGATGTATGCCCATTTTTCCTTTCAGTTCTGACGATGGAGGGTGTTCAAGGTTTCACATAGATAGTGTGAAGTTTGGAGGAGACCAATTATAGCCTAATAGCAAAAGTATGAATGTGGATTATTTTCTCTATAATTCTTGACCTAAGAGTATGTTCATACTTTTATGGGATTATTCAAACAGAAGGAGAGGAAGGGATGGAAAGAACTAAGAATAACAGAACCTTGTGGCCCTGTGACGACTGAACAGTTGCTTTTCCTCTCTGCCGTAAACTTCTCAGACTTCTGCTGTACACAAAAGTACGTATAACAAGAACAATGCACAGGGTGCATCTCTGTTATAGCTCTCATTTTCAACTTTCCATTAAGAATGCAAGCCTTAGGCTTGTTCTCTATGTCTCTGCCATTGTTTCCTTGCTCTCCCTTTTAACTTTACCAACTCAATCACGTTCTTCTACAGTATAAATTACAGTATAGATTAAGATCTGTGCTGTGGGCACTAGAGAGAATCATGCTGTCACTTATGTGTAGAATGAAGGAAATTTTTAAAAGATTACTATCTACCCACGCTTTGTTTTTTTTTTATGTCTTTCTCTTTGAAAACATTATAAATTCTGTGATTTATTTGATTCATTTTAACCAGAAAATATTAATATGCCATTTATGTGTATAGTAAATAAGATAAAGTCCCTACCCTGGGGAGTTTTCGGTGGGAAAACTGAACATCAAAGAGGCTTTACAATGCACTGTCCCAACACCTGCATACTAATATGTAACACTCTGCAGGTCCCAGTAGAGACAGAATCTCAATATGAATGCTGTGGAAGGTACTGTGAGATTTCTATTATGTGCTGTGGAATCTTTCTGGTCATTGTCCCAATAAGCAGAACCCCAGGAGAGGCAGCCCTTCTTCAATCCAGAGGCAGTAGTTTCAAACAATAGCTAGTTCCCTCTTTCTAAAACTATGGTACCAGAAGCTGTCCTTCAACATGAAAACAGCTAGCTTTACAGAGATTTATGGAGACTCTGTGAGCACCTCACATGTTCAAGGGAGCCCAGGCATGTTACTAGTAACCGAGGGATTGTGCTTTCCACGAAAGAAAGAAGGAAAAGAAAACAAAGAAACAAGAAGAATGGTGTGGGACATGTGTTTTCACCACAATAAAGGTTTCAACCTTAAAATAGAAAGCGACTGCTCCATTTGAAAGTAAAGTTCATTGGCTTGTTATTTTGAACCTATGAGCAAGTTCAGTTTCCTTGTCTTAGGGAAGAAATGAATAGCCAGGAAGGTTCTGTCAATAGTAGAAAGACTGAGCATTTCTTTAAGTGCTTCTCTGCCATTCGGTATTCCTCTACAGAGAATTCTCTGTTTAGCTCTGTTCCCCATTTTTTAAGTGGATTACTTGGTTTGCTGCTTTTCAGCTTCTTTAGTTCTTTATATACACTGGATATGAGTTGTTAATATGGTGGATCACATTGATGGATTTCCGTATATTGAACCACCCCTGCATACCTGGGATGAAGCCTACTTGGTCATAGTGGATAATATCTTTAATGTGTTCTTGGATTCGGTTTGCAAGTATTTTATTAAGTATTTTTGCATCAATGTTCATAAGGGAGATGGGGAACAGTGCTAAACAGAGAATTCTCTGTAGAGGAATACCAAATGGCAGAGAAGCACTTAAAGAAATGCTCAACCTCAGTAGCCATTAGGGAAATGCAAATCAAAACAACCCTGAGATTTCACCTTACACCAATGAGAATGGCCAAGATCAAAAACTCAAGTGACAACACATGCTGGAGAGGTTGTGGAGAAAGGGGAACCCTTCTCCACTGCTGGGGGGAATGTAAACTTGTACAACCACTCTGGAAATCAATCTGGCGCTTTCTCAGACAACTAGGAATAGCTCTTTCTCAAGATCCAGCCATACCACTCCTAGGCATATATCCAAAAGAGGCTCAAGTACACAAAAAGGACATTTGCTCAACCATGTTTGTAGCAGCTTTATTTGTAATAGCCAGAAGCTGGAAACAACCCAGATGCCCCTCAACTGAAGAATGGATGCAGAAATTGTGGTACATCTACACAATGGAATATTACTCAACAATGAAAAATAAGGAAATCATGAAATTTGCAGGTAAATGGTGGGATCTGGAACGGATCATCCTGAGTGAGTTGTCCCAGAAGCAAAAAGACACACATGGTATATACTCACTCATATAGACATACAACATAGGACAAACCCACTAAAACCTGTGCATCTAAAGAAACTAAGCAAGAGAGAGGACCCTAACTAAAATGTCCAATTCCCATCCGGAAAGGCAAAGAGGATGGACATCAGAAGAAGAAGAAAACAGGAAACAACCTAGGAACCTACCACAGAGGGCCTCTGAAAGCCTCTGCCCTTCAGACTATCAAAGCAGATGCTGAGCCTGATGGGCAACTGTTGGGCAGAGTGAATGGAATTTTAGGTAAGAACTGGGAAATAGTAAGAGCTGGAGAGGACAGGGTCTCCACAAGGAGAGCAACAGAACAAGAAAATTTGAACACAGGGAACTTCCCAGAGACTCATACTCCAACCAAGGACTATTCATGGAGATAACCCAGAACCCCTGCACAGATGTAGCCCAGGGCAGTTCAGAGTCCAATTGGGTTACATAGTAATGTGAAGAGGGACTGCCTCTGACATAATCTGATTGGCCTGCTCTTTGATCACCTCCCCCTGAGGGGGGAGCAGCCTTACCAGGCCATAGTAGAGGACAATGCAGCCACTTTTGATGTGAACTGACAGACTAAGATCAGAAAGGAGAGGAGAACCTCCCCTATTAGTGGACTTGGGGAGTGGCATGCAAGCAGAGGGAGGAGGGAGGGTGGGATTGGGAAGGGAGGAGGGAGGGGCTTATGGGGGGATGCAGAATGAATAAAGTGTAATTGATGAAAAATTAAAAAAAATAGTAGAAAGACTGGAGGCCCTGGAGCTTGAGAGAGAGAGAGAGATAGAGAGTGTTCATGGGTCTAGGTCTGTGTCTCTATGTGTGTCTGCACATGTGTCTCTTTATGGGCAATTTTATTTATTTAAAAATTAAAACTAAATGTTTGCTTTCAGTATAACATGTCGACTGTCTGTATACTACCAAATTTAACCGCCACTAATCACATTACATTTTTAAAAATTGAAATGAATTTAAATTAAATTAAAAATTCAAGGCTCTTCCCCACTTTTTTTTCCTAACAGTTTTAGTGTGACTGGTTTTATGTTGAGGTCTTTGATCCAGTTGGACTTTAGTTTTGTGCAGGGTGGTAAGTGTGAATCTACTTGCATTTTTCTACTTGTAGACATCCAGTTAGACCAACACCATTTGTTGAAGATGCTCCCAGAAGCAGAGAGACACACATGGTTTATACTCATTCATAAGTGGATATTAGATATATAATAAAGGATAAACCTAAAATCTGTACACCTAAAGAAACTAAGGAGGTCTCTGGCTAAAATGCTCAATCCCCATTTAGAAAGGCAAAGAGGATGGACATCAGAAGAAGGAAAAAAAAGGGAACAGAAACAGGAGCCTGCTATAGAGGGCCTCTGAAATGCTCTACCCTGCAGGATATCAAAGCAGATGCTGAAACATATGGCCAACCTTTGGGCAAGTGCAGAAAACCTTATGAAAGAGGTAAGTAATAGTAAGACCTAGAAAGGACAGGAGCTCCACAAGGAGAGCAATAGAACTAAAAAAATCTGGGCACAGGGCTCTTTTCTGAGACTGATATTCCAATGAAGGACCAATGATAGATATAACCTAGAACCCCTGCACAAATGTAGGCCATGGCAGTTCAGTGTCCAAGTGGATTCCATAGTAATGGGACTGTTTCTGACATGAACTGATTGGCCTGCTCTTTGATCACCTCCCCCTGAGGGGGCAGCAATTTTACCAGGCCGCAGAGGAAAACAGTGCAGCAACTCCACATGAGACCTGATAGACTAGGATCAGAAGGAAGGAGAGGAAGACCTCCCTATCAGTGGACTTGGAGAGGGTATGCATGGAGAAGAGAGAGGAAGGGTAGGATTGGGATAGGACGAGGGAAGGGAGCTACATGGGGGATACAAAGTGAATAAATTTTAACTAAAAAAAAAATTAAAAAATTTAATTCATTCATCACAGTAACTATTTCAAAATTAGTTTTAAGCTTTTTTTTTTTTGGCTAATATCCACTTATTAGTGAATGTTTGCCATGCCTGTCTTTCTCTTTCAGGGTTACCTCACTCAGGATGATCTTCTCTAGTTCCATCCATTTGCCTGCAAATTTCATGATTTCCTTGTTTTTAAGAGCTGAGTAGTATTCCATTGTGTAAATGTACCACAATTTCTATATCCATTCCTCCATTGAGAGACATCTGGGTTGTTTCCAGATTCTGGCTATTACAAATAAAGCTGTTATGAAGATAGTTGAGCAAATGTCCTTGTTAAATGGAGGGACATCTTTTTGGTATGTGCTCAGAAGTAGTATAGCTGCATCTTGGGGTAGTGCTATTCTCAATTTTCTGAGAAAGTGCCAGATTATTTTCCAAAGTGGTTGTAGAAGTTTGTTCTACCACCAGCAATGCAGGATTCCCCTTTCTCTGCAACCTCTCCAGCAGGTGTTGTCACTTGAGTTTTTTGATCTTAGCCATTCTGATAGGTTTAAGATGGAATTTCAGAGTTGTTTTGATTTGCATTTCCCTGATGATTAAGGATGTTGATCATTTCTTCAGTGTTTCTCCGCCATTCTGTATTCCTCTTTTGAGAATTTTTTGCTTAGCTCTGTACCCCATGTTTAATTGGATTATTTGGTTTGTTGGTGGCTAATTTCTTGAGTTGTTTAGCAATAAAGTATAAGACAGCCATCTAAGACATAAAGAAGCTACACACTAAGGAGGGCCCTATGGAGGATGCTTAAATCTCATTCAGAATGGCAAACAGGTGGACATCAGAAACAGTGGAAGAGAGGACACACCATGGAAGTCTACTACAGAGGGTCCTCTGAAAGGATTCACCCAACAAGGGATTGAAGCAGATGCTGAGACTCAGGGCCAAACTTTGGGCAGAGCTCAGGGAAGGAAGACAGGGGTGCAATTAGAGGGACATGGGGCGGGGGACAGGAGCCTTACAAGGAGACCAACAAAACTAAAAGATCTGAGGATTGGGTACTGCAGAGACGGTTGCACCAATGGAGAAACATGCATGGAGAGAATCTAGACCCTTGCTTAGATGTGGCCGATTAGCAGCTCAATCTCCTTGTGGATCTCTGAGTGATGGGAGCAGGGGCTGCTTCTGTCATGAACTCAGTTGATTGACCTCTGATCACTCACCCATGATGATGCAGCCCTGCCATGCCACAGAGGAAGAGGATAGTAGTCCTGATGAGAATTAATAAGTTTAATTGGCAGGAGGCAATAGGGAAGAACTCCCCCTTTCAGTGGACTAGGGGAAGGGGATGAGGAGAAGAGGGAGGGAAGGTGGGACTGGTGGAGCTGAGGAAAGGGGTTTCATTCAGGATGTATAATTAATAAATTAAAAAAATAAATTTAAAAAAGAAAAAAATATTTTTATTGATGTGTTTATTTGTATGTCTGTGGATATGCATGTAAGTATGGGTGAGGTGGGGTGGGTTAGGTGGATAAGGTTACACAGAGGCAACAAGAAGGCACCAGATCCCTTTGATCTGTAGTTACATGCTGTTGTGAGCCTTCTGGTTTGTTGCTCAGAACTGAATTCCAGTCTTCTGTAAGGGCAGCAAGTGTTCTTAAGTGCTCAGCAGTACCTTTAGCCCTAGTATTTTAGTCTTAATGATACACTCAGCAAGTCGCTACCATTTGTACTAGACAATGCAGATATAGGATGTTTCTACTATCAGAAGATCTTGGCTGGAATGTGGTTATTTCATGAATGGTAGCAAACTGATATTTAAAATTATATGACTGGAAGTTTTACTCTCATTCATCCATTCAGAAACTTAGTTGTATAATTTCACTTTCATAGATAAATCAAAATTTTTTTTAAATTTCTAATCTTAGTTTCAAGTAAACTCTTTCAGACGTTTCTGTCTTCAATAGGCTCTCTACCAGGCAAAACAGATACAATCCAGTTTACTTCTCCTTACTTAGGTTTCACATGTTTTAAATGAAGTTAAAACCAATTCAAAAAGCGTTTCTAGCTCAATAAATAACTTCAAAATAAGTGTAATCATGTAAACCACTATCAAGGCTGAAAAACAGAAGAAAAAAGCCATCCTGATAAAATAGGATTGAGGCACATATGAACTCAAAAAGATGGACAGCTTGAACAATATCTGTATAAATTCAAACCAAATCTATTCTTACCACAGAGATGGAGAAGCAGGAAGAGTCCCAAACCTGAACAAGCAAGAAGTTATTTGCAGTTGCTAGCTGCTGTGACATGAAAAATAATGTTTTGGTCAATGTCAAGGCACTGGGTATATCAACCACACTCCAGGAAAAGCCCTGTGCTTAAGAAGAGTTGGTCAACACGCACTGGACTCCATGGGGTTTATTTCTGCTTTTGTTGTTTGTTTATTTGTTTTGGCTATAGAGTTTGTTCATTTCTTTGTTGTGTTAGTAGAGCCAGAACAAGAAATAGGTTGGATTGAGGCGAGATCAGGTAAAAGTCGAGAGAAAAAAAATGAACAAAATACACTGTGTAAAATTTTTGGAAGATTTTTAAAATTCATTTATTAATTACAGTCTTTCACTTTGTATCCCAGCTGTAGCTCCCTTCCTCATCCCCTCCCAATCCCACCCTCTCTCTTTCTTCTCCTCCCATGCCCTGCCCACAGTACACTGATAGGAGAGGACCTCTTCCCCTTCCATCTAACCCTAGACTATCAGGGCTCATCAGGATTATCTTCCTCTGTGTAAGGCTGCTCCCCATTCATGGTAAGGTAATTAAAGAGACAGCCACTGAATTCAAGTCAGAGATAGTTCCTTAGTAGGGAACCCACTTGGACACTGGGTTGCCATGGTCTATATCTGTGCATGGAGTATCAATCTCAGAAAAGACCCCTGTGCCCAGATTTTTTTTTTTTTTGGTTTTGTTGATCTCCTGGTGGAGCTCCTGTCTCCTCCAGGTTTTTCTATCTCTCCCTTCTTTCATAAGATTCCCTGCACTCTGCGCAAAGTTTGGCTATGAGTCTCAGCATTTGCTTTTTACATTTATTTTAAATATTTTTAAATTTTTAAAATATTGGATATAGTTTATTAACTTTGTATCCCAGCTGTAGCCCACTTGCTCATTTCCTCCCAATTCCACCATTCCTCCCTAATTTCTTCCCTGCCCTTTTCCAAGTCCACTGATAAGGAAGATCTCCCCTTCCATCTGACCCCAGCTTGTCTGGTTTCTTTAGGACTGGTGGCAATGTCCACCTCTGTGGCGTAGCAAGGCTGCTCCTCCCTCGGGGGGGAGGGGAGGGGGTTAAAGTGCCAGCCATTGAGTTCATGTCAGAAATAGTCCCTGTTCCCCTTACTAGGGTACCCACTTGGATACTGAGCTACCATGGGCTACATCTGTGCAGGGGTTCTAGGTTATGTCCATACATGGTCTTTGGTTGGAAATACAATTTCATAAAAGACCCCTGTGCCCAGATATATTAGGTCCTTATGGAGCTCCTGTCCTCTCCAGGTCGTATCAACACCCCCTTTTTTCATATGATTCCCTGCATTCTGCCGAGGTTTGGTTATGAGCCTCAGAATCTGCTTTGATATACTGCTAGGTAGAGTCTTTCAGAGGCCCTCTGTGATAGGCTCCTGTCCTGTTACTTGTTTTCTCCTACTTCCAGTGTCCATCCCCTTTGTCTTTCTAAGTAAGAATTGATCATCTTCCCCTGGGTCCTCATTTTGTTTATCTTCTTTAGCTGTGTGGAGAGCTGAGATTCAGATGCCATCTAATGGCGCTGACATCCGCCCTCAGAACTGTAAAGAACCTCTAGAGCGCATGTGCGAGTTGCGAAAGAGCGCCAAGCCACTGCCTGAGCCGGGGCCGTCAGACGGGGTGATGAGTGAGCAGCCAATCAGGGTATGACACGTCACTTCAGGTCACTTAGGTGCGAGCAGGGCTTATATAAACAGCGCCACTTCGGGGCTCCCTCTCTCCTCCTTTCATCGCTTGACTGTAATAAAGTCTGCTGCAGAAGGATCCTGTTGTCCGTGTGCGTTCTTGCTGGCGAGACGATCACGCGGCTCGCAACATAGCTGTACAGATTTTAGTGTGTTTATCCTATCTTATAGGTCTATACAAGTGAGTATATACCATGTGTGTCTTTCTGCTTCTGGGATACCTCACTTAGGATGATCTCAACCATGTTTGTAGCAGCTTTATTCGTAATGGCCAAAACCTGGAAACAGCCTGGGAACAGCTCAGATATCCATCAATGGAGGAATGCATACAGAAATTTTGGTACTTTTACACAACAGAATACTACTCAGCAATTAAAAACAAGGAAATCAGCATTCGCTTTCATATACTGCTGGGTAGAGTCTTTCAGAGGCCATCTGTGGTAGGCTCCTGTCTTGTTTTCTCCCTCTTCCAATGTTTGTCTCATTTGCCTTTCTGAATGAGGATTAATCATCTTACCCAGGGTCCTTCTTCTTGATTAGCTTTTTTAGGTGTACAGATTTTAGCATTTTTCTCCTATATTACATGTCTAATATAGTTCTTTTGAAGAAAGAAAAAATATAACATTTTGGTCAAATTTTCTTAGGTATTATTTTCTGAGTATATAATTTTTAATTCTTTCTGTTTTGTAGGGTGATATTGAAAGTCTCATGGGCCTGTGGAGAAGGCTTACTTGGTAAAGTATTTGGCAGACAAACAATGAGGGCCTGAGTTTAATCCCCAGAAAAAAAAAATTAAAAAAAACCCAAAACACATAAATGTGAGTTATAGTCTCAGCTATTTGTAAATCTAGGGCTGGGGAAATAGAGACAGGAGAAACTTAGGATGAGCCAGCCAACCCAACTAGCCTGGATGGTTACGGAGGAATGACAGCAGACATCAACTTCTGGCTTCTACATGGACACACCTGCACACACCTAAACACACAAGCATGTTCAGATATACACACACATTTCATAGGATAAGGCAATACCAGACATTTATAACCCATTTGTAGAATATCAATGTCTATTTCATTTCCTCCTTCATAGTGTTCGCAGTTTTGCTTTTCTTTTACCGTAATTCTAAATTCTGAGGAACTGTGTTCTGAAGATACAGAAAAAGCCAAAGAGAAATAGCCAAGGGCTAAACAGGGAGAACTGCAGCATAACGTGTGCTGTCCTTTGCTGCTTTGAGCTTCTCACTCCCATTTCATATGCAGAAAATCTGAACTTTATACCAGCAAAAATGATAGTAGGCACAACTGAGCTTCTTTTTCTGAATTCTACAGCTTTGCATTTTGAGAATTTTGTCATCCTGTCTTTGCGTTTTCCAAATTCAATATTGTCAAATTTATGACTAGACACCTGTAGTAGAAAATTTGGTTCCTTTAAAATCTCAGTTATGTTGTGTAAACATGGTTTTGTTTTAATGCCAAGTGTGGAATATGAGGCTGCTTTTAGTGTGTCTACAGCTGTTAACTATGACGGCCTCTAGCAGGCTCAGAAAAGGACATTATCTTTGTCAACTGCAGATAGTTTAATTCTAGAGACTCTAAGAGGGTATAAATGCCAGCACTGAGAGGACAAGGAGTCTGAAGAAGAAGAAGGCTGCTGCTGCTTCATCCTGCTGCTGCGTTGACTGTGTGCTAGACTGCTGGGTATACTAGCTATGAAGAATGGAATTGCCCAGAATAATTAAGTCTAAAAAGGTCTAAATCCCCTTTCCTTTCTAACCTTCTTTTCTCTTACCTAGTATTGGGGGGTTGGAAGGGAGGTAGAGGTATAGCACTCACAGCTCCTGTCCCCTCTTCAACCAGCAATACAGAGAAACAGTGCTTCTCCAGGTCTGCCCCAGCAGCCTGCTAATTCAGGAGCCATGCTGGGTAGACATTTCAACAGAGCTAGTAGATCCTGACTCAGCCATGTTGGAAATGGTTACATTTGTCAGTGCCTTTGAGCTCCCCTATCCCTCTCTGAGCTCAGGCATTTATAGACTAAAAATTAAACTATCTGAAGCTGGCAAAGATCATGCTCCTACCAGAGCATGAGACAATCAGAGTTAACAGCTGTGGACAAACTAAAGCATCCAGATATACCTGGGATTAAAACAAAACCATATTTATATAACATAACTGAGTTTTTAATTTTTTTTTATTTAAGTTTACTCTACATTCCAAGAGTGCCCCCTCCATCCTCCCCTCCAAGTCCCCCCTCCCCTCCTTCACTCTTCCTTTCTCCCTAAAGAAACCCAGACACCAGTGGAATGTATGTGTGTGTTTCTTAGTGCAGATACTCCACAGGCAAGCGTTTAACTGTTTCCCTTTACTGACTTGTATTTATAACTATTCTACAGTTAAACTTTGGGACTCATCAAATTCTCTCCCTCAACAAAGTTTTTAAAGGTATTCCATTAGATGTAAGCCTAGCTCAAATTCATTCAGCGTTTCCACGTGTTAGTTATATGGGTTTATTTTTTGGTAACTTGGGAGTGGAGAGAATGAAAGAATATTATAATAAATGGTGCTGTTCTTCCTATAGAAAAGCACAATGTTTTTCTTTCCTAAGAAACAGCATCTAAAGAAGAAGAAGCATAACTCTCTTCAAGAGCATGATTTAATCTGCAAAGATCTCCCACCTGTCCTCACTTCCCAGAACCTCAGTCATCTCCCAACAGCAGCACTACAAGCACTACCGGGATCAAGTCCCCCAACATACAAGAAGCCTGTGAGAGCTTCAAGAACCAAACCACAACATATATACTAAATGTTTGAGTTTTAATCACTGATAACCACACAAGTCAATTCAGCATTATGCTATCGTTGTCATTGTTACTGTTATTTTGACAGTCATCAGAAAATATCCCTCTCCTCATTATATGCTGCCAAGACTGGACTATCATTATCATACCTACAGCTAACTGACATAGCTAGTGAAAGAATGATGGCCATTGCCAGATGATTGAACAGTTAATAAAAAGGAGTCTTACAAAGCCATTTTTTTGCATTATTTTATTTGAAGTCCTGGGAATAAAGATTTAAGAATCTCATCTCAAAAAAGAAAAAAATTCTCATCTCTTGAAGTAGTAAATTGTTTCAGCAAGAAAATAACTCCTTTGATTAGCCTTGAGTTGCTTGGCACTATTTGGGTCTGTTGATGCACTCGCTAAACTGTGATGTTTGAAGCTGTATTTAGGATGAGGTCTGTGTTTTATGATGATCTTGAACTTCTCAGTACCTTTCTTTCTCAGAACCTTACTCAAATTGTGGACCTTTGAAGTTTTCCAGATATGTACAAAAGAAAACGACGTGTGATTATGTCCGTAAGGGTATTTTTACTTATTTCAAGTGTAAATTCTGCATTCAGGAACTTGGTAATAAGTAATTATATTGCAATTAATTATTAAAAAAATCATTTAGTAGTACTTGTCATTGGAGGAACAAGCCATTGACATATATTTCACAGGTTTATGCATTGATTGGAATGGTTTCCTGATTTAATATACTAATAAGTTAAATTTTTACCGAGGGTGAGTTAGTCACACAGAGAACTGTCTTTTGCATTCAGCGCTCAGAAAGGTTTGCTTTATTTGCAGCACTCCCAATGAGGCTGGACACTCAAGGGGATTTTTTTTTTTTTAAAGAGTAGGGTGCTACCTCTGTCACTCATTATATTGACCAGATTGGATACTGTTGAAGTCAGTTGGCTCATGTAACAACAGAATGTTATCTACTAGCCGATTTAAACAACAGATTATCTCTTACTTGTAGTTCTTGAATGTGAATCCAAGGTCGAGAGTCTTGATTCCTGGGGTTTTGATGACAATTGTTTTTTGTTGTTTGTTTGTTTGTTTTTCTCAGTTTGTCCACTGCCCTGTCCTCAGTGTGAACTCACAAAATAAAGAAAAAGCAGGCATATTTTTGTCTTTCTTTTCTGCTTCTTATTTGTGATACTTGGTGGAGGTTTTCTCCCTACCACTGAGCCCTGCTTTCAACCCAAGATTTAGTAAAGGTTGACCTCAGACTTGCAATCTTCCTGATTTCCTGCCTCATCAAATTCAGCATTTGCCTCCAATGTGTACCATCTGAGATGACTATTAATCTTATAAAGTCAATAACCACACAGAGAGCTCCACCTTCATAAGCTGATTACCTTCCAAAATCTCACTCTTCATGCTTTAGGTGTTAGAGAGTTTGAACTTAATTTGTACAAACATTCAGTTTATCACAATTCCTTTCTAGTTATTGCAAGGAACTGCCAACAAGCTGTGTCTTCTAATTACTGCCAAGATGAGGGGTTAATAAGTGTCTTTATGTAGTTCCAAGATCCCTTTTCTGTCTGAAGAGAGTCATAGCGTGAGGGGCATCAATGGGCACAGGCACCCAGTGAGGCATGCAAGTAACCAGGGCATACCTAACTTTACTAGCATTCCACCATTGGGCAAAAAAGCAAGTATCATTACCACAATTACTTGGCTCTATCTGGCTAATAATGAATAAAAATGGGGGATATAGACAAACAGGTGTGGGCTTATAGGAAATATTATGAGAAGCCTTAACCCCCTCGTTGGAACATCCTGCGTCAGTTCTAGAACTAGCAGTGGTAGTGTCCGAGGTCTGAGTAGGTTCAGGAGACCATTGCCCCCAGGGGCGAGACGTGCTCCATGCCAATTGACTAACTCCATGTTTTCCTCCAATTTTCAAAGTCATTTAAGGTTCTTAAATTATTTTTTCCCTTTTTTCTTAAATTTTTCATCAATTACACTTTATTCATTCTGCATCCCCCCTTAAGCCCCTCCCTCCTCCCATCCCAATCCCACCCTCCCTCCTCCCTCTGCTTGCATGCCACTCCCCAAGTCCACTAATAGGGGAGGTTCTCCTCTCCTATCTGATCATAGTCTGTCAGTTCACATCAAAAGTGGCTGTATTGTCCTCTACTGTGGCCTGGTAAGGCTGCTCCCCCCCCAGAGGGAGGTGATCAAAGAGCAGGCCAATCAGATTATGTCAAAGGCAGTCCCTCTTCACATTACTATGTAACCCAATTGGACTCTGAACTGCCCTGGGCTACATCTGTGCAGGGGTTCTAGGTTATCTCCATGAATAGTCTCATCTCATTGACGGCTGTTGGAGCTACCACCAGGGCATTAGCCATGAGTCATACTGGGCAGACTGCTCAGACCCTGAATAATCATTTAGCCAATGTAGCTCATGCCTTAGTTGTACATAAAGGAATTAATGCTCAACTAAAAGGAAGCTTGATGGTGTTCAATCAGAGGATTGACCTCTTGCAGGAGCAAATTGATACCCTATGGCAAATCGCTCAACCTGGCTGTCAATGAAAGTATGCTGGACTTTGTGTCACTAGCATACAACATGAGAATTTTTCCTGCGCTGCAAATCTGTCTAAACAATTGTCGAGCTATATTTTAGGTAATTGGACTGGAGAATTCGATACTACGATGGAGCAGCTGAGAGTGGCCATTGTCACAGTAAATTCTACCGGAGTGGACGCAGGACTAGCCACAGGATTATCAACATGGATTGCTGCAGCCATGAATCATCTGAAGGAATGGGCGGGCATGGGAGTGTTAGCAGGCCTTCTGGTGTTGGTCTCCTTGGTTTGCCTGTGGTAAAAATGCAAGATTAGAGTCTCACAACAGTGTGATGCAGCCATGATCATTCAGGCCTTTACAGCCATTGAAGCAGGACATTCTCCCCAAGCATGGTTGGATACCATAAAAAGCTAAAATGATACGCTCAGGATGCGAGGCTAAGCACTGCACTCAGGGTCAGCCGCTTTGGACCCAGAGAAGAGCATGTCTGATTGCATGCGGGTTGATGCCCCAGGTCCCGCCTCTGAGAAAAAGGTATTGGACGGGTCTGATGCTCTTTGGGTGGATGACACCTAAATGAACATCTGTACAAAGTCCCAATTTATTTCTAATATCAGAGATCAGACCTCTACTCTTGCCTGATGCATCTAAAACAAAAAGGGGGAACTGTAGAGAGCTGCGGAATGCTATGCCTTAAAGATGGAGCTGGTTTCCGCCTTCCACCTTCCCGATGGTGAGTGCTCTCTGTCACGAACAACTCCACATTTGGCTAAGGCCGAGGATCTGGCTTGCTTCTATGTATGTGGACCTATCTGCATTGCCCCCGTGGCACGCCTGGGTTGGCTACCCAGAGGCTATTTAAGCTGTGGGCTGGCTTTCCCCGGGGTCCGAGGATTGTTCAATGTTCCTGAATAAACTGCATTGAAAAAAAAAAAAAATAAGTGTCTTTTTTTTTTTTTTGAATTTTCATCTCCAGCAATGCCTGTTATCTTATGGACTACATCATGCTGCTGTGGATTATCCTTGCATCACCTGGCACATGGTAGCTTAATAGCAATGCAGTCATTACCAAATAACAAGGTTACCATCATTATGAACTATATATTTGATAGTGGTACCATAAGATTATAATGGTGGACCTGAAAAGTTACTAGTCCTTGGAGATGTCATAGCCACAAAAATAGCATAGCAAAATGCAATACCTGTGTTTATGGTGTTGCTGGTGTGAATGTGTCTGGTACCTTCCCAGCCCTATAAAATTATAAGCGTATTTATAGTTACATGAATTGAATAATACTTGATAATCAACTGTGTTATTGGATTATGTGGCGACTGGACCGTCTATTTTTATTTTAAAGTATACTTTGTGGTGGCACATGCCGGTAGGATTTGCTGAAGAAAGCAGAGACAGGAGGATCACAAGATGAAAGTATATTGATAGTTATGAAAAGGAAAGCATACTTTAAAATGTATGCCACATTCTGCTGGAAGTCCCCTCTTACATCCAAAAAGTTACTGTAAACACATCAAGAGAGTGGCTGACATATACTGCATAGGTTTGTTTAGGTACACTCAATGTTGTTCACACAATGATGACATCACATAATGATGTGTTTATGAGACCTTGATCCCATCTTTAAATATTTCACAACTTCCCGAAATACTGCACTTATCCATACCTCCCATTCAAAATAAAACAGTATTTTGATACTTTGGTGACACACTGATTACAGAGTAGACATGCATATAAGTCAGCAATTTGGATTTAAAGCCAGCATTTTAGGTGAGACACCAGTGATGAAGTTGCCCTTAGAACTTCTTTTGGTTGTACATAAAGTGTTATGCAAATAAATTTGTATATATAATTCAAACAGCAAGACATGTGGAGAGCATACATATTTAAATAGAATCATATATCACAGGATGCTTACACAGACATATTCTCAGATACAGATGGGTGCTAATTGGTTTGTACAGCCAATTAGGAGCACAGCTAATTAGTGTCCCCTGGTCAGGCTCTTACTTGCCTTAAACATTTCAAGAATGGGCAGGCTTCCTTGACAATAAACCAAGACACTTGAGTTCTTCCCTTCTGGTTCTGTCTCCTCAATATCTACAGGTAAAAAAAAAAATCTAAGAAAAATGAGCAAATTGAATGACTCATCACTATCTAGTACTATCTATTTATATAGAGTTGTAGGAATCATTTGTGTAATTTTTTATTACTTTGAGATTATCATATATGAGTACTGCATTTATATAATTTCCACTCCACACTTTCCTTCTTCCATCTTCTCTTATGTCCTCCCTACTTTCTCTCAACTTTATGACCTCTCGTTATTTAATTTTTATTGTTGCACACTCATATATAACTATAAGCTATATATGATATGTTATACATGCTTATTATTCTTCTGAGTCCATTTACCATTTCTCATATGTGCTTGAAGCTGACCACCTGGCACTAGGCAATCTAACCTATCAAGGGACTTATCTCAGGAAAGATATTTTAATGTCAATCTGCTGCAGTAAATGATCTTCACAACTCAAAGATTTACTGAGTTGTGAAGTGAAAATCTGTTCTTTCTGGCCAAATTTCTAATTCTAAACCTCCATAAGGTAGCATTTGGGAGGGAGTTCTTTAAGAAAAGCTTAGGTTTAGATTAGGTCATGAGAATTCTGCTCTTTATGCCCCCACAAGAAGTGGGGGAGTTTTCTTTGTATCTCCATGGTAACACACCTAGAAGATACATGCTAACACAGAGTCATTGCAATAGGGAACTATCTGAAATTTAGGCAGGAATTCTCACCAGGCACTGATTTTGCAGGCACCTTGACTTCAGTCCTACCGGACTATGAAATGTGTCTGTTGTTTGAAATATGTAATCCTAACCTTAGAAAATCTGCTGTCTGATCTAAATGTTTTAATAGCAGGGAAATAATGTCTAACATGTATATATGAGAATTTAAATGTGATTCATGTTTCAACTGGCATTGACAGTATATAAATAAAATTACACTAAAAAATAAATATTCTAGGAAGATTATCAACTATATCTTTAAATCTATGTCTTCAAAGTCACAAATGTCAATTCACATAAATATAATACCTAATTAAAATAACATTATTATTATTTAAATACAAAGTAGGATAAAATTTTATAAGCTCAGAATAGAGGCTAGTGTCCTAGATGATATACAAAGTTCCAAATCTTGAGATAAGTTAATATATTGGCTTAAATTAAAATTAAGGACAGAGCATGTTGGACAATAAATACTAACAAAGCTAGTCAAGTCTGCTTATAGCACATATAAACAGGTTAGGATTAGTATTTCAAACTTACAAAGAAGTTTTATAACACAAGACTGCAATAGAGGGATTCAAGCAGGAGATTTCTAAGGAACCCTGAGGTGAATGAGCCAATCAATAAATTTATATGGTCCTCAGCTTTCTGAAAAATGGGTGGAATGTACGTGAAAATATTGAGATCTTTTCCTCACCTATCAGAATGGCTAAATATTTTAACTTCGTAAAATAACAAGTGTTAGTAAAGATATCTGACATGCTGCTAACACCAATTTTCAGAACAGTTCCGTGGTAGGTAGTACATAAAAGCCTACATCTGTCCAACCCAATTTTCTTCATGAGCTATGACTCAGGAACCTTTCTAGTGGGTAAGCCAGGAAGCAAATAAACTCAGTTAAAATGTTCATTGTATTTTGCAGAATAAAACACAGGATGGGTGTGTATGAAAATAACTTCTTGCTCATATCCTTTCATTTGCTTCAATTTTGTTAATGTGGCATGAACCTTTCATCACAGCCACATGTCTTATACAATTCCATGCCCATGAAATATGACCAAGAATACTATGACTTTTATTCGGAGAAAAATCAGTCTGTGTTAACCAAGTATCTAAGAACAAAAGCCAATAGGCATGAATCAGAGAAAGGATATAGGGCAACTCTTCCCTATGAGATCTTGTCTATGTGACTGGATGAGATGAAAGGAGAGAAAGGTACTCAAGAAGGCACTTAATCCACTGGAGATAGAGTTATAGGGATTGTAACCCACCTTAAGTTTGCTAAAAAAGAAACTCAAGTCCTCTGGGGGAAGATCACTCTCTCCTAGTGAGCAGTCTGTGTAGCCACTTTAATGTGTTTTTATACTTCAGCACAGCATATTTTCTCTAAATGGTACACAGCATCATCTCTCCTAATTCTTTATATTGTGTATAGGAAGCATTTGCAATTTTCCAAACAGAGAATAAACGTCTAATGAAAGCCGTAATTTCATATACCACTTGCTTTCAGTTTTCTTAGCATTAAAATTGTGATTTAGCCACACTGATGTGCTGAGTTCCCACAAATTCCCTATGCTGTATTACACGGTCCCATTAATTGTGAATACTCCTAATCTAGCCAGACTCCCATCCCCACCCCCAGTGCACATATGGGAAGTATAACATATAGGAAGGAGAACAAGGAAGCATAAATTGTTATGTGATGAGGAAGGACTGAATAGTGGTAATGGCCACTAGAGTCGTAAAAGAGGTATAATGCTAATGTTTCTCTTTTTCTTTTTGGAACGTTTTTGGTATTTGGTAGTGGATATGTGCATACAATATATATTCAGTAAATGATGTGCAATCCAATGTGAAGCTCTGCAGCATTCGAATGGGTGCTCTAACAGTACAGAAGCTCACTGAGATGTACAGTCTTTGGGTCTTGTGATTTTCAGTGGATGCTGTTTTTAATTTGCAAAGTCTTCATAGTAAAATTCAAATTTCAAAATTAAAGAAAATAAATATTAAAAATTGGCATTCCAGCACTGGGGACATGACTCAGTGCATAGCACTTCTCATGGCATGCATGAAATCTTACCTTCCAATTATATCACCAAAGGCAATATAGACATGAATAAATAAGGGTAAAAATGTGGCTCCAGGGTTAAAGGAACTGGGTGCTTCCCAAGATTGACTGGGTTCTATTTCCAACACTTATGTAGATGCTCACCATAGTCTATATAGGGGATCTGATGCCCTCTGATCTCAGTGGGCACTGCCTGCAATGGACATACATACATACATGCATACATATATACGTAAAGGTAAAACACCCACACACATAAAATAAAGTAAATCTGAAAACTTGTTTTAAAAAGAAATGAATAAATAAAGATTTTTCCATTGCCATATTTCTACATTAGCTTATCAGCTCACAAGAGAAACAGTAAATAAATGACCCTGTAGGTTAGAATTTTAGCTATAGTCATAAGTACTTCAAGAGTGTCATCTGAAACCCAGGCATGATGGTGCATGTCTTTAATCCCAACTCTCTGGGAGGCAGAGGCAGGTGGGTTGCTGTGAAGTTGAGGCCAGCCTGGCCTACAAATAGAATCCAGGATAGATAAGGCTACATAGAGAAAACTTGTCTCAAAAAAAAAAAAAAAAAAAAAAAAAAAAGAATGGGCAGAGTGAATGGAATTTTATGTAAGAACTGGGAAATAGTAAGAGCTGGAGAGGACAGGAACTCCACAAGGAGAGCAGCAGAACAAGAAAATTTGAACACAGGGAACTTCCCAGAGACTCATACTCCAACCAAGAACTATTCATAAAGATAACCTAGAACCCGTGTATAGATGTAGCCCATGGCAGTTCAGTGTCCAAGTGAGTTACACAGTAATGGGAAGAAGGACTGTCTCTAACATAATCTGATTGGCCTGCTCTTTGATCACCTCCCCCTGAGGGGGGAGCAGCCTTACCAGGCCACAGTAGAGGACAATGCAGCCACTTTTGATGAGAACTGATAGACTAAGATCAGAAAGGAGAGGAGAACCTCCCCTATCAGTGGACTTGGGGAGGGGCATGCATGCAGAAAGGGGAGGGAGGGTGGGATTGGGAGTGGAGGAGGGAGGGGCTTATGGGGGGATACAAAATGAATAAAGTATAATTAATAAAAAATTAAAAAAAAGAATGTTACGTGTGAATTCATAGCATACATTCTTGAGTACCAGACATTGTTGGGTGTAATTCTGTAGTAAACAATGCTCAATGCTGCGTTGAATATAAGTTGAAGATTAAGTCAAGAAGCTGACATTATCTATAAAAATCCCAAGTCAGCCTAGAGGACTCAGTTCATTTCTGAATTCATTGCATAGTCAATGTTTTAGTGTCTACTGTGCAGAAGTAAAGCCATAAAAATAAAAGCATTAATATGGTTAGAACTTCCAGTTGAACATAATACGCTTTATACAAACTTTATCAAGCTGATTTAAAAGTAAGTCAACAAAATTGAGGGCACCCTCACGTTCTTAGGTTTAAAGGCACTTAAAGTTGCAGTGCTTGAATTTTCAAATCACGTACAAATAAAAGAAAACAAAGAAGAAATATGTGCACATAGCTTAATGGGCAACACATTTTTTTCTGTCACTACATTTTCTGTAGCTACTTTAGTACTTAGGGTAATGCACACCTTTATTATAAAATATCTGTCATTCACACAATAGTCTATTGAGTGTCTGCTCTGTACCAAGATAAGTGCAAGTAATGAGGAACACAAGACAAAGCAATAACTATACTTGCTCGTATAAAATGCATCTTTATAGAACATGTATTTTCTAGATGATGGGGGCTTTTTACCCATAATATAATAATCCATGTGTGAAAGCATCTAACTAGGAAGTAACTGGGGACTTTTCTGGCTTTGGACATAAAGAATAATCTATAGAATATATTCATTTTGATGACCTTATTGTGTCAATAGTTAGAGATATAATAAAGAAGGAGGCCTTAGGTCCAACTATACAACTGTTAGTTATCTCCAAAGTAACTATTCTCAAGGGGAAGTAATTTGTGCCTGAGTCTGTAAACCTAACCAACTACCCATGGTTGAAGAAGCAATAGAGCATAAAGAGGAATGTACCTTGTTTGAATTGGACCATCTACAACATAACCCCTACACCTAAGTCTTGGAGAACATAAAAAACAAGGGTCCAGAAAGATTGTACAAGTTAAAGGACCAGGGTGACTGCTCATAGATCATGTGTTATAGACATGAAAGGAAAGTTGTGCCCATGAAATTTCAACAAGATGTGCATAAGAACAACTCCAGTTGATATGCCCATGAGGAAATTTCTCAAAGTCCCTCATTGAAGAGATAACTGAGTATAAGTTGCTGTTGAGAGAGCTCAGAGAGCCACTTTTCTATAGGAAAGAACCCACTAGTTGGTTATCCAATTCCACGTGGCCAGCCCTAAATGCATGTACGGAAGAGGAACACTGAATAGGCTGAGTAGGTTTTACATGTGTGTGCACAAATCAATAATAATTACAAAAGAAGAGGTCATGGCCATGAGAAGGAGAGGGCTTACATTGGAAGAGATGGAGAGGAAAGTGGCACTTGCAGAGGATCCAATATCAATTCTTTTTATCTATGCGGGATAGCTCACAACAGACTATCACTCTAGCTCCAGGGTCACAATGCCTTCTAATGGCCTCCATAGATGCCCCAACACGTATAGCCACACAGGCAGATGCACATGAATAAAGGTAGAAATAAATTCCGTTAAAGAAAATTGTACATTAATAAACACAGTTTTTTTTTTTTTTTTTAAAGAGAGTTGCATAAGCCTGCAATCCCAGCATTCTGGGAGCCAGAGGTAGGAGGTTCTCTGTGAGTCTGAGACCAGACTCGCGACATGAGACGAGAGCATCCAAGCTACACACGTAGATACAAAGCTACATAGAGAAACCCTGTCTTGGAAAAACAAAACAAAAACAAACAAACAAAAAGAAAGAAAAGAAAGGAGAGAGAGAATTACAGCTAGAAAATACAGTCATTTCATAGTGTATGAATGCAAAGATTTTAGGAAAATTTAGGGATATGATGTCCCCAAACATTTTGAGTGTAGAATGAAAAATGAATTCTAAATGGTACTTTTCAGATGTATTAACATTGCCTGTTTATTTCTCCTCTCCATATCTACTGACTTAACCATTTTTCTTTTATTATTTCATTTTCATTTACTCCAAAGAGTTAATATCTTTCTTCAGAAAAACCTCTGAATAAAGTTTAAAGCACTCTTTTCTTAAGTTCTTTCCTATCTCCCCTTGGAGATGGACTCTAGTGTCATATGGGTGCTAGGCAAATACTGTAACCCTGAGCTACATCCTCAGACCCTTACATAGAGCTTTATTTTATATTATGATCTTAAGTTTATTTTATATTATGATCGTACTCGGGTACAGGGTCTGTCTGTCTTCAAATGTACAGCTTCTGCTCCAGGAGCTAATTTTATGTTGGGCCTTCAAACACAAGTGGGGGTTTGCCGGATAATGAAGTGTGAGGTGCGGCTTTCAAGCAGCTATTAGCAAAGTAATGATTCGTATTAATCACTCAATGCCTTCCATGACTCCATGAGCTATAACTGCTGCATGCGTTTTATTCATCTATCCATTAATTTGTCCATTCATTTACACCATCAGGTTTCCATAATTCCATAATTCTCTCTGCATGGGCCCCGTGCTCACAATAAGAATGAGCAATACAGGTGCTGCGTTTACCTTTCTTTCAGATGCCAGTACCAATGGCTGGAATTTCATTCTATGTAAGTTTACAATCCAAGGAATTGAAAGCATTTGAGTTACTGTATTCAAAATGGTTAAAGAGGGGCTAGAAATGTGTCCAAGTTAAAAAGCACTTGTTTGGATTTCAGCATAGCATCCATACAGTAGTTCACAATTATCTGAAACTCAACATCCTCTTCTGACATCTTGGGCATCAAACACACACACACAGTGACCATGCATGAATATAGACATGCAAAACTCTCATTCATATAAAACAAATAAATCTGAATACATAGCAGTATTTGGTTTTGAACAACAGTACGTAATCACATTTAAATTTTAAGATTTTAGTGTGTTTGTTCTTGTGTGTGTGTGTGGTGTGTGTATGTGACTCTATGTGTCGATGCATATGTGAATTTTGTGCTTTTGAAGACCAGAAGAGGGCATGGGATTCTCCAGAGAGAAGTTACATATCTTTGTGAGCCACCTGGTGTGGGTGCTGGGAACTGAACTCTGATGTTTTCCCAAAATATCAAGTGTTCCTAGTGAATGAACCTGTTAGTTTAAAAAACAAAAAATGTTCAGGAAATCAGGATGTTGGCACATTAATTATCCTATTAGAGTTTACCAGTCGTTCAGGGCACAAATTTTAGAGTCATTCTTTCTAGCTTAGTTGCTTTTGCATTCCACAGTCAATCTATCTGCAAATGTATTCAGCTGCATTTCAAAATACGTCTGGTCTAAGTCTAAGCACTTTCTATCCCTCACAGTTTCCATCTTTGTCTGTTGGTTCAATCACCAGAGTAGCCCTGAAAGGATTCCTGCATTCACACTTGTTGTTTATTCTTCACACAGCCACACCGCTAGTCCCAAGAACAAAGTCAGATCATGTCATATTTATATTCAAAACAAAATGTCCAACATTGTACTGACTTTCCTCTCTTATCTCCTTGGTTTAGTATATTGAATTCTTAGATAATTTTGCAAATCAAAATTCTGTTTTCCTACCTTTATCTCAGCAAACGAACAGACAGGACACACAGAGAGATGTCACAGTAAGTCTGTCTCCTTTATTTAGTAAGCCAAAAATCTTTTCAATAAAAGTCCAGAATCTGCCACATAAAAAAAAATGTTTAGTTTTTCACTTTACATCCCAATCGTAGCCATGTCTCTCCTCTCCTCCCTGTACCACGCTCCCTTCTTCTTCCCCTTATTCCCTTTCTCCTACCCATCAGAAAAGGTGAGCACCCCACCACCACCAATCCATCCCAGGACATCAAATCACATCTGGGCTGAGCGCATCCTCTTCCAAAGTAGCCTGGCAAGGATGCCCCTTTAGGGGAAAGTGATCGAAAAGCAGGCAACAAAGTCTATGTCAGGGCCCTCACTTTGGGAACCAGATTACTTGAGGGTTCTATGATATACTGGATCCTAGTGGAGAATATAATCAAACAAATAAATAAATACCATGGAGAAGGTGCTCAATTCTCAGTCAGAAGGACAAACACAACAGACATTGGAAGTAGGAAGACAGTGAACAAGACAGGAGCCTATAACAGACTGTATTAATTGAGGTATCAAAGCAGAGGAGGAGAACCATAACCAAACTTTGGTCAGAGGGCATGGAATTATATGAAAGAAGGGGGAGATAGAAAGGCCTGAAGGGACAGAAGCTCCAAAAGGATACCAACAGAGGAAACAAACAAACAAACAAAAACACCTGAGCTCTGCTCCCCCTGCAGAAACTGATACTCCAACAGGACAATACGTAGAAAGGACCTAAAACCCTGGCTAAGATGTAGCCCATAGACTCAGTATCCAATTGGGGTCCCCAGTGAGGGGAGCAGGGGCTTTCTCTGGCATGAACTCAGTGACAGTATCTCTGATCACCTCCTCCTGGGGGGAGGGGTTGCAGCCTTGCAAGACCACAGAGGAAGAACTGATAGGCTATGGTCAAATAGAAGTGGAGGAGGACTTCCCCTATCAGTGGCCTAGAGGGGGCATAAGGGGAGAAGATCGAGGGAGGGTTAGGTTCTGAGGAGATGAGGGAGGGGGTCACAGCTGGGACACAAATTGAATAAGTTGTAATAAAATTAATAATAAAAAAGAAAAATAAATAAATAAATTGATTTATCTACCTGCTTCTACATTACAAAAACAGTTCCATAAATTATTATTTTAATAGAAAATAGATCATTTTCTCATTCATTATGTCCTGATTTTGGTTTCTCCTTCATCTACTCCTCCTCGTTTCTTCTCATCTCTCCTTCCCCTCAGACTCACTCTTTCTGTCTCTCATTAGAAAAGGAGAGGCTTCTAAGAGATAAAACTAAACGTGACAAAATAATTATATAATAACATAAGGCAAAAACTTTCACATCAAAGTTGGACATGCCAAAACAAGAGGATAAAGAGTCCCAAAGGCAGTCAAGAGTCACAGCCCCACTTGTTCTTGTAGTCAGGAGTTCCATAAAAATAGTAAGCTAATAACTATATTATCCACACGGAGAACCTGGTGTAGACCCATGTATGACCTGTACTTGCTGCTTCAGTTTCTGTGAGCTCATGTTCTTGATCATTTGATTCAAAGAGACACATTCTCCTTCATTTCTTCCTACTCTTAAAATCTTGCTGCCTCTTTTGTGGGAATTCCTGAGCCCTGAGGGTAGAAATTTGATGAAGACCTCCAATTTAGATTCTCTGTTCTCTCTCTCTCTCTCTCTCTCTCTCTCTCTCTCTCTCTCTCTCTCTCTCTCTCTCCACAATGTCTGGCTGTGAGTCTCTACATGTATTCTCATTGATGCCAGAGGGAGCCTTTCTGATGATGAATGGATAAGGCACTGATCTATAGGAGAATATCATTAAGATACAATTTCTGTATCCGTTCTTCAGTTGAGGGACATCTAGGTTGTTTCCAGTTTCTTGTTATTACAAATAAAGCTTCTATGAACATAGATGAGCAAATGTTCTTATTGTTAAACATCATCAAATCAAATAACCCAATTAAAAATGGAGTACCTACCTAAACCAAGAATTTACAGCAGAGGAATCGCTAATGGCTGAGAAGCACTTAAAGAAAAGCTCAATGTCCTTAGCCATGAGAGAAATGCATATCAAAACTACTCTAAGATTCCATCTTACACTAAAAGATCAAAAACTCAAGTGATAGCACATGCTGAGAAGGATGTGGAGAAAGGGGAACACTCCTCCATTGCTGGTGGGAGTACAAATTTGGTAATCAGTCTGGAGCTTTCTCAGAAAATTGGGAAGAGCTCTACCTCAAGATATAGCTATTCTACTCCTGGGCATATACCCACCCTCAAAAAAACTTTTCATTGTTCAAGTGTTTCATTGCACATTGTGAGAGAGTCATGAAAAATTTTTGACAATCTTATTTTGAGAATTATATTATAAATTCAGAACACATCTGTTGGAAGAGCTCTTATATTTTCTCTCAATTTTAAATAATTATGATTTTTGTAACTTAGTGTTTTTCCAAACTACCGAGTGATTGTTTTCCACAGAACTAAATAAGTTCATGCTGCACAAGTAAATATTGCGAACACTTAAAAGTCAATTCACAATGACTTTAAAGTCTTCTCCAAGATAATGAAATGTACACAACTTTCATTTGAGGTCTGAGTAGACCAGAAAACCAGAAACATGAATGTTAGTCCTAGGACAGAAACCTTCTGTCATTTCCATCAGGGAGAGTTTGGCTTTTTCTGCCACTTGATCTGTGACCATTTTGGAGAAAGGCAGAGCACTTTGATAAAGGTCCTTCATGATTCTGTGATTCTGCAGATGAACTAGTGAGTGGGAGCTCACCGAACTTGTTGAATACCACTTCTTTCCTCTCTCCTAAGCTTAGCCCATTTTGATGGCTTTATCCCTTTTCTAAGCAGGCAAACAGGGTCTCAGCACACCTGGGAGGAGGTAGTATGTAAAGATGTAAAATGACTGGGAATTCATCGGAGGCCATTCCTCAAATGAAATACAAATGGCCAATCAATGTGTGAAAGCCTCGGTGACTTTAGCCACTAAGGTCATGCAAATTAATGCTATTTCTTTAATTTTATATTACGTTATTTACTTTAGATCCTGAGGGCTCCCCCTTTGTCCCCTCTTCCCAGTCCCCCCACTCACCTTTTTCCCCCTGTTCTCCACAGTGAAAGGAAAAATCCTGTATTAATCTTCCCAAGCACATCATGTCACATCAGGGCTGAGCATATTTTCATCTAGGGCTAGGTAGGTTAGTACTATCAGGGGGAAGAGATGAAAAGTACGCAATAGAGTCCGTTTTAGAAACACTCTTCCCTGCCTCTTCAGGCGCTCCATATAAAGACCAAGACGCCGGTTGGATACATATGTGCAGGGGGCGTACGTCCAGATCATTCTTATTCCTTAGTTGATGTCTCAGTCTCTGAAAGCTGCTATGGGACTCAGTTAGTTTTCTCTGTTGGTCTTCTTGCGGGGTTCTTGTTCCCTCCAGGTTCTTCCATCTTCCCCCTGATACTCCCACAGTACCCCCAGTGTTCTGCCCCATATTTGGTTTAAGTCCCAACATCTGTCTCTATCAGCTGCTGGCTGGAGCCTTCCAGGCATAGCAGAGTATCATTCACAGCAAAAGAATATCAAATGGTTGAGAAGCACTTGAAGAAATGCCCAAAGCCCTTAGCCATCAGAGAAATGCAAATCACAACAACTCTAAGGTTCCATCTTGTACCAGTCAGAATGGGTAAGATCAAAAACTCAAGTGGCAGCACATGCCAGAGAGAATGTGGAGAAAGGGAAACAATATAATACTCGATAATAATACTACAATCAACAGATCCAAAAAACTAAGTAACGAGGAGGGCCCATGGGAGGATGTCTGAACGTCACTCAGAAGGAAAATCAAATAGACAGCAGAACTGGATGAAGAGAGGGAACTGGGAAGGAGATGGAATGTGGAAGGAAATAAGATGTGGGGAGAACTGTGGTGGGAGGTGAGAGGGCTGGGAACAAGAAGGGAAACTGGGTGGGGCGGGCATCTCTTTCTCAAGCTGGAAACCTGTAATAGGATAGGCTCTGGGTGTGACTATAGGTGAGACTCCTAACAGGAGCTGGCATGACAACTGAAGTGAGCATCTCCTAACCTGGCAGGACTGGTGGAAGGAAGGGAATCAAAACCCACTGACAAAACCTGTCATCCAAAAATTACCCTGCCTTCAAGAAGTGCAGGGATAATGAGGGAACAAAATTTGAGGGAAAGTCCAACCAACAACTGGCCCAAATTAGAGGACACCATAGTTGAGAGTCAGCCTCTGACATTAATAATGATACTCCGCTATGCAAATTGATAGTATGACATACTACCACCACATTGAAAGTTTTTATGGACACTTGAATCAAAATAGTGAACTGGGGAGTGTTAAGGAAAGAGTTGGTTGGTTGGTTGGTTTTTAAAAGCCAAACTTTGTTGTATATGCATGCTTGTAATCCCCTTGCTGGGAAGACATAGACCAGATGATCTCTGTCACTTAATATCCAGCCAGGCTTGGTGATTAGAGTTCCAGGACCATTGGAGACCCTATTTCAAAAATTAAAAAATAAAATGGTTGATGTCTGAGGAAGGAAACTCAAGGTTATCTATGGCCTTATCAGTCATGCACACACATATGCATCTTCACACACATGGATACACACAAAACACAAAAAATAAAAATTTCAATGATACTTTGAAGATAAAGGAGCTTTTGCTGTTGATTTGGGGTGTGAATTAATAGAGCTGCTACACCGAACAGCACTATACTTCATCAAAATACTAGAAAAAACTACCATGTGATCCTCCTGTTCTACTGCTGTCAGTTATTAAAAATACCTGAAGTCACAGTGTAATAGAGGTGTTCACATGCCAATTATAATTATAACAGTGCTTCAACTGTTGATATATGAAAATGAACCTAGGTGTTTATTAATAATGCATGATTAAATGAAATATCATGCTATTATGCAATGGACTACTTCTAGGTTTATGTGTGCTAGTATGTAGCTGGAAGGACAGTAGACAGATATGGTCCCCTCATAGCGTATGTATACATGTAAGTATCACAATAAATAAGATTACACTATATAGTTAATTAATTTGTTGTAAATAAATGAAAATTTAATATCTCCATATTAATTGCTGAAAGTAAGAAAACAGTACCAAGCTTTAAGATATAAAATAGTTCCCTAACAAATTCTTAAGTTTGTCTGCCTGATAATGTTTAAGCATCTGCAGCATCTCATATCAGATAAACATAAGTTTCACCCAGCTGGTTAAGGTGCTTTTCAGACTGTAAATCATATCTAAAGCATTATGCCAACTCTTTAAAGCAATAAAAGAAGTCTAATTTGATAACCAAACATATGAAATTCTAACTAAAAGAATATATATCTAACATGCAAATTGTTGACATTTCCCAATATATTTGCAAAATGCCAGGTCGACTAAAGGGAATTTGTCTATGTTTGTTGTACATGCTATTTAAATAATGAGTTCTCTCTATTATGCAATCTGAAGACAGTTCCTTTCAAGTTTCAGGATTCTAAGGTTTTGCCTACTCAATTTACAAAATGTTTCTTAATCCCCAATCTAGATAAAGAAGTAAATCCATCTTAGGTGACACTGTTAATGGTGTTCACGTAATATATAATTCAAAATCCACTGAGAACTAGCTATAATTTCTTATAATATAGAACACTATCTAAAGATATTTCACAGATTAAGTAATAATGATACATGCTTGTGTCAATCACCTCTTGAACCTTTTTAAATAATAGCTATAAAAATTTATCCAGTAGGCATTGTTCTAAAGTCTTTTATATACTTTATTCATTCAGTTATCTTCATTTTGAAGTTGAAATAATTTTTGCTAACCTAACCCACTGATTGCTTTAAGATCACAGCAGAAAATAATCCCCAGGTTTTTCTGGCAATTGTATCCTCTTGGAATGCACTAAGAACCGGAGTTATCTCCAGATGTCATCTGCATTATGAAGAAACCTAATTCAAAGAAACTGTGTAGGGCATATGATAGCCCTCTCCCCTTTACCCACAGATGCTTGTCCACTAACTCTTTTAAAACACTGCTTTCATGCTCCGTGTCCTTTGTCATCAGGGAGATACAAATCAAAATGTCCCTGAGATTTCACCTTACACCAATCAGAATGGCTAAGATCAAAAATACAAGTGGCAACATATGCTGGAGAGGATGTGAAGAAAGGGGAACCCTCCTCCATTGCTGGTGGGAATGTAAACTTACATTTCCAAACCTACTTTGGAAATCAATCTGGCACTTTCTCAGACAAATAGGAATAGTGCTTCCTCAAGATCCGGCTATACCACTCCTAGGCACATACCAAAAGATGCTCGAGTATACAACAAGGACATTTGTTCAACCATGTTCAAATCAACTTTATTCATAATAGCCAGAAGCTAGAAACAACCCAAATGTCCCTCAGAGGGAGGAATGGATGCAGAAACTGTGGTACATTTATAAAATGCAATACTACTTGGCAATTAAAAACAAGGAAATCATGAAATTTGCAGGCAAATGGTGGGATCTAGAAAAGATCATCCTGAGGGAGGTATCCCAGAAGCAGAAAGACACACAGGGCATATACTCACTTATAAGTGTATACTAGACATATAGTATAAGATAAACCTACACAAATATGTACACCTAAAAAGCTGAGCTAGAAGGAGGACCCTGGGTAAGTTGTTCAATTCTCACTCAGAAAGACAAATGGGATGGACATTGGAAGAAGGAGAAAACAAGAAACAAGACAGGAGCCTATAACAGAGGGCCTCTGAAGGACTCTACCCAGCAGTGTATCAAAGCAGATGCTGAGAATCATAAACTTTGGGCAGAGTGCAGGGAATCTTATGAAAAAGGGGGAGATAGTAAGACCTAGAGGGAACAGGAGCTCCACAAGGAGAACAACAGAACCAAGGTATCTGGACCAGAGGTCTTTTTTGAGACTGATATTCCAACCAAGGAACATTCATGGATATAACCTAGAACCCCTGTTCCGATGTAGACCACGGCAGCTCAGTATTCAACTTGGTACCCTAGTAAGGGGAACAGGGACTCTCTCTGACATGAACTCTTTGACTGCCTCCCCCTTATTGGAGAGCAGCCTTGCCAGGCCACAGAGGAGGACAATGCAGCCATTTCTGATGTACTAGATAAGCTAGGGTCAGATGGAAGGGGAGGAGGACCTCCCTTATCTGTGCACTTGGAGAGGGGCATAGGAGGAGATGAGGGCAGGAGGGTGGAATTGGGAGGGGAGGAGGGGGTAGCTACAGCTGGAATAAAAGGGGAATAAGCTGTAATTAATATAAACAATAAAATTTTAATTAAAAAAATAATAGTTCAGAAAAAAAAGAAAACATTTCTTTCAAACCCTCTAATATTCCAGGAAAAAAAGGCATAAACCTGAGACTTGGAGAAACGGTACTGTGTTCTTGGCCTGGTCTTTGCTTCCTACATTATCTAGGTGTAATTGCATAGCATTTGTTAAAGAAGCAAACTCTTTCACCTTACTTTAAATTTATTTTTTACTAAATGTAAAAAGGTTACTTTGAGGTATCCTTCCTACTAAAAGTCATAGAGTTCATATCATCCTCATCTGTTTGAGAATGAATTCACATTAACACCTAAATTACTTTAAAGCTGTGTGTGTGTATGTATGCATGTGTTTGTGAGTGCACATTTGTATGTAAGTACATGTGCTTTTGTGTGTATGTATGGATGCTTTCTGTCAACGTGAGGTGCTTCTCTCGTTCATACTCTCTTATCTCAAACAGGGTCTCTTAGTGAACACGTAGCTCGAATGTTCACCTCTGGTAGCTACTCATCAGGTCATGGAGATTCACACGTCTCCACCTCCACAGGGCTGGCATTACAGGCTGTGCCCACTAGGTTTTATTCACAACTTTGAATCATTTAGGAAGACAAGTATAAAACCTCTACTGAGGAATTTACCAGGTCATATTGATTCATGGCCAAGTCTGTGAGATCGTTTAGACTGATGACCACTGTGGGTAGCACCGTTCATAAGTAGGTGGTTCTGTGCTGTCTAAGAAAGCTAACGGAGGAAGATGGAGAGGACTGCTAAGCAGCATCCCTCCATGGTTTCTGCCCCACATCCTGCTCTAATTTCCCTCAGTGATGGAATGGAACCTGTAAGTTCAAGCCAAGAAAATTTTCTTCCCCTGTGTTGATTTTGGTGATGATATTTATTACAATATCAAGCAGGTACACAACATAGGCCCTCAGGCCTGGTTGTCTGGGATATCAAACTCTGCTCTTCAAGCTTCTGTGAAAGGCATATTATGGTCTGAGTCAGTTCCCTAGGCTCCCCATTTTATCTATTTCACGATTTCATTGTGTTTTCTTTTCTTTCTCTTTATCTGTTTATCACTCATTCATTCACCCATCCATTTACTTATATATCGAGATATAAAGACAATACATGCACAGAGCTTCATTTGTGTACTCACATAAGCTTTGTAATGCTGAATGCATGCATGTGAACAAGTATGATCAAGTTGATAAGACTTGTGCTTATGCACCTACATGTGCTTAACAATCCCTATTAATTTGGTAAACAATGAGTATATATATATATATTATATGAAGTATATATATATTACTTCAGTGACAGGCACAACTCTTATTTAAGTGTTAGGCTTGAGATGTTTCTCGCTGAGCCTATGAATGTATCATGTAGGACAGACAGCTGTTACTGAAACCCTGTATATCTTCAACTCAAAAGTGGAAAAGTGGAATATGGGAAGGATTGCTATATCCACAGATATAAGGTGCATTCTTCAGTGTCCTTATGTTAGTATAATTGTTAGAGACCCAAGGACAGAGCAGATAAGTCTATGAATATCTTTTGTCTCTGACAAATAGGACTGCATCAAATCTGTGTTTCTTCTGCCAGAGGAAGCAGAAAGATCAACAAGCTCAGGTTTCATTTGAAACAAATATTAATTAGAGTTAAGACCAAAAGTTAAATTGTAGTTTAATTTATTTCTTTTTTTAAGTCACACACTTAAAAAAGATTTTTAATGAATCAAAATAAACTGCTCCTTTGAGATTTTGATGAAAAATCACATTGAAGGAATGTAATCTCACTGAGTCAACTCAGCTGTCGGTACTGATGAAAAATATATGTCTGCAGAAATGTGCTTACTATTCTTAATCTAATTGTCCTGTATTGATCATATCAACCAACAAACAGTGTCATTTTTTTCTTCCTCTATTCCTTTATTCCTGTTTTTTTTCCCCTGTATCAACAATAGTCTTGCTTTGAAAACAATGTTCATCATGAGCCACTTTTCTTCCCAGCTAACAGAGGGTTCTTGCAGTTTTGGTTTTATTTCTGTGTTTTGATGCACCACTTTTTGATTCTTTTTTTTTTTTTTTTTAAGAAATGGACTAGGTGTTTTTTTTTTTAATTTTTATTAATTACAGTTTATTCACTTTGTATCCCCCTGTACATCCTTCCCTTCTCCCCTCCCAATCCCACCTTTCCTCTTCCCCACCCGTGTCCCTCTCCCAGTCCACTGAAAAGGGCGGCCCTCCTCCCCTTCCCTCTGATCCTAGTCTATCAGGTCTCATCAGGAGTGGCTGCATTGTCTTCTTCTGTGGCCTATTAAGGCTGCTCCCCCCTCAGGGGGAGGTGATCAAAGAGCAGGCCAATCAGTTCCTGACAGAGACAGTCCCTGCCTCCATTACTATGGAGGCCACTTGGACACTGAACTGCCATAGTCTACCTCTGTACAAGGGCTTCACGCCCTCTCTATGAGTGGTCCTTGGCTGGAGTAACAGTCTCAGAAAAGACCCCTGTACCCAGACTTTTAGGATCTGTCACTGTCCTTGTTGAGTTCCTCTCCTCTCCAGGTCTTACTATTTCCTTCTTCTTTCATAAGATCCCCTGCACTCTGCCCAAACTTTGGCTATGAGTCCCAACATACGCCTCGATACCCTGCAGGATAGAGCCTTTCAGAGGCCCTCTGTAGTAGGTTTCTGTCCTGTTCCCTGTTTTCTCCCTCCTCTGATGTCCATCCTCTTTGCCTTTCTGAATGGGGATTGAGCATCTTACCCAGAGTCCTCCTTCCTGATTAGCTTCCTTAGGTGTACAGATTTGTGTAGGTTTTTTTTTTTTTTTCAATGCAGTTTATTCAGGAACCTTGAACAATCAGCTGACCCTAGGGAAAGCCAGCCCACAGCTTAAATAGCCTCTGGGTAGCCAACCCAGGCGTGCCACGTGGGCAATGCAGATAGGTCCACATACATGGAAGCAAGCCAGATCCTCAGCCTTAGCCAAATGTGGAGTTGTTTGTGACAGAGAGCACTCACCATCTGGAAGGTGGAAGGCGGAAACCAGCTCCATCTTTAAGGCACGGCATTACGCAGCTCTCTGCAGTTCCCCCTTTTTGTTTTAGATGCATCAGGCAAGAGTAGAGGTCTGATCTCTGATATTAGAAATAAATTGGGACTTTGTACCGATGTTCATTTAGGTGTCACCCACCCAAAAAGCATCAGACCCGTCCGATACCTTTTTCTCAGAGGCGGGACCTGGGGCATCAACCCGCCTGCAATCAGACATGCTCTTCTCTGGGTCCAAAGCGGCTGACCCTGAGTGCAGTGCTTAGCCTCGCATCCTGAGCGTAACATTTTAGCTTTTTATGGTAGCCAACCATGCTTGGGGAGACTGTCCTGCTTCAATGGCTGTAAAGGCCTGAATGGTCATGGCTGCATTACTCTGTTGTGAGACTCTAATCTTGCATATATACCACACGCAAACCAAGGAGACCAACACCAGAAGGCCTGCTAATGCTCCCATGCCCGCCCATTCCTTCAGATGATTCATGGCTGCAGCAATCCATGATGATAATCCTGTGGCTAGTCCTGCGTCCACTCTGGTAGAATTTACCGTGACAATGGCCACTCTCAGCTGCTCCATCGTAGTATCGAATTCTCCAGTCCAATTACCTAAAATATAGCTCGACAATTGTTTAGACAGATTTGCAGCACAGGGAAAATTCTCATGTTGTATGCTAGTGACTCAAAGTCCAGCATAATTTCATTGACAGCCAAGTTGAGCGATTTGCCATAGGGTATCAATTTGCTCCTGCACGAGGTCAATCCTCTGATTGAACACCATCAAGCCTCCTTTTAGTTGAGCATTAATTCCTTTTTGTATATCTAAGGCATGAGCTACATTGGCTAAAAGGTTATTCAGTGTCTGAGCAGTCTGCACAGTATGACTCCTAGCTAATGCCGCGGTGGTAGCTCCGTGTAGGTTTATCCTATATTATATATCTAGTATCTACTTATGAGTGAGTATATACCATGTGTGTCTTTCTGCTTTTGAGATATCTCACTCAGGATGATCTTTTCCAGTTCCCACTATTTGACTGCAAATTTCATGATTTCCTTATTTTTATCGCTGAGTAATATTCCAATGTGTAGAAGTACCACAATTTCTGTATCCATTCCTCAACTGAGCAGCATCTGGGCTGTTTCCATCTTCTGGCTATTACAAATAAAGCTGTTACAAACATGGTTGAGCAGATGTCCTTATTGTATACTTGAGTGGCTTTTGGATATATGCCTAGCAGTGGTATAGCTGGATCTTGAGGAAGCGCTATTCCTATTTATCTGAGAAAGCGCCAGATTGATTTCCAAAGTGGTTGTATAAGTTTACATTCCCACCAGCAGTGGAGGAGGGTTCCCCTTTCTCCACATCTTCTTCAGCATGTGTTGTCACTTGAGTTTTTTGATCTTAGCCATTCTTACCCCGGTGCAATATAGTCCTGGCTTAGGAGTGGATCACAGGGCTTGTGAGAAAAATGTACAGAGGAAATCATGTTCATATGGGCAAGAGGAGCTTCCACTGATGACAAAGGTTGTCAAATGTTATCAATATCAAAGGATTATTAAAAAGGTTTCTCACTCTAAAAGAGTTTTGGCAGGGCTTTAAATGGTATGGTCAGCAGAAGAGCAGAAAAGTTTCAAGTCTGGATAGCTTAAGTAGCTTAAGGCAGACTACCTAATAACATGAACTACAGAGACATGAACAAATATCTCTTTCTACTTGGAGGAGACAAAAAAAAACTAAGACAGCATATATTATCTGACTGTATTGATACTAATTTCAGAATTTTTCAGGTAAGTTGGGATATTGCCTGGTATAATGAGTAAAGATAATCCATGATAAGAAAAAAAATGACCTTCTATGTGTTACGGAAGTGGTAGGGTAGCAACAAAAGACCAAGGGAATAATTCCACAGAAGTTTAACTTGGTGAGTTAGTTAGGAGTGGGTGAAGCATTACAGGAGTACAGCTGACAGTGCAGTTGCACTATTGAACTGACACCCGTTGGTAAAGAATCACAAAGGTTGCATCCCTATAGCTCCTTGTATAACAGGGGTCTTGTAAAAGCCTTGTAAATTTTATTAAGTTTCTTTGGTCCTAGGGAATGCTTCCATTAGAAAGAAATAGCGACACAGGTTCATGGTTGGATAGAAGCTTGGATTATGTCTTTAGTGTCATAGTTTGGAGCTGTAGTCACAGCAAGGTGAGAGCCTCAAAGTGGGTTTGGGAACTGAGCTCTTTGCCCCATTAAGCTATGAAATACCCTAATGGGAGGACTGTGTGCCTTGGTTAGCAACAGGGCATGCTAATCTAGAGGAGCACACCAAGTTAAAAAGAAATGTTCAGAAGTAAGCACACTGTCTCTCCTTCTTTGCCTTTTTTCTTCCTGAGAAAGACTCTTTTTTGTTTTTTATTATTTATTACAATTTATTCACTTTGTATCCCAGCTGTTGCTCCCTCCCTCATGTCCTCCCAATCCCACTCTCCCTCCCTCTTCTTTCCTATGCCTTTCCCCTAGTCCGCTCATAGGGGAGGACCTTCTCCCTATTATCTAATGATAGCCTATCAAGTCTCATCAGGACTGGGTGCATCCTCTTTCTCTGTGGCCTGGCAAAGCTGCATTCCCCCTTCTGGAGGAGGTGATCAAAGTGCCAGCCACTGAGTCCATGTCAGAGACAGTCCCTGTTCTCTTACTAGGAAGACCACATGGAAACTCAGCTGCCTATGATCTACATCTGAGCAAGGGATCTAGGTTATCTCCATGCATGGTCCTTGGTTGCTGCACTGGTCTCTGTTAGGACCCCTTGGACCCAGATTTTTTTGGCTTTATTCTTCTCACTGTGGAGCACCTGTCCCCTCAGGTCTTTCTCTCTCCACATTCTTCAGTAAGATTCCCTGTATTCTGCCATAAGTTTGACTATGAGTCTCAAGCATGTGCTTTGATATGCTGCTGGGTAGATTCTTTCCAAGCACCTCTGTGGTAGACTCCTGTCCTGTTCCCTGTCTTCTCCTGCTTATGATGTCTATACTGTTTGCCATTCTGAATGATGATTAAGCCTCTTTCCTAAGGTCCTCCTTGTTTAGCTTCTTTAGAACTATAGATTTCAGTAAGTTTATCCTATATTATATGTCTAATATCCACTTATAAGTGAGTATATACAGTGTGTGTCTCTCTGCTGCTGGGTTACCGCACTCAGGGTGATTTTGTCTAGTTCCCACGATTTGCCTGCAAACTTCATGATTTCTTTGTTTTTAATTGCTGAGTAATATTCTATTGTGTAAACGTACCACACTTTCTGTATCCGTTCCTTGGCTGAGGAATCATCTAGGGGTGGAGTGATGGCTCAGCCATTATAGACTGAACTCACAACCATAAATATAAGAGAAAGACTCTCTTGAAACAAATGGTTCTGCTCTGCTAATAAAGATGACCTCAGATTGTCCGTCCTGCTAGAAAACCACGCAGATGCAGAAAACCGTATTTTTTTGCTCAGTAACTTCTCTTTAACTGTCACTTCTTTTCCACTCAAACAAAATTTCTTTCCTGTTGGGAAATGAATGCTCTCCTCATTTCACATTTTTATTTCCTCTCTCTTGACTTGTTTGGCCGATGTGGCTGAACTGTTTGTAGAGAACAGTGATGATAGGTTGTTTTCTCTCTCTCTTTTTTTTTATCTATACCTTGTATGCCAAATCTAGCCCAATATGTAATAGAGTTTTATTTTTCTATTACATGTAAATTGATCACTTTGCTTCTCTTTTTTGAGATCATTGTCTTGTGATTACTGAATATTCCAAATCTGATTTTATTTTCATGCCACAAATAGTTTTTGATACCTCACGATATTCACTGGGTGAAGTAATATCTTCTCAGTTTTAAATTCCTTTTGAAATATCCCAAGAGTTTGAGCCTAAATTACCAGAAAAGCTCAAAAGTGCCATTTTTCAGGCAACCCAGAGTTTATGGTCCAGCTGATTGATACCATTCCCTGGAAATGGGACTTTATCCACTGTTTCTTTGTTATGTTAGTCTTCAGCCAACATTATAGGCATTAAAAGATGAGCAAGTCAAACATATTTTCAATAAAGTTAATAGAGAAAAACATCTTTTATGCAAATACAATAGTAATTGTTCCACTAATTTGTGTTAAGTGTCATTAATGAACATTTCCATGTCCTCTGAGAGCCAGTACAATTGTTGTCAAATCTTCCCCTTAGGAAAGTCAGAAGCAAATTCCCTGGGAAAGAGACATTTGGGGAGAATCAGAAAAGGTGAACGGAATGAACCAGAAATGAGAGAAAAGCAGCCAGTGAGGACAGGATACAATGTGACTGCAATTTTTGTGAGTGCATTATAAGACAAGTGAGAGTTGAGTTAAACACTAAGACACTAGAAATAGTGTAGTAACCATTAACTGATAGCTGGTAACCATTATCTGATGGGCTTTCTGGATTTATTTAAAGGGTATTGGAGAGTCAGGAAGAGTAAATACCTTGTCCATATATAAAATACTTTGGAAAGGGCACAGTAGCAATCTCTCATACTCACCAACACAATCAATTCAGAAGTGAGGTGATAGAGCAGAAGGGTTTGTGGGTAGGACTGAGAATAGGCTATCACAGGAGAAAAGGGAATGATGAGCTTAGGTGGGAGCAAAGATGATAGTGGAGACCAACCCAAGGACTGATCCTTTTTCATCAAATTTTTATTTTTATAATAATTACAGTTTATTCACTTTGTATCCCAGCTGTAGCCCCCACCTTCCACCCCTACCCATCCCATCTTCCCTCCCTCATTTCCTCCTATGCAGCTCTCTAAGTCCACAGATAGGAGAGGTCCTCCTCCCCTTCCATGTGACCCTAACTTATCTGGTCTTATCAGAACTGGCTGCATTGTCTTCCTCTGTGGCCTGGCAAGGCTGCTCCCCCCTCAGGGGGTGGTGATCAAAGAGTTTACCACTGAGTTCATGTCAGAGACCGCCCCTGTTCTCCTTTCTAGGTAACCCACTTGGACATTGAGCTGCCATGAGCTACATCTGAGCAGGGGTTCTGGGTTATATCCATGAATAGTCCTTGGTTGGAGTAAGGACTGATCTTCTTTAATGATGTATTAAAAAAGACTTTTCTATGCCTTACATATGAATATAATATTATTCCTGGCCCTCATAGGGCCAACTCTACCAATTCTATTTGCTCTTTCATAATTGCTTTAGTTTATTCACAAAATCTTAAGCCAGAAGTAGTCACACACTTTAATTTTTTTACGTATTTAGCAGAATTTCTTGGCTATCTTCAATATTGCCACAAATCAGTTATTAAGTTAGGTCAGTGCTTTCCCTAATAAGGGGAACAGGGAATATCTCTGACATGAACTCAGTGTCTGGCTCTTTGATTACCTCCCCCTCATGGGGGAGCAGCCTTGCCAGGCCACAGAGGAGGACAATGCAGCCAGTCCTGATGAGACCTGATAGACTAGGGTCAGATGGAAGGGGAAGAGGACCTCCCATATCAGTGGACTTGGAGAGGTGCATGGGAGGAGATGAGGGAAGGGGGGTGGGATTGGGAGGGCATTAAGGAGGGGGCTACAGCTGAGATACAAAGTGAATAAACTGTAATTAATATAAAAATTAAAATAATCAAAAGAATATTTTGTTTATAATTGACAGATAATAATTTTTAAGGTGAGGTGCTATGTTTCACTCCAAATATACACCCTGGAATGACCAAATTTGAGTAATGAGCATATCAGCTTAAGCTTGGGTCATTTCTTTGATATAAGAATGATGCATACATTATGGATAGTTCTAATTATTACAGTAGAAAAATAAATCTATAAAAATTTACGCCTCATTTCTAACAATAGTGTTGTATTCATTCCCTGTTTTCTTTGTTCTCTTCTTCTTTCATCCAAGCCTCTGGCATTAACATCTCATTATTGAAAATCTCAGTATATTCAAGTAAGTGGACCAGTATGAACTTCGCTTAAGGGATTTAGCATATGCTGTTTTAGGTTAATAAAGGCCATTTACTACAAATGAACACACAGAGTTGAACAAGTTTTATTATTGAGAAAATATATGAAGGGGAAGATCACCTTTCTATTTGTGATATCTTGTGATATTCCCCTTTGTTATATTTAATATTGATGAATCTATAATATATAAATATATATATTTTGGCTCATGCACAGAAGCACTGGACCAGAAACAATTATGACAAGGAAGGTAGTTTGTTTTCTTTGTTCTCTCTGTCTCTCTCTCTTTTGTTCTCTTGGTCTCTCTCTCTCTCTCTCTCTCTCTCTCTCTCTCTGTGTGTGTGTGTGTGTGTGTGTGTATGCTCCCATGAGATTTGTAGAGGATGTTGAAAGAGAAAGATATTAAGTGTGCCTAGGCTCAAACAACTGTCAACATTGCTCTCTTTTTACCGCTTTGCCTCAAATAACACTAGATATGTTTGCTGAGACTCTTCTTTCCTATAAAGACAGCATCACTACCTCTCAGGTTTTGGGTCAGGATTGATGTTAAGGTGTGTATATTTGACTTAGCATAGTGAATATGCCAGAAACAATGTCACTTACTCTAGGACCTTTGGCAAGTCCACTAACTACGGAGGGTCTTTAGTTCTTCATCCGAAAAAGAGAGAGTTACACAAATTTATAGTTTGTTTCCTTTGAGCAGTAAATGTAATCGTTCTTTTCTATGCTAACTGGACTCTAGGGAAATATTCCCTTGACCTGTTTCTCATGAATATTATTTGATTTATACAGCCCTGAATGTCTTCTAGTACTAGAGAAATGAAGATACCATTTTACAATTTTATTCTTATTTTCCCCTTCCTAAAATAATATGGCCACTGTTGGAATACTTAAAACATAGTATTCAATTACATTTCCTGAGTGGTCCTAGACAGTGAGATTATTGTGTTCTTACCCTGATAACTGTAAAGATATAGTTAGTCAAGTCCTAAAAACCAGACGGGTCCCAAGACAAGGACACCCAGATAAAATTCAGCACACCCAATTAAATTTAAATTTTCAATAAAGAAAGGAAACAAGTAACAGGACAGGAGCCTACCACAGAGGGCCTCTGAAAGACTCTGCCTAGCAGTGTATCAAAGCAGATGCTGAGACTCATAACCAAACCTTTGGCAGTGTGCAGGGAATCATATGAAAGAAAGAGGAGTTATCATGACCTGGAAAGGACAGGAGCTCCACAAGGACCAAATATATCAGGACACAGGGGTCTTTTATGAGAGTGTTTCTCCAATCAAGGACCGTGTATGAATAAAACCTAGAACCCCTGCTCTAATGTAGCCTATGGTAGCTCAGTATCCAAATGGGTTCCCTGTAAGGGGAACAGGCACTATTTCTGACATGAACTCAATGGCAGGCTCTTTGAACCCCCCCCCCCCCCACACACACACAAGGAAGAAGCAGCCTTGCTACGCCACATAGGAGGACATTGCATCCAATCCTGAGGATACCTGATAAACTAGGGTCAGATGGAAGGGGAGGAGGACCTCCCTTATCAATGGACTTGGAAAAGGGCAGGGAGGAGATGAGGGAGGAAGGGTGGGATTGGGAGAGAATGAGGGAGGGGGCTACGGCTGGGATACAAAGTAAATAACCTGTGATTAATATAAAAAATAAAAATTATAAATAAAAAACACTAAAAAACCTCATAAATAAAATATTTAGAATATTATATAGGATATATACTAAAATATGTTTGGCTTGTTAGATGTTCACATATAACTTGGGCCCTCCATCTTTTGTTTGCTGCCTGTCAGTGTTAGACATTGGGCAGAGTTCAGGGAATCTTACAGAAGAATGGAGAGTTAGAAAGACCTGAAGGGGACAGGAGCTCTACAAGGAGACCAATAGAGCCAAAAATTCTGGGCTCTGGGGACCCTGCAGAGACCAATACTCCAACCAAGGACCATGCATGGAGTGGACCTAGATTCCCTGCTAAGATGAAGCCCATAGGCTGCTCAATTTTGAAGTGTGTTCCCTAATAAGGGGAGCAGAGGCTGTTTCTGACATAACTTCAGGGGCTAGCTCTTTGATCAGCTCCTCCTGGAGGGGACAGGAGTGCAGCTTTGCCAGGCCACAAAGACGATGCAGCCAGCCCTGATGAGATCTTATAGGCTAGGGTGAAACGGAAGGGGAAGAACTCCCCTATCCTTGGACTAGGGAAGGGGCATAGAGGGAGGGAAAGGAGGGAGGGTCAGTGGGACTGGAAACAAGGGAGGGAGCTAGAGCCTGGACGCAAAATGAATAACTTGTAATAAATGAATAAACAAACAAATAAATATTGAAACTACAGCAGTCTCTGTATTCCCATAATCACCTGGCTAAGGTCATAAATTCTGTTTTTCCTCTTTATATCCAAGAACACTTAATTTTACTTCATTTCCTATTGAGTAACAGGATCTATGTCTGTTTGTTTTATTAGTATACATTTACATAGACTCTAGGTCTTCTCTATGGACTGGACTGTTTGACCACACTGACAAACATGTACCCTATGACCACAGCAATCACGACTACCTAACTTAAGTGAATGTCAAGTTCAATATGTAGATGGTGATTGGCTTCACCTTCTTATTATTCCAATGCTAACACCAAAGAGGCTAATGAGGCCAAAATTGCATTTGTTGGGTGAGAGAATGAAGTGGTATTTGGATTAAAAAAAAAATTGTTGAAACTGACAAAGAACTAATGATAATGAGATGCTTAATGATGTGACGGTGGAGAGAGCTCTAACTCTCTCTTAATGAAGGTTCAAATGAGTTTTCCTGAACTTTCCTTAATTCTTCTGCTCTTGCAATAAAATTCTGAGGGCAGTGAATAAGCCTGAACTGTGAGATGTAGCTTTAAACACATTAGTCACCCTCAAATCCTTACTATGAATTCACTCTTTCTCCTCTTGAAAACAAGCCTAGATAGGACTCACTGTGAACCTGAATAGATAAATCCTGATGGTTGAGTACAATAGTGGAAATGACAAATAATAATTTAGGGAAAATTACTAGACTCATTGGAAAAAGAAATGTCATTTTCATAAATTACTGTGTTGGCACTGGGAAATAACACAAAAACCAAATGACCAAATGAAATGTTTTGTAGGATTTGGGTTCTTTTTTCCCTGTTAATATCTTTTCCATAAAGCAAAAGAAGATACTCCTCATTGCCATTCACCATCATCCACCAGATTAGAGAAATAAGTTACCTTCTATAGTGGACTTGGTTGCTCAGCTACTATGTGCAGAATACTAGACGTATTTAATAGCATTTCAGCTAACAATATTGTGAATGTACAGCAGTCTCTTTTCTACTCTACACAGATGGAGAAGCTTTTCTATCTTAAGGGCATATAGAATGTTAAAAGCTGATATGAACTAAAGATCACTCAGAGCAGCACGAAGGAGAAGAGAGGGACCAGGTTACTGAGTTTAAAACTGGTCAGAAATGCCTTCTAGGAGCCTATACTCACAGGCTTGCTTAAGTGGAGAAGACCATATTAGGCAAAAGGTTTTAGGGACAAGTGAGATCATGTTATGACATGCCTGGTTAAGCATAAGTAGGAAGATAAATGTAGAGAATAGTCTTTTGATCTGTGGGCAAGAATAAATGCAGAGTTGGCACTTAGATATCACTATATCACTTAAGAAAGTGTCCCATGTGGAGAAAGGGGAACCCTCCTCCACTGCTGGTGGGAATGTAAACTTGTACAACCACTTTGGAAATCAATCTGGCGCTTCCTCAAGATCCAGCTATAACACTCCTAGGCATATATCCAAAAGATTCTCAAGTACACAATAAGGACATTTGCTCAGCCATGTTTGTAGCAGCTTTATTTGTAAATCCAGAAGCTGGAAACAGCCTAGATGCCCCTCAGTGGAGGAATGGATGCACAAATTGTGGTATATCTACACAATGGAATATTACTCAGCAATAAAAAACAAGGAAATCATAACATTTGCAGGTAAATGGTGGGATCTGGAAAAGATCATCCTGAGTGAGCTATCCCAGCAGCAGAGGAATGCACATGGTATATACTCACTCATATAGACATATAATATAGGATAAACCTACTAAAATCTGTACACCTAAAGAAACTAATCAAGAGGGAGGACTCTTGCTAAAATGTTCAGTTCCTACCCAGAAAGGCAAAGAGGCTGGACATCAGGAGAAGGAGAAAAGAGGGAAAAAGTCAGAAGCCTGACACGGAGGACCTCTGAAAAGCTCTGCCCTGCAGACTATCAATGTAGATACTGAGACTTATGGGCAACCTTTGGGCAGAGTGCAGGGAATCTTAAGAAAGAAGTTGGAAATAGTAAGATCTGGAGAGGACAGGAACTCCATAGGAGAGCAACAAAACCAAAATATCTGAGCACAGGTGTCTTTCCTGAGACTGCTATTCCAACCAAGGTCTATGCATGGAGATAACCTAAGACCCCTGCACAGATGTAGCCCATGGCAGTTCAGTATCCAAGTGGGTTCCATTGTGATAGGAACAGGGACTGTCTCTGACATGAACTGATTGGCCTGCTCTTTAATTACCTCCCCCTGAGGGGGAAGCAGCATTACCAGGCCACAGAAGAGGACAATGCAGCCACTCCTGATGAGACCTAATTGACTAGGATCAGAAGGAAGAAAAAGAAGTCCTCCCCTATCAGTGGACTTGGGGAGGGGCATGCATGCAGAGGGTGGAGGAAGGGAGGGATTGGAACTGGAGGAGGGAGGGAACCAGAGGGGGTGGGGGATACAAAGTGAGTAAAATGTAATTAATAAAGAAAAGTAAAATAAAAAAATAAAAGTGTCCCATGTGATATACCAAGAAAGAAGCACATATATGTATGTATGTATGTGTGTGTATATATATATATATATATATCCATACTTATTTTTCTTAACTCCAGAGCTATAAGGTATGAACACAAAGTCCTTGTTACTCTTTTGTGCCAGATGTTTTTTTTTTGTTGTTGTTGTTTTATTTTTTATTTATTTTATTTTATTTTTTAGTTTGATTGGTAGATGAGACCATTACTAGTGTTTGGAGTTTAACTTAAAGGGCATAAAGTGACCCTACCAACAAGATCTTGAGTTCAATAACTGTCATCTTTTCCATTTATGTGTTTCTGAATTTCGTAAAAGATTACCTCACCTTCCTTATCAAATCATATTTTTATATCCAAGTGTTAGAATTTACATGAGTATTACTGATATTTAGAACCAGACCAAATTTCTTCCTAATTAGGTCAAACATTATTTGACTGGAATCCAAGTCTTGTCCTGTTGTAATTATTAGTAATGAGAAAATTTTAAAGAAAAATTAAGGCAATTCAAAAAGAGACTTTGGGACAGTTGACAAGAGATGCAGGACTCCAATGATAATTTTAATTATAATGTAACTTTGTCTAAATTCTAGTACAGCATAGATATAGGACTTTCTAAATGGATTCTTGTCAATAGAAGAATTTTAAAACTCATTTGTACTTAAGACAAAGTGAGATTTGTTAGCATGTTTGACAAGTTTTGTGACAAACATGAAAACTCATCCTAGTAGTGAATCTTTTTTTCTTGAAAAAGTGTTAATACAGTCTACTAAGTTCATGGTTTTCCCCTCTGCCAACTCTTTCCAGCTCTTCTCCACTTTCCTACTCACCAAAATCCATGCCTTGTCGTTCTTTCTTTAAGGTACAGATAAACAAGGAAAAACAAACAAGAACAAAAACAAACCACCACCACAACAACAAAACAAGGCTGAGAAACACAGGCATAAAAAGAAAAAACAAATATACAAGCAAAAGACTGACAAGACAAAAAAAAAATGCTCAAACAAAACAATTTGAGACTACATACTAAAAAAATAGATTGAGTTCATTTTTTGGTTGTTGGTGATTTAGTGTTAGGCGTGGTACCTACCCTGAAGTATGATCAGTGTACTCAGTGAGACTCTGTTGGAGAAAACTGCTTTTCCCTCTGCAAGTCACCCTCTTCTTGGTTCGTTTGGGAGCCTGTGTTTACTCCTTTTTTTTCTCCCGCAAAGTGAGTTTGGTCTGGCTTGAACTTGTGTAGTTTCTGTGTTGCTCTGATAGCCTCTGTGAATTCATGTGTGCATCAGTCCTGCTGTGCCTGGAGGAAATTATTTCCTTGGAGTCATCTACCACTGGGACCCTTACAGTCTTTTTGCCTTCTCTTTCACAGAGCTCTCTGAGCCCTGAGGGGAAGGTTTAGTGAAGACATCCCATTTAGGACTGAGTGTTCCATAACCTCTCCTTCTCTCTCTCTCTGTCTCTGTCTTTCTCTTTCTCTCTGTCTCTGTCTCTCTCATGTGTTCTCTCTCTCTCTCTCTCTCTCTCTCTCTCTCTTTCTCTCTCTCTCTGCTATTTTCCAGTTTTGCATATCTTTATTAGTAAAAGTGACTCTTGAAGAAGTAACAAATATCCTAGGCAGCTGACATGAAGAGAAACATAAATGTATACATTTACTAAATATTTGAAGTATAAGGTCTGGCACAAGATTACTGTGCATCTTGATGCCAAATAAAACACGAACAAGTCAGTTTCTCTCCTGACTCACTGCTTTCTAAAAATAATGTTTTAGATTTGTTTACGATTTCCCATTTTACAAAACATTGTCTTATTTTACATCAGTATTTTGATAAGTCACCTGAAAAATAGAATGGTAATTTGACCTACAAGTTCGTGTTATAAATAATGTCAAGAAAATCACTTGACAACTTGGCTAGTTGAGAAGAAAAATTCTTGTGAACACATTATGTATATTAATTCATAAAAGTAGGCTTCATAACATAGAATAGGCACACACATACGTGCTAAATTTTAGAAAGAAAACTGGCTAAGATCCTTGAAAAGTACATTGAAAAGTGTGAAACACATTCATGTGTGGCTTCATCTGCCCAATGAGTGTGGCATCACAGACCATGTTCAGCAGTTCATTCATTTTATTTATTTATTTTTTTGTCGCTTAAGTGCATCAGTTTAGCCTACAGTTGGTAACTCTTATAGACACAACTGACAACATTATAGAAGGAAAAGTGGCTTTTGTGTTGGCCAGTCTGAGAATCTTCCTTCTGTGCCCAGGCATTCCTGTATTTCAACTACAGGGCTAGCTCTCATGACCACAGAGCACCGACTGTGCCTGTGAGCTGGCTCACACATCTTTCTAGAAGGGTTTTACTGGGTCCTACGGACACTAACTAAGAAAACTTTGGTTTTAGAAGAGAGTTGGAAAACACTGCTGTGAAAGAGGGGTATTAGTCACACACTGTAACAGAACAGAAAACGCCAAGTTGGGACACCAAGAGCATTGGATGCGGTATAATTCTGTGACTTTGGGATATGATGACCACTTAACAGGAAGATGCAGACATCCAAAGACTTGGAACAGTGGCTTCTTTAGAAACAACTAATAAATGGAAGAACTGGTGCTCAAGCCCAAGCTTTACAACCTGCTTTTCTGCCCTGATTGTCCCTTCTACAGAGCTTCACATTGTATGAAAAGATTTTGACTCTGCCTGAGGAACTAAGATATGGAGCGATGCTGGAACTGGACCAGAGAGGATGCCAGTTTCATTTTCAGTTCTAGATGCAGAGATTTCCCAGAATGGTGTAGGTTTCAAATCTGTATGGCCTTGTAATGCTTTGTGATTCTCACAGCCTTTTGAAACTATCAAAGGTTTCTATAAAGATTAATTCTCTTCCCTTTCATAACGATGAAGCCAGAGGCAAATGGTCAAGGTGAAGCCAAGCCATAATTTCTGCATGCAGATGGTGCTGATCTCAAACAATGAGTGGATAGTTGTTTCCTCCTATAAATAGGAACACATACATACATAACAGCTGGAAGGTCTAAAGACAAAAGGAGACCCAGGAATCTTATGATTAACTTTTCTGTTGTCCAGAAAGTGAATATGAAAATATTTAAAGTATGTTTCTATTATCATTAGGTATAATTGGAACCAACCAGTATTCAAAGCAACAGATTGAGTCTTGCTCCTGGCTCAATAAAAATGTGATCTTGGGGATCCTATTGCCATCTGTTTAAAGTGGTGAAAGTGAACCAGCTTTGGCAGTCTTTATTATGAAGTTCTATTCCTATGGCCAATGGGCTATACACAAAAATGATTGACAGCTCAACAGTACAGTTAAATTGTCTCTGGATAGTATTGTTCCTCAAATCAGTTTTGCTAAAGGAATATCCTGGGATTCTCTCAGAGTCTGATACAGTAGATCTGGGTTTGAGCCCAAGAGTTGATAGCTCTTACAAGCTCTTTCCAGACATCAGTGTTATTCGTTGCCAGGCCACACTTTGTAATAAGGGGAGTCAGGAATTAGGGTTTAAGATGACCCCAGGAGTTGTACAGGATTAAGATTTTGTTTATTTTTCTAATAAATATCTACCTAGAGGATGCAAAAGATAATAAAGAACAGAAATGGAAGAAATGATGGTTATTAATTAAAATATATGGCATTTATAAATCAAGTAAAAGTTTAACTATAGATTACAAACAATATTGCATGCTGATCAAGCTATTGTTTCTCATAAAAAGCATCTGCAGGGTTTAGCTAAGTCAATTATTAATATCTTCATAACAGGTTATGGTTATGTCTTATGTGGAAAATGGCAGCTGGTTCCCCCTTGATGAGCACATCTCCTTCTGAGAATTATGAGGTATGTTTTAAAAGCTCACCATGTAAGAGAGATAAAAACATTGGGAGTCTGAGGATTTAGCTCAAGAGCCCTGGTGTTTTATTGCCAACTAAAGATATAACAGAACCCCCAAATCCAAATCTTGCACTGTTTTTCTCTCTTTTCGAAATGTACATTAATTTTATAAAACAGTGTGTTTTGGTGTGACATTTTCATATCCACACAAACATACACATATGTATTGTATAATGTGCTTTTATCCTATTCAGAATTGTTTTATTTATGATGCTGCTTGTCAGAGTAAGTAAATTCCCCTCTGACCTGCATCTTTCCCTTGTCTGTTTCTTTTCAAGTAAATTGAATAATTATCTTTCTGCAAAAAATGCAAACAATTTCCATTGCAGTCATAACCACTGTGCTGACACTCACTGAGTGGTTTTTCCCTTTTACCATTTCCTAACTGTAGCCCCCTCCCTCCTCTCCTCCTGGTCCTACCCTCCCACCCCTTCCCCTTATCCAATTCCCCTTCTCTTCAGGAAAAAAGAGGCCCCCTCTTCCACTAACCCATCTCAGCACATCAAGTTTTATCAGGACTGAGTACCTCCTCATCCACTGAGGCCAGACAAGGAAGCCCTTTAGGGAGAAGTAATTGAAAAACAGGCCGCAGAGTCCATGCCATAGACAGCACCTGTTCCATCTACTAGGGAACACACTACCCATGGGTTACATATGTGTAGGAGGCCTAGGTTCAGTCTCCACATGCTTCCATTTCTGCTTCCATCTCTGAAAGCCCTCATGCACCTAGATTGGTTGACTCTTTAGTCTTTTTGTCCCATTCTTTCACAGGACTCCCTGAGCTCTGCCCAATTGTTGGTTTTGGGTCTCAGCATCTTATTTGAGCAGCTGCTGGGTCGGACCTCTCAGAGGACAGTTATGCAAGGCCCCTGTCTGTAAACACAGCACAGTATCATTAATGATGTCAGGGGTTGGCTCTCTCTCATGGATGTGTCTCAAGTTTGGCCAGGTTGGACATTCCTAAAGATCTATCTTTATCTCTGCACATCTTGCAGGCTGAGTAAATTTGGGATCTAAGGTTTTGTAGGTGGATTGGGTAGGGGCCCACCACTATAAGTCCTGTTTGACTACAAAGTAGCCTCCTCAGTCTCCAAGCCCCCTCTTTTAGGAGGCTCAGCTAGAGGCATGCACATATCCTCCCTGTAGCCTATCCTGTGGCAGGTCTCCAGCTTGTCTCAGAGATGCCCCTGCCCTTGGTTTCCTATTTCTCTCCAAACCATCTCACCTCCCCTCACCAGTCTCCCCACATCTGACATTCATGTTGTAGTAATAAATATTCATTCAGTTCACTCTTTCAGTGGTTATTAGCAGTCTTGGAGTTTCCATTTGTTGCTTGTTTACAGATGTAGCCTTGTAGAGAGTTATGAAACTTCTCCAAGTTAAATTTATTGCTTGTAGTTCCCCAAGGTTGAAACTTACTTCTACATGGTTTTACAACTGGTATTTGGGCTTCCTGGGATGGTACAAGTTATCTGATGGGAGAAATAGAAAAACACAGTCACAAACAGACAAATAAAAAAGAGTGGCAGAAGCTCTAATTAAGGAGGGGGAAGAAAAACAAACAAGAAAGAGGGTAAAATAATAGCAAGGATGTCTGGAAATTCATACAGAATAATAAATACTACTAACTGTCTTCCTGAAATGCCTAAGTTTCAGGTATTATCTAAACGAAATTTTCTGTTGTAGGCTGACAATGTTCCCTACAAAAGCCAAAGACTATCTAACAAAACTCCCAATATAATACTCGAGAATTATACCTCTTTTGAGTTGGTTAAGGTTGTCCAGGAGACCAAAACATTGCAGGCTATTGTTATTGCCCTTTTTAACACCTATATGTAAAATGTAAGCTGATGATTCCATGCTCTTCAATGCACACTGAGCTGAAACTGAACTGAAGGCCTCCTCCCTGAAGACTAGCTCTTCCGTACCAGAAAAAATCCCACACAAGCTTCCAGAAGAGATAAGAAATCATCTGCTCAACTGAGCTGTTCTGCCTATGAACCATAATGATTAACATGTCATGATAATGCTAAGAGTGCAGTAGTAGCATGTGTACCTTAGTAGTAACTAAAAGCTCTCTAATTTGGCTTAAGACTATCTCAATAGGAATGCAATCATGCCTAGTACCTGAAATCCATACAGCTGCCCTGGATAGTGAAGTCAAGGATATTGGAGGAGAACCTACAACTACGACTTTATAAGTTAGAACTAGCCCTAATGTTCCTAACTATAAGGGTGCAGGTCTCACTCTCATCAAGAAACTTCTCTTTGCAGCAGATGATGAGCCTTACAGAACAAGATTACTTGATTTGTCGTTATTTAACTTCTTGAATTCTTTATATAATCTGGATATTAGCCCTCTGTCAGATACAGGGTTGGTGAAGCTCTTTTCCCAGTCTGTAGGCAGTCTTTTTGTTCTGATGAGTAAGCCAATTAAAAAATGGAGTACAGAGCTAAACACAGAATTCTCAATAAGGGAATATCGAATGGCAGAGAAAAACTTAAAGAAATGTTCAACATCCTTAGTCATCAGGGAAATGAAAATCAAAATGACCCTGAGATTTCACCTTATATCCATCAGAATGGCTAAGGTCAACACATGCTGGAGAGGATGTGGAGAAAGGGGAACCCTCCTCCATTGCTGGTGGGAATATAAACTTGTACAACCACTTTGGAAAACGATCTTGTGCTTTCTGAGAAAATTAGGAATAGTGCTACCTCAAGATCAGCTATACCACTCCTTGGCATATATCCAAAAGATGCTCAAGTGCACAAAAAGGATTTTTGCTCAACCATGTTTGTAGCAGCTTTATTAGTAATAGCCAGAATCTGGAAACAACCCAGATATCCCTCAATTGAGGAATGGATACAGAAATTGTGGTACATTTTCACAATGGAATACTACTCAGCAACTAAAAACAAAGACATTTGCAGAAATGATGGGATCTAGAAAAGATCATCTTGAGTGAAGTATCCCAGAAACAGAAAGATACACATGGTAAATACTCATTTATAAGTTGATATTAGACATGTAATAGAGGATAATCATACTAAAATCTGTACACCTAAAGAAACTAAGCAAGAAGGAAGAACCTGGGTAAGATGATCAATCCTCATTCAGAAAGGCGAAAAGGGTGGACATTGCAAGGAGAAAACAGGAAATAGGACAGGAAGCTTGTCATAGAAGGCCTATGAAAGAATCTACCCAGCAGATTATTAAAGCCGATGTTGAGACTCATAACCAAACTTTGGGCAAAGTGCAGGGAATCTTATGAAAGAAGGGGGAGATAGTAAGACCTGGAGGGGACAGGAGTTCCACAAGGAGAGCAACAGAACCAAAAATCTGGGCCCCTGGGTCTTTTCTGAGAATGATACTCCAAACAAGGACCATTCATGGAGATAACCTAGAACCCCAGTTCAGATGTAGCCCATGGAAGCTCAGTGTCCAAGTGGGTTCCATAATAAGGAGAATAGAGGCTGTCTCTGACATTAACTTAATGGCTGGTTCTTTGATCACCTCCCCTGGAGGTGGGGGCTATCAGCCTTACCAAACCTCAGAGGAAGAAAATGGAGCCAGTCCTGATGATACTTAATAGGCTAGGGTCAGATGGATGGGAGGTGGACTGGGGAAAGGGCATGGGAGGAGAAAAGTGAGTGAGGGCAGGATTTGGAGGAGACAAGGGAAGGGGCTACAGTTGGGAAACAAAGTTAACCAATTGTAATAAATAAAATAATAATAATAAATAATCCTTACAGAAAATCACAAAGAGTCAAAACGCAGAGTTATGGTACCCACTCACAAAGGATTCATTTACAATACAATTCCTGCATTAAGGCTCAGGGATCATTGTGATAAAAGGAAAAGAAGGGGAAAAGCCCAAGAGGCCTTAAACCTACACAAAGATCTTTAGGAAACTGAGGAATGCTGAGAAAAGGAGAAATAATCTTCTCCAAGAAAGAACAAATTCATTATCTAATACACATTCCCAGCCCTAGAAACCTATTTAAAGTCACATTGAAAAGACCAAGTAGATGCACTTACATATTTTGGAATAGGTGTGTGTCTATGTGTGTGTTTTTGTCTCTGTGTGTGTTTGTGTGTGTGTGTGTGTGCAATAATCAATAAAAAGAGAGGCCAGGAATTTGAAAAAGTGCAAAGAGGGGTACATGGAAGGATTTGGAGGGAGTATGGAGGAAGGAAATTGAAGAGGGAAGTTATGTAATCATGTCATAATTTCAAAAAATAAGAGAAATAATAAAAAAGATGAATGCTTCAGTTGAAAGCCTTCCTTTGTCTGTGCCATTAAAAATCAATCCTTTATGTTAATTTGTCAGAGAGGGCTATATTAGTTTAGCATCTTCCATCTGGGAGTGGGGTTTCCAGCTGTGTATTCAAGACAGACTTTTATCACAGCCAACATTCTACATGCCCTAAAGGTTCAGATATAATGGTCTTGATCTATATCAATATTTTATGCTGTGTTCCATATGGGACCTTAATCTCTTCCTCCATGTAAAAGAGTAGATTTTCTCTATCTTAGCTGGCTTTCTCATGAGCAACTGGTTTGACAAATTTCTAGAGTAAATGACTCATCTTGTGTTCATTAATATGATTTTATAATCTCCCTTGATTACTACACCCAAGTTAAAGTTGCCACCAATATGCCTACACCTAAAACAAATAAATAACTCTCCCATAACAATATGCATTAAACAGTAATTTTGAGTTATGATTTCTCAGTAGCAGAAAAAAGGAGAGGGCCAGGGATATGGATTCATTGGTAAAATAGCTGCTGTGTAAGCCTGAGCACCTGAGTCAGAATGCCAGATACCAATCAGAAAGTTGGACAGAGCATTCTGCACTTATGGTTCTAATTGCAGGACTCAGAGACAAGAGGTTTTCTAGAGATGACAGTCTAGATGGAAGGCAAAGAACCACTGATTCTCAACCTGTGGGTCATGACCCCAGATGTTAAATGACCTTTACACAGGAGTTACCTAAGACCATCCAAAGACACAGATATTCACTTTATGACCCATAACAGTTACAAAATAGCTGTAACAAAAACAGTTTTATGGCTAGGGTCAACACAGCATGAGGAACTGTATTGGAGGGTTGCGGCATTAGAAAGCTTGAGAATCACTGGTCTAGATGAATCTGTCAGCTCTGTTTAGAGACCCTGTCTCAAAAATTAGGATAGAAAATAATTGAGGAAGAGAATGGATATTGACTTCCTGTGAGACACACATACACATACATACACACACACATGCACACGCACACACACACACACACTCACACACACGGCACAGACACTAGCTTTACCTAGTGAATTCAACCACAAAAAATTATCTAAATCTTGTAATAAAGGTAAATGGAAAGCAGCACACTGAATTTCTGTTCAAATTAATTTTTTTTATTGTTCAACAAATTTACTATTTGGGATGCTGAGAATCTAGTAATAAATATAAAAATAAAAAGCTCAATTTGTCCACAGCTCATATATAAATATGAAGCATATAGTATCGAAAGAATTTTCATAAGTATATTTTTACATAAAGTTATATTTGTATATATCATGTTCTATGTGATGTATGTGTGTGTGTGAATTGTCAAAGTATGTGAGAACTTTTTTTTCAGTTGTTGGTACACAGATCCTTCCCATATGAAAACATTCTTTGTGGCATTAAACTAAATTTGATCTAGGAAGGCTACCATACTAGGGCTTTGCATAAAGAACTGCAACCTACTTTTGAAGTTAACTAGATGGAAGCCTAGTTCAGGAGCGTATCCTCCTGAACAGTAGCTCTGTTTCAGCCAATCACAGCAACTGAGCTTTTTTCAAACACAGATAGCCAAGTGCTTAAACTACGTTCAAATAAGGCAAACATCAAATTGTAACCAATGGGAATGACTCTACATCATTTCAATTTTCTATCTATAAATATTTGCCAGCTCTGTGACAGACTGAAGTTTCTCTGTATATTTTCTGGTTTCAAGAGCTTCCCAAATTGCAAATCATGCTTGGCTTCATTAAACTTGGCTAAATTTAATTTGCAAAAATTTTTCTCTTAGTTTCTAAAGAGGAGTTTTGGAGTGTGAGTGTTAGCATAAGTAGTTTTTAAAACTAAGTCCAAGGTTATTTTTCATTTATTTGTCAAGTAGCAAAAAGGAGTGTGGGGTTATGAAAAAAAAATGGGTGGAAAGGAAGATTTAATGAAACACTATAGTAGGGCATAATTCAAGACACGTTGACTCAGAAGCTTTGCTGGTTTCTTGCTGCTGCTGTAACTAATAGGTGACCACAAACGCAATAACTTAAAATAAGAGAAAATGTACAGATAGATAGCTCCAGAATTGAGAAGTTCTCAAATCAAGGTATAAACCAGAATGCTTTGCCTCTCTGCACACACAAGGGAAGATCCTTTGCTTAGCTATCCAATTTCTCAAGGCCTCTTGCCTCCTTAGCTTTAGGTATCTTCCTTATCATCACACCATCCTCTCTGCCTCTACTTCTTTGACCCACGTAACTCTCTCTTCTTAAGGGCCAGGTGATGTTGCTGTACTAATCCAAGCCATTTGGGATAAACTCAACGTAAAGTCCTCTTCTTAACTGTACATAAAAAATCAATTTGGCATGGAGGTGACAGTCTCTGGAATTAAATGACAATTGTCTTAATTACTTTTGTTTTTCTTTCTTTTTATTTTTTTAAAATATTTTTGTTTATTTGTTTTTTGTTGTTTTTTTTTGTTTTTTGTTTTTTTAAGAGAGGGTTTCTCTGTGTAGCCCTGGGTATCATGGAAATCACACTGTAGATCAGGCAAGCCTCAAACTGACAGAGATCTCCTCCATCTGCCTCCCTAGTGCTGAGATTAAAGGCAGGTAACAGCAATGCCTTGAGCTTGCTTACTTTCTTATTGCTGTGAAGAGATACTATGATTGAGGCAACTTACAAAGAGTTTATTGGAGTGTGCTTGGGGTTTCTTTTTTTCTTTTTTAATTTTAATTTTATTTTATTTTAAATTACACTTTATTTACTTTGTATCCCTCCTCTAGTTCCCTCCCTTATCCCCTTCCAATCCCTCCCTTCCTCCCCCTTCTCCACGCATGCCCCTCCCCAAGTCCACTGGTAGGGGAGGGTTTCTTTTTCTTCCTTCTGATCCTAGTCTGTTAGGTCTCATCAGGAGTGGCTGCATTGTCTTCCTCTGTGGCCTGGTAAGGCTGCTTCCCCCTCAGGGGGAGGTGATCAAAGAGCAGGCCAATCAGTTCATGTCAGAAGCAGTCCCTGTTCCCATTACTATGGAACCCAGTTGGACACTGAACTGCCATGGGCTACATCTGTGCAGGGGTTCTAGGTTATCTCCATGCATGGTACTTGGTTGGAGTATGAGTCTCAGGAAAGACCCCTGAGTCTTTTTTGGTTCTGTTGCTCTCCTTGTGGACCTGCTGTTCTCTCCAGATCTTACTATTTCCCACTTCTTTCATAAGATTCCCTGCATTCTGCCCAGTGTTTGGCAATAAGTCTCAACATCTGCTTTGATAGTCTGCAGGGCAGAACCTTTCAGAGGGCCTCTGTTGGAGGCTCCTAACTTGTTTCCTGTTTTCTTCTTCAGAGGATAAGTTCTTGATCATCGTGGTGAGCAGCATGGCAGTAGGCAAGCAGGTATGGGACTAGAGCAATAGTGAGATCTTAAGTCCTAGCCACATATACTGCAGAGAGAGTTTACTGGGAACTGTTGGGCTTTTTGAATCTCAAAAGCTGCTTCCAGTGACATACTTCCTACAAGAAGGACATACATATTAAGCCTTCTCAAACAATTCTACCAACTAAGCAGCAAATATTCAAACATATGAGCCTATGTTGATCATTCTCATGAAAACAACCACAGGTATCTCTGTGTACATGCAATTAGCTTGTCACAGACTGATGCAATCTATGAAATATTAAGGTTTTGGCTTGCATATTTGCTTGTTTGTAGATAAACGTTGTAGGATCTTTGATGCAACTACTAGCATATTAGGCTCTCAATCCATTATGAAAATCTACTTCAGATACTCTTTTCTTGCACTGCCGAAAATGTCATTGTTGTCTGCAAAGGCCTTTACTTGTTTGTTTGTTTTTGCAGAAAGGCAGCAGAATGGCTCAGTTAAAATGAACAGATGCATCGAATACCTCTGTGTTGACCATTAATAAATGTATCTCTTTTCATAAACACACATACATAGAGGAAGGGAGAATTAGAGTCTTAGTGAGTGTTCTATTGTTGTGAAGAAATGTCATAACCATGGCAACACTAACAAAATAAAGCAATTAATTTGGGGCTTCTTTACAGTTTCAGTGGTTTAGTCCCTCATCACCATGGTGGGAAGAATGGAAGCATGCAGGTACACGTGGTGCCAGAGGAGAAGTGGCTGAGAGATCTGTATTCATATACACAGGCAGCAGGAAGAGAGAGAGAGAGAGAGAGAGAGAGTCATTGGGTCTGGCGTGGACCCTTGAAAACCCAATGTCCACCACCCAGTGACACATTTCCTCAACAAGTCCACATTTCTCCAAACAAGGCCATATATGTTAATCCATTCCAAGAATTTCCATTCCTTGATTACTAAGATTTCAAACATATGAGCCTATGAAAACCATTCTTACTCAAACAACACACACACACACACACACACACACACACACACACAGTAATCTTCTTTGAGTAACTTTTTTTTCTCCAAATTCTTAGGAATCTTTCTACCAGGAATGTTAGGAAGGAACTCCCACATAGAGAAACCATTACTGCCAGTGACTGGTTCTCAAAATCACTTTCCACTTTTCCTCAGAAAAACAAGTCTCCTGCCCTAGGAAGCTCTTAACAAGGATAGTCCTTGTAGACTAGAAACTCCTTCCTTTTATTAGGAACATTCGTGTGACAATGCAAATGACAAGAGGAACAGGACACAGAGAATACCTACTGTGAAGTCTCCATTCAGATCCTGAGATTCTTCTATTCTCTCTATGGTAGACAATGAAGAAACCAGAGCTAAACCAATGAGTTTTTCCAAATGCTTATGCAATGGTCAATAGTATATGCCAAGTCTTCAACAATAAACTAAACCTTGGTGAATTCAGAAATACTGAGATGAGTCTATTTGATGACAATGGAATCAATCATACTAGACATGAATAACAGGAAGAGGGAGAAAGAGATGACTCAGTAGTGAAGAGTACTCCCTGCTTTTCTAGAAGACCAAATTCCACCCCAAACACCTACATAGTGGTGTATAACCAGCTATAACTCCAGTAACAGAGGAGCAGCTCCGTTTTCTGGCACTTCATGATAGTAGTCACAGGACTACATGAAGGTAAATAACTCACAGAAATAATTTTTAATTCTGTTTTTAGAAATTAACCATTTAAAACATGAATGTATATAGATTTTCTCGTTAAAAACAAAACAAACAAACAAACAAAAAAAACAAAATTGACCTGAGGTGTTGTGGCTAAAAGAACATTTAGAAGAAAACAGGTTCTTCCTTAGTAATTTTTAGTAAAGTTTTCTAGAGAGGATATATGTAAACATGAAATAGAGATTGGCTAGTTGCTAAGTATATTTACAAATACGAGACTTCCATAAAAGATCTTCTATGCCTTAGGCTTAGAGCAGGCTTGCAGTATTCTGTTGCTATGCCCTGGCTAAAGCAGATCATCGTTGACAGCAACCTAACAAGTGAGCCTGGATAATATATTCTGGAACCCACATCTCCATATTCGCTGGCTGTGTTTGTGGGAGTGAAGTGTTTATGCAATTGTATGAACTATTTATTAACTATAAGGAGGAAACACACGAGTGGAGCTAAAATAGTTGAAATTACCTACCGATTTCATTAATTCCTTGTCATAGAGGAAAGTTTTCCCCCTACTTTCAAATCCGGTATCATCGTAAAAGTGTTGAGAAAGCAATGTGCATTGTCTGGTTTAAACTTCAGTGGCTACTTACTTTCCACACAGGAATATCTGAGTCTAGTTTAAATGACATTTTAGTGATGGTGTTTTGGCACACAAGTAAAAGTAGTGTATTAATGATACAATCAAATTAGAAAATTAAAGCCATCTAAATTTGTTGTGACATTTCACCTGAAAAATGAAACTAATGAAGATTAAGCCAATACAAGTTCATTGAAAATTATTTTTCAGAAATAGTTTTTATAATTTAATATTACAATTTTCATCATATTTGCCTTAATGTCATCATTATGTACATATCTATTTATATAGATATTGCTCAGGGAATTTTGTGGGTTTTTTTTTGGTAATGTGTATTGTAAGATAATTTAAAAGATATTCATCCATTCAGAAAAAAATGGGCTGATGTGTCATTCCCACTGTCATGGGCTCTATAAAGTATTTTAGAAAATAAATTTTGTCACTGTAATCAATACCATATCGTCCTATTAAAATATCATGAATGCCAGGGTTTCTTTCACGTAGTCATAGTTATACACCTTGGTATTAAAAGCATCTGTTTCTCCTTCTAGAGAGATATTGCATAGTGCATGTTCCTTCAAAATAACTCTGAGCAAAATCCCCACCATTCCTGATCGTAATGAGAGGAGAAAGAAGAAATAATGAATCTCATCTCATCCTCAATTTGCTGCTACATTCAGCTCCATTTCTGAAAATGGAACAAAGAAGTCATCACAAAATCTTTTGACTATACCCTGTGCCGAAGTATGTTCTTTCAGGTTGTTTCCTGCTTTAAAATGAACAGGGGTCTCCTTTTCCACAAACATTGTCTCCTTATAATCTATTGCAAAGATAAAATCCCCATGTTAAACACTCTCAAGTTCTTCTTCCTATTGAAAAGTACAAAGCCATCGACAACCAATTACACAGACAGAGATAACTGCAGTTTAAGTTATGGGTTCTTTTCTTGCCTTTTTGATTGGTTAGATTTTTGGTGGAAACAATGTTGAGTAACTAACCTCCCTGATAAACAGCTACTGAAAACAATGTTTATTGCTTCTCTGTGTACAGGTCAGCTGGGCTTCAACTGCTTTAGACAGTATTCATCTCACTATAGCTGGTTAGAGCTCTTATTCCATTCTTCTAAGATTAGTAGATTAATTATGTCTCTCCCTTCTTGAGCACAAATGGTAAAGAGAAACATGAAATCATATTATCACAACCATCAAACTATTATTCCTCTCAATATACCTCCCAGTAAGTGCAGATCACTATCCGAGGACAAAGTCAAAATCAAACATAGTGAACAAAGCTATGAATTCGAAACAGTTGTAATTTAAGGCTCGGTAACAAAATCTACTATTTGTCTCTGAAGTTAGTATATTTCCTATTGTTGCAAGATACCTGAAAAAAGCAGGTATTCAGGTAGGAATAGGAAGTGTTTATTTGGCTTACAGGTTGAAGATACAGTCCTCGTGGTGTATAGAGTCATGGTGGCAGGACTTACTTTCTATTAGGACTAATTTGATTGTATCATTAATACACTACTTTTACTTGTGTGCCAAAACACCATCACTAAAATGTCATTTAAACTAGACTCAGATATTCCTGTGTGGAAAGAAAGTAGCCACCATGCATTAGTTTGATGCATCCATAGTTGGGAACTAGCAAGGGATGAAAGTTGATCCTCTGCTCACTTTTTCTTTTTCATTTATTCCAGGACCTCAGCCCATGTGGTGGTGCTGCGCACACTTGCCATGCATCTTCCCAGACCAATGCAGTGATTTAAGTGGGGAAAAAAAATGCCTTCCTCAGGCTCAAATACTTGAAATCTAGGTCTTGCAGTCCATGCTGCTATTTGGAGAAATCGTGCAGCCTTGTTGGATGAATTTAGTTAAATTAAATTAAATACATTAGTACATGGGCTTTGGGTTTGTATAACCTTGTCCTATTTCCAGTTTATCCTCTCTGCTTCTTGTTTTCAGATGACAATGTGAACCCTCTGCCTCCTACACCTTCTGTCACGCCTCCCTGCCATTATGGTTTCACCCTTTGGAACCATGAGTCACAATAAACTCTTTCTTTCATAAGCCAGGTTTGGTAATGGAGTTTTACCACAAAAACAGAAAAGTGACAGTTACACTCAGTTAATCCAATCTAGCAACGCCCTCACAGTCTTTCTCAGAGATTGTCTCTGAGGTGATTCTAGATGCTGTCAAGTCGATAGTATTAAGCGTCACACATGTCTTACTAATGTCACTGCTCACCACATGGTGTGATAAGGATCTGGGCTCTTACTTTGTTTCATTAATAGCCATTTGAATTGATCGTTCCGTCCACATACTGTCTTCCACATGATAGGTAAGCATCAGTGGAGAAAATGCACACTCATAACAACATTTATCTTGGCAATACTAAATATAGCAAAACTCATGTGACTCACTGAAGGCAGTCATGGAGGAGCCTGAATGTTGTGCTTAGCACCAGCCTCCTGCTTCAACTCATACTGGGAATGATTGTTTAGGATTCAGCAGAATTAACATCTAAGCAAGCCACATGTAAATATTCATTATGTGAAATGATGGCTCTCCATCACTAGGCTTCCAAACTTATTTACCTATTTTTATTCAGTTATGCTCAATGTCTTACTGATCTATATATTTTAATACAGTTACTATATACTCATGAATTTTTGTGATAGAGGACAGAGCAGAACTCATTTGAAAGAATCAGCTCCTAATCACAGCCAGACTGCGTTGGCTTTGATGTCATGTAAGCTGCTTAACAAAGGTAAAAATGACTGTTACATGTGTCTGCGCCTGACTTACAGCTCTCTTCTTCCACTTGATAGACGGTGCCCATGTAATCTTCAACCTTTTAATAATTCTTATTCACTTTTACATATAGTTTTAATATATTACAAATCCTTCACTAGAAACAAGAAGTAAACCACTTAGTTTTGAGGGTTAAAGTATGGGTATGCATCTGTGTGGTCAGGGCCTGTGTTCCTGGGTTCTGGTGCCTTTGGTGGGTACCCAGATATAAAAGCTGCACTTACAGCCAGTCTGGGTTCTGGAAACAGAAAATGGGTCCTCAGCAAGAAAACTTCATACTCTTAAGCATTGAGCCATCTCCCCAGTCCCAGTTTTTGTCTGCCTGTTTGTTTTTGTTTATTTGTTTTGTTTCCACTGTATGTTTGCATCTTTAATAAGGTTTTTATTGATTACTTGGGGATATCACATCATGGGCTCCAAGCACACTCACTTCGTAGTTCTTTGAGTACATCCCCTATCCCTGTAACCCTGTCAGAAAAATAATAATAATAACAATAATTAATAGGTACAATTTGTGTTGCCCATATACTTACTAGAGCATGCATGCTGGTAGGATTTCCTGAAGGAAGCAGAGGCAGGAGAATTATAAGTCTAGTCTCAGTTTTAAGGATTAAAGTGTTGTTTCCTCCTCTCAGTTGATGATTTCTGGTAATTGTAGTAATATTTTTATTTTATTAGAGGATATTTAAAATTAAATTTAGTCAGTAAAATGTTTGTTAGTTTAATGACTGAGCAATGAAGTTTTATGTTACTATATAAAATATCAACAACAGAGAAAATCTCTAGTTTCGAATTTTAATGCACGTTTTAGTGTTAGTATCATAGTTATCAGTATTTAATAATTTATAACGAGGAACCACTTATAACGAGGAGATGATTTTGTGGGTAAAGCGCTTTATTGACAGAGTTGAGGGCTTTAGTTCAAGGCCTGCAGCATCCACAGTGAAAGGAGAGAGCCAATCCATAGAAGTTCTCTGACCTCTACACACATGCTTGTACAAACACACAAACACACACAATAGTAAATGCTTAAATACAGTAAGCATGCATTTCAAAGGAAATAAATGTTAAAGATTTTTGAGAAGCTTTGGAGATTGCTTTGTTTGTTTCTGTCTGTTTTCTCTCTTAGGGTCCCACTTATAGAAAACAATGTTCTTTCCCAATATTCTGCAAGACTATATACAATATCTCTGAGAAAGATTTTTTTTTTTAAATTACAAGTATAGTTCCTCATACTTGAGACCATACTTGGGTTCTGTTGACTTTCCACAGTCAGACTACAGTTTTGTTTTGTTTTTAATATCAGATCATATTATTCTTAACCATCCTCTTTAAAATCTGCATTTCTATCAGATGGGGAGGGGATGAGGGAGGAGGCTACAGCTGGGATACAAAGTGAATTAATTGTAGTAAAGATCTTTTATGTAAAAAAAATAAAATCTGCATATCTCCTGTTCTTTCTGTTACTTATCATTTGGAGCATCATAGAGATTGGTATATGCATATGTCCCTACTTCACATTTTTCTCCCAATGTTGTTATAGTTAATTATAGTAAAACACATATAATCTTAACGATAGTGGAAATGTTGGTGTGGGAGCAAAGAGATTTGTAAGAACTACAAACCTCAACACTCACAAATGTTAGGGTGTGTGTGCAAGAAAACAGCCTTTTCAGTGGTTATCATTAAGCCCTCTGGTTTATAAATCCAAGAAATTATACCAGGAGAAGAGAAATGGGTTTTCTTTGGTTATACAACTAAGAAGTTGGGTTCTCAGCTGGATTAGACATTATCTGTAAGCACTGTTTTTAGTGGTCATGCAATTTACTTTTTTCTTCATCTTTTTTTTTCTAATTCACAGACCTATCTCTGTAAGAAGAAAGGAATAATTCAGTGACTGGAATTCAGTGGTACTTGTTTCAAAAAGTAGAAATTGGATGCAAGCAGTTAGCTAGCATTCAGCTCCAGAGAGAGATCGATTCTAATAAATACTTAAAATGCCTGCATCTAAAATGAAAAAGAAAGCTATTTCTAGTACATATATATTTGGTAATATAAAACTTTGTCTTTGATGGTATTTTGTGAACGTTTATGCTATTGTGTCATTAGAATGAAAACACATAGGAAAACTAATTCCTTCTACCCTCCAGTTACAGGAAGTGATTCAATCAAATATGTAATGGTTTATATCTTAGTGTTTATATCTTTGTATTTTAAATGAAAACCACACAGTGAAATTCAGTTGAAGCAGGTTTGTTTTTGATTATTTTTGTGTTTATTTTGTTTTGTTTTTGCTATTTATTAAAAGCCATGGTCTACGTCTATAAGGCCTCCAACATGGTGCCACATTCAAGTCTGAAAGTGCAACATCACTTTGTTCCTTGGAGAAGGCAGAAGGCAGTCTTTTTTGACCTTTACAGAATTTTTAGAAGATTGGGCGTTTGGGCTTCTTCCATTCATGATAAGAGAGGTGGTAAGCTGACAGAAACAATTTCTTTTTATTTACTGGCCACTACAGTTGTAAAATATGGCAGGCACAAGTCTCCCATAAATCAGTTCACCTTAGATGAATGTGCCTTGAAAGAGGCATTCTGCCAAGGTTGCCTCATCCCAGACACATCTCTCTGCATAACTCTTGCCCTGCCTTTGCCAGCCTTTCTGAATTCATTTTAGTTTTAATTCTGAATAATCCTCAATCAGAAGGTGTAAATACAGGCTCCGAGCTCTTAGGATGGAAAGGACTCAGCGTGTGTGCACATATATATATACATATATATGTGTGTGTGTGTGTGTGTGTGTGTGTGTGCTGTATCGCTGTATCATCTCTAACAGGACTCTTTCTCCTTATAAACATCAGGCAAATTATAAAACTCTCTGTAATGAATGGATTCTGAAAATTAATCTTCCAAAGCAGGTGTTGTTTGATCTAGTGATTTTAAACTCCTTTTAAAGATGGCATCACTTTCTGTTGTTTGCTGGTGTTAATGTGTGCTCATTCTCAGGTTCCCGGTCACCCCCAGTACAAGAAGATGGTCGTTAGGATTTTACTTTAATAGATCAGAGTCTATTCTATTACTTGACAATTCAGCCACTGCTCCCCAAAACTATATGGCCTTACTACAAATGGAAATCCACAGTGACGAGGAACTGGGGAAGAGCAAAATATATACCTAGATGTACCCCATTATATTACAGATGAAAAGGAGACATTAAAAAGACAGAAGGTAAAATTAACAACTGAGTATATGTGTGTTGGAATGTGCTGGTTTTGTACAGTCGGTTGGGAGGCAGCATGCTTGTAGGGGGAAAGGGGTGTTGGGGACCTGCTTATCTTGGACTTTTTTCAGTGTTTGCGTCTCAGACACTGAGCTACAGTGTTTTCCACAGAGCTGGCAGCTCATAGAGAACATGCTCGTTGACTCTTAATTCTTTTGGCTTTTAGTTTCCTAAAGCTTGACTGAGGCTTCTGTTGCACAATATGGAGACTATGAAAAATGCATACAATAACACAAGAAGCAACAGACCGGAAAAATTGGCTTATGCAGGCAGGATTATGCTTGCACTTTTCCTGGCTCACACATGCCGCTTCTCAGCTACTTCTTGATGTAGTTTTAGGACGATTTTTGTAAAGGGGGCATCGGCGGAATGGCAAGTGTTTTGATTCAGAGTCACACCGGAGATATGTGGTTAGTATTTGGCATGGTCAGCCTCTTATCTGAGAATCACTTATTCAACAGCGTTTATTCAAAGGACACTGTGTGTCAGATAATGTGGGAACTAGAGATATGTTTACATAACACAAACAACAACTCTTGCCTGCTGCCTTTAATTTAAAATGTTACAGAAAGAAAATATAAAAATAAGTGAAATAAATATGTGCTTTATTAAGTGAAGTGAGTTTTACAAGACAATGAAAGCAGCTGGGGCTTAAGGAGAGAGTAAAGAGATAGATTCCAGCATTGGCTAAGACCTGAGGACTTTAGGATTTCCGATTAGTATTTGGTTCATTTGTATAATTCTAGAATAATGCAATGAGGCCTGAAGTAGAAGACTCTAGATTACCTGGTATCCTAGGTTGGGTCAATTGGATCTGCCTGGGAAGCGGGAACCTCAGTTGAAGAATTGCCTCTATAAGAGTGGCCTGCAGCACTGTGGACAGCGCTGTCCCTGGCAAGGTGGACCTTGGTGGTGCAAGTAGCTGAGAAAGTTTGAAGAGAGCCAGTAGTTAGCATCCCTCCTCTGAGCCAAAAACAAGCAAACAAACAAACAGAATAACAACTTTCCTTTCCGAGTTGTCCTTTGATGGTGTTTATCGCAACAAGAGAAAACAAAATAGAACTTCTTGCCTAAGCAAGTGCTTCAACAGTTTCCTCCAACTGTTGGTCTCATGAGTGCTGCATGTGATGGTTTATTTGCAGTGGTGGTATCTGCTCCCCATCTCCCCATCTCCTGCCTGCTTCCATTTCATTTCAGAGTGTTCATTTCTCATTTTCTCAAACAGTCTATGGATTCCATTAGATAAGTTTGTAGCCCGTATTACTTCAGAGATTAAAAATACATAATGTAGCTATGACTACTCGGTTTTCTTCTATTTTCGAACTATCTACAACACTTTCTGGCATACAGTGGACATTCAGTAAACAGTTACTTGAGGTGGATAGAATGGGAGAGCTAATTCCTGCAGTATGTTCCCAGCACTTGGACAGTAAAGACAAGAGATTCAGTAGTTCAAGATTAACCTGGGCTAAACAGAGTTCAGAGCCATACTAGGCTGTGTGTGACCCTGCTCCCCAACAAAGGTATACCTTCTAGGATGAATACCTGTTCTTGATGATTTGAATTACATACACTCCAGTGTAATGGTGTAATAAAATGAAAATGAAAATAACACTGTTTTCCAAAACTAAAATCATTGGAAAAATGATATAACGTGAGATAATATTGAAAGCTCAGTGTACCCATCTGAGAATGTGACACATGCTTCTGCTGCAGGTGGTCAGACTGTGCTAGACTGACTCATCCTGTGGTCCCCAGATGGTCAGCTGGAGCCCAGTGATGCTCCAGCACAGAGAAGCAAATGCTGTAATTGAATTGACCTTGCAGGCGTCCCCTCAGGACCTGCTGTCTTTGCCCTGGGTTCCTTGACCTGAGGTTTTGTTTCCAAGCATGGAAACCTCTACAGATGCAACTTCATTCCACACTTTGAAGTGTCAAAAGATTAGCCTCCCTACCCCCCTATCTCTTTTTCTTTCAGTATGGAGCATCATGGGAATGAAACAACAGTTTTTATCAGTCTTATGATAGTGCTTTCTAACATGGAAATAGGGGGGAATATCGTTTGAGCAGTTTAGGAAAATGTTTTGTTTTTTTTTTTTTTTTTGCTTTGCTTTGCTTTTCCCCACTAACATACTACTGTTTCAAAACTGAGTTTTATAGAATACTGCTTTAAAACACAAACTAATCCATGGATGAAGATGGTCCCAATGAGATATATTTCATTTCTCTGTGATTTTATTTTAGAATGAATGAGTATTAGCATCAAAAAGTCCATATTTCAGAATGTAAGCAGGAGGAGGTTTAAAAGGGAGAACTGAGTCACTGAGTCAGAAGAATTAAGGCAGTGTTTTTGTTTGTTTGTTTGTTTTGTTGTTGTTGTTGTTGTTTAACTCCTCAAGTAAGATTTAGTAAAATATAACGTTAGGCCTTACTGGGAACTCATATGAATGCTTTTCAATTTCCCAGGTTTCTTTTGCCATTAGATTAAAGGGAAAAAAGCTACAGACTCCATGAAATCCTGCAAAGAGGTTGAAAACAGTCGACCTCCCCTGTAGGCCAAGCAGAACTCTTTCATCCTGAGGCAATTTGGCTCCGGGGCTGCAGAATCCTTCTAGCCCTCCTGGAAAGCTACTGCGCTGAACTGAAAAGCATTGGTTCTGCCTTTTATTTCTTGGCCTTGCCACAATTCAGCCTTGGGGCAAACACATCATAGTCTGCTCAGAGGTTTTGCCCTGAACTGTGGTTTCTTCTGGAAAATTTAGTGTGAAAATAATCTCAGCCAGATGTTTCTTCCCAGTCACAAACTTATTTTATTTTGACTTTATTTAGTACTATTCTATATGAGTGTGATGGATAAGTGTGAATACCAACACATGTTCTACTGTGTACATGTAAAAGTCAGAGGAGAGTCAGTTTTTCCCTTCCATTTTGATTTCTAAGGGGTTGAACTCAGGCAGTCAGGTACTCTGATTCAGTGAACCATCAGCCATGTTCAGTTTATGTATCTAGACTGCGTCGAAGAAAATGGCAGCTCAGAATGTGTGTGTGTGTGTGTGTGTGTGTGTCTGTGTATCTATGTCTGTGTTGGTGCATATCTATGTGTGTGTTGGTGTGTCTATGTTTGTGTGCATTATATGTGTATGCATGCACATTTATGCACATACTTCTAAGAACAGAGTCAGTCTATCAAAGTGGCTGTTTATATTTTATTGTTTATATTTTATTGAGTAGTCTTTCAATGGCCTGGATCTTGCTGCTTTAGCAAAGCATACTGTCCAGTGAGGCCCGGGGTTCTCATTTTCTCTTTCTCCAGTGCAGAAATTGTAATTATGCATCAACATATCCTGTTGGTTGTTGTTGTTTGTTTGTTTGATTGATTGATTGATTCTGGGGAACAAACTTTGGTCCTCATACTTGAATAGCTATCACTTTAGCAACTGAACCCTCTCCTGAGCCTCTATTATGGTTTGTTTTAAAATACTTTTTTGCCAATCTACATACCTTTCCACCTTCCATGCCTTCCCCTCTCCTGTCTCCCTGCTTTTCTCTTCCTATACTTACAAATGCTGAAATGAGCTGTTATCTGGTGCAGGGATTGAAGCACTGTCATCCAGGCTCTTCAGAAGCAGGGAGGAAGTAATCCACAGATGGAACAAGTACCTATAAATTGAGATCAAATAAGTCTTGAGATTTTCTATTCAAAGACAAGAAAACAAGTAGATGACAGAAGTGAGCATCAAAAACACTAAGAGATATAATTCTCTAAGGATTTCTGCAAATCACTTATTTTTGTTTGCATTGAGGAGGGAGGCATGCCCCTAGACACATGTTGATGTCAGACAGCAACATTTAGGAACCAGTTGTTTCCTTCTAGTGTCGTCTGGACTAATAAATTCAGGTCAGGTCAAGCTGAATTTATTAGGCAAGCAGGCAAACCCACTGCGGCATCTCTCAAATCCGTGATGCAAGACTTTAAAGAAATACATATGGGTGCAAATGTAAATGAGTGAAATTTAATAAAATTGACCTTCCCTGAGGTGACAGATCTGAGAGAAATTCCACAGTTGGTATAAAGCTTGTAAAACAACAAATCCAGCTGCCATTTAGAAGGTAACAAATGTCAAGGGAGCAATGAAAACCCCAAAACTCTTCACTGTGTACTAGGAATTTAACCATAAAACTTGACCATATACCAGTAGGAATGGTGCAAGCAGATAGAATTTATTCAAATGTGAGTCTCCAGTAATAATTGAGTAAAGTATTCCTGGAGATGTATTCCTTCTAACTTTTTTTTTCTAGTAGTTGGCTTCGTGGGGATATTCCAGTTTATACCAATATCACACAACCTCTGTCGGTTACCATGGTCCAAGCCCAGCTAAAGCTAGGCTTAGCAGAAATAAATAATACATCTCATGATAAGGATGAGGGTTTTTTTTAACAATATAACCACATGTAGTGGTGTTAGAACCATAAGAATGTTTTCTTTTGGAAACAGATGAGTGCATTTTTTTTTCAAACAAAAACATTGAAAGTTAATATACTGTCCTTAGATTAATGGTTTTCAGAGGTATTTTAGTTGTACCAACTTGAGAGAGAATTGGAAAGTGTTTTATTTTTGCTTTTGATTTTTAGCATAAAGTTGACGGGGCCCAGACAAGCTGGTGAAATTGCTAGTGTATAGAACACCTTGAGAACAGAGTTGTTTTTTTTATTAAATAATGATGATGTTAGAGACTTAAAGCTAACATCCACAAGTGGGAGAAAACATTTGGCAGTTTTCTTATTGCTCACTACTCATCCCAAGGCTCAGGGACAATTGGGGAAGAAGACATAGAATGATTTTAAGAGTCAGAGGTGGTGAGTGTCTACAAGGAAATTGTTTTCCAGACATAGCAGTGAAGCTACACATATGAACTCACAGAGGTTTTGGTAGCAAACAATAAGCCTGAACCAGCTCTGAAGACAAAAATCTTATCATGGAGAGGATAGGTGGGCACAAAGCCTCATCCATGGGGGAAGAGATTTTGACAACTAGAGCAGTAAGAGAGAGGTGGCCAGTTTCATTTAACTTTGTAGTCTCTGAAAAGTTATCTATGTTTCAACTATTCTCCAAAGATGGTCACACATCTATGAACATATGGGCTGCACAAACTAGACTTGATAGAGTTGAGAGAGAAAAGAGGAAGAAGGAGGAAGAGGAGGAAACAAATTTGAATAAGGAAATAAGGAAGTGAGTAGATCTGGAAGAAGTTGGGGAATGGGGTGGATTTGATTAAAAAAAAGAAAGAAAAAAATATATATCCAATGAACAAAATTCTTAAAGAACTAAATAAATAGTAATAAAAACCAAAAGAAAAAAGAAAAAAAGCGATCTCACACTAGTGATGCATCACACTGTGATGCAGATAAATATTTTCATTTTTCTGAGTCCGTTTTTCCCAACATTCTTGTAAGAATGATGTAAGAATGAAATGATGTTGATGGAGGGTACCCAAAAGAAATGTTGTGGTACAACTTTGTCATCTGTTGGTGGTTGTGTTCTGACATATCATGAGATACATGGTTGGACATGACTGACACGTGGATAAATTATGGAGAGTGCTGTTCTGAATACGTGTTAGCTAAAATGTAAAGTGAGCATAAACCTCATGAAGTAGATTTTAACAAGGCCTTCGGCATACAATGAATTTCAAGTTAAAAGTAGCTTTCAATTGCATTGTGTAGATTGAAAAAATAATTTATTTATGGGTTTTATTAAATTATGATTTAGTTCCTGTATTGGAACAAGACTAGAATTTTTCATAAAATACTTCCATCTATCTCCTATCCCAGGTTGTTTCTCATAAAGTGTGTGTAGACAATTTAGGTCAATATAGAGTGTCAAATGTTGTTACATCATCTTTAGCAGGTAAATTTATGTTTCATATATTGAAGAGAATGTTAGCAGTTTTCTAGAAATTGTTCTGTTGTTTTTCAAAATACCTTTTATCATCTCATATTGAAATGTTATTTGAGCACGTGTAGTGTTTCACTTTAATCGTGGCTCTAGAGAAGCAGAAGCAGGCAGATCTCTATGAGTTAGAAGCTAGCTCCTTTACAGAGATGAAGGCCATCCAATGCTGCATAGTAAGACTTTGTCACACACAGAAAACTGAACAACAAAACCTTTACTTTAATGGCTCTCAACTTTCCTAGTGACGTGACTTTTTAATGCAATTTCTTATGTTGTGATGGTACCTAGTCATAAAATTATTTTTATTGCTACTTCATAACTGTAATTTTGCTACTTGTATTAATCATAATATAAATGCCTGTGTTTTCCGATGGTATTAAGCCACCTCTATGAAAGGATCATTCAGCCCCCAAAGGGGTAGCAATCCGTAGGATGGGAATCACTGCTTTATTTGAAGTTGTTGAAGGGAAGAAAAAAAATGAAAAAGAAAGAAGAAAAATACTTTTAAAAATGTCTCCCTCTTACCCCCAAGGTGGTTGAAATAGTCAGAAGCAAATACAATTATGTAACAGTAATTACTGAGTCATAAACACATACCATCAGGGACAGGGGCAGCCACCATCTGGAGAAGGAAGCCTTGACAAGGAAGAGAGTCAGACTTTTGATCCTGGGGCCCTGGGGGAGGGAGGCACTTACAGTCTCCCTCACCTTGACTGTACAGAGTTAATCAAGTGAAACCGTGTGGAGAATTGGGTTTGGAAATGCCCAGAAAATGACTCATCACAGCTGCAATATCATTGGTGACTCATGCAAACATTAAGCCTAGCCATTCTCTCTAGTCATAATTCCAGAGTCTTCCTCAAACTCCTGAGTCAGAGAAATCTGGGGGAGTTTAGAGTAGAAAAGTTTGGGTTGTTTGATTAGTGATTCTTTAACTTGATTGCAGGTCTTCTGTCATCTGGGTGGCCGTATTCTCTTCAAATGCATATGTTGAAATTCAGTCCCATTTGTGATAGCTACTATGGATCAGTACTCCCATCAATAACACATGATCTCCCACTCTGTCTAGCTTCCTGCCTCTCTGCTTTTCTGTGTGTCTCTCTGTCCCTGTCTCTTTCTCTGTTGCTCTGTGTCTCTGCCTGTCTCTGTCTCTTTCCTCCCTCTCTCTCTCTCTTACACACAGGCATAGGCACACACTCTCTTGCACACACACACACACACACACACACACTCATTAAGTAATATAATGAAAAGATGTACCAAATAGACCCTGGAATATTAGACCTAGAATCTTTTTACTTCCCACTGCCTAGAGCTTAAGCCAACAATTCATGATGTATTTGGTAAAGCAGCAATGAATTAGCTGGGGCAATGCAAAAACCTCTTGGTGGTTTGTTGGAGGGGTTAGGTTTAATACACCAGTAAAGCTATTTCCTCTGTCCTACAGCTACCTTCATTTCATGGCTCTCAATGCAGATGACAGCATGACTGTTATGTAACTCCAAATGATTCTGTTGGGAAGCAACCTAGTTCATGGCTAACCTAGGAATCATAAAAGTTACAAAGCAGAACAAAAGAGGTGGCACTCGCTTGCTTTTTCTCCTCTTGTTCTTATTCTGATTGCATTCTTCTTCTTCTTCTTCTTCTTCTTCTTCTTCTTCTTCTTCTTCTTCTTCTTCTTCTTCTTCTTCTTCTTCTTCCTCCTCCTCTTCCTCTTCCTCTTCCTCTTCTTCTTCTTCTTCATTTCTTCTTCTTCTTTTTCTTCTGTTTCTTCTTCTTTACTCCCTTGTGAATCTTGTTAACATGGAATACCAAATTCTAGACTAGTGTATAACATTGGTTAACTACCTGTTCACTTTAACTGTTACCAGACCTCACATTTGGGCCTGGTGTCCTCAGGTTTTTGGCCTCTTGTTCAGGTAATTGAAGCAAAAGCACAGTCAGGTTTCAAATAGCAAATGTTTTTTTTCCTAAGATTTATTTTTATTTATATTTGTACGAGTGTTTTGCTTGGAAGAATGTATGCTGGGAACAGTCCCTAAATTGTCTGTAAAAGCAGCAAGTGCTCTTATCCCCTGAGCCATCTCCAGCCTTAAGGAAATATTATTTAAAGCAGAACAATATAAAAGATCAGAATATGCATGATGGAGCAGGAATCCACGCAAGTAATGACAGTCAGGGGCCCTGATTATTCTTCTGGACTTCTTTGGTGGAATTCAAGAGACAGGAGAATTTGGTTTTTTAGATATACAAATGCAATGGTTCTTTGTTTTGATTAGGATGATTATTTATTTTGCAATTGGATTAGGTAAACATTTTCTCATTGCCTGAGTTTCTTCCTATATGAATCTGGTTTAAATCATGTGCACAACCAATTATGAATAGACATAAAATGGTAAATAAGGAATTCACCCTAAACATACATTGAGGACTTAGTTTTGCCTTATTTAACATGCTCTTCTGTCAAGAGCCATTAAGTTATAGGAATTCAGTAGGCATGTGGGCTTTTTGGCAGTTAATCTGGTATTTTGCAAGGTCTATACCATGATACACCCCCAGAATTGCTTTTAGCCTCTAGCATGATGTCAACAGCCATTGATTGGGAAAGTTCAATAGGCATGTGGACTTTCTGGAAGGGATCCAGTATATTGCAAGGTCAGTATCAGGATACAGCCAGAATTGTTTCCAACCTCTGACAACTCAATCATTTCTGCAATGCTGCATCTCTCTAAATTATGGCATGGTGTGACCAGTCACTTTCTGGGTATTTACCCACTCTAACTGAACAAACTTCTTATGGGATATTATTGAAGATGTGCTGCTGTTCTGGTGAAATAATTTCTGATTATGGAATTTCTGATTTGATTCAAAGAATTTTAGAAAGTTTACAGCTGCAGTAAATACTTCTGTGGACCTCCAGATGCCTCACTATGAGACAGGCTTGAGATAGATTTATGGCTTCAGATAAGGCCTTAACTCATGAATCCTGGTATACACCGTAAGTATAGGTGAGTTGATTTAAGATTCCCATGAACGCAAAATATAATGGGGCTACCTAGAAATGTCTAAATAAAATACAGACCTTAATGTCAAAATATACAAACTGTTCCATTGTAATTCCTTATACCTTGTCAGCTTAATTCATAATACTCTGTAATTCTAAATTTACTTTGTTTATCATAATGAAAAACAAATAAAATTATTGTCCTGAACTCAATACAATCAAAGAGATAACCAGAAAATGTGTAGCCAGGTCAGCCTTAATTGAGAAGACAGATGTTCTTGTAACTTCCTGGACCTTGTTAACCTTTAGGTTTTGCCAACCTTTGTCATTCTGAACCGTCTATGGACTTTTGTAATGGATACATTGATAAGAAATGTTTAGTTTTAAACACATAACCTGCTGCATTTTCAAATTAATCTGTTTTGTGATTAATTATTCTTTCGACTATGAGGTAATCCCTTTTCTGTCATCTCAGGAATATAAGAGCTCTGACCGACAATAAATTAGAGTTGAATACCACTGGAATTTGCTTCATTCATGAATTGTACAGATGTAAATGTGTATGTAGATATGTATTTACATATGTGTTTGTATGCAAATATGCCCATATGTGTATTTTTTGTACATATGTTACATGAGGGTATGTTAATTGTCTTTATGTACACCTATTGAATATATGTGTAAATATGTGCATGTCTATGTGTGTGTCTGATTGCCTTTGTGTCCATATGTATGTGTTGGCTCATACTAAGGAGCTGGAGCTGGCAGCTTGAAATTGCTGCAGTTTCTGCACAGGAGACACTAGCTAAAACCAATATCAACATCATATCTAACTTTGGGAGAAATTGAAATTTTAACTTCATCCACCTTTTCTTCTTAAATACTTGTGTGTGTGTGAGTGGTCTATTTTTTTTTTGTTCTTTATTAATTACACTTTATTCACTTTGTATTCCCCCTGTGATTCCCTCCCTCCTCCCATCCCAATCTCTCCTTCCCTCCACCCTCTGCATGCATGCCCCTCCCCAAGTCCACTGATAGGGGAGATCTTCTTTTCCTTCCTTCTGATCCTAGTCAATTAGGTCTCATCAGGAGTGGCTGCACTGTCTTCTGTGTGTGTGGCCTGGTAATGTTGCTTCCCCCTCAGGGGGAGGTAATTAAAGAGCAGGTCAATCAGTTCATGTCAGAGGCAGTCTCTGTTCCTATTACAATGGAATGCACTTGGATACTTAACTGCCATGGGCTACATCTGTGCAGGGGTCTTAGGTTATCTCCATGCATAGTCCATGGTTGGAGTATCAGTTTATGATACTTCAGGGGTCAGTATCTGACCCCTGTGCTCAGATTTTTTGGTTCTGTTGCTCTCCTTTTGGAGTTCCTGTCCTCTCCAGATCTTACTGTTTCAGCAAAGTGGCTGGATACAAAATTTAACTCAAAAAAATCAGTAGCCCTCCTGTATACAAAAGACAAAAGGGCTGGCTGAGAAAGAAATTAGGGAAGCATCACCCTTCATAATAGCCACAAAGGACATAAAGTATCTTGGTGTGAACCTAACCAAGCAAATCAAAGACTTGTATGAAAAAAATTTCCAGTCTCTGAAGAAAGAATTAGAAGAAGATATCAGAAGCTGGAAAGATCTCCCATGTTTATGGCTTGGCAGGATTAACATAGTAAAAATGGCCATCTTACCAAAAGCAATCTACAGATTCAATGTAATTCCCATCAAATTACCAACACAATTCTTTACAGACCTTGAAAGAAAAATTCTCACCTTCATATGGAACAGCAAGAAACTCAGAATGGCTAAAACAATTCTCTACAGTAAAAGATCTTCTGGAGGTATCTCCATCCCTGACCTCAAGCTGTACTATAGAGCAACAATACCGAAAACTGAATGGTACTGGCATAGAAACTGACTGGTGGAGTGGTCTATTTTTTAATCTCTCTTTTATTTCTTGTTTTCCTGTAAATTCACTAGTAAGTTAATATATTCATGGCTCTGCCATCCATCAGCAGGCATACTTTAGCCTAACAGTGATCTTTGCAAACAGACCTATCTACACATCAAAGAGCCTCCTTTACAACCTAAAACCAGCCCTGGTTGAAGGGGAAAAATGGTCAGTTTAAGTTTTCCTCCTTTGCAGCAATACAGCCAATCCCTAGTCCTAGAAAAGGAACCCTGGGCTCTCTCCTTCCAACATTTTCATTTTGTTTCAATCCTGATCCCTGGCCTGAGCCATCAGACTGACAACCCAAGACATAGAGTGAAAAACCTCAGAGATAAAGTGAATGCTGGACTTTGAATCCCATCTCAGATTCTACCCCCTAACCTCACCAAAGCAGAGAGACTTTGGTGTTCCCTAAATCAGTTTAGACTGGATCAGCAGTACTGTACTTGGACCAAGATGTAGTTAAAATATGTTTGACTAAGATTGATGGTCATTAAGGAGATAATAAATTTATGATGTTGTTCATAGGGAGTTAGAAGTTTAGCCCACTGGAAAGTGGGAGTCTGAGGTTGCTAAAAGCATTTGAAGAGGATTGTGTTGTTTAATATGTGCAGCTAAAGGGGCTAGGCTGCTAATATTATACATTATTAGAAAAGTCATGCATAACCCAAACCAAGTAGATTTCCAGCTTACTGACCTATTTGCTATGCCTGTCTGCCTCACAGTGTCTTAATTGTCTTTACCTTGGTTAATCCATTTAATTCAACTCACATTTCTGGAGCAAACATTGTGCTGCCTGGTATGAATAGACTTAGTCTGCACAAAGGGCTTCATTAACTTGCTTCATGGACTCTCCTACACTTTAATCTCAGATTCCTGAAGTTAGACAAGCAGAGCATGGCACTGATAGAAATGTCTAGTGGTTCCTAGCACCATATGACACTAGACTCTCATTGCAAGCTTAAAAAAAAAAAATCAGATTATGTCAGAGGCAGTCCCTCCCCCTGAGTTGGAGGCAGCCTTACCAGGCCACAGAAGATGACAATGCAGCCACTCCTGATGAGATCTGATAGACTAAGATCAGAAGGAAGGTGAAGAGGACCTCCCCTATCAGTGAACTTGGGGAGGGGCATGCGTGAAGAAGTGGGAGGGAGGGTGGGATCAGGAAGGGAGGAGGGAGGAGCTTATGGGGCGATACAAAGTGAATAAAGTGTAATTAATAAAATAAAATTAAATTAAAAAATAAAGATCTTTCTTAGAACAAATAAAATCGTGCTTCTAATTTTAATGGTGAGTAGTTGTCAAAAAAACAGAGTAATTTATTGCTCAGATAACGATCCTTAGCATTCACAAAATTTCACTAACATTAATTTAAAAAGTCCTAGGATAAAAGCAGTTTGTGACTAAGAAACTTACCCTCATTTTAAAGGTATTCATAGCTCTACAAAGAAATTGGAGTGAACAGGAAGAATCTAAAAACAGAAGGAAGTGTTTGTGAATGCTGTTTCCTAGCAGGCAAATATATTTTCTGTAGTAGAATAGGTTAGCCATTCTGAATCTATTGTGCACATATCCTGGGATTGAATAATTAGATGTTGGGTGAAGCGAGCCACCTTTTTTTCTGTTGCATTAAGAGTTTATATGTAAGTAATCAGACAATCACTAGCATGAGCCACTTGATAGCCTTCACTTGGTGGTATCAAAATAGTGCCCTGGTACTGTTCTAATATTATCCAACAAAGAAAAGGACCAGGACTGCTCAGGTGTAAGGTTAGAACAGAGAATATGCATGCTAAGAATGCTGCCACAAACATTACAGTTGTATAAAAGTGAGATACAGAATCCAACTAAAAAGATGCTCAGTGATCAAAGCTGGAACAATTTGAGAAGTAAAATAAACATCAGAGCATTAGAGAATAGCCAAAAGCATTTAGCAACATTCATAAGTTTGTACAAGTATAAATAGAAAATTAAATAAAATGAGAAGAATGAACAGAGCTTTAAAGTAGAATTGTCTTCAAATAAGTTGTGCAATAGATACTACTGCACTTGGGGAGACATGAACAAACATTTACACACTCTCCATAGGGAAGCAATGACAGACCAGAGTACAGAGACAATCAAGGTCTAACACGGTAATGTAGCAAGATTTATTATGATTACTTACAGAAATATAGGTGTGAGCTACGTGCAAGAGCAGAAATAACTGTAAGACAAGTGGCATCTCCAAGGACCACCCCAGCATGGGTGGCACAAAAAGCAAGCAAGCAAACAAACAAACAAGAAGCCTGGAACCTGGAACACACTGGGAGCCTGCAAGCTGCTCATCAGGTGGGAGAGTGTAATTTCCAGGGAGTTCAGTTAGTTTGAGCTCCTTCCAGCAGCCATTTTTACTGAAAAAATTTAGAGAATGTGAGCCTGAATGCAAAAACAAAACAAAACAAACAAACAAACAAAAATGCTGTGAAACATTGTCTTAATGTCCATAACAACTGCAAACATCATTGTGGAATGGGGTATGGAATTATGCTCTGGAGAAAATTTAAATCTCCAGAATCACTATGTTTCAAAAGTGTCAATTGAAAAAAAAATGAAGTCCTGTTTTCTTATAGAAATTATGTGTGGCAATCTTTGTTTTGTTTCTATGTGGAAAATTTGTTCTGATTATGTAGCAGTTGCAGAGGACAGTCAGCAATTAAAAGAATAATCATAAGCCTTCAAGACTATCCAGTCCCATGGACCATGCATGGAGATAACCTAGAACCCCTGCACAGATGTAGCCCATAGACTCAGTCTCCAAGTGGGTTCCCTTGTAAGGGGATCAGGGGCTGTCTCTGACATGAACTCAGGGGCTGGCTCTTTGGTCACTGCCCACTGAGGGAGGAGCAGCCTTATCAGGCCACATAAGAAGACAATGCAGCCAGTCCAGATGAGACCTGATAGACTAGGGTCAGATGGAAAGGAAGGAGGACCTCCCTTATCAGTTGACTTGGAGAGGGGCATGGGAGGAGATGAGGGTGAGAGGGTGGAATTGGGAAGGAATGAGGGAGGGGGCTACAGCTGGGATACTAAGAAAATTAAAATTAAAAAAAGATTATCCAAGGGTTCTCATGTGTCCCATATTTCTTTGGAGGCTTCCTTAATTATGGGGGTTAAAGTAGAGAAGAATATATTTCCCTGATTGACTCTGCTGTTAACAGAGTTCTCCCAAGTTTCCAGTTTGTGTTTGTGTATGTGAATGTGTTTAAATGGGATCTTGATGCTAAGAAGATGTTTAAACCATCAAATTAGTTTAGCTTCTTCGTAGTAGTTCAAGTATCTGAAGCCCCTCCAGAAATCAAAGATATACTATTTTGGTTCCCAGCTCCATGTTCTGCAATCTCCTCTTGATGCATTTCAGTATGGCATAAAAATAAATCTGGTCCTTTTGTTGGTTCCAGCAGAAAAACCTTCTTACTATGTTATTTTCCTATGTATGTTTGTTATGAACATGCAAATGTCTGCCTTCTCTCCTTTAGAAGTACTTCCATCTTCCATTGAAACAAGACTCCAGCTTCCCAGACTTCTAGTGTAGACTCAGAACTGTGATCTTCCAGGGGATTTATAGGCCTTTAGTATCAGTCTCCTAAAGTGAAAGCCTGGTGAATAGATTCCCATGTACATTTTGTTTTAATGCTCTTTCTCTTAAGAGCCCTTCCAAAATAAGGGAAATGCATTCTTCTCTGCAAGGAAAAATGATTTTGAATTTTTCTTTGTTTGTCTGCATGTATGTGTATGTGCATGAGTTTCACACAAATTCTTGTAGTGGTCATCAAAGATGGTAGTGAGCTACCATGTGGGTGCTGGGAACCAAATGCAACTACCCCCGAAGGACAGTAAATAATTTTAACCACTGTGGTATCTCTCCAGCCCAAAGGAAAGTCTTTTAAACCCTTCTCTTTTTGTGGCTATTCAGGCCAGGCATAAGCAAAATGTTTTTCTTATTTTGTTTAGCAAAAATGTCACACTATTGCTAAAAGCTCTTTTGCAAACAGCCTGTTAAAAAAGATTAGCTCATAAACACTAAAAAGGTTGAAGAAAGTGAACTCCAACAAGATATGTCATGTCTTTACCTTCTAGTGTCTCCATGACAGTCACTGAAATCATTTTTAGTTCAATGAGGCTTGCTTCCGGAAGATTTAGTGCTAGAGAAAATGAACGCATAAACATAGCCATACTTTAATGTAACCAGTCTTGAATATAGTAGAGCAGGAAAAAATAAAAACATGCTAAATTTTCATCTAAAAGTCTGCTGTAAGGTGGAGCTAGCATACAGGACATAGCCCTGACCTGACCTAGCTATATATTTTTTTAAAAACTTCCCAAGTGTCAATTCCTCTTAGTCATCAACTCAGTATTTTACAGGCTAATACCAGAGAATTTATTAAAAATCAAGAGAGAGCTGCAATAATGTCTCTGAAAAAAAAATTTTAAAGATATTTTTAACTCCTAGGTAGGGGAAAAAGAAACCACTGGACACATTTTGTTGAAAAATTTACTAAATGTTAATCAACGTGAGTAGAGTTTTAACCAAGGAGTAAAAATTACAAGGAGATTACAGAGCAAAAGCTGCATTTTGCTGATTAGGAAATTAATACACATGGACGCATTCATGCCTGCATGCACACACAGACACACACGCACACACACACACACACACACAAACAACACACACACAGGCTTTCCAGATAACTGAATTTTGTAACCTTATGGATGATTTTTGTTCTCATTTTTCTTTTCTCATTTTACTTTATTTTGTGTATGAGTATTTTGCATGCTTATATGAATGTTTACCACACACATTCAGTGTCCGTGGAGGCTGAGAGAAGGCTTCAAGAATCCCTGGATGCCGGAGTCATAGTGGTTGACAGCTGCCTGCCTGACATGGATGCTGGGAACTTAATGTAGGTCCTCTGAAAGAGCAATAGGAGCCTTTCTTTCTTTCTTTTTTTTTTTTTTTTCAATGCAGTTTATTCAGGAACCTTGAACAATCATCTGACCCTGGGTAAAGCCAGCCCACTTTAAATAGAGCCTTTCTTGCTGACTGACATTTCTCTGTCTCTGGAACTACTTCTACTTTTTAATACAAATAACTGTGGAAGGACATGTGCATCTCTCTCTGAACAGAAAACTCTAAATGTGCTTGTATCATTAATGCAAACAATGATCTTTATGTTAGCAAAAGCCTTTTTTGTCCCAGTGTTTCAGTTACTAGTCTACCTTTGTAGCTTGCAAAGAAGTCTGTACTGTTAGGCAAATATTTCATATCTCTGAGCCTTAAAGTTCTCATATATAAAAGGGAAATATATATATGTATATATATATACGTACATATATATGTATCGTAATTTTTTAAGAAAATAAGAGTAAAATTAATCCATGAAATGCAAATCACTTTAGCTATTGATATCCAGCATAAAATATGAGCTATGATTATCCTAGATGATTGTTGAGGTTTGGGGACAGTGAGTTAGTATACAGACTAGTCATATCTATACATCTTCGTCAATACCTGCAATTACATACTTTGCATTTTCCATCATTCCTTATCTCATGTTCTCTCTTCCAATACTTCAAAGCCTACATTTAATTTACTATGCCCTAGAAAACAAGAGAAGATGCTTCCCAGAGTGTGAGACTTAGTAGGCAAGCAAGAAATGTAAGCAAGCATTCGCCTTTCCTATGGGGCTCTAGGTTTCCTATCTCCAAGAGTCTCTACGCTTGTGTTTACTTCATTGCTTCTATTTCTATTTTAGGTCTTGAGCAGTTTTATTCACTTCCTTCACTTGCATGATTATATTTTTCTGTATTTCTTTATTGATTTTCACTACAAAGGTCTCTATCATTCCTGTAGGATTGGATTTAAAGTCATGTTCTTGTGCTATGGCTGTGTTATGATATTCGGGGTTTGTTGTAGTAGAACAGCTGGGTTCTGGGGGTGCAATGTTTCTCTGTGTAGCCTTGGCTGTTCTAGACCAGGCTGGCCATGAGCTCAGAGATCCACCTGCCTCTGCTTCTCAGAGTGCTGGGATTACAGGCTTGTGCCACTGTCCCTGGCTATTGACTGTGTTCTTATGCTGGCCTTTGTCCATCTGTTTGTGTGGTGTTGGCTGGACATTCCTGATGCCTTCAGGCCTATTCCTAGAGGCAGGCATACCTACATGACTGTCAGTAGAACTCAGGGAACAGCATGCTTTTCACCTCTGCTGGCTGTTTCCCAGGTGTCAAAAATTATTTTTATGAAATATAAAACCAACTGTCTCATTTATTTTGACTACATGACTGTTTTAAAAATGAGACTTATAGCCAAACTTTGGGCAGAGAGCAGGGAATCTTATGAAAGAAGGGGAAGATAGTAAGACCTGGAGAGGACAGGAACTCCACAAGGAAAGCAACAGAACCAAAAAATTGGGCCCAGGGGTCTTTTCTGAGACTGATACTCCAACCAATGACCATTCATGGAGGTAACCTAGAACCCCTGTACATAGTTCATGGGAGGTCAGTGTCCAAGTCGGTTCCATAGTAATTGGAACAGGGACTATCTCTGACATGAACTGATTGGCCTGCTCTTTGATCACTTCCCCCTGAGTAGGGAGCAGCCTTACCAGGCTACAGAGGAAGACAATGCAGCCACTCCTGATGAGACCTGATAGACTAGGATCAGAAGGAAGGAGAGGAGGACCTCCCCTATCTGTGGACTGGGGGAAGGGGCATGGGTGAAGAAGGAGAAGGGAGGGTGGAGATGAGGTGAGAGGGAGCGACAGGGGGTATACAAAGTTAATAAACTGTAATTTATAAAAAGAAAAAGAACATAAAGAAAAAAGAAAATGACAATCTAAAGAATGATTTTGACGTATTGAGTAATATTATAATTTATTTTTCTTATCAAATTAATTAGCTACTTTTAGACAAAATAAAAGAATTTTTAATAATTTCACATTTCTTAAAGGCTATTTATTTCTGATTTGTCTGTCTAAAGACAGAATCTCACTCTATAATCCAGCCTGTCCTTGAAATCATTTTGATCATCCTCCCCCAAACTTTGGGGTGTTGTGTAATTCTCTTTTATGCATCTTCTTTTAATTCATAGATGAGAACACACAATTACACCATCTTTGTAAAAGAACTCACATCTCAAAAGGCACTGAACACAATGTTTTCTCACCATGACTCTGAAAATCGTTAACCAGGATCTTATGAATCTGAAAATAACAGATTTTTCTCAAACACAACCTTAATACTTAGTCAACAAGAAAGCAAATGGTTTTCCTTTGTAGTAAGTTTTATTAGTCAGTTTCATAAAAAAAAGGAAAATGTGTATTCATTTGAAATGGTGATAGCAAATATTTTAAATAAAAGACTATTCAGAACCTACCTTTGCAGACATCATCTTTTTCCTTATATTTCAGTCAGATACTGACAACTATTATTTGATAAAAGGCCAGAAAATAATTTTCTTTTAAAGTTATCAGCTTCACACACTGCTTAACGAAACAGTGAAGTAAATTATGTTTCTAAAAAGTGGTAAAAATCTGTTAACACATTTCTACACAGAGATTTAAACTCAGAAAACTTAAACTTATGTCAGGGATTCAATACACATAAACACACACAGACACACGATATTTTCATGGCCTGCCATGGAGATTGCCCTTGCTTTCAAAAGTATTATTTTATATATGTCTTGTTTTTTCTATTAATATTTGCCTTCGCCAAGTTGGGAAATAAGTTTGGCTTGAGCAATTGTGCTCAATGTTCTTTTTGAAATGATAGATGTTTAAGACTACCAAAATCGGAGCTGAAAATTCCATAGCATGCATATAATAGAGATAGAATGTCTATACCATTTGTTCTAGTGTTGGGCAAACAAAACTGTAGTGACAGGAGAAAAAAAAATGACTAAATCTTGAGATATTTTAATTAATTATTTTAAAGTTAAAAATGGAATTATTTGAAAAACTATTCATAATTTACAAGAAATGCCAACAAAAGACTATGTTTTTTTTGCTCCAAGTATCAAAAAGATCTAGATATTTTTAGAAGTACTCTTTATTATCTATTGAAAAAAATATAATTTTCTGTTCATTTAACTATATTTTGGTACCTCTAACAAACAGTATTATTTGAGTGGCTAATATGAATCATTAATATAATCTTTAATTTAATTTTTTTTTTACAAATGTCTTCACTAAAGTTTAAGAGTTCTGGTGGACAAGCTGTCTGCCGCAACCCTTAGTGACCTTCACGAATGCTTGAGATTAAGAATATTCTGTCTTTCAGACAGGGGGTCTAAGAAACACACATCACATTTTTTTTTCTGCCTCTCCTTTGAGTTTGTCTTTCCTCAGTTCCATCTTAACCTTAGTCTTTCTGACTCCAGCTTGGCTACATCATCTTAACCATTCTGTTTCCTGACTAAACCTGGTCTTTGTAGTTTTACTGTTCTGACCTTGACACCAATTCCCCCAGTCATCATACCAAAATCTTGCTATCGGAAATGTCTTCTCCAAATTGGCCATAAATTGTAATCAGGTAATAAATGTCTTATGATTCACCTGTATTTCTGAAGCTTGCCTCCGTAGTTCTCTGGTCCATCAGAAAATGGTTTCTGGTTCACCACAATAAATCCATTTTTCAGACATATTTCAGGGCACACATTTCTGATGAAGTGAGTCCATGATGAAAATATAATTAGCCCTGAATTGTTCAGACTCCCAAATCATTCATAAATATAGAATAGCTGTTTCTACCAGCTCCCTGTCCTCTACCTTTCTGCATCTGAATTGACAGCTACTTTATAATATGCATATGTAACACTTAATATCTGATAACTTTTATTCTTTGGGGCTTAGGGAAAAAGTAGACTCCATTAAATTTTATCTTTGCTTGGCATTCACAAAGACTGGTTTGACTGGCTCTTCCAAGAAGGTCTTCAGCATTCATTCATCTCACTCTTGGTTTGAGAGTGACTAATAAACTCACAACACACACCTTCATTTTCCCCTTGTATTTCATTGTGGGACTTGTGGTTGGCACTGAAATCTACCCAGCTGTCTCCTGACACAAAAGGTCAAATGCATGGTTTGATATGCATTTGATATGCATATCAGACACTGATATGAAGTGTCTGAAATAGAACTCACAGAAATGGTAGAATGCTGTGCTGACAATCACTAGAGGCAGGTGAAAAAAATTTTACTTCGGTATATGCTGAACTTGGCTGTGGAACATAGGCAATCTGTAGAGGTCTGCCATAAAACATTGTAGCCATGCTTCTGCACGCCCTTAGCTGTGCACACAAAGGGCAAATTGCACACTAGGTTTTGTAATAACAGTATAGAAGATACAAAACCTGATTTATAAGAACTCTTAGTTTTCAACAATTTTCTATACATTGATGTAGATATCTGAAGCATAAACAGCTGGAAGAAGTTCAACATAAACATATAGAAAAGAGTCACAAAGGTAACATGTCTCATGTCTGTCACCTTTGAAATGTGAGGGAAATTCTAGTGAGGAATTGTTGAGAAGAAATGTAGATCTTGCTATACTATCCATGCACATCTTCTTGTCTGCTGCTTTACCTGTGTAATATAATGAGTTCCTTCTACAGATAAAGTAGTTGAGAATATTTATCTCCAGGCAAAATTGTATGGGTTTAATTTTATAAAAAAATTATGTACCAGAAAATCTTTTCTCATTCTTCCTCGGGCGCTTTTATAATTGCTATTCAGATAGCATATTCTATTGCTCAGAGACTTAACCCTAAAAGAGTTTCATGTGCCTCTGAATCTATTTTCTATTAATTGGTAAGAAAGCTAACTTAAATTAGTCAAGAAAAAAAAGATCTAGGCAAATATATTGGTGCATTTTAAATTTTAATCTAAAAGGACTAGTTATTAATTGATGGAACAACTGTGTTGTGTCCTATTTGTACTCTTATATCAGGGCAGGTTTGCCCAATTTTCAGTGTTCAGAAGTATAGTCTTGGGTACAAAATGGATGACTTTATGATCTCTCATAACTTGTACTTCAGTTATTTATGTAACAAAGATACAAACATGAGGACATGGAGGATATAAGAAAGTTATACAAAATTCTTACACGAAATTCTTTATATAAGAATGGAGTAATAGTTCATAGTATATATGATTGACAAAAATTAGTATAACCTAAGATATCATGGAGGTAGAGTTTGGACTAACAGATGGCAAGAAATTTGAATGTCAGAAATCATAATCCTTTCAAGAAGAGAAGAAAACTGTATGTAAAAGTTCTGGTCAATTATTGCTGAGTATTTGTGAGACAGGAGGGAGATCTCCTTCATTGGAACAATATATGTAGAACTAAAGTTAAAATTTCAATGAAGAACAAGTCTAAGGGACAATGTTTACGTTCACACAAAACGTCAGAACATTATTCCTGGAACAAACATGGCATGAACAAATGGACCCTGTAAGCTAAATATAGTCATTGCATTAGCAGTGTGGTGTCACCTCTGACATACTCCACATTATTGCCTTTTCAGCTTTGACCAGTGACAGATGGTGGTAGTTGTTTATATTACCATCACCAAGCCTTACAGGTCTTGATGTAATGCTATATTTGGGGTCTCTATTGGTCTCCAGGGTGACATTCTTGTAAGGAGGTATAACATAGAAGCTATGGTCTAGTGTGAAGTTTTTAAGGAGCACATGGCCTTGTTTTTTCCTCTTTATCTCCACTGTCACATGTTGCTTGCAGCAGTGTGCCGCCTCATCATTAACCCAAAATGAACAAGGCCAAATGAGATGGACTGACACTTTAAAAACTATCAAGAAAGAAATATTTTTTCCTTTTATAAGTTGATTATGGTGGGTATTTTATGACTGTGACAAAAAGCGAAATAATCCACATTTTAAATCATTAATAGAATAGCTATTGCATGGATAACAAGATTAGAATATCTATACTACAGTTGTAATATCTTTTATGGTGTGTCAAGATACTTTCATGAAAGACAGATATGTCTTATTTCTAAAAAGGTATCAGTTGGAAATCAGGGACAAGACAAGGCTGTCCATTGTCCCCATATCTCTTCAACATAGTACTTGAAGTCCTAGCCAGAGCAATAAGACAACTAAAGGAGATCAAGGGGATACAAATCGGAAAGGAAGAGGTCAAAGTGTCACTATTTGCAGATGATATGATAGGATACATGAGCGACCCCAAAAATTCAACCAGAGAACTCCTTCAGCTGATAAACACCTTCAGTAAAGTGGCAGGATACAAAATCAACTCAAAAAAATCAGAAGCCCTCCTATATACCAAAGACAAAAAGGCTGAGAAAGAAATTAGGGAAACAACACCCTTCACAATAGCCACTAATAACATAAAGTACCTTGGTGTGACCCTAACCAAGCAAGTGAAAGACCTGTTTGAGAAAAACTTCAAGTCTCTGAAGAAAGAAATTGAAGAAGATATCAGAAGATGGAAAGATCTCCCGTGCTCATGGATTGGTAGGATTAACATTGTGAAAATGGCCATACTGCCAAAAGCAATCTACAGATTCAATGCAATTCCCATCAAAATACCATCTCAATTCTTTACAGACCTTGAAAAAAAGATTCTCAGCTTCATATGGAGAAACAAAAAACCCAGAATCTCCAAAACGATCCTGTACAACAACAGATCATCTGGAGGTATCTCCATTCCTGATCTCAAGCTGTACTACAGGGCAACAGTAATAAAAACTGCATGGTACTGGCATAGAAACAGAAAGGAGGATCAATGGAACCGCATAGAAGACCCAGAAATAAATCCACACACCTATGAATACTCAATATTCGACAAAGAAGCCAATTCCATTCAATGGAAAAAAGACAGCATCTTCAACAAATGGTGCTGGACCAACTGGATGTCTACATGCAGAAAAATGAAAATAGATCCATATTTATCACCCTGCACAAAACTAAAGTCAAAGTGGATCAAGGACCTCAACATAAAACCAGATACCCTAAATCAATTGGAAAAAAAAGTGGGGAACAGCCTAGAACTCATTGGCACAGGAGACAACTTCCTGAACAGAACACCAACAGCACAGGCTCTAAGAGCAACAATCAATAAATGGGACCTCATGAAACTGAAAAGTTTCTGTAAAGCAAAGGATACCGTCATCAAAACAAAACGACTGCCTACAGATTGGGAAAGAATCTTCACTAACCCTTTATCTGACAGAGGACTAATATCCAGTATATACAAAGAACTAAAGAAGCTGAAAAGCAGCAATCCAAGTAATCCAATTAAAAAATGGGGAACAGAGCTAAACAGAGAATTCTCGACAGAGGAATATCGAATGGCAGAAAAACACTTAAAGAAATGCTCATCCTCATTAGCCATCAGGGAAATGCAAATCAAAACGACCCTGAGATATCACCTTACACCCATCAGAATGGCCAAGATGAAAAACTCAAGCGATAACACATGCTGGAGAGGTTGTGGAGAAAGGGGAACCCTGCTCCACTGCTGGTGGGAATGTAAACTGGTACAACCACTCTGGAAAGCTATCTGGCGCTTTCTAAGACAAATAGGAATAGTGCTTCCTCCAGACCCAGCTATACCACTGCTAGGTATATACCCAAAGTTTGTTCAAGTACACAAAAAGGACACTTGCTCAACCATGTTTATAGCAGCTCTATTTGTAATAGCCAGAACCTGGAAACAACCCAGATGTCCATCAACGGTGGAATGGGTACAGAAATTGTGGTATTTTTATACAATGGAATACTACTCAGCAATCAAAAAGGAGGAAATCATGAAATTTGCAGGCAAATGGTGGGATCTAGAAAAGATCATTCTGAGTGAAATATCCCAGAAGGAGAAAGACAAACATGGGATATACTCACTTATATAGACCTATAAGATATGATAAACATAATGAAATCTATACACCTAAAAAAGATAATCAATTGAGCGGACATGGGGTAAGATGATCAATCCTCATTTAGAAAGACAGATGGGATGTGCATTGAACGTATGACAGGAGTCTACTGAGCGCATCTGAAAGACTCTAACTAGCAGTGTTTTCAAAGCAAAGACTCATGACCAAACCTTTGGCAGAGTACAGGGAATCATAAGAAAGAAGGGGAGTTAGTCTGATGGGGAAAGGATAGGAGCTCCACAAGGACCAAATATATCTGGGCACAGGGTCTTTTCTGAGACTGACATTCAACCAAGGACCATGTATGGACATAACCTAGAACCTCCACTCAGATGTAGCCTGTGGTAGCTCAGTAACCAATTGGTTTCCCAAAGTGAGGGGAACAGGGACTATTTCTAACAGGAACTCGATGACTGGCTCTTTGGTCTCCCCACCCCCGAAGGGAGGAGCAGTCCTGTTAGGCCACAGAGGAGGGCTTTGCAGCCAGTCCCGAAGATACCTGATAAAACAGGATCAGATGAATGGGGAGGAGGTCCCCCCCATCAGTGGACTTGGAAAGGGGCACGGTGGAGATGAGGGAGGGAGGGAGGGAGGGACTGGGAGGGAATGAGGGATCGGGACACGGCTGGGATACAGAGTTAATAAAATGTAACTGATAAAAAAAAAAAAAAAAAAAAGGTATCAGTTGGCTCACCCACCCAGCTAAATGAGTCCAGATGAGTACAACTCTCACCCTCCCCCCCCCCCCCCCCAGTTAAAGAAGCTTCTTTTTGCAGCAAACAGCAAATGGAAGCTGTTATAAAAATCCGGAAACTCCAGAAGCAACCAGTCCCAGCTTCTACATTTACAGTACAATCCCTCCAGCTACATCTTCAGCAACAAAGTAAAGCAAGGGCAGAAGCATTTCAAGAGCCACAGGACCAATTTGTCTGCTGCTGATGGTGCAACGCTACAGAAATTGCAACAAGATGGTTACATAAACAAGACAATAATTGCAACATCACCAGGCAGTGTGCCAGTGTGGATGGGGGAAATTCTACAAGGCCCTACCACAAGATGAAAAGATGTAGGCAATCAATGATTCCCGAGAGAAAGAGAATCAGTTATCTCCAGGTTCAAGATCCCTGAAAGGTTAAGCAACCCAAGTGGTTAATCCCAAACACATATACATGTGTTCAACATGCAATGAACCCATTAGAACATTTGTGTGTGTGTGTGCATATATGTTGTATTTACCTATCTATGCAAATATAGATATTTTTTTCTGCCTCTGTGTGATTGTTACTTTGTACCTTAGTACTATGGTACATCATTTTCATCACTCTCCCTTCCCCCTCCAACTCCTTCCACTGTCCACTCCAACTTGTTCTCAAACCCATGACCTGTGTTTCTACAATTATTACTGTTGTAAACTCTCAAAATAATGACTTTCCCTTTCTTTTAAAATGAATTTAAAATGTCTGTATTAAAACTCCCTGCGTTTGTGTGCATTCTTGTTTTATAAAACTTAGGAACTATCAAAGCAGATGCTGAGCCTGATGGCCAACTATTGGGCAGAATGAATGGAATTTTATGTAAGAAGTGGGAAATAGCAAGAGCTGGAGAGGACAGGAACTCCACAAGGAGAGCAACAGAGCAAGAAAATTTGAACACAGGGAACTTCCCAGAGACTCATACTCTAACCAAGGACTATTCATGGAGATAACCTAGAACCCCTGCACAGATGTAGCCCATGGCAGTTCAGTGTCCAAGTGGGTTACATAGTAACGGGAAAAGGGACTGCCTCTGACATAATCTGATTGGCCTGCTCTTTGATCACCTCCCCCTGAGGGGGAACAGCCTTACCAGGCCACAGAAGATGACAATGCAGCCACTTTTGATGAGAACTGATAGACTAAGATCAGAAAGAAGGAGAGGAGGACCTCCCCTATCAGTGGACTTGGGGAGGGGCATGCATGCAGAAAGGGGAGGGAGGGTGGGATCAGGAGGGGAGGAAGGAGGGGCTTATGGGGGGATACAAAATGAATAAAGTGTAATTAATAAAAGTTAAATACAGGGAATCATAAGAAAGAAGGGGAGTTAGTCTGATGGGGAAAGGATAGGAGCTCCACAAGGACCAAATATATCTGGGCACAGGGTCTTTTTTGAGACTGACATTCAACCAAGGACCATGTATGGATATAACCTAGAACCTCTGCTCGGATGTAGCCTGTGGTAGCTCAGTAACCAATTGGTTTCCCAAAGTGATGGGAACAAGGACTATTTCTAACAGGAACTCAATGACTGGCTCTTTGGCCTCCCCACCCCTTAAGGGAGGAGCAGTCCTGTTAGGCCACAGAGGAGGGCTTTGCAGCCAGTCCTGAAGATACCTGATAAAACAGGATCAGATGAATGGGGAGGAGGTCCCTCCCTATCAGTGGACTTGGAAATGGGCACGGTGGAGATGAGGGAGGGAGGGAGGGGCTGGGAGGGAATGAGGGCTGGGGACAGGGCTGGGATACAGAGTTAATAAAATGTAACTGATAAAAAAAATAAAAAAGAAAAAAAAAGAAAAAAAACTAAAAAAAAAATTAAAAAAAAAAACTTAGGAAAGCAGAAATTTTATTATAGGCTTCCAGTCTCTTTGACTTACCTTGTCACTTTTTCTCTGTTTAAGCTTTGGTATCTATCCTTATATGTATGACTATGTACAGCCCTAATAAAATGTTTAGGGAATGGTACTGCTGTAAGTAGTGCTTTGAGTGGCAACAATTGGTTACCATTGGTCCAGGCTTATCATCAATAAATGCTTCTTTTCAGTGTCCTCAATACACTTTTGACTAGCTAGTAGGCATTTATCTGATACTTGTCTGAAAGAATATGTTCATTAACTGGAATAAAATTCCAACCTTCTGCTTAATAAGCTATAACCACAGTATTACACATAGGTCCATTATTGTCTTTTATTATTTACCTGGGTAAGTTCTTTATATGTGCTCAGTACTGAACAATTATTTGGATTAACACAGTTATCATCTGAAAATGTTTATCTTCACTATTGGAGAATCTATGCATTAATTCATAAACCCATGTAAATAATTTAGTGGGATTTGTAGTTTAGTGTGGTAAAACTGAAAAAGGCATCTCTTGTTTTGGGGGGGATTTTTGTGTGTTCCTGTGTTTTTGCTGTCTCTTCTTTCTGTGTTCTGTGTTATTTATTGTATTCTACAGATTCAGATTTTAAGTGCTCTAAGAGAAATTAAGGTCTCTAATGGCTCTCGGTCTAGATTAAATAGAGGATGCTAAGACATATTGTCGCATCCTGTCTTAATAGTATGTTCAAGGAACAACAAGCTACAGCCTACAAGTGAGGACACTGAGGTGGACTTGCTGTTCACTTGTCAGTGAACATTGATTTCTAATCCAAAAAGAGTATTTCAATGACAAGAAACCTTTCTTCAAAGCCTTAGGCAGCTGATAATCAAAACTCCCTGGCCTCTCAGACATTTCTTTCTTTCTTTTCTTCTATCTTTAATTTTTTTTAATTGAAAATAGATGCTTCTCTCACACAACACATCCTGACCACAGTTTCTACTTCCTCCACTCCTCCTGGTTCCCCACTTCCGACCCTCTCCCCAGGTCCTCTCTGTCAGCTTTCCCTTCAGGAGAAAGAACAGGCCTCTGAGATACAACAACCAAATATGACAAAACACGATAAAATACAACAAAGCAAAACCCCTTACACTAAGGCTGAACCAGCAGGGCTTACATGGGCTTACAGAGACAGAAGCAGCAAGCACTGGACCTGTGAGGGTTTAAACAGCTCCTTTGTGTCTATGTAATGGCTGTTCTATTCATGTGGTATTTTTGTGTCACTCCCAATAGTGGGTAGTGGGAGTGGCCCAGACTATTTTGCCTGCTCTTGTGGCTCTTTTTTTTTTCTCCTATTAGATTGCTCTCAGACATTTCAAAGATGAAATAACAACTACAAAAATTGCTGTGTCTTAGGGAATTGCTTCAAAAATGCAATGCCAAACGCTATAGATGCCAAATTTTTCACACAAATGATAGACTATTTACGTATAGTCTGTACATGTATTTCTTTCCTATGTTCAACAGAAATACAGTTTTTCATATTTATATTTCATGTGTACTTGATAAAACAACCTGAAGCTTCAGAAGGCTTACTTGAATGATATAATAGTGAAAAGCTATCATTAAATGGCAGATCAATAGTTAACCTTCCTATAGTGCACTATATTCATGATCTTAAATTTCTTATTAGAACTGTCAATTTCTTCATCTTTTCATTGGGCACAAGAATAGTGCCATCATATAAGGTTGTGGTAAAAAAAAAAAAATAAGAGGTGGTTGAGTGTCGGAAGCTAAATAAAGGCTTGCCACAGTGTTTTCACAATTGAACTCTAAGTTGAATGGAAGCCAAAGAGTTTGAAATAAAGTGCTTCCTTTGAAGTTCATAACCCACATTTATTTTGTACTAATGAACAAAGGCAAAAAAAAATTGTGAATTGATTGGCATAATGGTGTCGGCTCTGAGTATTACAGGCGAACATATTCCAAAGTGCTGGAGGAGGACTACTTCAGCAAGGCTACTGGGAATCTTACTATGCAAGTAAAAGATCTGCATCTAGGCAGAAGGGTTGTCACTGAAGGCCTTACACTGCATTTATATATTTCTCCAAGTAAAGACTGAAATGGCAGAAAATATTTCAGACACAGTAGACAGCAACAAGTAGCAACCTCTATTAAAAGTGAAGAAACACACACACACACACACACACACACACACGCAGGCGGTGTGGTGCAGGTACACAATGAAAAAGATACTGTTCATCACGGGAGATGTGGAAATCAGAATCTGTTTTCCTCCTGAAGGGCTGACAGCTTTAAGTGTTTTTGGAAGTCTGGGATGGCTACCCCTGTCCTCATTTTGGATTAGTCAGATTGGACAAAGAAATTGTACCGGTAGTCCCACAGAGTCAGGTAAACATCTTCAAGACTGTTCTTGAACACAGCTGAAACATCTGGACGGATCAATTGAAAGTGATGCTCTGGTGATGGAAGGAAAAAATAATCTACCAGGCCTTTGATCATATCAAGTGGATGGGGAAAAAGCCAGAAGATTTCCATCATTCTACTCATCTCTGCCCTCTCTCCATATCTGTCTGCCTAACAGAGCTATCTAGATTCTTAGTCCCTCACATCACATTCCATTTCTATCTGTTCATGTGTCTGCCTGTCTGTCTGTACATTTTTGTCTGTCTATCTTCCTTCCTGATTCAATATGGAATCTTTCTATCTGGCTTCACGATATGAAATAATTTATACTGTGTTGAGATTATGGTTTGAACACATGAAAACAGAATTATAATCAATAAATAAAACACAAACAGAAAAAACCCTGGAGCTGGAGAACTTAGAGAAGAGATCAAGAACCACAAAGGTAAGCATCACCAACAGAATACAAGAGATTGAGGAGAGAATCTCAGGCACTGAAGATACAATTACAGAAATTGATAAATCTCTTAAAGAAAACATAAGTACTGAAAAGTTCCTGACACAAAACATCCAAGAAATCAAGGAAACCATGAAAAGTTGAAACCTAAGAATAAAAGAAATAGATGAGGAAGGAGATTCCAGGCTCAAAGGCCTAGAAAATATTTTCAAGAAAACCATAGAAGAAAATTTCCCCAAACTTAAGAAAGAGATGCCCTTAAACATACAAGAGGCCTACAGAACACCAAATAGACTAGACCAGAAACAAAACAAAACAAAACAAAACTGCCCCAGCTACATTATAATCAAGACACTAAATCTATAGAACAAAGAAAATATTAAAAGCAGCAAAGGAAAAAGGCTAAGTAAGATATTAAGGCAGACCTATCAGAATCACACCAGATTTCTCAACAGAGACTATGAAAGCCAGAAGGGCCTGGTGGATATTATGCAGATACTAAGATACCAGAGATGCCAACCCAGACTACTAAACCCAGAAAAACTTTCAATCAACATAGATTAAGAAAACAAAATATTCCAAGTCATAACTAACTTGAAACATTATCTTCACAGCAATCCAGCCCTACAGATGATACTAGAAGAAAAACAAAAACAAAAACAGAAACAAACCAAGGAGATCAACTGCACTCAAGAAAACACAGGATAAAGACACCTTCACAACAAGATAAGAAAAGTAAACAAAAACACAAACACACAATCACCAACAACTCTACAATAAAAGGAGCTAAAAATCATTGGTCACTAATATTTATCAACATCAATGGACTCAAATCTCCAATAAAAAGACATAGACTAACAGAATGGCTGCAGAAACAAAATCAAACATTCTTCTGAATTCAAGAAACACACCTTTGCAACAAAGAGAGACACTACTTCAGAATAAAGGGCTGCAAAAAGTTTTCCATGCAAATGGACCCAAGAAGCAAGCTAGAGTAGCCATCCTAATATCTAATAAAAAAGACTTTCAACAAAAATTAATCAAGAGATGAAGAAGGACAATTGTCATCAAAGGAAAAATCCATCAGGAAGACATCACAGTCCTGAACATCTATGCATGAAAAGCAAGGGCTCCTGCATTTGTCAAAGAAACATTATTAAAGCTTAAATCACACAGCGATCCCCACATCTTAATAGTGGAGACTTCAACACCCCACTCTCACAAAGGGACAGATCATTGAGACAGAAGCTAAACGGTGAAATAATGACATTATAGAGGTCTTAAATCAAATCGACCTAATAGATGTCTACAGAACTTTTCACCCGAACACACACACAAAAAAAATACATCTTCTTATCAGCGCCACATGGAACCTTCTTCAAAATAGAGCATATAGTTGGGCACAAAGCAAGCCACAACAGGTTCAAGAAGATTGAAATAATTCCTTGTATCCTATCAGACAACCATGGTCTAAAACTAGACCTCAACAATAATAGAAATAGCAAAAGCCAACACACACTTGGAAACGGAACAATTCTACCCTCAATGACAGCTAGGTCAGGGAGTAAATGAAGAAATTAAAGACTTCCTAGAATTCAATAAAAATGAAGGTACAACTTACAAAACTTATGGGAAACACTGAAAGTAGTGCTAAGAGGAAAGTTCATAGCACTGAGTGTCTTCATAAAGAAATTAGAGATCTCTCAGACAAGCAATTTAATGGCACACCTGAAAGCCCTAGAAATAAAGGAAGCAGAGTCGCCCAAGTGGAGTAGACAGGTGGAAATAATCAAACTCAAGGATGAAATCAATAAATTAGAAGCAAAGAGAACAATTTAAATAATCCTTTAAAAATCTATGAGGCACAGCAAGAATAATGTATAAATGGATGCCACGACTCTTATTTGGTGTTCCAATTGTTTACTTGGTGAATCCACTATTTGGAAAGAATGACTGCTAATTATTGCAATGTTCTCGATATTAGAACACAGAAATGAATTAAATTGGTTCCTATATGAATTAAAATGGTCCAGTCAAAAGAAACATGCATTTTGGCTAGTTAATTTAAAGCTGCTATATTAAGAGAAAACATTGTTCTAAGACCATACTTTTATGTCACAGTGGTACAATATTTGTACTGTTCATGGCGTGTTGAATGAAATAAATTGACTAAATGCATAAAGATACAGTAGAGTTCAAAACAAGATGCCAGCATTTTGACAGGCTGTGTGTATCTCCTGATCATCATCTCCAAAATTATTTATCTGAAGTTCTAAATTACATTCAGAAAATAATTTTGTTTTCACTAAAAAGTGTAGTAGTGTGCAATACATCATAATGGAGGCTAGCAAGAGAAATATTTCAACCACAGAAAGGTTGAAAATCAATTATTCAATTTTGGTGTCATTCCTTGGGCAAGACTTGCTAATTTGTCTCATAATTCAGTTCTTGCTCTTTCTTAGCCTTAAATAAATTCTAATCAGCAAAAGTAAGTGATTGTGAATCACCAAAATGCTATGTGCCTCAGGTTTACTCTCAGACATTTATCACTTCCCCAAGATAGCCTCCTGCTATGAAGTTAATAAGCAAGTGACTCGATATTTTTTAAATCCATAAAGCTATCAACATGTTGATTTCTTATGTCTACGGAAATGTAACCAATGGTTTGTGTTTCTGAAGAAGGGACAAATAATGGAGGACAGGATTCAGGGTCACGCAAGGCAGGGCCTGTGGGCTGTATGAAAGCCAGGATAACTATGAAATCAACACATGCGTGCATGATTACTAACAAGGAGATATTTTAATTAAACATCATATTATTAAAACCAAAATCCAATGTCACAGATAAGTTGTTTTTTTTTTTTTACACAAATGATAAATATGACATTTCCTGAAATGTCAACAGTCTTATAATATTTTCCACTCATGAATGTTTAAGCATTAAGAAATCAAGTATGCTTGGCTATCAAGTGTTGACCTTATTTGGGGAGGTGACATGAGCATCTCACTCATCACTCTGAGATATGATGTGCAAGCTAGGCACTCAGTGTAACAAGAAACTGAGACTCCACTTGCTGACATATCACTTGACTACTATTCTGTTGTCTTCTGACCAGGCATAGGGTATACTTTGGTACACTTTGTCTGTAATTTATGATGAATTATTATAGCTCTTGTGAAATGAAAAGACTCGAGTCTCTTTTTTTATCTCCACCACAACTCTTACCATGCCTTGTTTTGTTAATACAATCAATTTGCTTCAGTGTCTGATAAAAATCACATCTTACCTGTCCCATAGCAGTACAAACCATGATTAATGCTAAATCCAGGCATGCATTAAAATGATTTAGAAGTTAACTGAAACTATATATGTAAGAGATAGTTAATTTTTTAACAAAAATGTTTTATTGTCTTATACTGAGCCTCCCAGATTATTGAAAAAAGAAATTGATCTTGAAGAAAAACAGAAAGAAGAGCTGAATCACTACTCTGATTTTTACCAAAGACAAAGTCTATAAAATATTAAGAGTTTTCAACTTGGGTCTAATTCAGTTTTGAAGTTGTTTAGCTACTATGCTTTCCTTGAGACTCTTAGAGACTTTCTGTGTCTAAATTGCTGCTTCTATAGCTTTGTGTGTATATAAATTTTGAAACATTTCTGATCTTGTGAAATATAAGAGAACAGGAAAACCAAAACAAGAAAACATGATTTGTGCAACTCAATTTTAGAACAAATAAAAATTTTTGCAAATCCTTGCAAATCAAATGCAGCCCAGAGTGAATGCTGCTGTAGCTTGCATTGATCTCGCTACATGTTTTTGTTCTTGGGTTTTTGGGTGTTTTCCTCCTTTCTGGTGTCTGCTGCAGGTGTGGCAACCATGTATTTCTCTGTGGAAGACTGCCCTTTACCAGGCATCTGAAGTCCTTTCATCCCACAACCACAGAATTCTGGAATGTTTACTTCCTAAGATGCCTAACCCCTTCTTTCAGCAGAGACTCAGTGAGTGAATAAAAACCCCAAGTTACTTTCCTGGAGTTGGAGATATTACCTTATTCTCCCATCTTTCTTGCAGGTATGGAGACGGTAAACTCTGAATAAAATGGCCTGGAATCCACCATTCTTGGCTCCTCAACTCATTTCGTCAGCTGCTGCCTTATATCTTAGATCTCCATGGATGCATGTGTCTGACAGCTTACTATGGCATCTTCAATCTTGGGATTCTAGAAGATAGAGCTGAAGTCTGCATTATCCTTCATTTTTATTAAACAAAAACCTGGCTACCAGTTCATATGGTACTAAGAACCCCTTAAACACCTAGAGGTCACATATCTTTGTCATTTACATGACATTTTTCTATGTAATAAAAGTGGAACACAGTGACTGTTGGGTTTAATGAATACACATACCAAATGCATTTTGTATGGCTGTTTTGTAAATTCTCCCTCAAAGCATACAAACACACTCATTCCTACTGAAGACAAAATCTTTGGCATAGACACAGCTTTTTTTGGTTAATGGGTTCTAATCTGCAAATAGATACAAGCATGGCTTCTTTTGTAATGTCTTTTACACAAATAATGATCCCTTGTATGAATGAAATTTCTTTCTGTAAAGAGAGAGAACAGTATGAGGAACGAGCTAGTTACCAGTAAAGCACAATTTTCCTGATTCCACTTTCAGTCTCTGAGTACAACCACTGTCAAAACTTGGCATAGATCATTGTAGACTGTGTATACATACATATGCAAACACACATGAATATGTACACATACTTCATCTGTATATGTTAACTGTCATGAAATGTGTTTACACTGTAATATCTTTCTGCAGCTACCTTCCTTTAACATTCTGCTTCTGAGATCTCTATAATTGGGGCCAAGGAGGTCTGCCTCTGTTTTATCACTAAGAGTTGAATATTTCTCCGTCTCTTCCTCTGTCAATACTTTGCTTCATGCCTTTGTACTTCTGAAGATATGGTTAGGTATACTAGCCATAGACTGAAATTTTGGAAATGATCATTGGCTAATATTTGAATTCAAACATAACCTGATATATCCAGAAAATTCCACCATGTTCTCCGAATGTGAATACCCAGGTGCTTATAAAAATGCTCTCTACATCTCTATTGCAATCTCAAAATAGTGTTGGTATACATAGGTACAGAATAGCCTCTGCTTCCTTGATTTCTATAGATAGTTGCTACTAGAGAGACCAGTTTTGATATAAGTTGAGTTTACAATCTAAACAAAGCTTATATCACTGGCCATATATATGTTTATATATATATGGAAATATCTACTTTGTCTTTACATTGATTGTTTTGTAAAAAATAAAACATTTTAGTCTTCTTACTAAATGATTATTTTTCCTCCATCACTTCCTTAAGGTTTTAAAAATTACATTCATTTTTTTTATTGGGAGACAGGGGTTGTCCTTGCTAAGGTACATAAATGGAAGTCAGAGGATAACTTACAGATGACAGTATTCTTCTACCATGTGGGTCAAAGGGATCAAACTCAGGTTGTCAGGCTCAGCAACCAACACATTTACCCATTAACAATCTGCCTGGCTAGTATTTCCTCCATTACAACTGAACTTTACTTCATTGTTAAAGGAGCACACATTTCCCAAATAACATGAATTTCATGTAATATTTTAAGTTGTATCTATTCTCTCTTGATCTCATTGCCCATGTTGAATACATAATTGCTAGGTGAATGTATGTGTGTCAGAGGAGAGTTTACAGGCCAACAATTTAGTTCTTTTACCCCCTAGAGATGCATACTGCTGCAGTTGCTCACTCCTCTGATTTTGAACTGTATTGTTCATAGGAAATTGATGGATGGATATAATGATTATAGATTACCTATCCTTCTGCCTGGCTGTCTCTCTCTTCACTTTGAGGCTATACCTTTTCTACTTGATCTGTTGTCTCTACTTCTGCACAATGCTCATAATTTCTGTGGCATTAAGGTAATTTACCATGTCTAGGAAAACATAAACTCAATAATTTTGCTTTTTTTGTTGTTGTTGTTATTCATTACAATTCATTCGCTTTGGATCCCAGCTGTAGCCCCTCCCCAATATCTTCCCAGTCCCATCCTTCTTCCTTCTTTCCCCCTATACCCTTCTCCTAGCCCACTGACAGGGGAGCTTCTCCTCACCTGCTATTTCACCCTAGTCCATCAGGTCTCATCAGGAATGTCTGGATCCTTTTTCTCCATGGCCCAGTAAGGCCACCTTGCCAGAGAAGTGTGATCAAAGAGCAGAGAACCGAGTCCATGCCAGGGATAGACTCTGCCCCCTTTACCTGGGCATCCCCATGGAGACTGAGCTGCCCATGGACTACATCTGAGGAGGGGGTCTACTTGGTTGATCGGCAGATCAGTCTCTGCAGGTCCCCCTGGGCCCAGATACTCTTGCTCTGTTGGTCTCCTTGTGGAGCTCTGTTTCCTTCAGGCCTTTCTATCTCCCCTTTATCCCATAAGATTCCCTGCATTCTGCCCAAAGTTTGGCCATAAATCTAAGATTCTGCTTCAATACCCTGATCCTAAAGAAGCTAAACGACAAGAAGACCCTAAAAAGATGAGCAGACAGAATAGATATTGGAGTGGGAGAACACAGAAAAAATGATAGGAGCCTAACATAGAGAGATCAATAATTTTGATATTTCAGATTTGAAAAAAACAAAAACAAAAACAAAAAAACTTGTTCAGATCCTTTTTTATGTATTTTTGCTTTATGAAGTTCTAGACTTTTTTGCAAAATACCCAGAATATATAAAGAACTCAAGAAGTTAAACAGTAACAAACCAAGTAATCCAATTAAAAATGGGATACAGAGCTTAGCAGAGAATTCTAAATAGAGAAATATCAAAGGACAGAGAAACTTAAAGACGTCCTCCCTTATCAGTAGACTTGGAAAGGGGCAGGGAGGAGATGAAGGAGGTATGGTGGGAGTGGGAGGGAATGAAGGGGGGCTAGGGCTGGCTTACAAAGTAAATAACCTGTGATTAATATAAAAAATAAAATTATTATAAAATAAGAAATGCTCAGTGTCCTTAGTCATCAGTTATATGCAAATCAAAACAATCCTGAGATTTTACCTTATACCCATCAGAATGGCTAAGATGAAAAACTCAAGTGACAATACATGCTGGAAAGGTTGTGGAGAAAGGGGAACCCTCCTCCATTGCTGCTGGGAATGTAAACGTGTACAACTACTTTGGAAATCTATCTGGCGCTTTCTCAGACAATTGGGAATAGTGCTTCCTCGAGATCCAGCTATACTACTCCTAGGCATAAATCCTTTAGGACTTTTTGAATAATGAATATGATTGCAAATCTGAGACACTTATATATCACTTTTTTATGTGCTCTTGTTCCCTTGCTTTCTCTCCTTTGTACCACTCTGGTGGTTGGCTAAAGTTACTTGATTTTACACCCTTTCCACACTACCTACTTCTGCTTGATTCGAAGAACCTTTAATGTGGGACAGAAACTTCTTGCACATCATGCTGACTGTGTTCTGTGTGAATGGATTCCCTGGAGAAATCCACTGATTATGTTGTTAGCATGAATGGTGCCCCCTAAGGTTGTGAAACTAGGAAGCCCTTGAACTGTGGAGTAGAGCTATTTCACAATAAGTCTGAGTAGGTCAGGGCTGTGCAGAAGGCAACAACTCAGCACACCTCCTATAAGAATAATAACCTGATTTTTAAGGCATTAGTCCTGGCGAATAACTCCATGTCTTCCTTGTCCCTTTCTTCATTTCCTCAGCAAACAAATGACTAACAACAACAACAACAACAAAAAGAGGAATAAGGTAAAAACAGGTGTCAAATACATAAGAGAAAAGGTCTTTTTCCACCATTTATCTTCTTGTTTCTAGTCTCCTCTTCTTTTGCTTATACAGACAGCTTTTTACGTCAGATAAACATGCACGATTTTGTTAATATCATCTCACATTTCTAGCACTAGATATTAAAAGCAATGTCAGGAATTTGCAGCATGATTTTTCCATAACTTCCCATATTTTTTTTATTTATTTTATTTTATTTTTATCAGTTACATTTTATTAACTCTGTATCCCAGCCGTGTCCCGATCCCTCATTCCCTCCCAGTCCCTCCCTCCCTCCCTCCCTCATCTCCACCGTGCCCCTTTCCAAGTCCACTGATGGGGGGGACCTCCTCCCCATTCATCTGATCCTGTTTTATCAGGTATCTTCAGGACTGGCTGCAAAGCCCTCCTCTGTGGCCTAACAGGACTGCTCCTCCCTTCGGGGGTGGGGAGACCAAAGAGCCAGTCATCGAGTTCCTGTTAGAAATAGTCCCTGTTCCCCTCACTTTGGGAAACCAATTGGTTACTGAGCTACCACAGGCTACATCTGAGTGGAGGTTCTAGGTTATATCCATACATGGTCCTTGGTTGAATGTCAGTCTCAGAAAAGACCCTGTGCCCAGATATATTTGGTCCTTGTGGAGCTCCTATCCTTTCCCCATCAGACTAACTCCCCTTCTTTCTTATGATTCCCTGTACTCTGCCAAAGGTTTGGTCATGAGTCTTTGCTTTGAAAACACTGCTAGTTAGAGTCTTTCAGATGCGCTCAGTAGACTCCTGTCATACGTTCAATGCACATCCCATCTGTCTTTCTAAATGAGGATTGATCATCTTGCCCCATGTCCACTCAATTGATTCTTTTTAAGGTATATAGATTTCATTATGTTTATCATATCTTATAGGTTTATATAAGTGAGTATATCCCATGTTTGTCTTTCTCCTTCTGGGATATTTCACTCAGAATGATCTTTTCTAGATCCCACCATTTGCCTGCAAATTTCATGATTTCCTCCTTTTTGATTGCTGAGTAGTATTCCATTGTATAAAAATACCACAATTTCTGTACCCATTCCACCGTTGATGGACATCTGGGTTGTTTCCAGGTTCTGGCTATTACAAATAGAGCTGCTATAAACATGGTTGAGCAAGTGTCCTTTTTGTGTACTTGAACATACTTTGGGTATATACCTAGCAGTGGTATAGCTGGGTCTGGAGGAAGCACTATTCCTATTTGTCTTAGAAAGCGCCAGATAGCTTTCCAGAATGGTTGTACCAGTTTACATTCCCACCAGCAGTGGAACAGGGTTCCCCTTTCTCCACAACCTCTCCAGCATGTGTTATCGCTTGAGTTTTTCATCTTGGCCATTCTGATGGGTGTAAGGTGATATCTCAGGGTCGTTTTGATTTGCATTTCCCTGATGGCTAATGAGGATGAGCATTTCTTTAAGTGTTTTTCTGCCATTCGATATTCCTCTGTCGAGAATTCTCTGTTTAGCTCTGTTCCCCATTTTTTAATTGGATTACTTGGATTGCTGCTTTTCAGCTTCTTTAGTTCTTTGTATATACTGGATATTAGAAGTTTCTGTAAAGCAAAGGATACCGTCATCAAAACAAAACGACTGCCTACAGATTAGGAAAGAATCTTCACTAACCCTTTATCTGACAGAGGACTAATATCCAGTATATACAAAGAACTTCCCATATTTTAACTTGGCTAATATTCATAGCAGGATTCATCTGCATCTCAGCTGCACAGACAGAGGATCTGAGGCACAGAGGTGTCTGGAAATTGTTCCAGGTTATGAATTCACAAGCATCACAGTCATGGTGAAGCCTGAGGAGATGTCAAGCATTTCAGTTGTCTTTGGATTTTTATTGTATTAATTGCTTTTTATTGAATTTTTTTATAATGCACTAACTTTATATCCCAATTGTAGTCCCTTCCCTCATCTCTTCCTGATCCTGCTTTATCTCCCTTTTCTTGCCCCTCTCCATCTCCCCTAGTCCACTAAAAGTGGGAATCCTTCTCCTCTACTATTTGACCCTAGCCTATCAAGTCCCATGAGGACTGCCTGGATTCCCATGAGGAGCAAGTAATCAAGGAGCAGGCAATGGGAACCCACATGGAGACTGAGCTGCCTATAGGCCACATCCGAGCAGGGAGACTAGGTCCTCTCCTTGAATGGTCCTTGCTTGGTACATCAGTCTCTGCTGGAGCCCCTGTTCCCAGATTGTTTTGTTTTGTTTGCTGTGTTTTTCAGAAGAGCATTTTCCTGTAGCCCAGAATGGCCGTGAATTCACTATGTAGACAAAGCTAGCCATAAAACCCCGATTTTCTTGCCTCCCCTGTGGCTGGCTATTGTTCCTCCTTCTAACAAACCTTGTGCTACCAAAGATGAAAAAAAAGTGGATTTCGAGACAGGTTGAAAGGTGTCTCTTCTCTTGTTAAGTAGTGGAGTGTGGTGGAATAGAGGTCACACTGTCCTGTGGCTCAGCAACAGCAAACTTTGGTAAATTTCTTTCCTCAGGCTATTGCTGGAGGAAAATTAAGATTTAGAAAAGGTTAGTCACACTGTGCTTTATAAGGATGGCTTTCTGGGTTTTTATGGGGGAGTATAATTTATTGCACATTAATTATTTGTACACACACACACACACACACACACACACACACACATTCAAGTCCCATGGTGTGCACATGGAGGTCAGAAAACAGCTTGCAGTGGTCATTTCTCTCCTTTCACTTGTGAGTCACAGGCATTGAACTCAGTCTGTTACCCTTAGCAGCAGACCCCTTTACCCACTGAGCCATCATGCTACTGAATACTGGATCTTATTTATTGTCACATCACAAACTGTTGGTGGAATGTCACATTGATCATGTTGTTGGTTTTTCATTATATTTAAAATTTACCCAATATCTTAGTCTTTTCTAGAAAAAAAAAAACCCTGAGATGCTTTTTAGAAATAACTAGATGGACTTAGGTGTGCTATTGTGCATGGGCAGCTTCCTGTAATATTCAGTGTTCCTTGAGGTTTCATTCTCCGGTCAGTAGCGCATACTTTGGGTAAGCGCCTGACCTCATGCAACACGTCTCGTGCTTTATTACATCTTATCAAGGTCAATCTTATCATAGAGTGCTTCATGTTCTCCTATAACTGTGATTTACACAGCTCTCAAATTTTGGAGCCTATTTCATTTTATTTTTGTGTCACTTTTTTTTTCTGAAATGAATTCCATAATGTATCTGTAGTTCTGACTTGCCTCAATTGGAGGTTTGTCATTAATTTCCGTTTGATACTGGACCCCACTTATCTGGCACTAGGTGAGTGGTTGTGTGACGAATGACTTAGAATATCACATTATGTCCTACAAGCATAATCTTTGTGCTTAAAAAAAAAAGATAAATTCAGGTACCATCAAAATAGTGCTTTGATGTAGTCTGGGGTCACCTTTTTTTCAAAAGTGATAGACATTTGGTTTTTATTTCAGTTAATTCTAATGAGCCTTTTGTAGGTTAAGCTTCTTCCCTAGCCTCCAAACTGCTAAGCCCAGAGTAGAAGCTCTTCTAAGCCCGAGAAACTGCTGAAGTGTGCTATCTATAGGTGTGATGGATGTAATTATAGATATATTTGTAAAAATCCTTGTGGAATAATTTTCAAAGAAGGTGCTGCTTTTAGCCAGCATAAGGAGTTGCAAGAATTGTCTGCTATGAAAATAGTGGTGATGGTTAAAAATAGATAAACCCGGGGGAGAAGCAGTCACATGCATGACAAACCTTTTTCTCCTTGACCTGGAAGACCTATTTCTAGGAATTGAACCAAAGAAATAATCACAAATATGGTTAAATATCTAGTAAGAAGTCCTTTTACTGTGCTTTTATGAATATAAAAATAATAAGAGTATACCAGAAAAAATATAAAACTACACGAATTAAGCTCTGAAGCCCTTAAATATTAGGAGCTTGAGGGCAGAAATAGTGTGTATGCAAAAATCCAGAATACATATTTTAACATAATTATATACAAAATGTAAAATGTAATTATATACAAAATGTAAAAATTATGTTGGGCACAGTGGTGCATGCCTGTAATCCCAACAGGGGAAGCAGAGGCAGTCAGATCACTGTGAGTTCGAGGCCAGCCTGGTCTAGAGAGCAAGTCCAGGACAGCCAATGTTACGCAGAAAAACCTTGTTTCAATAAAAAGGGAAAAATTAGGAATACATGATATTTTTATTATTATTATTTATAAGTAAGCAGGGTTATAAAGATGCTCTTGCAGAGAACAGGAGTTTTCTTTCCAATACCTAAGTTGGGCGACTCACAACTACTTCTAACTGCAGCTTTCTGGGCTCTGGTCCCTCTTTTGTCCTCCATGGGCAGTGCACACACACATATGTACATTCACATTTACATACATACACACACACACATACACACATGCACACACACAAATGCATAATTAAACATAAAATAAAAATTTTGAAAAAATATAGAAATTAAACTCTGCAAAGGACAAAAAAAATTAAAAAATACACCCCCAAGTAAAATTTTATTGACTGGGAATAAGATTTTACAAAAGAATTTTTCTATCAAGAAATGAACTAGGCACACGATAAAAGGCAGGATGATATCGTGAACAAAATGTGCTTGATTTTTGGGTAACTGTAGCAAAAGGTGACAGGAAAAAAGGATGCTGTAGATCATGGAAGGGCCTTATAGCACTCCTTTTTTTCCCCATTCAGAATGTTGCATGTTTGACTTCCTATGCAATTTCTGGGCTTCTCCCGTCTGTATATCCAATCACTTGCTAATTTCTGTCCTGAAGGAGAGACATGTGTCCACCATTTACTTCTGTAAGAGACAGACAAAAACTGATAGTTTTATTTTATGTGTATGTGAGTGTGTCTGAGAGTGTGTATATACTGTGAAACTCCAATTACAGGCCCTTGTGAGACGGCAAGTGGGTTCTGGGAGTAGAACCAGTGTCCTGTGAAAGAATAGTTAGCACTGTGAACCGCTGAGGCATCTCTGTAGCCCCTGAACTATGGGCTTTCTAGTGATGGTTCTGTAGACTAATGGATGGATCAGTTGTGAAGACACACAGTCGCTGGCTAGTTCAAAGAATGCCCTTTCTCTGCTTTTAGAGCAGCTGTTAAACAGGGAAGTGCCTCACTTAAGAATTTAGCATCTCGTAGTATGTGGTGTGGTGTGTATGCGTGTGTCTGTACAATGCACATGCTCTTGAGCAGTGTGAGCACATGCCAGTTGGAGGACAACTTTGCATGTCTGTCCACACCTTCCACCTCAGTTGCCTCGAGACTGCGTGTTTTGTTGAGTACACCCGGCTAACTGTCCTGAGAGCCTCCAGGAATTCTCTAGTCTCTGCTATCTCTGTATTACTAATGAGCAGTGGGATCAAAGATACGTGTCACCGCAACTGCATTGATGTAGGTTCTGGAAAAAAGGTCTCAGGTCCTAATGCCAGTGTGGCAAGGGCTTTGCCCACAGAGACCTACACACCTTCAAATTTAACATTCAAAAAATAATTATAAAAGGATATGCTTTTATACTTGTTGAATAAAACAAATTTGAGTGTGTAATTGAATTTCATTACATTATATTTTATATGCATGCAACGAGTTATTTTGACCTATATATGCATTAGGTTAGAGTTCAAGCATGATAATAGTGCATCTATCTTCCTACATATTTATCTTTTATTATTTTAAAAGATATATTGCCTTACTCTTAATACTGCTTTCATGATATCCTATAAAATAATAGAAATTATATCTTTTGTTCAACAATCCTTTTTTTGTTGTTCACACTTTCTTTTTTTAATCAATTTTTTTTTTACTTTGCAGCCAAATTGTAGCCCCCTTCCTCTTCTCCTCACTGTCACACCCTCCCTTTTCCCTATCCCCCTTTCCCTACCCATCAGAAAAGGAGAGTTGTCCTCCCCTACCAACCTACCCATATCAGGACTGAGTACAGCATCTCCCTCCTGGCATGGCAGTTCCTCCAGGATAGAGTGATAGAAAAACAAGCAACAAAGTCCTTGTCAGAGTCCCCTGTTCCCCTTACTAAGGAATCCACATGAAGACCAAGCTGCCTGTCTGTTACATATGTATCCACACTTTCTTTGCTTGCAAATGTTCATTGAAGTGAGTCATAGGTCTGGTTCAAGGCCTCTGTCTTCTGCTATACTATCAATACTGGATCCTCACTAAGACACCTCTCAGATAGCCTGCTGTTGCCCTGTCATGGAGATCCTGCAGCTTTGGATCAGCATGAATGGCCTTTCATGAGACCCAGCAATTTATAGATGAGCTAGATGTTGGGGTGAATCAACCCAAAGCCTTGGTGATAGCTGAGTTGGTCAATCCAGTAGCTCTCCTGTGCCCACACCACCAGGGAGAGCTCTCCCGCACTTCCCAGGGTAGCTTACCCTATGGCACAGCCAGCAAGGGGAAAGATCAGCTCTCCTGCTCTCATGCCACTGAGGCTGGCTCACCTGTACCCACACCACCAGAGCCAGCTCTACTCTGCTGCCCAGTTGAGGTGCAGGTGTAGCTGGTAGGAGTTAGGGCCAGCTCTCCCAGTCTCACAGCCCCAAGGCCAGCTCTCCTGACTGCTTCAGGTGTGGAGTGGAGGGCATCTCCCTCTCACCCACACCACCTCATGGCAGGTGAGTGGTGGGGCCAACTCTTCTCTGCTCACCAGTACCCCTGCCACCATGGTCAGCTCCACTGTGCTGCCCATGTGAAGTGCAGGCCTGATTGCCTAGGTTCTGTAGCTGGTGAGGGTTGCCACCAGCTATCCTGAGTGCCAAAGCCAGCGAGGGAAGGCCAGCTCTGAGCAGCTCTTGGACATCAATGTGGCCCCAGGTGGCAGCTCAGACCAGGGACATCCACATGGTCTTTAGTGGTAATAGGAGCCACAGACATCAACACAGACCTCTGCTGCTCCATGGCTACGGACTCAGAAGTGGCCCTCAGTGGCAACAAGGGCTGGGATTTCACCACAGCTTCAGGTGGACAGGGCAGACTATCCATATCAGGCTACTCTTCTCCACCCTTGAGTCTCCATTTAACCTCTCTTCATAATGCTCAAACTGTTGCACTTAGCTCTCTCTCCCCTCTGTCCACCACATACTTGCACATCATAGTGGCTCTCCCTCCAGGTGGACCACACATCTGGCTGACCTCTGGGCTGGCAGACCTCTAGGTGTCCCCAGCCTGCCCATGCTGTCTATTTCTTTATTTTTATTGTTATTCCTTATTAAAATTTATACAATTTGCTGTTCAACAATTCTTGATGCAAGCCCTATAATGAAAATGTATTCTGTGAGCTGTTAATTGTGTACTTTATACTCACTCTCTCACCACTCTTGGGACCTTGTACTCCTCTGAAACCTTGTCTAGGATTCATGGTCCATCCTTAGACAACACACTTGTCGCTATCATGCAAGAGCTGAAAGTGCATCCTGTTCCCACACACAAACACACCTCCAGATTTTAGTAGCAGGTACTCAAGACCCGTTCCACACCTTGGGGCAGAAATCTAGCTCCTGCGGCTTCTCACGCAGGGTTTCCACAGTCAGCCTCATCTTTCATCATAGGTTCTACTACTGTGGATACTGCCTGCTCATCAGTCCCTTAGTTGACACTTAATTGCTGCCCTATGGTCTAACTACAGCAGTAGTCATGCTCAGGTGAACCTTGGGAAGCGTTAGTACCGCCCAGCCTCTGTGTCATTCACCTCACTTCATCTTGTCATGACCTTTGAGGATAACTAAAAGAATAAAAATAAAAAAAAAATAAAGTTTGGCTATAAAGGCATAACTGCCCATTCTATATAAACAAGGGGATAGGACAACCAAATATCTACAAGATATATAAAAAGTTAGGGCTAAACCTAAAAACAGGTACAGGATACCTAGGGTATGCTTATATTCTAAATTAAAAAGGAGTTTGTATAAAGTTTACTTAAAACATGTGTTTTCTATTGCTCAAGGCAACCAGCTTGTCTTTGTAATGGGAGGCTTCTCTAGGGAAATAGGTAGCAACTTGGCCTATTATAACAGTCACGCAAGAGCCTGAAAAGATATTTTAATCTATCTAACCTTGTTTTGATGATAATGATTGTATGTTCAATAATATGGTACCTTATATTGCTGATCCCTTTACATGGGAACAGCTCTGAAACAGATTAGACATAAAAATGTGTCTCCAGCCAAAACTTCAACAATACTTGGCCAATAAATCCTTGGCTATAATATCGTCAACATGTATTATGCTAACCTTTTAATTGATATAGATTAAATTGGCTTATAGTTTAGTTTCATCCTGGACATCTCATACATTTACAATTTTAGAACTCTATAATGCTTGTGAGAAATTATATGTTTACAGAACAAAGAACTGGACACCAGAGATGCTGGATCAAACCTAACAGAATCATTCTGCAGCATGATGAAACATTGACACATCTGTTCCAGCTTCTTGCATGTTCCAGCATTCTGCTTGTACCTGCCTCAACTTCTTCAACTCCTGTTTCTCATCAAAGCCTGCTCCTAAAAGAACTTTGAAGAAAGCTACTAATTTTAACTGGTCCAGCATTTTAGACTGTCCCAAAAAGGACTCTTATTAAGCCTGAAATTTCTCAAAATTCAAATGTTATTGGGCCACAAATGTTATTGCTTGCTTAATTAACCATTTTTATTTCTACATGTCCACAATGTCAGCTAGAAGAAACTCATGAGAATAGCATCCAATTTCCTTTAAAGGGGGTTGGGTATGTTTTTGGTTGTTTGCTATGGCTACAAAATTTTATTGTCATTGGGAGATGTTTATTATTAATGGTCTTATTGAAAGTGAAACAAGGAATATACAGGGATATTTTATAAAAATAGAAAAAGGGTAAATTATTGAATCAACCTTAAGGTTTTATTTGTTACTACCAAATAAGGTTAATTTTAACTCTGGTATAGGATTTTGCATATTGATGCAAAAATAAGTATTTTTAATACATTGGTATAAGCTTTACTAATTGATAGAAAGTCAAGGTTACTTCCAATACTTTTAAACTACTATTACTAGGTGGTTAGGATATTAGGTATGCAAGTTGTTAGTTATTCAACTCATAGTCATTTCAGACACTAGTCTAATTTATCACAGGAGTATATCTCATAGGTTTTACAGATAGATATGATTTTGTAGACAAAGCGATTACATAAAGATAGGTAGTCTTCAAAAACTTCAGAGACCTACAGAATATGGCATTTAAAATGTTCTTATTATTTTAAAGATTCTTTGACAATGAGACAAGTCATTTCCTGGCAGCACCCCGCCTACCTGAAAAAAGATAATGAGCATCGAAGAACCTCCATATGGAGATGGCTTCAAATGTGGCAAACAAGCCACTCCGGTAAAGAAAATACCCTCGCTTCACAACAGACAAATTCTGCCTAAAATGGGCAAGCTTAAATGCAGGACAAATTGACTGCCGAACTCTGCCAAGACAGGGTAAGCAAGTCCTAAATAGTTCCTGCTTCATGTATATGTCTGTAAAAATATTCTGAGCCAGAAGGCTGAAGATGATGCTCCAACGTTATAGAGAGTTATGGGTGACCAACTGTTCAGCAGTGAACTGTCTCTGTCAATTTTTATTTTTTGGAAGCTGCTAACATGCACTTCCTCTTTACTCTCATAACTAATTTTATTCCTTCTCAAGTCTCTGATGGGGTTGAAGACCAAATAGTTACAATACCACATTTAAGCTTAAGTTGTTTAGAAGTTAAGAAATCTTTTTTTATAGGTAATACCAATAAGGATAAAAGTTAATTTAGGTATAGAACTTTAAACTTGTCAAGATAGAATAATCAGACACTTTCTCCTAAGATACCCTCTCCATGTGCTAAATACACATGGACTAGACATTGCACGTGTAGATCTTACCTAACAGTTTTCATTATTTCATAATTGTTGTATTGAAAGAAAAGGAGCCTTTTATTGGACTTAAAGGGGGAAATGTTGGTATAATGTTCTTTTAAAATGTATACGCCTTACACTTGTTAATTCAAATGCTGATTTTCCCACCCCCAACTCTCTGGTTTCAATCTGGATATTGCATTGTGATACTTGCTATAAGCATCCTGTCTCAACTCTTGTGTAAACAGGACACAAATAAAGCAACTAGATACAATGTTGTGCAATGGGAGGAGCCAGAGGACAGGAAAGAGGGGAGGAGCTAGAGAACAGAAAGGGGCGAGAAGGAGGAGGAGCTCGAGGAGAGGAGAACACAGGGAGAGCAGAGCAGAGGAGAGAGCTTGGAGGACTTGGAGCATGAACCAGACCTAAGATTTCACAAAAAGCAAGTATAATGTGGGAAATCTAAATGTTAGGAAACTGAGGGCTTGAAGGTTTAGGAGGGAGTAAATATTGCCCAGCATTGTGTCTAGGTTAACTAAAAACCCAGTCTCTGTGGTGATTTGGTTTTACAGCTGCTGAGGATTAGCAGCAGCTTTACCAGAAGTTAAACCCATAGTAAATATTAATAACTTCCTACAACAAATTTTTGTTATTATTTATTACAAATTATTCAATTTGCTGTTCAACAATTCTTGATGCAAGCCCTATAATGAAAGTGTATTCTGTGAGCTGTTAATTGTGTACTTTATACTCACTCTCTCACCACTCTTGGGACCTTGTACTCCTCTGAAACCTTGTCTAGGATTCATGGTCCATCCTTAGACAACACGCTTGTCGCTATCATGCAAGAGCTGAAAGTGCATCCTGTTCCCACACACAAACACACCTCCAGATTTTAGTAGCAGGTACTCAAGACCCGTTCCACACCTTGGGGCAGAAATCTAGCTCCTATGGCCTCTCACGCAGTCAGCCTCATCTTTCATCATAGGTTCTACTACTGTGGATACTGCCTGCTCATCAGTCCCTTAGTTGACACTTAGTTGCTGCCGTATGGTCTAACTACAGCAGTAGCCATGCTCAGTGAACCTTGGGAAGCGTTAGTACCGCCCAGCCTCTACATCATTCGCCTCACTTTATCTCCTCATGACTTTCTCCCATATTCCATTCTCACAGGATAGATGAGGACAGCAAAGAAAGACGTGGGAAAGGGGGAAAACGGGATTCAAACAACTTTTATCTCCCTTATTGATTATTCATATCCGTGGTTTTGGTCCAAGTACTCAGTATGCTCAATGTATATTGTTTTCCATAATAAATGAGGATGAGCTAGGCAAAAGAGATTTAAACAAATTTTATGAGAAGATTAAAAAAATGCTATTTCTTGTTTTTAAGTTTTATATTATTTTTTTGTGAATTTCATAAAATACACATTTGATCTTACTCATTCTTCTTTCCAACTTTCTCCAAGATCTTCCCCACTTCCCATGCGTTATTTTAAAATTTATTTGAAAATTCCTTAGTTCTTTTTTCTTTTTTTTCTGATGAATAAGATTATTGATTTTCTCATTTTCATTATGTTAGATCCACCCATTCTGTACATTTTCACACTGATTATATCATATAAAGTGAAGCTATACCAAAATTTATAAGTATTACATTATTTTATGATGTTTTGGAAAAATAATTATTGAATATATTACTTATGCTAGGTAAAATAATGCACAGCCTGTTCCCTGCCCCTACAAGTTTATTCACAAATGGATACAAATGAGATATGGCTGGGAAAGAAAGAGAAGTTTGTTCTACAAGGAATCGTCTGAGGGATCATCACAGTTTTTGTTCTCAGAGAGGGGGAAGACCCATTTTATGCTGAGATACAGGTGACTGTTTACTTCCTATAGGTCTGAGGAAAGATCAAAGTATTTATCAATGGAGTCCAAGTCTGTGAAGACAACAAGAGGAGGATTCGGTTATTCAGTCCTTATTTCTACAAGCTGGTGTTCATGCTAGCATAGGGCCTCCTCCATCTCCCCAATGAAACTGCTCTTAGCCTTTAAGGAGAACACGCATGGGAATGATCTAATAACATGGAAAATGTATAGTCTTTCAAAAATTTGACTATCATAATAAACAAGATTTTTTACTTTAGTAATGTGTGTGCACATATATGTGTGTGGATTTGTGTTATTTTTAAAGATGAAGTCAGTGAAGGCAGAGAGGATGCCTTCACTCATCATCCACAGTGTGCATTCAATTAACAAATATTCTTCATAAAATGTTAGTTAGGATATAGCAGATCCTTAAAAATAATAAACACTTTGGCTTAGCAATTTTATTTCTAGAAAAACACATAAATTTCATTTTCTTTTTATGGAAAAATAAAATTAAGCAGAGACTCCTCTTTACATCTAATGACTGGGAGGGGGCTGCAATTATATGGGTTATCTCCTGGCCCATGTATATGTTATGTCCACCATAAACCTTGTTGTTCATTGGCTGAGCCAGTTGGTTCAGGAGAGACATAAAGAAAAGACTGCTGCATTTATAAAAAAAAGTTTCATTCTTTTCTTTCTCTAGTGTATTACTCAGCAAAATCTTTGTTTTATAAAAGCACTTTGGATTGGGTTTGATTTTCCTGCAACTGTCATACACTAACTAATGCAATTGCTAGAAGCCACAGTGAGATGATATTAAAACTACTTACAGTTACAAAAATCATGATGCAATATTTAATATATTATTTAAAGGTTACTCATACAGCAAAATATATTGAAAATAACAATGAGAAAATACATTGGGAATGAAAAATAATTATATTTGACTGAAGAAAGTAAAGTGAATTTGTTTTATAAATACTTCTGATTTTTCTCTCCTGTTACATAAAGAATATGTGAAACTCAGTTCAGAAGTTGATCAGTGAGAAGAAAATAAAATAACTTTTAGCTATGTATGGTAATGCATGCCTGGAGGCCTCATATGGTAGGTGAAAGTAGAAAGATGACTAGTTCAAAGCTAGCTTGGGTTCAGAGCAATAATCTGTCTAAAAAAATAAATTTCAAATTTTAACTTTAAATAAATATTTCCTAAAACTGTGTTTTTGAAACATTCTACTGAAGAGTGCCTGCAAAATGGTTATAATTAAATAGTAAAGATCAATGAAAAAAATTCAATCTCATATAGTATATCTAAGAACAATGAAAGTATGTGAAAATAACATATTACTTAAAATTAAACACAAAACAGATAGATAATAAAAATAATTAACGTCACCAGCACTCCAGGTAGTGATAAACAATGCAAAGAATATAAAGGTTGAGATTGCAGATGCTATACAATAGATAACATTGTTAGCTTTTGGATTCATGAGGTTGGTGCTAAGTGACAAAATCAAGACTCACCTGAAAAATAGCTTTCTTGGAATGTCTGTGGTGCTTATCTTGCTAACTAGGTTGTGGTGTTATCTTGTTGACTCCTGAGGGTAATATCTTTCCCTCAGTATAAGAGTGAAGGAAGAGAGCTGAGCACTGGCTGGCATGCATTCACTGCTCTCCCCTTCTCACTGTGCTCTGGCCTCTGGCTGGCAGGCTTAGCAGCCAAGTTCTGCCAGACCAGAGAACAGAGCAGTGGCCAAGCTCGGCCAGACCAGAGGCCAGAGCAACTGCATACTTAAAGTAACCAGCAACCTCTTACTCCTAACATTGTGACTTGGATGACTATTATCTGGAACCATGAGCCAAAATAAACACTTCATTCATCAAGATGATTTGTCAGGGTATTTTATTATAGCAAGAGGAAAATAACTTAAAACAGGGTTGGTGGAAGTTTCAAATCTGTGAAATTAACGCATTTCAAAAGCTTATGCTTGATATTCAAAATAATGTGAGGTCAGATACAGTAATGGATGAAAAATTGCTATAAATGAGAATTGGAGATTGTTTCGGTGGTTGTTTAGCAACATTCTGAATATGCAGTATCAAAGATGTATTAGTCAGTCTGTAGAATATTGAAAATATATGTAGAATATTTAGGAAATTCAGTTCATTCATACATTGAAGGCGATAAATGAAGAGAAAATGCACACAGAATTTTAAAGTCTCTGCAATTCAGTAAAGGTTATAAATTCTCTGTTACTTTAATACCTTCCAGAATATTCTTAAAATTACAAGATATTCTGTTAGCAGGCACATCTATTTTTTTAAATCAGTTCAAAGGGGATATTTTTTAAACTTTTATTAATTACACTTTATTCACTTTGTATCCCCCCATAAGTCCCTCCCTCCTCCCTTCCAAAACCCACCCTCCCTCCCCCTTCTTCATGCATGCCCCTCCCCAAGTCCACTAATAGGGGAGGTCCTCCTCTCCTTCCTTCTGAACTTAATTGATCAGATCTCATCAGGAGTGTCTGCACTGTCATCTTCTGTGGCCTGGTAAGGCTGCTCCCCCCTCAGGGGGAGGTGATCAAAGAGCAGGCCAATCAGATTATGTCAGAGACTGTACCTCATCCCATTACTATGTAACCCACTTGGATACTGAACTGCCATGGGCTACATCTGTGCAGGGGTTCTAGATTATCTCCATGCATGGTATTTGGTTGGATAATTTTTTTTTAAAAAATCATAACTATATTGACTGTTTTTAGCAATAAAAACAAAGAAACAAACAGAAATCTTTATGTTTTAGAAAAGGAAGAGAAAAAATAGGATTAGTAAGAATGTGTTTACTCAGGATACAACAAACTATGTCACATTTGAAGAATAAAGAATCAATGCTCCCCATTTTGAAATCTGGGAAGGTCAACATTAAGTTGCTGACATGTCACATGTCTCAGTGCATTGTCATAGTGAGAGGCCTCACATGACAACTTAGTAAGTAGTGTGAATGCTCTAGACTCTGCCTCTTATTTTTCCCTCTTTTAAATTTAAATTTTTTTATTAAATTTATTCACTTTCTATCCAAGCTGTAGCCCCATCCCTGTCTCTTCCCAGTCCTACTCTCCCTCCCTTTTCTCCTCTGATGCCCCTTCCCCAGTTGTCCACTGATAGGGGAGGACCTCCTCCCTTTCCTTTTGATCCAATCCCATCAGGTCTCATCAGGACTGGCTGTATTGCATTCCTCTGTGGCCAGGAAAGGCTGCCCAGGACACTGCTCAGGGGAAGGTAATCAAAGAGCCAGACACTGAGTTCATGTCAGAGACAGTCTCTGTTCCCCTTACTAACGTACCCACTTGGACACTGAGCTGCTATGAGCTACATCTGTGCCGGGGTTCCAGGTTATCTCTATGAATGGTCCTTGTTCAGAGTATCAGTCTCAGAAAAGACTCATGGGCCCGGATTTTTTGGCTCTGTTGTTCTCTTTGTGGAGATCCTGTCCCCATCAGGTCTTTCTATCTCCTCCTTCTTTCATAAGATTCCCTGCAATCTGCCTAAAGTTTGGCTATGAGTCTCAGCATCTGTTTTAATAACCTGCTGATGGAGGCTTTCAGAGGCCCTCTGTGGTAGGCTTTTGTCCTGTTCCCTGTTTTCTCCATCTTCCTCGGTCATCACGTTGACCTTTTTGAATGAGGTTTGAGTACCTTATCCATGGTCCTCTTTCTTGCTTAGCTTCTTTAGGTGTACAGATTATAGTATGATTATCCTATATTACAGGTCTAATATCCACTTACAAGTGAGTATATACCATGTGTGTCTTTCTGCCTCTGGGATACCTCATGCAGGATGATCTTTTCAAGTTCCCACCATTTGCCTGCAAATTTCATGACTTCCTTGTTTTTAATTGCTGATTAGTACTCCATTGTATAAATGTAGCATGATTTCTGTATCCATTCCTCAGTTAAATGACATCTTGATTGTTTTCAGATCCTGGCTACTTATGAATAAATTTGCTTGAAACATGGTTGAGTAAATATCTTTGTTGTATACTTGAGCATATTTTGGATATATGAACAGGAGTGATATAGCTTGATCTTGAGGTAGCACTAGTCCTAATTTTCTGAGAAATTGCAAGATTGATTTCCAAAGCGGTTGTACAAGTTTACATTCCCACCAGCAATGGAGGAGAATCCCCCTTTCTCCACATCCTCTACAGCATGTATTTTCACTTGAGTTTTTGATCTTAGCCATTTTGATGAGTGTGCAGGTGAAATCTCAGGATTGTTTTGATTTGCATTTAACTGATGACTAAGGACATTGCACATTTCTTTTAAGTTTCTCTGCCCTTTGATATTTCTCTGTTGAGAATTCTCTGCTAAACTCTGTAACCCATTTTTTAATTGGATTACTTGATTTGCTGCTGTTTAACTTCTTGAGTTCTTTATATATTCTGGATATTATAGGATTGGTGTCAAATACAGGGTTAGTGAAGATCCTTTCCCAATCTGTAGGCTGTGGTTTTGTTCTGATGATAGTGTCCTTTGCTTTACAGAAGTTCTTCAAGTTCATGAGGTCCCATTTATTGATTTTTGATCTTAGAGCCTGTGCTGTTGGTGTTCTGTTCAGGAAGTTTTCTACTGTGCCAATGAGTTCAAGATTCTTCCCCAGTTTTTCTTCTAACAGATTTAGTGTGTCTGATTTTTCGTTGAGGTCTTTGATCTATTTGGACTTTTGTTTTGTGTATGGTTATAAGTATGGATCCATTTGCATTTTCTACATGTAGATATCTAATTAGACCAGTACCATTTGTTGAAGATGCTATCTTTTTTTTCCACTGTATGGTTTTGGCATCCTTGTAAAAAATCAGGTGCCCATATGTATATGAGTTTTTTTTCTATGTCTTCTATTCGATTCCATTGATCCACCAGCCGGTTTTTATGCTAGATCCTGAGTCTTCTAACCAGAAATGTCATATGAGGCTCCACCCTCCTCACAGCATATAACTCTACTGACATCTCACAGGCTTCCGTTCCAAATGCAACCAAAAATTTACTTCTTGAAATTTCCTTGAAATTTAATTGAAGGATTAAATTTCTCATACAAACCTTGGGGTGGGGCAGGTTTGAATGGCAGCAATCGTATATAATTTTTTTAAATAAAAGATCAGTATACATATAAAACTATAAGTATTTTGGGGTTAGTACCATAAATTTATAAGAATCAGAGGATAAAGGAAACTGGATTATGCAGAATAAATATTTTTATTCAACATTTTCTGTTAGGAAAGATATTGGAATACTCAGAATTGCTGGTCAATATACAATCTGTAAATCTCTGAAAGTTAACATTAAGTTTTTTCTTTCTTACACGTACACACACACACACACACACACACACTTTCTCTCTTTAGTGTGTGTGAAGTGATTCTCCATGCCTCCTTCCTAATTCAAATATTGAAAACTATTTGAAAAGTAACCATTTAATATGCATAAGAAGATATAAAGTAAAAAAGGTGAACCGAGGAAGGAAAGTGATAGGCCAACAGAGATTATACATGATAAAATGATTGTCAGGCACGGAAGAATATTGTTGCAAAACACATTGCTCTGAATTCAAATATTTTGAAGAAATAGTCTAAAATTAAAAATAGTATTTGTTGTGAAAATATGAATTTGGGTGATAAGTTATGATGCATTAATAGAGAGGTAAAAATTAGTTGTCAGACTTCAGAACAGCAATGGAGAAGAAAAATAATATCATAGAGACAATAAAAATTTAATGTAGTAAAGCAAAAACAGTGGCAGGGACTGGGATGCAGCAGTAAGATAGTGAGCAGGTAAAGTTGGCTGCCACTAAGGATGACAATCCTACTCTGATTTCTAAGACCCACGATGTGAAAGTAGAGAAAAGATTTCTGTAAATTGTCCTCTGACCATCACCTGTAAGTAGTGGCATGAGTCCACCCACCCACCTACCATCACACATAATAATTTTTTTTTAATGTATTGAAAACTTTAAGGGATTAAAAACCAACCAATCAAATAAAAGGAAGCAGAAACAAAATCTTTTCGTAATTTCTCCAAACACAATAAAATATGGAGTTTCAGACATGTTAGCAAAAGTATAGGGTTAAAGATAAGTGACCATGTGTGCTAGAGACGGGTTAATTAAGTAGGATTATGGAAAAATGGGTAAGTACTAAAGAATGAGACATGTCAATATCTATTCAGCAGCGCTGAGTAATAAAATGGAAATTGAAAGGTATTCAAAAGTATTATTCACGAGTACATCCTAGAAATATGAAATGAAATGTTCAAACCACATCATGCTTCAAGGAAAATAAAATAAATTTAGGTATAACTGAAACACTTCCCTATAAACTGGTGAATTTTAAAGATGAAAATATAATTGTTTGGATATCTGAGAAAAACATATCAAATAAGTTGTAAAAGAAAAGCATCAGAATGACATTAGAGCTCTCCATAGCATATAACATTAGGAAACAGGTAAGGTCTAAATGCACAATTCTGTAGTAAATAGAGTGAGGATAATGCTTACTTAAATGGATTGTTGAAACAGAGAGGCACCAGCAGGTATCATTGATTACATAAGTGCTAGTAGAATACACATCTTTCAAAAAGACCATGATGAAAATGTTAAAAGATAGCTTTCAGTTGAATGCTGGTAATGGGGAGATGATGTATCAAATAATATTTGACCTTAGATTTCATTTAACTTTTTTATTAGGTTTCTGAAACTTTTATGAACATATCTTGGCCATTTTTACTTTCTTCCACAAACTCATCCTCAATTCACCCCCTTCTCACTGCCCACCAAACATTGTGTCGTATTTTAAAATTTTAGAGAAAAATTTGTGCAGTCCAAATATTCTTCAACATATGCTCTTCTACTGGAGAGTGAATACATAGCAGGTGTTACACTTCGAGAGAGTGCCATGGCTCGCCTCCCCGAAACTAACAATCGTCAATACTTCTATGGCTAAGGGTGAGTTTGTGTAGCCCCTTTCCTCTGCATGCTGGATTTGGTCCAGCTGAGGCAAGCACAGGTTTTGTACACGCTGCCACAATAGCTATCAGGTCATTTTGAAGCTTCAACGTTGTAAACAGACGCCAATGTTTTCCTGTAATCATGTACCATCTTAAGCTACTGTACTCTTTCCTCTTCAACAATGATCCCTGAGCCTTGAGTTGGAGTGTAGTGTGTATGTTTCCTTCAAGGCTGAGCATTCTTTGGTCTTTTATACTCTGTACCTTGACTGGCTTGTCACTGTGTTAATTACCATACCATAAACAGAAGCCTCACAGGTGAGGGATAAGCAATGAGAGAAGCATGTATCCATGGGTATATCCATAAGTCATTGGAATTCAGTTTAATTCTAAATCCATTTAGCAGCATGAAAGTAATAGGTTCTCCTCAAGGACAGAAGATCTGTCAATCCATAGAATTTTAGCCCAACAATTGTGCTAAGTATGGTTTTCAGCCTGTAGAATGGGACTTAAATCTAATAGAAAGCAGTTAGTCACTCACATAATCTTGCCATTATTGCAAGGACTGGTCATTAATGTAGCTTGTACAGTATACAGTAGCATGATGATTACTTTCTGCAGTCTGGTGATTACTTTTCTTCTATGGTAGCTTTTCTTCTCCTGTATAACAATTTCATCCCTATGAATGCTAGCCAATAGGGATAAAACATCTAGGTGAGGGAACCCACATGGAGACTGGGCTACATCTGAGCCTGGGTTTTAGGTCCTCACCATGCATTGTCCTTGGTTGGGGTACCAGTCTCTGCAGGGGGAGCAGTGGCTTTCTCTGGCATGAATTCAGTGACAAGCTCTCTGATCACCTTTCCCTGTGGGTGGGAGTGGGGGCGCAGCCTTGCCAAGCCACAGAGGAAGACAATGCAACCAGTCCTGATGAGGTGCGATAGGCTAGGGTCAGATGGAAGGGGAGGGAGACAGTGGAATTTGGGAGGGGCATAGGGGGAGAAGAGGGAGGGAGTGGGGGAATGGAAGGAGACTAGGAAGGGGGGACACAGTTGGGATACAAATTGAATAAATTGTAATAAATGATAAAAATGAAAACATCTAGGTGGGCCGCATGTCTCAAGTATGCAGTGTTTTTAGCGAAAAGGGCATAATATACACGTCTGAAAAGTGACAAAGAACAATGCCGATGGCCTGTGATGCAATCCCTGATACCTTACTGACAAACAACTCCAAAGATCAGCTCATACCTGGTACCGGGCTTTGAATTTGTTAGTCTCTGGCGTCTTGTAGGGGAATTGTTGCCCTGTTATAGGGTGACTCCATTTTAATTCTTTTCTTATGTTTTAAAATTCAAAAAGGTATCTCCGAATCTGTTTTACAATGCAATATGAGTGTAATGGCAATGGGGAAACAATTTAATTAATAACAGATGTGAGATAATGATAATTGCCTTAGAATGTGATTTCAGCTTTAATAATATTATCTAAAAGTCTTACTTATGTCTGGTGCGCCATATAGTTTAGACTTAGGTATATTTTAAAATCCAGAGCATTAGAAAACCAAATACTCATACCAAAATATATTAAACCATGTTGAAAACAAACACTGGAGATATATTAATCTGTTATTGATTAGTGCCTTCCAAATAAGAGACCTCATGTATTAAAACAAACCACATATATATAGTTTAATGATACAAATGCAGAGAAAGCAACAACAACAACAAAAAAAAAAACCCCATAAAACAGAAAGAGCAAACAGATGAACATATGATGCCAGAAAAAATGTAAATCATATTTTAATTTAAATGGGGTAGCCCCTGCTTGTTAGCAGAGCATACACTCCGGACACTGAGCAAATGCCTGAAACCATCGGTGGTGCTTAATCTTGAGAATTGTTTTTCGTTCTGTGCATATTTATGAGTTAGGTACAACAAGAGATCAGTAACTAAATAGTGAAAAGGTAAATTGTGGTAATATACAATAATAAAAGTATGCAAAGGTGGTCTTTGTCAAAATGCTATCTATATTATTACATGGGTAACACACCCATTGAGGGTACATGAGAAAAAGAAAGAGATGATATATGGACCTGGTGTGCATTAGGAGGACAATTTGAAATTTTACGAGGATATTTAGGTGCAACCTGAAATTTAAACCTTGGGAGTTATTCACTTCTAATATTTCCCATTTAATATTTTCAGACTGAGGTCATTGGCAAGTAACAGGAACCACAGAAAGTGAAACTGCTGGTGATCTGAGACTCCGGTACATTTCAGAAATAAAAGTATTTCAGATTATATTACAAAGTAAAAGCTAAATATAGCTGGGTTGGTGTGATAAACCTAGGGCAAAATGATTCAAAACTGAAAGGATTGTGGCAGCATCCTGAGCTCACACACAAAAATTGCAGTTCACTCTTTCAGTATAGATGAAGATATCAGGGCAGAAAGCTTTCAATGTGATAAATAAAATGTTTTCGGTTAGGTTTTTCCCTCAGTGCAATTGCTTCAAGCCCAGTCTCCCAGTGCTTCGGAAGATGAGCTTATTTGCAAATAGGTTTGTGCAGATAGCAAGTTAAGTCATGTTTAAATGAGGCAATACTAAACCGTAGAGGGCATGAACCTAAAGACTAGCATTCTCATATGAAGGAAGTTGGGAGAGAGTCTCATACACAGGGAAGACAAGTCTATGAGGAAGGAAGAGACTAGTGTTAAACTCGTGAGGCCACGGTCAAGTAAGAGTTACTGGAACTGTCAGCAGCTAGGAGAGAAAGGGAGGAATTCTTGCCATCTTCAAAGGGAAATATCTGTCCATAATGGATGCTACATTTCTAGGCTCCAGAACTAAAAGACTCTAAATTTCTTTTGTGTTTTATAAGTAGTCAAGTTTATGTGTTTCATTATGGTACCAGTATGAGACTAATACAGAAGGAAAATGCAAGTCCAATTAATAATTTATTTAATGCACATATTAAATTAAAAATGAATGCAAATAGATGTTTTAAAAGCTATGCTTTGGTTTGTATTAATTCATGTTCATTAAGGATTCATTGATTTATATTCATTAGATATGAATTAGTGTTGATTCATAAACAAAAAGTGCATTCAATCACTTTAAATTGGGCAAAAGACATTGGCCACAGAAGGTACTGACTTATCTATCTCAGTATACGGCAATAAAATACAAATAAATAAAAATAAAATAAAATAAATGTCAAAGAAACGAAATTATTTTGAGGGAAAAATAGAAAATGTATACATGAAAAGTAAATATACACAACTTGTCTCTTTTAATGTGGAATATTTTACACAATAATGTGCACAATGCTGTGTACTTTAAAAGAGACAAACACTTGGCATGTTCCATAATAAGAAACAGAATCCAGTATTGTGGTACATATTGAGGAGGTTACCATTTGCATGTTTGGTAAATTCAGAAATTAGTTGGCAGAATGCATGTTAAGTGGATTACAGGCCTTACTTACAGAGGAAGAATAGGAAAGCAAGTACAGATGACAGGCTTTGCTTTCTACCTGCACATGATCCTGACACTGGGTGTTAGATTCTGTGAAAATGGCTGTCAGTTGCAGATAGATTAAATGACAACAGAAGTAGAGGATGTTTCAATTTAGATTCAACATTACATGAGGATTGAGTGCTGATGAGATGAATCAATGGTCAAGCAAAAGGTACTACTCTTGAAGAGGTCCAGAATTCAGCACCTCGGACCCATGTTGGGTAGCTACCAGCATTGTGTATCTCTAGCTTTTGGGAATCCAGTGTTCTCTCTGGCCTGCACGGGCAGGTGCATTGACAAGTGCACATACCTACAAATAAACACATACACATGAGTAAGATAAATCCTACAATAATTATACTTGAAAACTTTAATTTTCAATGTTTTATTTATTGGAATTTGTATTTAATTATTTAGTGCCTAATATGACTCTCAAATTGTTTAATGACACCAAGACTTAAAAAAACATATTTAGATTAAGGTAGCAGAAGATCAATTATTTTACCATTTGCTTCATAACTTGTTGGTGCTTTGAAAGACACTAGACTATGATGGATTTTCTTTAGTCTTAGTTATACATTGTGCCATTCCCTACTTGTTTTTGAAGCAGGATTTGTGAACTTTGTCTATATGCATAAGGCAAATTAGTAAGTCGTCCAAATACTTGAAATTTTAAATTTAATTTTGTTTATGTATTTATTTATTATAATGTATTTACTTTATATCTGGCTGTAGCCCCCTCTCACATATCCTTCCAGTCCCATCCTCCCTCCCTCTTCTCCCCCTATGCCCCTCCCCTAGTCTACTGATAGGGGCAGACCTCCCCTTCTATTTGACTCTAGCCTATCAGGTCTCATCAGGACTGGCTGCATTATCATTCTCTGTGGCCTGGAAAGGCTGCATTCCCCCAAAGGGATATGATCAAAAAGCCAGCAACTGAGTTCATGTCAGAGACAGTCCCTGTACCCCTTACAAAGACAGTACAGGCTCAGTTTCCATATACTTAACTTTTAACAGTAGTATATCTAGGTCCAAGGATCTCATCTATTCCAATTTAACTTCATACCCCTTTTTAAATTTTAATAAAATTTTAATAAATTTAATGACCCTTAAATTTTCATCACAGGTCTTTTTATTCATTCAACAATATATGCTGTGAATGGGAGCTGAGATATTTATTTATTATTTATATATTTATATAGAAAATATTAAAACAGAGGCCTATTTCAGTATTGTTTTGTAGGATCTATATTTTGATACAATGCCAAATATTTATGTACAAGGCCTGAATTACAGGAGTTATTCAATAGAATATATATTACAAGGTCAGACTATGCAGCTAGTTGTACATTGTGAAAACACAGAAATGATGAGCCATGTGGATTCTTGCCCAATATGTAATTTTAATGGCTCTAAGTGAAAGAGAAACACGCGTAAGAGCATTGTTCATGACCTTCTTCGAATATTCTCAGATGCAGTTCTTTCTCTAAACAACTAAGCCTTTTAACTTGTGAAGATGTCAGTCTAGATGAACATTATGGAACCTTATCAGTCCCCTGAAAAATATGGTTTGACCTTTTCCATTATCTCCAAGAAATTTGCTTGGACTCCACCCCAGTTTTGAATGTTCACTTCTCATTTCTGGGGCCTTTATTCATAGAAAGATCACAGGATTCTTAAAAATCTGGCCACTTCTTTCTTATTGGGTTGTATAATACATTTTGCAGATGGAAGCTTTCCATCTCTGCTCCTTCACATTTGCATTCCACAGAGATGCTCCCAATGTCTTAGTTGCTGAATCGACATTGTTGAGATGAAATCATCAACCTTTGATTTAATGTATGAGTTGCATTATTCTCAGCTGTGTCGTTTGGTGCCTGTAACTTCTCTGCCTGGAAAATGCTATCAGGATTCATCAAAATAAACAAAACCCTCTTAAAATTTACGTCCTTTCTGAAAACAATAGAAAAAGGAGTTGGAAGGGCACAAAGAAATCTGAAAGAAGTATGCAATATAAGTGAGGGAAATAAAATGAGATTAAGAGTCTCCTATTTTCCTGAAATTTTCAACTTCTACAATTTTTTAGGAAAATTTCTAATAAGGTCAGAGAATAGACATTGTATTATTCTCATAAAGGAAGAGTTCAGAGCAGACACTAATGTGTTCCATCTTTTGGTTTGTTTGCTTACTACTCCTGGAATATTATCACTCTCAGACCCCTATCTGTTAAGTACACATTCTCTATAGATTGATTAAATATACTACTGTATCAGAGAAGGAGACAAGCCATGCCTACAACTAGTCCAGCAGAATAAGGCTTGTAACTATAAAAGCTCTTTTCCTATGACTATAATACAACACCGTGACCAAAAGAAACTTAAAGAAGGAAGAGTTTATCTTCGCTTAACTCTTCCAGAGGCAGCATCCATAACAGCAAGGGAAGCAGGAAGCTGAGAGATCACATTTTTACCCACAGGCAGGAAGCAGGAAACAAGCAGGATGTATGATGACTATAAAGCTTCAAAGCCCAGTGATATACTTCATGCCTCAAAGCTCCTCCCCCTAGGATTCCACCCACTCCCCCAAGAGCACCACCAACTGGAGAACAAGTATTCAAGTACATTAGCCTGTAGGGAATATTTCTCATTCAAAGCACCACAGGAACTTATTATCTCTGATCTCTAACATCAGAGAGAGGAACTCATGAGGTAACTTAGTGGTACATTATTAGTTAGCCCTTTAGAAACCCTTGGTCTGATTATTCCATAAAATAATAAACATTTTTAAAGTATTATAAAAAATGTGTGATTGAAATATTTTATTTAAAAAAATAAGAATCAGGGGAAAGATGAAAGTGAGGAAAAAGAGATCCCTTTATGTAAATAATTTACTGTATAATCTATTTTCATATTTTATGAAGTATAATAACATATGGCTGAACATTATGTGAATTTATCTATTCCTTATATTTGAAAGGGAACCCAGGAATGTCCAACAGAAAGCAGTTAACTTATATAGACCAATAAGATATGATGAACATAATGAAATCTATACACCTAAAAAAGATAATCAATTGAGCAGACATGGGGTAAGATGATCAATCCTCATTTAGAAAGACAGATGGGATGTGTATTGAACGTATGACAGGAGTCTACTGAGCACATCTGAAAGACTCTAACTAGCAGTGTTTTCAAAGCAAAGACTCATGACCAAACCTTTGGCAGAGTACAGGGAATCATAAGAAAGAAGGGGAGTTTGTCTGATGGGGAAAGGATAGGAGCTCCACAAGGACCAAATATATCTGGGCACAGGGTCTTTTCTGAGACTGACATTCAACCAAGGACCATGTACGGATATAACCTAGAACCTCCACTCAGATGTAGCCTGTGGTAGCTCAGTAACCAATTGGTTTCCCAAAGTGAGGGGAACAGGGACTATTTCTAACAGGAACTCAATGACTGGCTCTTTGGTCTCCCCACCCCCGAAGGGAGGAGCAGTCCTGTTAGGCCACAGAGGAGGGCTTTGCAGCCAGTCCTGAAGATACCTGATAAAACAGGATCAGATGAATGGGGAGGAGGTCCCCCTATCAGTGGACTTGGAAAGGGGCACGGTGGAGATGAGGGAGGGAGGGAGGGAAGGAGGGAGGGACTGGGAGGGAATGAGGGACCGGGACACGGCTGGGATACAGAGTTAATAAAATGTAACTGATAAAAATAAAATAAAATAAAAAAAAATAAAAAAAAAAAAGAAAGCAGTTAACTCATATTCACTCAGTTCTTTGTAGATATTGAGTTAGGTAGAACCCAATATTTTTTCTTGCAATGTGGGAATTTTGCTATTATATATACATAAATATATGTACATATATTTGGAAAAAAAATAAAGTTAATTTGGTTATAACAGACTTTATGTCAGTTATGCTACCAAGTCAAGAAGTATATTAACCATGGATATTTATTTACTAGGGGAGAGATGTATACTCTTTCAATTCACAGACTTTTTTGTTTATACAGGACATATATTAAAAGATATTGAAATAGTCTAATCATGGGAGAGATGTATTACTTGCTTTTCTCCTTGCTGCAACCAAATACCTAAATTGCTGGTTATTAGTTTATGTTGTAGTGTTCAACCCGTTGTGGGTGGCACCATTCCCTAGGGAACTGATTTGGCTGCTCCCACCTCTGGGGGAGGTAATCTAAGAGCCAGCCACTGAGTTAATGTACAGATAAAGTCCCTATTCCCCCTACTAGATAACTCACTTGGACACTGAGCTGCCATGGGCTACATTTGTGCAGCGGTTCTAGGTTATCTTCATACATGGTCCTTGGTTGGAGTATCAGTCTTAGAAAAGACCCATGGGCCCAGATTTTTGGTTCTTTTGCTCTCCTTGTAGAACTCCTGTAAGACCCCTCCAGGTCTTAGTATCTCCCCCTCCTTTCATAAGATTCTCTGCACTCTGCCCAAAGTCTGGCTATGAATCTCAGCATCTGCTTTGATACACTGCTGGGTAGAGTCTTTCAGAGGCCCTCTGTGGTAGTCTCCTGTCCTGTTCCCTGTATTCTCCATCTTCCAAGGTCTACCCTATTTGTCTTTCTGAATGAGGATTGATCATCTTACCCAGGATCCTCATTCTTGTTTCCCTTCTTTAGGTATACAGAGTTTATTATGATTATTCTATAATATATGTCTAATATCCACTTATAAGTGAGTATATGCCATGTGTGACTTTCTGCTTCTGGGTTACCGCACTCAGGATGATCTTTTCTAGTTCCCATCTTTGTGCTTTCAGTGAGTGTTCCCTCATTGAAGCAAATAAACAAGGAAATCTACAAGTACTTCTGAAAGATTAAGAGATTTGCACATAGAAAATACCATGAAGAAAATAATGGGATTTTGCAAGATTGGGAAGGTGCAAAATGGGAGAGAGTTGTGTTTTCAGAGGCATTTGACAAGAAAACTAAATAAAAGATCTACAGTGGAATTGAGTTCATTGTGATTCAGAGAGACTCGGTAAATTATCCCCAGTTGTCATGCCATATCAAAGAACTGATGTATAAAGGGATATACTAATGAGAGTCTTAGTGGCAATATGAAACAAAGGCAGTAGTCTCTAAGTAACTTTTCTTGCTCAATGTTGAAAAGACATTCATTCACATCATCAGTGCTCATCAACATCACTAAGCTTTGGATAGGATGCTTTGGGGAAAAACCATTCTAGTCGAAAGGAGAGAGTTTATTATTCATAATTTTTTTAACTTTTATTAATTACACTTTATTCATTTTGTATCCCCCCCATAAACCCCTCCCTCCTCCCCTTCCGGTCCCACCCTTCCCCCCCTTTCTGCATGCATGCCCCTCCCCAAGTCCACTGATAGGGGAGGTCCTCCTCTCCTTCTTTCTGATCTTAGTCTATCATAACAATTTTTATTACTGTGCATTGTGATTTGTTTGTCCTACATTTATTTTGTGCATGCGTGTATTGGGCTGGTGCTCATGTCACCTGAATAGAGAGGACAACTTTGAGGAGTTGGTTTTCTCTTTCCACCCTGTGGGACCTGAGGACTGAACTGAAGTTGAACAGTTTGGCAGCAAGTGTCATTACCAACAGAACCATCTTGTCAGCCTAGCAAAAGTAAACCATACACTTTTAAAGTACAGTATTTTATTTTTTTAAGAATGTCATATAATGCATCTGGGTCATATTCAGGACATCTGTCTAAATCCTCTGTGATTCACAGCTATCTTCCTCCACACCCAGATTCATGTGTTTGTTTGTTGTCAGTTTGTATTGTCCATATACTTTTGGGTGTGTAGTCATCTATTGGAAAATGGTTGTCCTACCCAAAGCCACACCCCTTTAACAAGACTCATGCTCTCCCAGCAGCTATTGTCAGTAGCTACTCAGCTAGCAAGGGATCTTTCTGTCTATACCCCATTTTGTCTGTCTTGAGCTTGGTGGGTCTTGCACATACTTTTCAAACTATTGTGAGTTCATGAGTGCAAATGCCCTGCTGTGTCCAGAAAACAATTTCATTATTGTTATCCACCACCTTTGACTCTTTTAATCTCTCAGCTCCCCCTTTAATGATGATCCCTTGGGAGGATGGAGTTTTTAAAAACATAACCTTATTGTGATGAACTCACATATAAGACACTGCCTAGATGGGTCATGATAGCCATTAAAACAAAGCCTTATTCAACCACAAACTTTATAATTCTGAGTGAACTTTTGTATAGGTAGGATAGTAAGTCTAAAGCCACAGAAGTTTCTTTTGGGTTTTACACTTTCCCTATCAGTTAATCTTTTTATGCATTTATCCAGCACCAAAATAAATAAATAAATAAATAAAAACAAAAACATAAGAGTTAAAAAAGAAAACCTTTTCTCTTTATATTTTCTTTCAAGACTCATGTGTCATTTATCTGCCTTCCATGCTTCTTCTGGATGATTTAGGACAGTGCTGAGTTGAATAGAGAAGTTTCTTATACTTTTAGTGCCCTTTTAAAGAAAAACAGGTACCATGAGTGCATCTTCATGGACAGTTTAAATAATTGATACCTTCTGATGTTCATTGCTCCACTCATTTCCTTTGTTAAAGGTATCTTCACTTTCTGCTTCTACATGACCTATCTTTATAGTCTAGTTCAGGTGTCCTCTCCTGCTAAATGGTATTTGTAAGCTTGCTTTAAGTCACATAAGCCCTTTTTCCTTTATCACACAGCTTATTCTCTGCAAAGAGATAAAGAGAATCTGATGACACAATGTAAAAACATGAACATTATTCAGATAGTCTCACACAAAACCCTAAAACGTCAAAAGGTATTCCATTTCAGCAGTTCTGTATGAGCAACCCCACTTTAGCAAAAACCTTCGTGTGTGTTACTTGATGGATATAATGAGTCAGTCTTATCATGGGCAAACGTCTGATGTTTTTTAAAATGTATGCGTCCTAGAAGGAGAATGATACAAGTAATAATAACTTACATTTTGCATTGCTAAGTCTTTATCAATATCACCTAAACTAGAGTGACCTGAAAAACCCAATTGAGGAATTGCCTCCATCAGATTTGCCTGTGGAAAATTCTATGGGGCATTTTCTTCATTGCTAACAGCTGTAAGAGGCATGAGACCATTAAGTCTGGTACCAATTCTAGGCAGGTGGGTCTGAGCCATATAAAAATGTTAACTTAATGTTACCCTGGAATGAAGCCTGTAAGAAATGTTCCTGCATGGTCTCTGCTTCAGTTTTTCCCTCTAAGTTTCTTCGCTGAGGTCCTGCCCTGTCTTCCCTTGATTATGGACTGTAACCTGTAAACTGAAATGAACTTTTTTCCTCTCAAAGTTGGTTTTCTGTTTTATCACAGCAACAAAAAGCACACTAAAACAAATTATATAACTCAGTAACACTGCACTTGAAATGTGAACCTTATCATTAGCCAGAAAATAAGGTTCCCAGCCTTAACTTTCTCATAATGTATCTGGCTTTGTTTAAGTGTTTCTAAACCTTTTCCAGATTGCTATAGAAGCCATCACACCACAACTTGCTCTATTTAATTTCATGTATTTCTCTTTATTTGGCAGCTACTAACTCTTTCTGTTTTTTTTTTTATTATTACTAGACCTTTCAAAGTTATTGCCAAAAAGCATATCTATTTGACTGTTCCATTGTAACTCTGTTCCCTCTGTCTTTATTACAGTTTGATCTCATTCTTACTCCTGTGGATTCTGCAATGTTAATCTCTTTTTCCAATGGTCTATTAACCTACAGATGACATTTTTCTCTCAACAAAATCTAGAATCCACCATCTACGCATTTGCGTTCTCAAATGTCATCTTCTCTTCCTCATTAAAAATCCCATACTCTGCAATGATTTATTCTAAAAGTGTTAATTAGGAGATATTTCTGTTATCGACTATCATATTTTTCAAAAGCAAAATCTTAAATCAGAAATTCTTACCTTAAACAAACACCAAGGACCTAAGTTGAAGGGGCCTCAGACACAAATGTATCAGAGAATATTTTTCTCACTTTAGTGTGTAAAATGATGGACTATACTACCCATATAAGCCAGAAGAAAACAGGAAACAACCTAGGAACCTGCCACAGAGGGCCTCTGAAAGCCTCTGCCCTGCAGACTATCAAAGCAGATGCTGAGCCTGATGGCCAGTTGTCGGGCAGAGTGAATGGAATTTTATGTAAGAAGTGGGAAATAACAAGAGCTGGAGAGGACAGGAACTCTACAAGGAGAGCAACAGAACAAGAAAATTTGAATACAGGGAACTTCCCAGAGACTCATACTCCAACCAAGGACTATTCATAGAGATAAGCTAGAACCCCTGCACAGATGTAGCCCATGGCAGTTCAGTGTCCAAGTGGGTTACATAGTAATGGGAAGAGGTACTGCCTCTGACATAATCTGATTGGCCTGCTCTTTGATCACCTCACCTTGAGCGGGGAGCAGCCTTACCAGGCCATAGAAGATGACAATGCAGCCACTTCTGATGAGAACCGATTGTCTAAGATCAGAAAGAAGGTGAGGAAGACCTCCCCTATCAATGGACTTGGGGAGGGGCATGCATGCAGAAAGGGGAGAGAGGGTGGGATCGGGAGGGGAGGAGGGAGGGGCTAATGGGGGGATACAAAATGAATAAAGTATAATTAATAATAATAATAACAAAAGAAAAACAAACAAACAAACAAAAATGATGCCAACACTCATCTCAATCCCTGATAATCTTTTAAGATTTAGAGGTAAAGAAAACCAGTTTTTATGCATTTTGTTTGCTGGTATGCATTTATTTTGTTATCAGTGGAAGTAACTGAGAGTTGATTTTCTATTGACTCTACAAAAATATGTCTTATTGAAAGAAAGAATGTAAATTTGAGATATGTTGGTGTAATGGTTATATACATTTTGGAGAACGCGGGAGGAGAGGGTTAGGTAACTGGCTTTGGGATATCATTTACTGAACACATGACATAATTTGCTCATGTTACAGACGTAGTGTGGAAAAGAAAAGCAGCAAAGATGTGTTGAAGAGTTTTAGTCTGAGCCACTGGGTGCATGGCAGTGCCCATCACTGAGTTTGTAGTGACTAGGAACGAATATGTGACTCTGGTGTGCATGTCTTGAAGATGGCCCTTTTGGGTATACATACCATATGTCTAAATAGACATCTCTGATGATTATCAAGAAAATGATGTCAGCAATATGCAGAGTGGACTTAGTGGTAGCTGCTTGGAGGGTCTAGTGGAAGGGACTGCTAGCTCCTTGGTGCATTTTGCATGTGAATCCTGCTAACAGCGTGCGGGTGATGCTCATAATAATTGACATCAGTAATAGTTCCAGTATTTTATACGCTATGGAAAATACTTGTCCACCATGATTATGTATCTATCCGAACTCTATTACAGAGATATGACAAAGAGCCCCTGACACTCTGTTTTCCTATCTATTGCCTAGGGTGTGCCAAAGCTGCATCTCCCATATTGTATTCCACAGGAGACACAGGCACCACAGGATTCCCAAGGCAGTTGGGACTCATCCTTGACTGAGTGTGGTTTCAGGACCTCTCCAGATTCTCTGAGACACGTTCGCATCATGCAGAACAGTTCCACCCACTTTCTCTTTCTCTCTCCCCAAGTCTCACCACCTCCATATCTGGACACTCCTGGTGTTTCCTGATTCCTTCGTATTATCTCTCACAAGAGCATTTACTAGAATTTAATTCTTAGATATCTAATCCCATCATCATGTCTGCTTCAGGCATCCAAACTAAACAGAGCAGAAGTGCATAATCAGATGTAATCCCGTTGCAGGCAATTAAAAGATCACTCTGTACGAGATTGCTTATTGCTTGTGTATTACAGGATTTGAAGAGATTAAGTGATTGTTGTCCTCCTCAGTTTTTGCTTAACAAGATTTTACCCTGCACCTGATGTTTTGAGAAAGAAGTGGTGGGACCAGGTTCAGACTTGATGTGTGCATGTATGTAAGTGTGTATGTATATTCACTTTCCATATTTGTATCAGGAAATAGTCAAATACTTTTAACAAATGTTAGTAGACCGTCTACTGTGTGGAAAAACCTTCAAAATCTGTAAAATCTTGATTATTAATAATTTTACTATTAATAAATTTATTATTTAAAATATATAATAAAATAAATTATGTATTATTAATAAATTCATGGTTATTAGTAATTTTATTTTTATAAATGTGTATGTCATTATTATTGTTGTTGTTGTGTTTACAATTTATTCACTTTATATCCTCCTCCCCTAGCCTATCAGGGTCCCATCAGTACTGCCTGGATTCTCTTCCTCTGTGGACTGGCTAGGTCATCCTATCAGAAAGATGTGATCAAGGAGCAGGCAACCGAGTGCATATCAATGACTGTCTCTTTTCCCACATGGAGACTAAGCTGTCTATAGGCTACATCTGAGCAGGGAGTATGGGTCCTTTCTATACATGGTCTTTGGTTGGTGCATCAGTCTCTACAGTCCCCTTTGGTCTCAGATTTTTTTGCTCTGTTGGTCTCCTTGTGGGGCTCCTGTCCCCTCAGTAAATCAATTGATCTGGGATAAGATTTTAGGAAATAATATGCATTTATATACATCTATGAACACACGTATAAAAATGAACACATTCATATGTCTGTGTGTGCTTAAGTATTTGTATACATGTGTGTGTGTGTGCATAGATGTGTGTGTAAATACTTAGGCACACCCCAGAAATGAATGTTCAACATTGTTTTAAGATTTACCTTTATTAGTTCATGTGTGTGTGTGTGTGTGTGTGTCTACATGCCATCTACATAAAGGTGTTCCGAGGGGACAAAGAAATGACTTCACAATTAATATACATATTTTATAGACATACATATCATATTATGTTGACATGTATACTTTGGAGTTTTGTGAAAATATTATTTGGGGCTAAAAATAGTCTCCCTTATTGGTTTCATGAGTATTGTTCTCAAAAGAGTAAATCATGTCTTTACATTTTTTTAGTAGTGTTTATATAGTCTTTTTTTAGTTTAATATATTTTTAAGATTTATTTTTTATTATTTACAATTTATTCACTTTGTATCTCAGCTGTAGCTCCTTCCCTCAGCCCCTCCCAAACTTACCCTACCTCCCTTCTCCTCCCATGCCCCTCCCTTTCCATCTGACCCCAGCCTGTCAGGTCTCATCAGGACTGGCTGTACTTTCTTCCTCTGTGGCCTGATAAGGCTGCTCCCCCCCACACACAGGGGGAGGTGAAGAAAGAGTCAATCACTGAGGTCATGTCACAGACAGCCTGAGTTCCCCTTACTAGTGAACCCAATTGAAGACTTGAAGACTGAGCTACCACCTAAGAAGAAACAATCATCATCTCCCTTTAAAAGAAAAAAAAAAATGATTATGAATGCACATGTGAAAGAAGAATTAATGTGTGTTAGTGGTTATGAACAGAAGTTACTGATTCCAGATCCTTTAGAGGACTCTGTAAGACCTTCTTAACTTGGAAATGATTATGTTAAAAGCCTAAGTAATGGTGAAAACTTAACAGTAGTGTGCATTATTTGTTGAGCATATGGTAAACAAGCATTCTCAAAACTATACAAAGGTGTTCATTGAGAAACAGATTCTGCTAGAAGCGTCTGACCAATTCTGCCTACCAAAATCTAGACTGGGGAGGCTACATACTTTTCAGCCCTTAAATACAACTCATTAAAAAGCAAGGAAAGCTTTAACTGGCTTTACTTAGCTTCATCTTCAATGCTGTTGACATAAAAATATTTCAATATGCTCATAAAATCACTTTCCATGTTTCTTATTACTGCAAACATTTTTTTTTCAGAAATTGGATTAATCATCTTTCCTTGACACATTTGCCAGAACTCTGCAACGGAAGGGAAGGCATGCCTGAAGGAGCAGCATAGGCAAAATCTGAATCCAAGTGTGTTCATTTCGGCTTCAAATTTTTCTGGAAACCTTAATCATGGCTTCTATGTGCAAGAAATAGCTGAGAAATTTTTATCTCCACCCCCTCAAGTAACACAGTTCATCTGCTTCCCCTTTTATACAAATAGAGAGGGAAGCTGTCCGTGATGATCTGTGGAGAGGAGGTGTGTGTGAGAGCTGCTATTTGCATGGTGGTGTAGGGGCTGATGTCACGATGGCTTCCCACACAACAATATGGGAAACCACATTAGCAGCAGGAATCCCAGTTGGCAGAATTGCCCATTGTACCTGCTAAAAAGGCAGTTATTTGAGTCAGACATCCTCAGGACACCTTTGAGAAGTCAGTCATCATTTTTTTTTTTTTTTTAATCTTAAGAGAAGCACAGTCCCTAAAATGGACTACTGTATTTCAAAGTCTTTAGGAAGTACAGTGTGGTAGAACAATAAGAGACTATTATATGTGTCATCACTATGGTTACATTATCACAGAGAGATATACGTCAGTCTTCCAGCAGAAACAAAAATGTCAGAAAGGCAGAGTTCTATTGGGCAGGAATGAATCTGAAAAGCAAGTAGTATATAAGTTACATTGTCAGGAGATGACTAGAAGAAATGTTTGGGAAGACACGGTGACTTCAAGAAACCTTGTGAGTCATTCCTGGTGGGGCTGGCCTGTCATTACAGCTTCTCGTGAGACTATCACAGGAGTATCACAATTTGAAGGGCACGGTGAGGAACTTCAGGAGATCCTGTCTCAAAAGAATATGAAAAGGAAGTGAAATCAAAAGGCCCAAGGATGTAGTTCAGTGGTAAAGAAATTTCCAAACATTTGTGAGAAGTATATATATGCATGTACATACCCACACACACAGGAAGACCCTCCTCAGATTCTGACTGGACCAAGATGACCTCTGCTTTGCCAGGAGAAATGTTTGTGGTTGGAGTATTAAAATAAACGTATCTACCTGTTATAACTAGTGACTTGTCATCAGAAATAGTAAGACAGTGAAGTCCTTCAGTGACCTACAGGGGTACCATTCATCTATACACCTATTCCACAATATGCCATGGTACGCAAGATATTATTAAAAGCAGTGATTATTGATTATCTTGTGATAAAAATGGACAGCTGTATTTCTTAGGTATTTCAATGTATATTTCCATGTTATATTTGACTTTAAAAGTGGCCTGTATGTTTGTTCATCCCAATTTTATTAAATACATCACAGTTAAAAAAAGAAAAAAGAAAAAGTGTCCTGAGCCACATATGAAAAGGGAGCCCAGGTCCTCTCCATGCATGGTCCTTGGTTGATGCATCAGTCTGCACAATCACCCCCTCCACTGCCAGGAGTCCAATGTGTTTGTTTGTTTGTTTTGTTGGTCTTCTTTTAGGGCTCCAGTCCCCCCACCAGTGAATTTCAGAGCAAGGGAGATTGTTTAACTCAAGAAGTTAAACAGCAAAACACCAAGTAATCCAAATGAAAAATGGAATGCAGAGCTAAACTGAGAATTCTCAAGAGCAAACTATCAAATGGCAAAGAAACACTTAAAGAAACGCTCAACATCCTTAGTCATCAGAGAAATGAAAATCAAAATGACCCTGAGATTCCACCTTACACCCATCAGAATGGTCAACATCTAAAACTCAAGGGACAGTTCATGCTAAAGAGGTTGTATAGAAAGGGAAACCCTCCTTCACTGCTGATGGGAATGTAAACTTGTACAACCACTTTGGAAATCAAACTGTCTTTTTTTTTTTTTTTTTTTCAGAAAATTAGGAATAGTGTTACCTGAAGATACAGTCATACCACTCTTGAGCATATACCCTAAAGATGCCCCACAAATGAAAGGACATGTGCTCAAATATGTTCATAGCAGCTTTAATTGTAATTGCCGGAATCTGAAAACAACTTAGATGTCCCTAAACAGAGGAATGGATACAGAAATTGTGGTACATTTACGTAATGGAATACTACGCAGCAATTAAAAATAAGGAAATCATGAAATTTGCAGGAAAATGGATAGAACTAGAAAAGATCATCCTGAGTGAAGTATTCCAGAAGCAGAAAGACACACATGGTATATACTCATTTATAAGTGGATGTTAGCCCTATAAGATGGGATAAACATACTAAAATCCATAGTCCTAAAGAAGCTAAATAACAAAGAGGACCCTAGGGAAGAGGCTTAATCTTCACTCAAAAGGGCAAACAGGATAGACATCAAAAGTAGGAGAAGAAGGGAAAAGGACAGGAGCCTACCACAGAGAGCCTCTGAAAGACTTTAGTTAGCTGAGTAGTGAAGCAGACGCTGAGACTCATGTCCAAACTTTGCCAAGAGTGCAGGAAATCTTATGGAAGAAGGGAGAGATAGACCTGGAGAAGACAGGAACTTTACAAGGAAACCACCTAAACCAAAAATTCTTGGCTTAGAGACGTTTTCAGAAAATGATGAATTAACCAAGGACCATGTATGGAGAGGACCTACATCCCCTGCTCAGATGTAACCCTTAGGCAGCTCAGTTTTCCTTAGTAAAGGGAGAAGGGACAGTCTGTGAAATGAACTTGGTTGCTTGCTCTTTGATCACTTCCCCCTCACATGGTGGCCTTATTGGACTCAGAGAAAGAGGATCCAGACAATCCTGAAGAGACTTGGTAGGTTAGGGTCAGATAGTAGGGGAGGAGGACCTCCACTGTCAGTGGACTAGGGGAAGGGCATAGGGGAAGAAGGGGGGGTACTGGGGGCAGATGAGAGAGGGAGCTACAGTCAGGATACAAAGTAAATAAATTGTAATTAATAAGAATAATATTAATAATATTAACAGGGATTATATTTATGTGTCTGTGAAGTGAATGAGGGTTAGTAAGACTGCTTTTAAATGTACTGGTCCTGTTTTCATTCCAAACTGAATGAATGAGCTCCTCTTGTTATTAGAATTTTGACAGTCTCATAGATATATCATATAATTTGGTAAGTGTGTTGTTTTAATTTGTAATGTGTTAATGAGATTAAGAATGTTTTAATATTGGTCTATTTTTGCACCAAACTCTGAAGTCAAGAGGACATCCACAAAAATGAAAACAACCCTCCTTATCAAATATATTCATATTCGAGGCAAGATTTGTATTTAAACCTTTCTCAGGAAGACAAAACTTTTTCTTTTTTTAAATTAAATTTTTATTATTTTTTTATATTAATTACAGTTTATTTACTTTGATCCCATCTGTAGCTCCCTCCTTCATTCCATCCCAATTCCACCCTTCCTCCCTCCCTCATCTCCTTCCTGCCCTTCTCTAAGTCCACTGATGGGGGAGGTCCTCTTCCCCTTCCATCTGATCCTAGCTTATCAGGTCTCTTCAGGACTGGCTACAATGTCCTCCTCTGTAGCCTAGCAAGGCTGCTTCTCCCTTGGAGGAATGAGGGATTGGTCAAAGAGCCAACAGTTTAATTAATGTCGGAGACAGTCCCTGTTCCCCTGATTAGGGAACCCACTTGGAGACTGAGCTGGGATGGGCTTCATCTGGGCAGGGGTTCTAGGTAGACAAAAACTTTTTTCTCTTACAAGAACCAAGGAAAGAGGCTTTGTGCATGTGGAGTAGAGGCTGAAATAAACAGTGATGGGAATGTGGGGTTCAATTTATGCATTTTGAAAAATGTAGAGTAAAATACATTCATTTTCAATATTAATTCTGATTGTCTGTATTGATTCATGAGTATATTTAGCCTCTTTCTGTGTGAAAGTTATCACACAGTCGAAATGAAATAAATAACACCCTAGAGGTCTTTTACAATTTAAATTAAGCTATTATTCAATGTAATTACTAGTCTGAATGTTTTAAAGATTCCCTAAATAAGAACTATGGAGGTTGTTTATTCTACAAGATGGTTCGTTGCGCAATTATGAATAGTCAGTGATGATGATAGTGTATGTTTTATTTGAGGATGTATTTTTGGCAATGAATATACAATGCCCATTAATTTAATCAAAGGCTTTCTACATGTGTTGATTCAATAAATGTTCTTTGAAATTGAATATATTGGCCAAATAATAGGTTGCCAACTTAAAATGCAAATGATGGATTTGTATCTTGTACTAGGAAAGAGTACAGAGCACCTCTGTGTCAAATGATTACAGTTGCTGGCAGGAGTGATCAGGGTGACCTGCAGAGTAAAGGAGGGAGTCAGTGCAAACATTTCACAATTTTAAGATGATATATGTCCAGCGATTGATTTAATATGTTATTGATGATGAGCAAAGTTTAAGCCATATACCATCTGAAAATATAGCTTTTTTTTTTTTTTTTTTTTTTTTTTTACTGTCAGCTTTTCATACTGAGAATATTTCAAAGTAAAGAGTTTGTAATTCTAAAGCATTCCAAAAACTTAACTCAGGAATAAACACAAAGTGAATGCAGTTCTGCATTGGCTCTGTAGAAATCATTAAATTATATTGAAAAGAAAATCAAATGGATGGTAGACTATTGTTATTACACTGGCAGACCTGTGTTCCTAACACACACTAGAAAATAAGAAAATGACAATGGTTTATGTAAAGGACATTGATTTTCTGTATCATATAAAAAAGTAGATATTAAAATATCATTAGTATCTTGTCATGTTATTTATTTTACTGTGATGAAATGATAGGGCTAGAAATAAACTGACCCAGTCACCCCTCCTTTGAGAGCTCTCATGTAAAATCTTGTATGACCAGCGCCCTTTTCATCTGAAAGGAGACAAGCTAGTTTGTGTCTGCATTTGTCACAGCAAACACAAGACAAAGCCATCAAATACGTTTACTCTCATATTTTTAGGTAGCTCAAGATGTATTAAACTGTGATGCAACATGTCATCTAACTATCAGCTTCTGATGATCCTATGGATTAAACCCATTACTTTTTTATTTCCATAATGGTTGCTGTTGTCATTTTCATTATGCTATCATCACTATTTTGTTCCCATGTAACTTTGAGACAGTCAGTTGGTGCATGGCCAAGAGAGTCAAATCCAGCATGGTTCTGTATTTTGCTTCCAAATCAATTTCTGTTCTAAATGTACAAGAGAACAAATGTAGACTCCGGATTGCAGTGAATGTTTTTAAATACAGAATTTATCACGCATGGACTAAACTACCAGAAGAGCCTATTTGGATCGGGGAGTTTGAGTACAGGTAGAACATTTGATTAAGCAAAAGCAGTAAATGGTCTTACACCCATTTAATTATTCTGACCTCTCTTTCATCATCTACAAAACCGAAAAAGCAAAGCAGAGGGTGAAGTAAACATGAAAACCTAGCTCATACAGACACTGTTTTTCAAAATATAACCCAACCTTCTTTGTGGACCGATATTTTACTTTTCTTTGCTTCTACATCAGCTCCGAAAATAGTTGCTAATTGTCCTCCAAACTCTCTCCATTGTTTCTTGTTGTAAACCCTGGCCTTTGACTCTTTGTTGAAAATGAGATCAGAATGTCTTCTGCAGTGCTTGATTTCAGAAATTTTCAGTTGTTATATCATATAGCAGATATCATCTCTTGCTCTGTTATTAAATTATCAGTTATAATGTTTCACCAAAGGAGTCACTCACAACTGATATTTGCCAAAATTTATTTATTCACTTTGATCCCAAGAGGAGAAACATCGTTATTTGAAGTACAGATACAGGCCTCAATATTTCATTTATTCAGAAGGGGGCACACTTGTGCTTTTAATAGTAGATGTATTCAGATCTACTAGTGTATGAAATGCATGAAAACTTAAGCAGAGGACAGAACTGTTTCTTATTATCATGGTTTCTTAAAACGTGAATGTATTTCAATGTGATTATATATATATATATATATATATATATATATATATATAATCATAAACTCCTTTTTCCTCCATTTATCTCAATGACCAGAATTTTATTAAAATGAAAACCTTGCAACTTGCACTGACAATTATTCACAATAATTAGCTTTTCTCTTCATGAAGATATCGGTGGTTATAGAACTAACGTCATTTTGATGATTTTAATCTCTGAGTTCATCAATCTGCTATCGTCCAAAGCACTTTTCCCTCCCATTGATGTTCATTAAAAACACATCATCACCCATCACCCATAACCAGGATGACACTGACTCACTCGGCGGAGGACGACTTAGCCTGAGCTTCCATCAGCCTTTCTTTCAGTGGGGTGTGCAGTTTTGAGTCATGGCCATCTTGGAATGACATTAGCTGACAGAAGAGTTTATAGTAAAAGTTTTGGAAAGCATAGCTACTTTCGTATTAATGCTGGCATATAAAACCTAAATGTTTGATCAAGGGTAATAAAATCCAGCTGGTTAGTACTGGTCCATACCTGTAATCCTAGCACTCAGTAGGCAGAGGCTGCCGGATCTTTGAGTTAGAGGTAGTGTGGTCTACAGAGCAAGTTCTAGGAATACAAAGAAAACTGTCTCAGAAGTACCAAAAAAAGTAATAAAAATTAATAAAAATGCAAGCAGTTTAAACCATATTTAATCATAGTTAAAGTTATATTGACTTTTGTAAAAAATTAAAATTGAAATTTATGTAAAATACGTATTTATTTATGTCTCTTTAATATACAAAATGCTTTTATAAATAACATTTAAAATAGTCCAGTCGTATAATACAAATCAACATGGTCTTTGGCATTTTAGAAAAATAAGACCTAAAATTCTCAATGAACTCTCAGTGCTTGTAGAAGAATCAAATTAATATTTTATAATATATCAAAATATATGTTAATAATAAAATGGGGATTTAAACCTACATGAAGAACTGAAATTAGTTTAGGTCATGCAAAGCCCTCTCTGTTCACTTTCTCATTGCCAGGGAGTTGGTATATACACTTCTTCCACAAATTCTAACTCTTTTGTCCTTCAAGCTTTCATCGCTGGGGAAGATGATGTTGATGGAGATGTAAATTAGTATAATAACTGTAGATCTTAGTCTGGCAATACACATCCACTGACTCGTTATTCAAGGTCTTTCTTGAAGACATAATCCTACAGAGAGGTAAGTGCAATAAGATAGCTATCACCATGATGTTCTAAGAAGTTCAAGAAGTTTGTTACCATGTAATTAATAAGAAATAAATAACTAAATTCTAGGAAAGTCCTTCAAGTGAATGCTTTATAACTTTAAATGCCATAAAACTGTGAACAATTATTATCTTAAAGAGTCCAAATACTTAGTAAATTGAAGAAAAGGTATATGTACATATATTGTGGAAAAGCTAATTTTATGCAAAAGACATATATAATTATAAAATGAATGCCTGAACTATATCCTTTGGAATCTTGTCTTAACATCTTGATTTTATGTATCTTCTTTATAACCTATTGGATACCTCCTGTTTTACAATAGGTATTCTTACTATGTATTATGTAAAATGTACACTCCATAAAATACATCCAGTATTGGCTGCATTGTCTTCTCTGTGGCCAGGAAATTCTAAATCATTCACTCCAGATTCTTAGAAGTTGAGTATCAATATCACAGAACCACAAACATCAGGTGTGCATATCACCCCTTATATTTAATTATTAAAAAGTGACAGATTTCATCAGTTTTCATTTTTGTGTGGGCAAAGATTGGACAGACCCTCAGCTGATGTGAAAGAGAATTCGAACAAGTTGTTCACAGGAGTCATGCTAGATACAAGCTTTCAAGGTGCCTTCTGAGGAGTTTATCCATTAGCTGGTTTATAATTTAAAGTCAAAAGGTTAAACCAATGACCCAACTTATAATCGTGACCAACAAAATTTTGTCTATCATCCTACACCTTCTATTCTTCCATGATAATAATATCTTTGAAAAATCTACTCCCATGTGTACGATCATATTTTTTATCATTGGCCTCTATCTAGTTCTTAATACCATGTGGACAAAGCAAGTGAGTGTTTGTTAAAGGACAATTGCTACTAAATCAGTAAGTGAGTGCTTCCTTGGCTGAAGGAGCAGATGCATGAATTCACTGAAAAACAGAAAATTTATTCAGTCAGTATGCAGAGCCTTCAGTAACTTGTGTGGGACAGTAACTTTCTGCTCCCGGGTGTTATCTTTTCTTTCTCCCCAACCCCGTTTATTAATTATTTAGTTCTTTTACAGCCTGATCTCAGCCTCTTCCTTCTTCTCCCAATCATGCCTCCCCACATTCCTCCCTTTTCTCTCAGAGAAGCAGAGGCCCCCAAAGGGTACCAACTCACTCTGGCACCTCAAGTCACAATAGGACTAAGAACATCCTCTCTCACAGAGGCTAGACAAGGCAGCTCAGCTAACAGAAAGGATCTAAATGCAGGCAACAGAATCAGAGACAGCCCCTACTGCCATTCTTAGGGAAGCCATATAATGACCAAGCTGCACATCTGCTATATATGTGTATGGGTTTTAGATCCAGCCCATGCATGCTTTTTGGTTGGTGGTTCAGTCTCTGTGAGCCCCATGGCCTATGTTAGTCTATTCTATAGCTTTTCTTGACCCCTTTATTATAATAGTCCCCTCTCTGGGACATGTTGATTATTATGTGCTGTCTTAGTTAAATGCCATTATCTATTTTCACTCATTCATAATCTTTCTAAGAACAGGAATATATACTCACTTGATTATTGCTGTCTTTATTGCAGACAACAGTGGGAGACACACCTACCAGGTGACAGATGCATTATAGCTGCTCCGAATGATTCCTTGCAAATTCCTCAAGACTTCTTCAAGGTTTAACTAGCCTTCTTGAGACTCATGGCCTATTCCCACTTATCTCCATGAAAGTGTGTGAGGCCATAATGAAGTGCTGCCAAGTGTGAAAGTATCAGCCTCAACGGGATATGAACAATACAATGAGATTGTAAATATTAAAGTCAGTTTCTCAAAGAAAAAAAAAGATAACATTATGAACCATGAATCATATTCCACAGATGAAAAACCACAGTGTCATCTCACAGCTATCTGAGGGTAGAGGCATGAACTCTTGAAGTCCCATCTGAGCAGCATGAAAATGCTTTTCTTAGGCTTCTGCATCATCAAACTGGGTATTTCTTCTTTTTTTGTAATTTATTTAATTTTATTTTATGTGCATTACTGTGAAGGTGTCAGATCCCTTGGAATTGTTGGTACAGACAGGTGTAAACTGCCATGTGGGTGCTGGGAATTGGACCCGGGTCCTTTGGAAGAAATGAGAGTGCTTTTAACCACTGAGCCATCGTTCCAGCCCCTGAGTGTGCCTTCTTGAGGGGTCATAAGAATTACAAGATATCTCTTATCTCTTAATTTTTTCTGTGCAAGGCCTTCTATAGTAAAGGTGCTTCTTATGCTGGCTGAGGCCAATGGTGATCTTTAAATATCCTTTCTTCAACTTCTTCCTCTGGAGTGGCTGGGATCATACTGCATCCACCACTCCATTTTAGACAATGCTAGAAATCAAACTCAGGTCCTGTAGTATGCTAGGCTGGCAGTCTAGCCACTGAACTACATCAAAAGCACCAGTGGCGTCTGTTGAAACTAAAGAAGGAGACATTTACTCTTTGATCAGGAAAGCAACAGAAATTGGTAAAGAAAAAAAAAAAAAGCCGATAGAAATGAAGGAATGAAAATTCCAAGGCTGAATCTAGCCTAGTGGCCCAAATGGTAAGGGAATAAACTATTTATGATATTTAATGGGAATCTATAAAAAAGTTAATAGGTTTGTGAATAAATGTCTCAAACTCTCAGTTCATCTGATTTCCCATTCTCAAAACATTCCCACCCTGAGGGTAACAATTTTTACTTAGCTTTCTTCCCACGAAACTGCTAAAATTTCATATTTTCCCTATTTTTCCTGTTTCCATAACAAATAATACTGTGCAGTATGATTCAGTAATCATCACTTGGTTAAACTTTCTAATCATTTGTAGAGACTTGATCTTACCATGGCAGAGAAGTATACTGACCATCACACTAGTATATTGAGTTATAAGGTGTATTTGTATATAATCCACATGCTCAGCTATCTAGAGTACAGTGTCTGTGTAGTGTGATTTTATTTAACATAAACTTAACTAGTATGTAATTGTATATTTGCTAACTTAAACACACACACACGTATGCACACATACACAAACAAACACACAGAGAGAAACACAGACACAAACACACACATACACACACACACACACACACACACACACACACACAGCTAAGGGCAGAGAATACACTTCTGGTGATAGCAGGAAATAAACTGTCTTATAGAATAAATTCCAAACAGACTTAGTGACCAGAGATACTGGGTGTTTCGTTGAGCTACTCACGACTATTTAACATCTGAGGTAGTACTGATGGGTCTTTTTATGTTGGCCCACCAAACCTTAAGCTTAGTATTTGCCCATCGCTTTCATTTGCACTGAAACTTCATGATACCATGGAGAGTACATAAGATTATTTTTCAGTAGTTTAACTTTCTCAATATTTTATTGATCTTTTAAAATTCATACAGAGTTTATAAACATATCCATCAACCTGCCCCAACTATACCCATTCCCATGCTCTCTACCTTCCCATTACTTCCCACTCAACTTTGATATTTTTTTTATTTTTTAGCTCCTTCTTTGTCCATGAAGTCCAGGTTGTATTTCCCAGCAGCCTTAGAAATGTTTTTTTTTTTTTCCCCTTGGTGTATTGTCAACCTACCCAGTGGTCATATAATTAAAAAAAAAAAAATCCATCAAATGCCAATAGCTCTTTAGCCAGTGATGTGGTAGGATTTGATGGACATCTTGCCTCTTTCCATACTGGAATTTGTCTAGTTTCAGGTTGCACAGGTTGTGTGCATGCTGTCACAATCACTGTGAGTCCATAGGTGTATCGATCGTGTTGTATCTGAAAAGCACTGTTTCCTTGATGTTATTGATTACCTCTGCTTGCTATGTCCTAGACGCCTCATCTTCTGTAAAAGTCCCTGAGACTTGAAGTGAAGGGTGTGGTATGAATGTGCCATTCATGGCTGTATTCTTCAGAGTCATTTACTCTCTGTATGTTAGCTAGTTGGAAGATCTCTGTGCTAATTACATTTACAGCAAAGAGAAGCGTTACTGATGAGGATTTGGAGATGCTCTACGCACAAGGGATACAATACATCCCTTGTCAGATGTATAGTAATAAATTTATGAAAATAAAAATATGCAAACTAGATTTGAAGTGTAATGGCTAAGGGTCCTCACTGCCTTAGAAACAACACCATGACTTGTAAAGGTATACATTCTGAAATACTTACTCTTGACTATATTCTCTGATGCTGTGAATTCTAGTGAATTATTTTAGTTTTGCTTCCTATTTAGGTCCAGTGTGACCCATTGATGACCGCAGTAGTCTAGCCATAATAATGACTGTGAGTTTTTCTCAGTGTTCTTGAAGCACCAACAGTATGAAACACCTGCCAAATAAAGCCTCTGTGAAGAACTTCAAAAAGGAACATGCTGTAGTTTCGCAACAACCACAAAAAAGGGAGTAATCATAAGTATTATTCACACTAGAACGATGAAGACGTCTCTATTTAAAGAGATGTAATACACAAGTTTCCTTAGGCAGAAAGTGAGAAAAGGTAGGAGGTTTTCACTCCATACTTCAAGAACTAGAAAAATTTTAGTTTCTTCTTCATACCAATGCCAGACATAATAAATAATTTCATCGTCTTGTAATCATAATTCCAATCTACATTTTGTGCCTTTTTTTTTTTTTTAGAATTTAACATTTTATAAAAGTAGTAGACTGAAAATGTGGCCACTATCCACACTGCTCCAATATAAGAGTGTTCCTTTCAACAAACTGGTTGGTAATATTTTTTTCTGGCCATTGCATCTGGAGTAGTTTTGTAACTTTGTTGACTAGTAAGGGAGCAGGGGCTGTCATTAACATGAACTCAGTGGCTGGCTCTTTGATCACCTCTCCCAGAAGGGGAGCAGTTTTGGCAGATCACGGAGGATAATGATGAAGACAGTCCTGATGAGGCCTGATAGGTTAGGGTCAGATAGAAGGGGAGGAGGAGCTCCCCTATCAGTGGACTTGAGAAGGGACATAGGAGGAGAAGAAGGAGGGAGGGTAGGTTGGGAGGAGATGAGGGAGAGGGCTACAGCAGGGAAACAAAGTGAATAAATTATAAGAAAGAATGAAAAAAAAAGATTTCAAAAGAATAGAAAAAAAAGATAATAGAAACAAGGCTACATAGATAGTAGCCTATCAGCCAATTAAATAGCTGGAATAAGTAGCATTACAGAGGAGACAATGCAGGCTGCAGTCATGTCCCAACTGACACTCAGTCTCCCCTAGAAATGAATCCACCCATGCTGGCATGTGAATAATTTCAGATATTTAAGGAAGACCACTCAAAGTCAGTGAGTCCATCCAAGTAAGCTGAGGATAAATTGCTAACTTGATGATCACAGACTAAACATATTTACGAAGGGAGAACTGAAGCTCAGGGATGCTCTTCTTGGCTTTCAGAAAAAAAAAATGGAGCAACGTCCTTTATTTTTGCAATGTATTAGTAATTCGTAGGCTGGGGTGGATATATAAATGCGTCCTGAAGTCGCCTATCTTTCGTTTGCCACAATTGAATGCAACATCATCTTCATGTTCACTCTTTATTGCTAGCAGTGCATCCAGTCTTGGTCAGCTTCTGAGGGAACTGTCCAGAGCTGACATTCTCACCAGAATTTGCTTTGAAGTAGAAGGGATAAGCAAAAATAATGGGCATCGTGTGCTTTACTTTCATTTTTGAGATTACAATATAGTCCTCTCATTTCTCCCTTTCCTTTCTTTCCCTCAAACCTTCCCATTCATTGGTCTCTTTCACATTTATGTCCTCTTTTTTCAGTAATTATTCTTATGTGTGTATATGTGTGTGTGTGTGAGAGAGAGAGAGACAGAGAGAGAGAGAAAAATTTCAATCCAAATCAAGATTTTTTAGTTAAACTGTTCTAAAATTAATTCACAGAATTTCTTTCTGTACTCTAAATACAATGGTTCAAAGGGGCCTGTTTCCATTTTAAAATCTTACATATAAAATTATATTAAGTACCTTGAAATCATAAGTGAGGCGGTCACTCCATCCACAAAGTCAGCTTATAAAGGAAAAAGCACAGGCTTTAGAAGGAGCAAATGCATTTTCAGAAAAGGAAATCTTCATTATACAGTCTTAAATGCCATTCATTCAGGGAATGTGAAATAACAGCAATAAAAGACCTTGAACAAGGTTCTTTTTCATGTCTATTAAAGTAAAAATGTTATTCAATTTGTATAACTGTACTGTTAAAACAGCTTAAAATTTATGCAGTATTTCCTTTATCCAAATACATAGAAATGATTTTTAACATAATTCATTATAGTTTATATCGAGGTAGCACTGAAAATTTTATTATTTTCTATCTAATACTTTTATCAAAATATCCCTGTATTTCCTTTTAATCAATTAAAAGAACACATTGTACAAATACATACATTTTCATCCAAAAGTCAACTGCATGATTTTCCAGTTTTGATCACAATTCTATGGAAGTTTAAAACACAATATTGTCACAATCATTTTTTTTTCCCAGAATTCACATTACACATAAAATTTCCCTTTTAAATAATTCAGATGGTATATATTGGTGCCGTCCAAATGGTTACAGCTTGGTTGTAGCCTTCATTAAGCCTCTAAGGAAACTTAAGGAAGCAGAGATTCACAATGTAGTTTAATCACCCTGCAGGTCACTCAACAAAGTGCAGAGCAGCTACATATTAGAGGGTCTTTGATTTAAAATTGGTGGGTTAGAGAGTCTCCAAGAAAAGTGATATGGAGAGGGATACCTGTCTCATTAGCATGAGTCAGCCAAATGAAGAGAAATGGATAGACATTTCTGTTAGAGTAAGTTTCATATGGAAGGGCTAAAGTTCATGTGTGTAGGATTTTTTTTTAACATCTATGGAATATAACAATGATTTATTTATTTTGGTAATATTTTTTATTTTAATTTTTATTAATTACACTTTATTCCATTTGTACCCCCCATAAACCCCTCCCTCCTCCCATTCTAATCCCACCCTCCATCTCTTCCCCACACATGCCCTCCCCAAATCCGCTATTAGGGGAGGTCCTCCTTCCCTTCCTTCTGATCCTAGCCTATCAGGTGTCATCAGGACCGGCTGCATTCATTGTCTTCCTGTTCCCATGACTATGGAATCCCCTTGGATACTTAACTGCCATGGTCTATATCTGTGCAGGGGTTCTAGGTTATCTCCATGAATGGTACTAGGTTAGAGTATGAGTCTCTGGAAAGAGCCCCAACCTCAGACCTACAGAAGCCTGTAGTGCATTTTTTAACAGGTGAGAGAAGTACCATGTACCTGAAAGTTTGAATTATTAATAGGATGAAACACAACTGGAGAAGAGTGAGAGTGATGCGTTTAACTATTACTGCATCGTGAAAATCCCTTGTCATTAGACTTAGGGTACAGTTTGGGGATGAGAGGACGGGAATTCTAGAGGAAAATTTTGTTTTTGTTTTTGTTTTTTAAAATTTATATTTAATAATTAAAATTTATTTTTTCTTTTTTTGTTTATTTTTTATTAATTATAATTTATTCACTTTGCATCCCAGCTGTAACTCCCTCCCGCTGCCACTCTCAATCCCACCCTCTCTCTTCTGCTCCCATGCCCTTCCCCTAGTCCACTCATAGGGGAGGTCCTCCTCCATTTCCATCTGACACTAGCCTATCAAGTCTCAGCAGGACAGGCTGCATTGTCTTCCTCTGTGGCCTGGTAAGGCTGCTCTTCCCCCCTCAGGGGGAGGTGATCAAAGAACCAGCCACTGAGTTCATGTCAGAGACAGTCCCTTTTCCCATTGCTAGGGAATCTACTTGGAGGATGAGCTGCCATGGGCTACATCTGTGCAGGGGTTCTAGGTTATCTCCATGCATGGTCCTTGGTTGGAGTATCAGTCTCAGAAAAGATCCCTGTGTCCAGACTTTTTGGTTCTGTTGCTCTCCTTGTGGAGCTCCTGTCCCCTCCAGGTCTTACTTTCTCCCCCTTCTTTCATAAGACTCCCTGCACTCTTCCCAAAGATAAGCTGAGTCTCAGCATCTGCTTTAATACCCTGTTGGGTAGAGTCTTTCAGAGTCCCTCTGGGGTAGTCTCCTGTCCTGTTCCATGTTTTCTTGCTCTCCTATGATCTGTCCTATTTGCCTTTCTGAGTGAGGATTGATCATCTTATATAGGGACTTCCTTCTTGCTTAGCTTCTTTAGGTGTACAGACTTTAGTATGATTATCGTATATTATATGTCTAATATCCACTTATAAGTGAGTATGTACCATGTGTGTCTTTCTGCTTTTGGGATACCTCACTCAGGAATAGTTTTTCTAGTTTCTACCATTTGCCTGCCAATTTCATGATTTCCTTGTTTTTAATTGCTGAGTATTATTCCATTGTGTAAATGTACCACAATTTCTGTATCTATTCCTCAGTTGATGGGTATCTGGGTTGTTTCCAGATTTTGGCTATTATGAATAAAGCTGCTACGAACATGGTTAATCAAATGTCCTAGTTGTGTACTTGAACATATTTTGGGTACATGCCTCGGAGTCGTATAGCTGGATATTCAGTTAGCACCATTCCTAATTGTCTGAGAGAGCATTAGATTAGTTTCCAAAGTGATTGTACAGGTTTACATTCCCACCATCAATGGAGCATGGTTTCCCTTTCTCTACATCCTAGAGGAAGATTTTAAGAAATCAACTAGGTCAGGTTTGCATCTTAGAAGCATCACATCAGCTGGAATGTTATCATGAACAGATGAGGAAATCGACAGAAGCTGCTTTTATGGCTGCAGGTAAGAAATGACATTAGTCTCCATGAGAGCACTTAGTGGGTAGTGGAGAAAAGTAGCTGAAAATCACCGGCTTTTTTGGATTACATTGAGTCAGTGTACAAGTTACTTCTCACATTGCTGTGAACAAGCATGACAAAAAATAGCTTAAGAAGTGAAGAGATAGATCTTGATAGAGATAATCCTCTCATCCCATTCTGAAATAAGAATGGGAAACAAGAAAAGGGGATCTCACACAGTAGCTCAACAAACAGAAAAGCATAAGAAATATACCAAAGAACCTGGGGAGATAGCTCAGAGGCTATGAGCACTTTCTATTTTGACAGGGACCCAAGACCCAGCATCCACTTGGTAGCTCACAATGTTCCATAACTGCAGTTCTAAAGAGTTCAACACACACACTCTCTCTCTAGCCCTTATAGAAACCAGAAAACACACAGTGTATGTATAGTGCATACAGGCAAAAACTCATACACATAAAATAAATTAATCTTTAAAGGAAAAAAATAAAGAAATGGACAGAAGAGGAATCCAGAAAGTAGGTACAGAGAAACAATAATAGATATGGAAAAGGGTTTTTTAAAAATGTAATGCTATAGACTGTTTCAGAAAAAAGCAGATACAGGAGAGGAATGGTAAGCCAAGGGCAAGTGTTCAGAGGGAAAATGAAGGTTAAAATACACCCACTGCATGCAAAAAGGGGTCATTACAAAGTTAGCACGAGAAGTTCAGTAGAATTTTGTGGGCTGAAGCCAGATTGCAGTGGGTTGAGGGTTGAATATGTGATGAGGACAAAGAAACAAGAATCAGACACACAATCTTTTAAAAGAATTGAGAGTGTGAGGAAAGAAGGTTGTTTCACAGAAAGTGAAATGGAGGGTGTAGGTTTTGAGGCAAGAAATTACTTTTGTTGAAGTTCTGCTCTACACCCAACATGCCCTACAGCAAATTTGATTTTAAAAATATAAGCAATATACAGATTCAATGCATTTACCATCAAATTACCAACAAAATTCTTTACAGACCTCGAAAGAAAAGTTCTCAACTTCATTTGGCATAACAGGAAACAAAGAATCACTCAAACAATCCTTTATAATAAAAGATCTTCTGAAGGTATCTCCATCCATGATCACATGATCTATGTTGTACTATAGAGCAACAGTAATAAAAACTGCATGGTACTGGCATAGAAACTGGCCAGAGAATCAATAAAATTGAATCAAAGACCCAGAAATAAACCTACACACTTATAGACACCTGATTTCTGACAAAGACGCCAAAACCATACAATGGAAAAAAGACAGCATTTTCAACAAATGGTGCTGGTCTAACTGGATGTCTACATGTAGAAAAATGCAAATAGATCCATACTTAACAGCCTGCACAAAAGTAAAATCCAAGGCAATCAAAGACCTCAATATAAAAATAGACACACTAAATCTGTTAGAAGAAAAAGTGGGGAAGACTCTAGAACTCATTGGTACAGTAGACAACTTCCTGAACAAAACACCAACAGCACAGGCTCTAAGATCAACAATCAGAAATGGGATGTCATGAAACTGAAAAGCTTCTGTAAAGCAAAGGACACTGTCATCAGAACAAAACCACAGCCTATAGAATGGGAAAGGCTCTTCACCAACCCTATATCTGACAGGGGGCTTATATCCAGAATATATAAAGAACTCAAGAAGTTAAACAGCAAAAAACCAAGTAATCCAATTTAAAAATGGGGTACAGAGCTAAACAGAGAATTCTCAATAGAGGAACATTGAACGGCAGAGAAACACTTAAAAGAAATATTCAGTATCCTTAAGTCATAGGGAAATGCAAATCAAAATGACCCTGAGATTTCACCTTACACCCATCAGAATGGCTAAGATCAAAAACTCAAGTAACAACACATGCCGGAGAGGATGTGGAGAAAGAGGAACCCTCCTCCACTGCTGGTGGGAATGTAAACTTGTACAACCACTTTGGAAATCAATTTTATGCTTTCTCAGACAAGTAAGAATAGTGCTTCCTCAAGATCCAGCTATACCACTCCCAGGCATATACCCAAAATATGCTCAAGTACACAACAAGGACATTTGCTCAACTATGTTCATAGCATAGTTATTTGTAATAGCCAGAACCTAGAAACAACCCAGATGTTCCTCAGTTGAGGAATGGATACAGAAACTGTGGCACATCTATACAATGGAATAATACTCAACAATTAAAAACAAAGAAATCATCAAATTTGCAGGCAAATGGTGGGATCTAGAAAAGATCATCTTAAGTGAGGTATCCCAAAAGCAGAAAGACACACATGGTACATACTCACTTAAAAGTTAATATTAGACCTATAATGTAGGATAATCATACTAAAATCTGTATGCCTAAGGAAGCTCATCAAGAAGAAGGTCCCTGGGTAAGATGCTCAATCTTCATTCAGAAAGGAGAAGGACTTTGGAAGAGTGCGGACACAGGGAACAGGACAAGAACCTATCACAGAGGGCCTCTGAAAGACTCTACCCAGCAGGGATATCTGAGATTCATAGCCAAACTTTGTGCCTAGTTCAGGGAATCTTATGAAAGAAGGAGGAGAGAGTAAGAACTGGAGGGAACAGGAGCTCCATCCATAGGGAGAGCAACAGAACAAAAAAAAATTCTGGGCCCAGGGGTGTTTTCTGAGACTGATATTCCAACCCAGGACCATGCATGGAGATACCTTAGATCCCCTGCACAGAAGTAGCATATGGCAGCTCAGTGTCCAAGAGGGCTCCCCAATAACAGGAATAGGGACCATCTCTGACATGAACTCAGTGGCTGTCTCTTTGATCATCTCCACCTGAGGGGGCAACAGCCTTAACAGTCCACAGAGGAAAACAAAGAAGCCAGTCCTGATGAGACCTGATAGACTAGGGTCAGATGGAAGGGGAGGAAGACCTCCTTTGGACTTGGGGTGAGGCATAGGAGAAGAAGAGAGAGGGAGGTTGGGACTGGGAGTGGCCAATGTAGGGGGCTACAGCTGGGATACAAAGTAAATAAACTCTAATTAATAAAAATAAAATAAAAAATAAAATATAAGAGATCTTTTATGAAAAAAATAAGGAATTTGGTGAAATATAACTTGCATGCCCTATGATCATTTCATCCAAATACCCAATTCCAGAAATTCTCAAAAATTATAATGTACAAAAATTACCAAAATACATACTACAAAATCTTTATTACCCTCCAGTACATCAGTTTAATTCAAATAGAATTAATTAGTCCATATTCCCATAATCATCCCTTCATAAACATAATGCATTTTCTGTCTCTATGGACTTGCTTTGCTAACATTTGGCATAAATCATGCATTATGTACAGTGTTGAATCTCATTTGTTCCTTGATATGACCCATAGTTTTTCATTTGTAGCAATCATCAGCTGGCAGTACTCCAGTTTTATTTCTGAATTACTTTTCTTCATATCTATATACTACCTTTTAAATGTTTTATGTTTATTTATCCGTATCTGGGTTACTTTAAATTTGTCTACCATTCGTAAAGGCTGCTGTTATGAAGTAGTGACCAGAAATAAGATAAATAAATAAATAAAAGGAGATACAAATAAGAAAGGAAGACATCAGGTTATTTTTTCTAATTTCAAATGTACGTAACACAAAACTTACAAATTTATTAACAGCTTCAGCAAAAAAGCCTCAGCTATGAAGTAGCTTTTTCCCTCTCTTTTAATGTCCTTAGCTGCTGCTTCACCCTCCTTTCTAACAGAGTCCTAACAATATATAGATTGTTTATTTGTGCTCAGCGTTGAAAGGCACATTAGAAAGGAGCAACAAGACAAAAAGTCCATTAGAGAGTTTTGTCGAACATTATGTTAAAACATCACCAACTAGGAGACTTAGGGACCCAACTTATGCCTTAAGGCTCTATACTCTGCCCTTTAAAATAAAGAGTATGACAACATCAATGTCAGGAAGAAGAGCAATCATTAAATGACGTTTCATTCAACTAAACTTCAATCCAGGAAATAGTATATATTTATGTTCTATAATGTAAAATATAGTCAGAAGTGTAGTCCAATACAACATGGTGACTTAATTTGCAAGAATTTTTCCATCTCTTCTCCACCTTTGTCCATCTCTGTTTAAATAGACTCCTCTATAAAGGTAGAACCTGGAAATTTTATTAGGTATTGATAAAATTTGGTTTTGAATTCTCGGTTTAGGTAAACTGAGAATTCACAACAGAAGATTATTGAATGGCTGAGAAGCATGTGAAGAAATGTTCCATCTCCTTAGCCATCAGAGTAAGCAAGTCAAAGCTACTCTAAAATTTCCTCTTCTCAGTCAGAATGGTTAAGTTCAAAACTCAAGTGACAACACATGCTAGAGAGGATATGGACAAAGGGGAACCCTCCCTCATTGCTAATGGAAATGCAAACTTGTACAAAATCTCTGGAAATCAATCTGGCACTTTCTCAGAAAACTGGGAATAGTTATACCTCAAAATCCAGGTAAACATCTCCTGGGCATATACCCTAAATATTTGCCACCATACAACAAAGACATTTACTCAACTATGTTCATAGTGGCTTTATTCATAATAGCCAGGAATTGGATACAACCTACCTGTCTCTCAACTTACGAATGTATGCAGAAATTGTACTTTTACACAATGGAATACTACTAAGCTTTTAAAAACAAAGAAATCATGAAATTTGAAGGCAAATAGTTGAAACTAGAACAGAACATGCTAAGTGAGGTAACCCAGACTCAGCAAGATGCACATGGTATGTACTCATTTATAAGTGGATGTTAGACCTATAGTACAGGATAACCATACTACAATCCACAGACCCAAAGAAGCTAAATAAAAATGAAGGCTATGGAGAGGATGTCTGAATGTCTCCCAGAATGGGAAACAGAATAGACAGCAGAAGTGGATAAAGAGAAGGAATTGGGCAAGGGATGGAATGGAGGGAGAAACAAAGGTTGGGATCAGATGTGGGAAGAATGGGGGTGGGAGGTGAGAGGACTGGAAACAAGAAAAGAAATTGGGAAGGGACATCTCTTGGTCAAGCTGGAGGCCTGAAACAGGGTAGGCTCCTGGGAGGATATGGGTGTGATTCTAGCTAAGACTCATAACAGGAAGAGATAAGAAGACTGAAGTGACCACCTCCTAGCCAGACAGGACTAGTGGAAGGAGGGGATCAACAACCCACCAACAAAACCTGTGAACCAAAATTTACCCTGCCTACAAGAAGTGCAGGAATAATGAGGGAACAAAGTTTGAGGGAAAGTCCAAATAATAATTGGCACAACCTGAGACTCATCCCCTGGTTGAGAGCCAGCACCTGATACTAATAATGGTATTCTGCTGTGCTATCAGACAGGAGCCTAACTTGACTACTCTGGAAGGCTCCAGCCAACAGCAACTCTAGATAGATACTGGAACTTGCAGCTAAGCATGGGGCAGAACTCTGGGGGTCCTGAGGGAATGCTAGGGGAAAGATTGAGGGAACAGGAACCTTTTAAGAAGACCAACAGAGATGACTAACTCAGGCTCATAGGGGCTTTGAGAGACTGCGACATCAGCTAAGGAGCAACCGTGATCTGGACCTAGGCCTCCTGCACACATGTATCTTCATATGGGACACCTGGTGAGTGGAGGGGGTATGTTTCTAACATGGACTCTATTGCATGATTTTTGGATCACTTCTGCCTGGCAGAGCCACCTTGCCTGGCCTTAGGGGATGAAGATAACAGCAGTCCTGATGTGACTGGATGTTCTGGGGAAGGTTAAATGGGGAGACGGGGCTCCCCTTTTCTGGAGAAAAAGGAAGAGGGTAAGGAGGAAGAAGGGAGAATGGGAAGTACTGGGAGGAGGGAAGGGAGAGGCACTCTGGGGAGGTAAAGTAAGTAAAATATTATATTTTTCCTCCCTCATGAGTAAACTTGGTGAAGGACATGAGTGGAGAAGGGGGAGGGAGTGGGATTGGGAGGGGAGGAGGGATGGAGCTATGGGGGGGATATAAGGTGAATAAACTGTAATTAATAAAAAGAAAAAGAAAAAAGAAAAAAAAAACTTAAAGAGGGTGCTAGAGAGATGGTTCAGTGGTTAAGAGCACTGTCTGCTCTTCCAAAGGATGAGGGTTCAATTCCCAGCACACACATAGCATCTTACAACTGTCTGTAGCTCCAATTCCAAGGAATATGATATGTATACCAATGTATAGAAAATAAAACAAATTATATTTTAAATAAAATAATGATTGATAAAATTCATAAATTGAATGCAGCCTTCTTCCATTCTTTAAGAAAAAATAGAGTATCAGGAAATTTGTTAAAAACATCTGCAGGTAAAATTCAGTGTTAAGAATGACTACTCATGGAGTGGAAAAAGATGGTTTCTGGTGATGGAAGAGGTGGGTCAGTGATTAAAAATATTTGTCACCCTTCATGAGGAAAGTCTTGGAGAGATCAGGGATACAACCTAAACATAATAAAGGCTAATATACAGCAAGCCAGTTGCCAACATCAAATTAAATGGAGAATAACTCAAAACATTTCTGCTAAAATCAGGGACAAGACAAGGCTGCCCACTCTCTATACCTCTTCAATATAGTACTTGAAGTTCTACCTAGAGAAATAAGACAACTAAAGGCGATCAAGGGGATTAAATAGATAACGAAGAAGTCAAAGTATCACTATTTGTAGATGATATGGGTAGTGTACTTAAGCACACCCCCAAATTCCATCAGACCCACATGGCAGCTCACAACTGTCTATAACTCCAGTTCCAGGAGATTCAACAGCCTCTTCTGTCCTTCTCTTGCATTGCACACACACACACACACACACACACACACACACACACACACACACATATATATATATACATACATACATATATACATATATGTATATTCACACATATATATGCAGTAAAATGAACACATTTAAAACTGGTTTATTAAACAAATGATCTTTCAGCTATAAATTTCATATCCACACAATTCTTCACTTTCAAATATATCTGCTTCTGCAAGTGATGTAATATTCATTAAAACTAGATGTCACTGTGAAAGGAAAATGCTGGAAAAGTGTGAGCTTTGGCTCAGGCCAGGCTCTTGTAAGATTTTGTGGTTCTATCAGAGAAAATGTGTGAGATTAAAAGTGGTCCAACTCAGGTTACTACTACACCTGCAACTAATCAGTTCAAGTATTTGCACTTTGACCCTAAACCAAACCCTTTTAACTTTAATACCTGGGTTTTTCCATGAAAGGACGAAAGCTGACTTGGAAATTTCATCCATATAGAGTATATAAGATATATCTTATATATATAAGAGATCATTCTGAGTGAAGTATCCCAGAAGGAGAAAGACAAACGTGGTACATACTCACTTATATAGACCTACAAGATATGATAAACATAATGAAGTCTATATACCTAAAGAAGATAATCAAGAAAATGGACACAGGGTAAGATGTTCAATCCTCACTTAGAAAGACAAATGGGATGTGCATTGAACGTATGACAGGAGTCTACTGCAAAAGGCATCTGAAAGACTCTACCTATCAGTGTATCAAAGCAGATACTAAGACTCATAACCAAAACTTCTGCAGAGTACAGGGAATCATATGAAAGAAGGGAAGTTAGTATGACGTGGAAAGAATAGGAGCTCCACAAGGACCAAATATATCTGGGCACAGGGTCTTTTCTGAGACTGACACCCAACAAAGGACCATGTATGGATATAACCTAGAACCTCTGCTCAGATGTAGCCCGTGGTAGCTCAGTAACCAATTGGTTTCCCATAGTAAGGGGAACAAGGACTATTTCTGACAGGAACTCAATGGCTGGCTCTTTGACCTCCCCATCCCCCAAGGGAGGAGCAGTTCTATTAGGCCACAGAGGAGGATTCTGCAGCCAGTCCTGAAGATCCCTGATAAAACAGGGTCAGATGAAAGTGGAGGATGTCCTCTCCAATCAGTGGACTTGGAAAGGGGCAGGAAGGAGATGAGGGAGGGAGGAGATGAGGGAGGGAGGGTGGGATTGGGAGGGAATGAGGGAGCAGGATACAGCTGGGATACAGAGTTAACAAAATGTAACTAGTAATACAAACAAAACAAAACAAAACAACAACAATAACAAAAAAAACAGTGCCGTTGGATATGTTAGGATTGCTGCCCTCAGAAAGCCACAACAACTGTGGCCCGAATAAGACCTTCACAAGGTTAAAACATTCAAAGTTCCAGCGTGGACTAGGGAGGCCCCAGCCATAGCTGAGGAGCTGTTGGCAGTTTATTGTTGTTCATGGAGGGAAAGTAAGGTTTTATCGTGCTTGTGCTCCATACTGGTGGCCCATTTCCAGTGGATCGCCATACACTTTCATGCACAAGCAAGAAACTCTAACTAGACTCAGTGGGTTTAAGGAAAAAAAATGCAAGAAAAAGAAGGAGAGAGGAGGAGGAGGAGGAGGTTTGGAGGCAGGAAGAAAAGAAAGGGCGAACAAATGGAACATTCAAGGAGGGACAATAGAGGCGTTCTAGGAAGAGTTTCTTGGGGGATGAGGAATAGTATAAATATGTATTGTACATAAGTGTGATATTCTCAAAGAATAGATGAAACATATTAAGAAGAGAAATATATGCCATAAAGAAACCTTAGTGTGGGCCTGCAGCTGTATGTGACCAGCAGTTTAAATCACGCCTTTGCCACACATACATACTCATGAACCTTCTCATCTCTCCACAGATGAAATCTGGATTTGAACTGTCTTGTTGGATCTAAGCAGTATGGTAAAGAAGCTAACACACATCTACTCTTTGTTCCACTTCCTTGGGGAGAGGAGTGTTTTCTGTTTAACATCACCGGAAATGTGATGTACTGAAATATTTTAACCTGTAGAAAATTTAAGCTAAATTTATAAGAGCTTTTCTCATGCAACCTCAGCCCAAAAGAATGATTCATTCTCAAAGACATTTTTTTGACGGAAGTTTGAAAGTGCATTGCCAGTGTGGCAAGTATTTATTTAATTTACCATACCAAAGAGATGGTAATAGCTAAAAAATATCAAATTCCATTTGGCAAATACTGGGCTTATGTAGCATCAATCCAGGAAGATGGTATTCACTCTTTTCAGTTTATTGGTTATAACAAAAGATGCAAGTGAGAGACTGTGCTCATTACCCACAGTCTCAAAAATGATGAGTGGCAGAGTTAGGGCATCATTTTTCCGAAATCCTGTTCACCATTTATTCTCTTACTCTGTCCCAAGCATCAAACCCTGAACTGTTTAGAAGTATTTTTTAAATGTTTAAAATAGATACATAGAAGCATAAAAATAAGCAAAGACATATCTTTACACAGCTTTCTGTACCTAGGCATTACAAAAATGCTCCACATGTCTGCTCCCATCCCTCTTGTAAGGTAAGAAGTCTTCCTTCTGTGAATGGCCCATGCAAGGGGTCAAGGCTGGCTTGCTTGCACTCTCCTCCAGCTTCGCCTGTTTCTTCCTTTTTTTTTCCCCTTGCTATTGTAAATGAATTATGTATGTGCCCTGAAGTAATTAGCAAAGACGTTGTTGTTCAGCTGAATTTTAAACTAATTAATCTGACCTAATTCCTGTCAAAAATAATTAGGATAAAATATGTCCTCCCTAAGTAACTATTTCAAGGCAAGATGCTGACGCCCTGGCTCTCCTGTTTAAGCCCTATTCTAAAATTGAGAGAATCATTTATTTAATACTTTTAGAGAAGATGTTCAAACACTAGCTTATGAATTCTCACCTGAGCATCATTGTGTGCTTAGTTTCTCTACTGAGGACAAGAAGCTGAGCAACAGGGGGTGCTCTGATGGAAGAGATGAGTCAGACCCTTCACATTACTAGTATGGTTTGTAATAAAAGTCAAGTCTCTTCTTTTGAAAAAGGCTTTCTCATAAAGACACATGTCCTGTTTCTCAGCCCATTCCCTTTGTGTATTATAAAATTACCTAAATGTCCCAAACCTACCCTGCATTTATCAGAGGACAAGTTGCTGAAAAAGAGAGAGGAGGATGGTAATGGGGGAGCTGACAATGTAATTGGGGCATAATCAAGATACCTTGTATAGGTGTGTAAAGTTTCTAAGATGGTTTTTCTGAAAACATCTTCGATAAAAGAAGAAATAGGCATACTGTCTCATGTAATAGACAAGCCCTAAGCTGCGTGGTTCTGCAAAGATAAATTAAGGAAAAGGCAAATCCGCAGATACAGTTTGTCAACACACTTTGCTGATGTAGAGTTGCAATGACTTAAAGGTTTGTAGAGGCTGTTGTCAGCTATTGGTGACTGCCTGGAACCTTAACCACTGCCCTGTCATTCTACAGCAGCTGCTTCCTGTGCCCTCTGACCTCGCTGTCTGCTGTATTAAGGTACTCTTGGGATAGGAGAGATTTTTGGAGTGTATATATCACATCCCCGAGCAGTTCAGAGTTAATAATTTCCTTATTAAACCTATGAACCTTTCGTGTTTTTGAGTCCTGTATTCCCACCCCTTTCCAAGTTAGTTTCTAGGCAACCGATAAGCACTGAATTACATTAAGCTCTTTATTTCAAGGCTGTGGTTCAGGATTTTGCTGCATACTTTGCTGGCTCATTTATAGAGACTGCAGCATAAAATTCATTAATTCTGTTTAATCTTTAGCTGTGGAGTCATTCGGTTCTACACCACATTACCTTTCTCTGTGTTTCATGTTTAAATCCCCCCAATGCTATGACTCTGTTTTATATGTAGATGATGCCAAAGGGCTGTGAATTCTAATCTGGAAGCACAGGAGCAGAATTATGATCATTTTCAGTTCTTGGATCACTCAGCAATTGAGGGTAGTCTATCAGGAAATTAAAATTTCTGGAACCTCCTTTTTGGATAACTACATGTCCACAGCTGACTCTTAATAAAAAAGATAACAGAGCTTAACAGTTTGGAATAGTCTAAAATGTGATAAGTCTTTTTGTTTACTTTAACAAATTAAGATTTTTGAGTTGAAAAATAGGCTCTTGGAAATATTTTGCTGTGTTTGGTTATTAAGAAATCAGGAAACCTGAACAGCAAGGAAAAAGACATCCTCCTTAGCAGAACTCAGCTTCATTTTGAGTGTTGAGTGTGGAATATTTTAAAATATTTTTTTTCAAAACTCTGAGTAAGCATCTCTTCTCTCTCTTTCTCTCTCCTTTTTGTTTCTGTCTCTGTCTGTCTGCCTGTCTTGGTCTCTCTGTATATCTCTCTCTCTCTTTATGTGTATGTGTTTATGTGGAGCTGCAGAGACATAGAAAGAGAAAAAAAAGAATTAGAGAGAGATGAATAAAAGGCAGAGAGACCAAGGTGGAAACTTAAATAACTCTGGTAAAACAGAGTACATCATTTATTTACTTCCTTATTCCTGAGAAAAAGCATGAACTAAAACTGTTTATCTCTTCTCCAATTTTTCAAAACTCAAGAGAATGTCTAAGAGAAAAACCAATTAAAATCTGTTTAAAGTTTAAAGCATTGTGTAACCTCTTCTCCTTCATCTGCTTAGTTTTGTGTAACCTTAAGGGATTAAGCCTGTTAATCACATAGACACCTGATAGGGAACAGTGATGCCTACCATGTCCTAGAGCACGGATCCCAGTTGGTCCAATTGTTCATAAAATATTTCTTGTTTCAGAGAAGGACTTCATCCCCATACTTGTTGATGCCTATGGTTATTGTCACTAGATTTGCTTCAGCATGGGCAGCAGAATGAAGCCTGCCGTTCCTAGGCCTGCCCCACCCCCGCCACTTCACCTCTATGCTCTCATGTCTCTTATCCATCTCTCTGCCAATGGAATAGCAGCAGCAACTTCTCCAATGGGGGAGTAAAATGTATTGGCAGTTAGTCATCATTGACTGCACATGTCCTGCCAATCCCTGAGAATTTGGGCATCTCTGTCCCAGCATCTACCATCACCTTAACTCATGAATCCATCATGCACAAACCATTAACATAGACTGACCTCAGTCTCAAGGACACCCCAGCCTTGACTGCCTACTGTGTGCCACTCCTTGTAGAACCAAGTATTCAGTAGTAGCCAAAATAAGAATAAACTTTGTAGACTCAAGAGAAAAGGAGATCTCACACAAAATATTGCAATCCACTAATTGTTTAAAACAAATGTCAAATGGAAATTCAGTTCTTATCAAATATGTACTATCATAAGTCTAAATTTCACTGGAACAAAAAATGCTTGTATTTATTGTTTCCAAATGTTATTATGGACTACAAATAATCTTGTTCTCATAATCACACACAGGTAATTGAGAATAGAGCAGGCTAGCTGACTTAGTGCTTAAAATAGTTCTCAAAGCAGAAGCATTTTTTTTCTTTCTTATACTACAGTGACACTTAGAAACATTTCATCCTCTCTTCCTTTTTATAAATATCCCAATGACTGAGATTAATTTTGCCCAAAGAATCAGACTGCCCTAAACAGTTGGAAGAAGCCGAGAAACCTATGCATCCTTTCTCCTCAAACTTTCTTTCCCTCCTACCTAGTGTTGGTGGGTTGGTGAAAGATAGGTAGAGGCATAAGTTAGCTCAAATAAAATGAAAAATTAAAAGGAGTGCTTACAGACTAAGAATCAAGTAACTAGATCTTTAAATTTTATCGTAGGCATAACTTTGAATTTTAATATTTATTATCATTTTAGGTAGTTACTTTTCAATCTCCTGATATGGGTTTCAATAAAAATGACAGTCACAATGATAAAGGAATGGTAATGTACCAGTATATCAATTGATAGGTTACTAATTCCTAAACAAATTCAGAGTACTTGTATGTATTTTTCATTTAATAATCCAACAAGGGCTGTAAAAATGGCTTAGCAGTGCAAAGCACTTGCTGTTCTTAAAGAGGAGGACCTGAGTTCAGTTACCATCATCCAGGTGGCACAGTTTATAACTCTCTGTATTTATAGCTCCTAGGGATCTGATTCCATCTTCTGACTTACACAGGCTTCTTACAGATGTCGTAGATACATAAACAAATGTACATACAAACAGATTATAAATATATATGTTAAAACATAATATATGATATGATATGTATGATAATATAATAAATATGATATAATGCATGTAATATAATATTTAATAAATATAATATAATAAAACATAACATATAATATAATAATACATATAGTGGTTAGAGAGATGGACCAGTAGTAATTAAGCACACTTCTCTCTTGCAGAGGACTTCTCTATGGTTTTCTGTAACTACCCTGGCCCACTAATAATCACAGAGAGGTCCAGATCCCGGGGATCTGAGGTCTGTGTGGACACCTGAGTTCATGTCCACATATTCTGCCCACATATACACATAAGTTAAAATAAAGTAAATTTACAAATCTCATCTAAAGAAACTATCGAAATTCTATAAGTTAAAACTAATGTAAAGAACAAAACAAAAAGAGCTTATCTGGTTGCATAAGGTCATAAAGCATGTGAACAGGAGGACTGCGTTTGAATTCTGATGGGCTAAGGACACAACCTGAACTTATTTTTTTATTTGCTATTTTTTTTATTGTTTGTTATTATTAGTTACATTTTATTAAGTCTGTATCCCAGCTGTATCCCGTTCCCTTATTCCCTCCCAATCCCACCCTCTGTCCCTCAGCTTCTCCCTGCCCCTTTCCAAGTCCATGGATTGGGGAGGACCTCCTCCCCTTTCGTCTGGCCCTGTTTTATCAAGTATCTTCAGGGCTGGCTGCGAAGTTTCCTCTGTGGCCTAGCAGAACTGCTCCTCCCTTGGGGGGTGGGGAGCCAAAGAGCCTGGCATTGAGTTCCTGTCAGAGATAGTCCCTGTTCCCCTTACTATGGGAAACCAATTGGTTATTGAGCTACCACGAGCTTCGTCCGAGTAAAGGTTCTAGGTTATATCCATACATGGTCCTTGGTTGTAGAAACCGTTTCAGAAAAAAACCCTGTGCCCAGATATATTTGGTCCTTGTGGGGCTCCTATCCTTTCCCTGTCATACTAACTCCCCTTCTGCCAAAGGTTTGGTTATGAGTCTTAGTATCTGTTTTGAAACGTTGCTTGGTAGGGTCTTTCAGATGCCTTCTGCGGTAGACTCCTGTCATACGTCCAATGCACATCTCATTTGTCTAAGTGAGGATTGATCATCTTACCTCGTGTCTGCTTTCTTGTTTATCTCCTTTAGATGTATAGACTTCATTATGTTTATTATATCTTCTAGGTCTATTTAAGTGAGTATATATCATGTTTGTCTTTCTCCTTCTGATATATTTCACTCAGAATGATCTTTTCTAGATCCCACCATTTGCCTGCAAATTTCATGATTTCCTCCTTTTTGATTGCTGAGTAGTATTCCATTGTGTAAAACTACCACAATTTCTGTGTCCATTCCTCTGATGATGGACATCTGGGTTGTTTCCAGGTTCTGGCTATTACAAATAAAGCTTCTACAAACATGGTTGAGCAAATGTCCTTGTTGTGTACCTGAGCAAATTTTGGGGATATACCTAGCAGTGGTATAGCTGGGTCATGAGGAAGCACTATTCCTAATTGTCTGAGTAAAGGCCAGATTGACTTCCAAAGTGGTTGTACAAGTTCACATCCCCACCAGCAATGGAGGAGGGTTCCCCTTTCTCCACAACCTTTCCAGCATGTGTTGTCACTTAAGTTTTTCATCTTGGCCATTTTGATGGGTGTAAGGTGAAATCTCAGGGTTGTTTTGATTTGCATTTCCCTAATGGCTAATGACATTGAACATTTTTTTTAAGTGTTTCTCTGCCATTTTATATTCCTCTATCGAGAATTCTCAAAAAAAAAAAAAGAGAATTCTCTGTTTAGTTCTGTTCCCATTTTTTAATTGGATTACTTGGTTTGTTGCTTTTCAGCTTCTTTAGTTCTTTACATATACTGGATATTAGCCCTCTGTCAGATAAAGGGTTGGTGAAGAGTCTTTCCCAATCTGTAGGCAGTCGTTTTGTTTTGATGACGGTGTCCTTTGCTTTACAGAAGCTTTTCAGCTTCATGATGTCCCATTTATTGATTGTTGCTCTTAGAGCCTGTGCTGTTCAAACTGAACTTATAACCACTGCTCAAAGCAGATGACAAGGGATTCCTCTGTTACCTCTGAAAAATCTGACCCCTTGGCTTGAACTACTTTCTCAGAATTGTCATAGACTTAGGCTAGCAAATGAGAATTTCAATGGACTTTTCCTAGACTGGCTTTCCCTTCGCTAGAGCTGTTTGTGTCCTGGATAAGTATATTTTACTGACGAGTTGCTGGGTCAGGCTATTTTGCCTCCTGATACCAGTGGGGAAATTGAATGTGTTAAAGGTCACAGATCAAGGAATCTCTTAGCAGAGTCATAGATCAGCCTTTTGATGCCATTAAGCTCTTAAGTCTCTTTGTTACTCAGGCATAACCTATCTATGGCCTCCACATCATTGCGATAATAAGGTAATAGGAATAGAAAGCTCAGTTTTTTCTTCAAGGTAACACAATGAATCTGCCTGTGACATTGTAGTCCTTGGAATTTGATCCATAAATGCTGTGGAGTGCTGACTCAGCTAAGAGGAGGAAGAGGATATAGCTCTTCCGTCAAGGATAATCTTGCATTTTTTTTTAAATGAGAGAAAAGGGAGGGAGGCATTAAATTCACTGTCAAGCAAAATTGCCCTGTGAGGCTCCCCACTCTGCCCTCATTGATGAGTGGCAGCTCTCTGTCCCAGTTCCTCTGCTCCATTTAGGTGTCATCGTCATCACACCAAAGTCATTTTTTTGTGTGTTTGCTCAGATATGCTCATATTTTCTCACTTTGCAATCTACTGTCTACTCTCCTGTATAATTTTCCTGGACTTCCTGGGATGTTCTATTTCACTGTTTCCTCTGCAATGACTTTAGAAGAGGAGTTTAGTATTTATAGGACACAGGATCTGCCCTCCCCACCCCCCCTTACTTTATATTCTTACTACAGTGTCTTAAAAAGAGTGATTTCACTTGAGAAAATCAAAGTCACTCTTTTCAGGATAAAGGGTCTGCCCTTAATCTCAATAATTAGAAACTGCTACTAACTAGAAGGATAATATATATAGCTTTGAAGTTTCATATGTTTAAAATTTTCCTTCTTTATAATCCCAAAGTGCCATATGACATTCCTATTAAAATCTTGCTACTCATGTTGCTTTTCAAGTACATGTTAATTTTACTGATAACAAGTGGGCAAGTAGGCCTTTTTATTTTATTTTTTTTGCAATTCACCTGTGTCCCTAAGTTTGATGTTACATGTATGCTCTAATCTACCTCTATTTCCTAGAGATCACTTCTACTCTCATCTCACTACATATCCTTATGGATTCTAGTCAGTATGGGCATTTTGTACCTATTGTATAATATTGACAGACACAAGCAATTTTGAGGAACCTGCTAAGATGACGCATTCACGTATGGTTACCCGATTGCTTGGTTTCCATTAAACCACAGGTGTCATCTAGTTTCCTCCAAATAAAATATTGGAGGAAATACTGGAGGTTGCTTGCCAACTTCTCTTTCCTTCCTTCCTTCCTTCCTTCCTTCCTTCCTTCCTTCCTTCCTTCTTTCTTTGTCTTTCTTTCTTTCTTTCTTTCTTTCTTTCTTTCTTTCTTTCTTTCTTTCTTTCTTTCTTCTTCTATTTTTGGCCCTCTCTTTATTTTTTGACAACATGAGCTAATGACCATACTCCCACTCCTCTGCTTCCATGGCTATTAACCCAAGGGTCACTTTTGACTCATATTCTTTCCTTGAGATGCATATTAGTCAAATAGTTGGGAGAATTCATGCACATAGAACTTGGCACAGAGGTACATTGAAAATTAGAATGATGATCACACACTTCCCTGGTTCTCTGTGTTCCCTGGTTGATTTCAGTATACAGCACTATGTAGAAACACTTATTTTTTTCTGTTTCTTTATTTTATTTTATTTTTCTATTTTTAAGAATATGATGCGTTTTGGCTTGCTTAAAGACTTATAATATTTGGGTACACAGATATTCTCTCATTTAGACAGTTACCAATTTTTTTTCTGTCATGTGGATACTTGCTTTTACCTTTTAGTCTATACAAATAGCTCCTATTTCCTTCTTTCTTCTACCTCTTGAGCCCACTTCCTTCCTTCTTTCCTTCATCCACTTTCAGAACCACTTATTAAATCCCTGTTAGGACCAGAATTGTTGCAAACATTATACACCACTTACATCAAGAAAGAGATGCCTTGCCTGAACCCTACATTTTGGGAGATCAAGAAAGGAATGACACAGAAAAAAAGATAGAATATAATACAAAGAAGATAAGTGCCAATAAAACAAAATTCTCTTATAGAAAAGGCAAAAAAAAAAAAAAGTGTTCAGGATCCTGAAGTACAGATTCCAAGTTGAGTTTATAATGAAAGTGAATTCTTTAATTCTTAAAATAAGAATATTTCAGATTACAATGCAGATGTAATACAACAGAAACAATGAAATCAGTGCAAAGAATTCAACCCACCATCTTATCCGTGCTACTAACAGTTAAACAAATGGAAATGAGAACTCATGTCTCAGAAAAGATGTCAAACCTTTGTCTTCCTTATTTATTTTTTCAGTTTAGAATCAGCTTACCCCACTAAATACAAAATTAAAAATCATTGAGAATATAAAGAGACAACTGAAGTTATTTATTTGGGTCTACTGAAGTCTGTCAGTCCAGCCTTCCAAAGTTCTCAAAAGAAAATAACTCAGAACCATCCTACATATGTGGAGATGCCTGATACATCACAATGTCAAGATCGATGAATTGGAAAATGGAGATCTTCACACATGTGGGTCAAGAAATAGATATGAGACTTTTGAGACCTGAGATGTTGACAGCAGTTTGGTGACCAAATGTCACTTACAATGAGATGGATAAGTTGAATTGCAGTAAATTAAGCTCTAATAGATTTATGCAGTGAATTAGAAAGGTCCAATTCATCTCACAAAGGAGCAAACAAGCAATCACCATAGATGTAGAGTTGAATAAAACACATATAAAATATATTTTATTGTTAATCAATGTGTTTGAACATAGAAAAAGTGGCTGAAAACAGTAATTTTAAATGATTTGTTTTATTTTATTTATGAATATGCATATATATATGAGATTTTAGAAAATATTGAGATGTTGTTACGTGTGTTAGAAATCAAAGTCAGATTCTTTGCCAGAGCTCCAAACACTCCAAAGCCAACTCTCTGAAATACAGTAATTTTAAAGGTGTGCTACTATAGTAAAATATTAAGAAAAAGGGGATGTAAGTATAATCCTCAGAGGAAAGATAGAGGTGGGAAGGAATCATTGTAGCCATGCCCCTGCCCTCTGAAATAGATAACTAACCTAGATATTCTTGGTGGCTATAGTGGATTCAGTTAAACTCAGATTTGATTTCACAATTAAAAGTTATTAAAAATATGCCTTAGCACAATTGTTGGCCCACAACTAAACAATTTTATCTATTGTAAAGGATGGTCCTAGAATTTTGGTTAACACTCCAGCAAACACCAAACACAAAAGCCTTCTTCCTTGTTTGAACATTGCTTTAAGTCCTTTCTCTCTGAGAGTCCCTCGAAGTATCCTTTTGAAGTGTTCTTTCCTCTCCCTGGGCTCTGGTATTTTACCTTCTCTGAGTCCTCAGAATTCTACTAAGTGCAGCTGACAAAGGCCACACCCCTCTCTCGAAGCCTCAGGAGGCAATTATCAGTTGTAGACAAACTAAAAACTGCTTAATATCCCACACTTGGGATTAAAACAAAAACATGCTTACAAAACATAACTGAATTTCCAAAGACACCAAAACTTTTCACACCAGTCTTTATGGGATTCCCAGATTTGTGGGTCTTCCCATGTCTGTAATAGTCCAAGATTTATATCTCTTGTGTTCCAGGAGGTGATAGTGAAGTTTTAGGGGAGATTTTCTTCATGGTTTATATAAAGGTAATTTAATGGGGCTTCCTAGACTAGTTCTTCCTCCCTGCGAACAAAAGCATATAGTAAACTATATAAAAACATTGTATTCACTGCAATATGTAACTTAAGCATCAATTCTTAGTGTATTTCTAACTATAGGCTGTAAGTGATGTGAGACTGAAGCTCCATCAATAGCTTATTATTGAGTAAAATACTCTAAGGGATGGATATATGGCTCAGTCATTAAGAACACTTAATTTATTTGGTTTTTGTTTTGTTTTTATTTTTTATTTTTTTTTATAGGACCTGAGTCCTGCTTCCAGTACCTACACAGTGGCTCATAGCTAGCCATAACTTCAGTTCTAGGGAATATGGGTACCCTCTTCTAGATTACACAGGCACCTGGCACATGGCATGTGATTCATATACAAACATCCAGGCAAAACACTCATATATATACTATAAAAATACATAAATCTGGAGAAGGAGAGAAAAGAGAGAAGGGGGAGAGCAGGGAGGGAGATACAAAGAAACTCTTCCTGTATTTAAATGAATGGGCTTGTCTCTGTTAGTTACAAGAGCCTGAGCTGGAGCTGGGGAGCCTCTGTGAACATCCTGCAGTGACTCAGTAGCAGGTCTGTGATGGATGTTGATAGCAAACTTGCTCAAAATATGACTGCACTTATTTTCAGCTGATAATTGGGCAATATTAATTACTTCCTTATATTGTGGCAGACTCAGAGAAGACAGACTTCTCTTGTGTGTCCTCAGAGGCACCTAAAATAATCAGGCAGAAACTATGGCCTGAATGACCTATCTGAAGGAGTCACATAACCTCAGCCCTGTCACACTTTTAAGCCAGGTCAGAATCAGGAAAAAGAACAAGAACCATCTCTCTCTCTATAGAGTTAAGGTGGACCTTGTTAAGTACAGCACGCATGTGTGACTAACTTTTCAACAGGTCTTCTCTTAAAAATGTCGTTCTTACCTTTTCTGCTATAACGTCATGCTAAGCAAATAGTTCTCCATTGAGTGAATAAATGGATGAAAACAAATAAGTAAATCAATATTATTATCCTAATCTCTGCCTTTTCTAACATTGATTTGTACTATGCATATTGGCTCCTGGCTTGATTGTTTTTCTTTCACTTTTTAATCTGGGCATTTACTTTTGTGTGCTTACTGTGAATATCAGTTTTAAACTCCTCTGGAGACTAAGAAACTGATTACAAAGGAAGATTTGCCATGCTTTTGAGAGTAGTAATTTAAATAAATGAGGTAGAATTTGATTGTAGAGACTTATCAAGTCATCAAAGAATATTATAAGAGAGGAAAATAGTTCTGAAAAAAGGAAATAATTGAAGATGAACCAGTATAGTTGGGATAAAGGATGTAATAGAATGACAAGTGATCATGAAGCTTCTAGGGGAACAGCAGCCAAAAGGAACATCGGCAGAAGGATGTTTAATTAATGAACACTAGCCGAAGAGGGTGCTCTGAAAAGATTAGAGATAGCAATTGAGGCTGTGCCTCCTGGGAGATACTGGATGACTGAAGTGCTTCTGTGTGTGATGTGATTAAAATAATCAGCAAGAATGTTGAACATCAAGTCATGAATTTAAAAGATTCAATGTCCCCATGTAATGCTGCAGAAAACATCTGACTATCAGTTCTGATTCATCTCCGAGTAGTGGGGGAAGAGATCTCAGGAGAATGGCTCTTTTCATCAGTTGTGCATTGCAACTTTAGATATCCATGCCACTTGTGACTTCAGCTGTGTCTTTATTACTATGAAAGGCATTAGAGACACAACTAGAGCTTGAACAATTTATGATAGCTCACAGGCTGTGTTGCACTCTTTTAAGTTATCTAAGGTTGTTTTTAAATATATTTGTTACACTTATTTATTTGGGATATATGAGGGCAAAAGAATTACCAGAATCTGGTAGAGTTTGTTCTCTCCTTCTACCACCTAGGTCCCAAGGAGAGAGCATAAGGCTTGCCAGCAAGTGATTTTACCTGCTAAGCCACCTCCCTGGCAATTTTGTTTATCTATCTATCTATCTATCTATCTATCTATCTATCTATCTATCTACCTACCTACCTATCTATCTATTAATTGTTTGCTTTCTTGCTTACTTTTGAGACAGGCTTTCACTAAATATCCCTGGATAGCCTAGAACTCAGTATGTAAAGCAAGGTAACCTAGAACTAATAGAGATCTGCCTGCTTTGGTTTCCCATGTGCTGAGAAAAAAAGTAATTTAACAGCACAAGCAGTTCATACTTTTCCGATTTCAACAAACTAAGAAAGTCTTAGATTTTTGTTTTTGTTTTTGTTTTTGTTTTTGTTTTCAATCTTAGTGAGTGGAAACATGCCCACCAAACTTCAGAGAAGAAACAAACCCAACTACAACAGATTATATCACTCTTGGTTATTGTACCCAGAGCAGATACCTCTTAGAATCTTTTAGAATTATTCATATTTACCAGACTATGAACTTAAAAAGTAAAGAACTGGAATTCTTTAATTTCTGATTATCATTTTTGCGTGTGTATGAAGAGTCGCCGATGCACCCGTTAGCTGTTGGTTCTGAGTTTGACAGTGAACTCCAGCATAGTCACTCGACTGTACCATCTGACTAATCCCTTCTGCAGCTGTCATTGGAAATGACCGATAACTGCATTCTCAGGCTTTTTTCTTAGTTCACTGGACCACAATAAACTAATGATATAGATGGCTGGATATAAGGGAAATTTTGCTTACTGAGATGGAATTATCCGCCTTTGCATATTGCTAGTATGGAATTTGGGAAACTTTAATGTTATTTCTGCCTTTAAGAAAATCCTGACAACAATCTTTCTTTAGCTTCATATTCTTTGTCAAGAATTTAAATATAATGTGTTCCATATACAAAGGTGTGGTAGTCAACCATCTTGTGTGTTCTAAATTATTTTTGAATTGATGCTGTCTGATCATTTGAAAACTGACTTATGCTCCGGTATTATCATATATAATGTGCTTGTGAAAAAAAAAAGTGTGAATTACCAGGTGTCCATTGGGTTTTCAAACAAAAACATTGAAAACCTCTAAAATAGCCAGTGCTCACTGCAGATGAACACATGCATACCAATACTCTAATTAGCTCTTCAACATGCCTGATACATAGGCTAGAAGTCACAGGAATGTGTGTTAGAGCACTTGTCCAGCATGATCAATGCCTAGCAGTATAGACACACATCACATCTGCCAAACCAAGAAATAAACAAGAGTGAAATGAAGGAAAGAAGTATAATGGAAGAAAAAATGAAAAGTAAAAAGACAGACTTCCGGTACAGTGAGAACAACTAATAATTGTATTGTTGGTTTGTGAACGTGACCATATACAGGGAAAACAACCTAGGTAATCCAATGCCTACAAGTGAGACACTGAATCCAGGAGCCTTTTATTTTTGGTCCAAAGTACTTGCTTCATCTTTTCCATCATCCTACTCCTTGTCTATAATTTCTTGTCTTTTTTTACATCAAGGCACTATAGGTAGAAACTCTTTAATGTAAGAACCATGTATAATTTGTTGCCCTGTGCTCCGTCCCTAAATCTCTAAGACCATATTCAGAGCTTTGCATACAGTAGGACCTTCCTTAGTTTTCAGAAGAGGGTAAGGAGTTTTCACTGAGTGAGAAATACTGTGATCATCTTCAATCTTATGCAGGTCCTTGGCTCACTGGTAAGTCACAAAATACCCTCTCCTCTCTCTTCTTTCTCTTAACAGTCATATTATTGTTTTATTTATTTTCCTTTTGACTTTCTTTTGACATGTACTCAACTTGTGTACTCTCTCTCTCCTCCCCTCCCTTCTTCCCTTTCTTCATCCCCATCTCTATCCTTTCCTCCCTTCTTCCCTTCCTCCCCACCTTTCTGCCTGTGTATGCATGTTCCTTTGTGTGCATTTGCACATGTGTGTATAAAAGCTAGAGGAAGACCTCAGGTTTCATTTCTCATAAACCACTTTGATTATTTGAGACAGGATTTCTCCTCAGCCCAGCATTTCATAGAGTAGGATAGAGTTGCTGGCCAATGAGGCCCAGAAATCTTCCTGTCTCCATCTCCCCAGATCTGAGAATATAGCATATATTTTAGCTTTTAAGTTGGTACCAGCAAACAAATACATGTTGCCATGTTCATGCAGCAAGCATTTTGCCTACTGAGTCATATCCCCAGGTTCTTGCTAAGGATTCTCAACTCTTTGAGGTGTCTAAAATGCTACAAAACCCCCAAGAGAGTCTTATGATGAATAAAATCTATCAAATCCTCTCATCTTTTAGATAGTGGCCTCAATACCCAGAATATTGGGGGGAGGGCGGGGAGTTAGATCAAATCAGGTTGCAAGTAAAAAAGAAGTAAAGTGATTATATATATTGGTTTTCACTCCACCCTTTTCCATATGGTTTACAACACCTGCCTTGGCATTTTACCAGGGGAAGATCATAAAGAATGATCTCTTTCACTTTCTCATGCTGGGTAGACACAGGATGGAAGAGTCAGATGGTAAGCAATAGAGTTAGAACTTGCTAGCCTTTTGGATTTGAATCATCCTGGAAATAGTATTTGCAATTTGGTCATTTGTTTCAATAGTTGACATCTTGGCTTCTTCCCTTATAAAATATCATTATTATAATAGCTGAAGTAACAACATTCTTATAGTGTGTGAACAGGTAGATAGACCTTCCTGCAAGGAAAATATTTACAAGGAGATATAAAGTTAAATATAATCTTCCCAAATACTTCCATATCACTTAAGATCTCTTCAAACATGAGTGTTGTACTGTAATACTCTAACTCCTCTATAGCTGTACAGAAAATCTCAGTGAGACCCAGCTTTAATAAAAGCTCAACAATAGCACCAAAAATCTCAGTCTCTTGTTTCCCATAATGTGATCTTACTTGTTCCAAGGAGCATTTTATGGAAATGCACCAACGTACTCTGGTACCTCTCCGGACTTCCTAAAAGAACACTTTAAAAATATCTCTTTTCTCAATATCCATAACACCAGAGAAGGTGAGGCTCTCACAAGCTTAATAGGAGAAATAGATCAGAAGCTTTTTCCCCCCTTTTTTGTCTAAATAAAGAACTTATTTTCATGGTGCCTGGTCTGTCTGACCTAAATTGCAGTAATTCAGTATGTGTGAAATTACCTTTTCTAGGACGAGAAGATCATAGCAAAAGAGAGAGAGAGAGAGAAATGGCAAGAGAAAAAAGAAAAGAATACACAATGTAGGCATGGGTTCAGACAGCCAGAAAAAGAGCCTGAGACTAACAAGATACTAACTAGTTATGACAGAGTGAAGCTAGGAATGGAAACCACTAACAGGAACCAGCAATTATCTCCAGTAGCCCTCCACAATGAAGGGGTCATAAGGTCTTTTGAGAACTGAAATAAAAATGGTGTTGAGAATGGCAAAGAACGGCAACCAATAGAGTTCTCTATTTCTGGGACTTATTTTTATTAAACACTTTTTTTTGTCACTTCCCAGTTCATGGTGGTGGTCCAACAGGTTTACTTTTGTAATTTAATGGATTGTTATTTACCAGCAGAAATAAAGCTGGCACGAAAAGATAACCAATCAGTAAAATTGCTTAGACTTTATGAATTATTAGTAAGAACTGATGAATGGGATCATTATTCCTCTTTCTACAGGTTCACGTGCTTGGGTCTGAAATCTGGCATCAGATAAGGAAAAAAGCCTGTTACCAGCAATTCATAACCATCTTTTCTGCTGCTTCTGTGTCTGTTTCTTTTTCTGTCTTTGCTTCTCCTCCTCCCTTTCTCTCCCCCCATCCTCTAGCCCTCTTCTATTTCTGTCTCTTCTTTCTCTTTTTTCTTCTGCCTTCTTCTGAGTCCATATTTTGGGTTTTTGTTTGTTTGTTTGTTTGTTTTTCTTTAAATCTCCTTTTAAATGACTAACTGACCAACCATATGGCTCAGCAGATAAAAGAACTTGTTGCCAACCTACCAACCTGAGTTCAATCCCCAGGACTGACATGGTAGAGGGAGAGAGAGAACTTTCCCCTTGCAAGCTGACCTCTGACATTCACATGTCTGCTATGGCTCTTATGTGTGACACACACACACACACACACACACACAAACACATACAAAAATGTGATGAGACATTTAGTTTGTGTCACTGAAGACAGTTTTTTCTTTGTGATGTGGTGTGGATTTGAGCAGTATGAGCTACAGTCATAATATTATCACTTCTCAGTGTTACACTGTGGGTTGGATTTGTAAACTGGAGTTTTGTGTGTGGGAGAATCCAGCATGGTATCAGAACGCCACATGTGAAAGGTGGGTGGTGTGCGCAAAAGCAGGTTCTGAGTGAGTCAGTCTGGTATACAGAGTTGGCAATTTTTCAGTAGTGAGGCAACCATGAGGTGATAATCAAGCTGACTCTGAAGAGAGCTTGCAGAAGGATCTCTAGCCAGTATGAAAAATCCCCGTTAAGGGACAAAGGAGTCTTTCAGAGGCCGTCTGTGGTAGGCTCCTGTCCTGTTACTTGTTTTCTTCTACATCCAATGTCCATCCCATTTGTCTTTCTAAGTGAGGATTAGTCATCTTACCTGAGTCCTCTTTTTTGTTTATCTTCTTTTGGTATATAGATTTCAATATATTTATCCTATCTTATAGGTCTATATAAGTGAGTATGTACCATGTGTGTCTTTCTGCTTTTGGGATACCTCACTCAGGATGATCATTTCTAGGTCCCACCATTTGTCTGCAAATTTCATTATTTCCTCGTTTTTAATTGCTGAGTAGTATTCCATTGTGTAAAAGTACCACAATTTCTGTATCCATTCCTCAACTGAGTGACATATGGCAGACAAAGCAGATATTAAGACTCATAACCAAACCATCGGCAGAGTGCAGGGAATCATATGAAAGATTTGGATGTTAGTAAGACCTGGAGAGTATAGGAGCACCACAAGGACCAAATATACCAGGGCACAGGGGTCTTTCACGAGACTGTTTCTCCAACCAAGGAGTGGATATAACCTAGAACCCCTGCTCGGATATAGCCCATGGTAGCTCAGTGTCCAAATGGGTTCTCTAATAAGGGAAACAGGGACTATTTCTGACATGAACTCAATGGCGAGCTCTTCCACTCCCCTCCTACGAGGGAAGAGCAGCCTGGCTAGGCCACAGAAGAGGACAGTGTAACCAGTCCTGAGGAGACTTGACAAGCTAGGGTCAGATGGAGGGGGAGGAGGTTCTCCCCTGTTAGTGGACTTGGAAAGGGGCAGGGAGAAAACGAAGGAGGGAGGGTGGGATTGGGAGGGAATGAGGGATGGGGCTATGGCTGGGATACAAAGTAAATAACCTGTCATTAATATAAAAAATTTTAAAAAAGTAACTAAAAAAAAAAAAGAGTCAAAGGAGATCAAAACAGAAATGTTGCATCCTGCCTCTACATCACATTTCTATCACACTGCTATGACTCTGATACACAACTTTTGTTAATTTGTTCAAATAATACTACTCATTAAGTCTACTGATGTTAATCAAATCTACCTTAAGGGTAAAAGATAAAGAACATATGATTTTCAGTTTGAGGCATTTGCTACACCTCTCACAAGCTGTATTCATTTTATCTTATAGAATCAGGTTTTTTTTTCCCCAAATATAGGATGTAATTTTTATTGTCATATTTCTGCTGGAAGCTCTGAGGACAATTTAAATTTCTAGTTAGTTAAAACAGTGTTCTAAAAGCATATGCAGAACCAGATGTTTTAGGTATTCTTTTATTCTTTTCTGTAATAGTCGTAAAATGGTGAGGGTTAGCATTTTAAGTGCAATATACAAAAAATGTGAAGACAAGATAGAAAATTTATGTAATCAGTTTGATAATATGGTCTCTGTAATAGTCAGGATAAAGATGGTTCTGTTGTTCTAACAAACACCCCAAACTATCAAAAACACAGAGCACTGAAATCTTTTCCTGACCTGTGCCCAGCCTCTGCTGACCATAGTCTCTGCTTCCTATTATCTTTACTCACAGTTACAGGTTATTACTCCTACATCATTTGGGATGTCACTGTCACCTTGAAAGATGTAAGGGAAGGTGCAGAATTGTGCTTTATCCACTCATTAGGATTCCATATTGCATGTTATGAGTCTAGGATCCCAAAATGTGGTCCAGCCACAAAGTATCACAGGTACCATTGTACCTCACCTATAGAATGAACAGGGCCAGACTGAGAAGGAGTGTAGAGAGCCGTAATAGTTACCTCAGCCAGACACCAATCTTTCCTGAATTAACCATGTTACTCATTGACCTTTTTAAATTTCCCACGAGACAAACACCACTGAATCACAAGACTTAGTTTCAGAAACTAACACTTTCTAAAAAAATGTAAGGACTATTTTGCACATCCTCTCATTTGACAGAATAGAGGAGGAAAATGTGACCTAGTTACACACAGTTATACATACCTGCATAAATGGAGTTCATGTCCGAGGTGACTCTCTGTCAGCATCTCTGGTTGTATTAACGTGCCGTCCATTAGTTTACTACAGCAATGGCTGTACTTCTGTAAGGATTTCTTAAGAAATTTGTATCGTTTCTACGTTAACAAATTTAGAACATTAATGCATTGAGTATGTTCGTATTCAAATACAAATTCTCTAATAAAAGAACATGGGGGAGGTATATTTCGTAACACTGATGCCTCTCCCACCAGGAATAATGTCTAGCATACTGAAGGTGTCCCAATAGTACTGTGGGTTAGAAGGATAGGACTGTAGTAGTTAGAGCAATTGCTATTCTAACAGAAGACACGGGTTTGGTCCCATGTACCTACACTTGGTTGGATCCCAACTTCATAAACTGAGAGGTCCTGAAGGAGCCTCTCTTAGCACCTGCATATGTGTGTACATACTCCCACACAGAAACACATACATAAAAATGAATCGAATGTTCTCCTAACATATGTTAGGTTTCTTATTGTCTTTGTTTGGCTTTTTCCTGACTATTAATTTATCCTGCTAGGTAATGAGATCAAGAGAGTTTTATTTGATTCATTCAGAATATGGTCCTTAGAAAAAGTCTGGGGAAGTGGCACACACTTCAATTTTGTGATGAATGAAAAAAATAAGAGACTAGCAAGATGCCATTAATTTGTCTTAAATTTGACCACAGGGGAAATCTGAGTTATATGAAAGGCTAATTTAAAATATGTTTTTCAAATTAATCTGGTTATTTTATTTCATATAAATTATAACAAAGCTAACTATGCCACTCACAAGATTCAATTAATGTTTCTGAATTAGATAGGTTACTTGTGGAAGCTTACCTGCCCATTTTGAAATGAAGTAAAGTACTCAATGATCATGTTATATACCTGCTTATCAAGTTCTGAGAGACCTCTTTTAAGTTCCATTTTATATGTGTTTAAACCATTTAGATACTTAATCAGTTTATGTACAAATTGTGCAGGTGGACTTGATTTTAACTTATTGCAATCATCTTATTAACATTTTTATTTCAACAGCTTCATTCATGCTTAAGTGTAGCATTCTTTTATTTTAAGAATATCTATGTAAATGAATTTGGAGTGTTACTTTTAAGAAATTCTTGAAAAAGTTTGTGTCATTAAACTCAATGAATCAGATTTTTTATTAAATTTTTATTTTTTATATTAATTACAGTTTATTCACTTCTTATCCTAGCTATAGCCCTCTCCTTCATTCCCTTCTGACCCCACCCTCCCTCATCTCCTCCCATGCCCCTCTCCAAGTCCACTGATGAGCGGGTTCTCCTCCCCTTCCATCTGACCCTAGCTTATCAGGTCTCATCAGGACTGGCTGCATTGTCCTCCCCTGTGGCATGGCAAGGCTGCACCCCTGTAGCATTCTTCAGTATGATATGCAATTATCTTTCCATATAAGTCTGCTCATTCAGTTTTGCCGAAATTAACACTTGGAATCTAAGTGTAAAGGCTCAAGAGTTGACTTGACCCAAACATAAAAGATTATGGTAGAAGTGGAACTAATGTAAACAATCTTTGATGCCTCTCCTCTAGCCCATTTTTTTTTTCCTCAGCATTTCTTTGCCTTTCAGGACATTTGGTTTGAAACTTAACGCTTTTCCTGACCATCACCATCCTCTTTGGAGATGTGTCAGCACAGTGTGATGGAATGCTAAGATATGTATGTGTGTGTGTGTGTGTGTGTGTGTTATAAGGCTGAAGAAATGAAGATTACTTAATCCTTTTATTTCCCAGTTGTAGAATGCTAAATGTGAATGGAGAGATGGCTCAGCAGCTAATAGGACCATTTGCTGTTCTCTTAGATGTCCCAAGTTCAGTTCTAGGAACCCAGGACAAGCTGCTCATAACCTCTTGTAACTCTGGTGCTAGAGGATCTGATGCTTTGTCCAGTTTCCTTGAGTACCTGCACTCAAGGGTGCATACCCCTACATATATACACACATATACCCAACTGATTTTTTTAATTTTTTTCTTTATTATATTTATTTGTTACAATTTATTCATTTTGTATCCTGGTTGTTGCCTCCTCCCTCATCTCCCTGTCCACCCTGCCTCCCTCTTCCCATGCTATGTCCCTTCACTAGTCCACTGATAGGGGAGGTTGTCTGAACCTAGCCTATTAGGTCTCATCAGGATTGTCTGGATCCTATTTTTCTGTTGTCTAGTTAGGCTAGCTTGCCTGGGGAGGTGACGAAGGAGCCATATCAGAGACAGCTCCTGCTCCCCTTACTAGGGAACCCACATGAAGACTGAGATGCCCATTGGCTACATCTGAGCATGGGGTGTATGTACTCCCCAAGCATGGTCCTTGGACACAATGGATGTTTTCAAAAGTCATTCAAAGAATCCAGTAAAGAACTGGTGATATAGCTCAGTGGCAAAACATTTGCTTAGTGTGAGGGATGCCCTAGCTTTTCAATATGAAATAACTATATAATATTTTTTCCTTTTTTTATTTTTTTATTCACTTTCTATCCTGGCTGTAGCCTCATCCCTCCTCACCTCCCAGTCCTACCCTCCCTGCTGCCCCCTATTATTATCTTTTAAATTTTATTTACTTGTTTATCTATTTATTTATTTGTTTATTACAATTTATTCACTTAGTATCTGGCTGTAGCCCACTCCCTCCTCCCATGCCCCTTCCCTAGTCCACTGATAGAAGCAGACCTCCTCCCCTTCTATCTGATCCTAGCCTATCAGGTCTCATCAGGACTGGCTGCATTGTCTTCCTCTGTGGCCTGGCAAGGCTGCACCCCTCAGGAGGAGGCGATCATAGAGCCTGCCATTGAGTTCATGTCAGAAACAGCCACTGTGCTCCTTACTAGCGAACCTACTTGGAAACTGAGCACCCTAAGGGCTTCCTCTGAACAAGGGGTCTAGGTCCTCTCCATGCAATGTCCTTGTTTGTAGTATCAGTCTCTGAAGGCCCTGGTTTTTTGTTTGTTTGTTTTGTTTTGTTTTTGGCTCTATTTTCCTCCTTGTGGAGTTTCTGTCCCCCCCCCCCCCAGGACTTTCTATCTCCCTCTTGTTTCATAAGATTCTCTGCACTCTGCCCAAAGTTTGGCTAAGAGTCACAGTATCTCCTTTGATGCCCTGCTGGGTAGAGTCTTTCAGATGTCCTCTGTGGAAGGCTCCTGTCCTGTTCCTTGTTTTTTTTGTTTGTTTGTTTGTTTGTTTGTTTGTTTTTCTACTTCTGATGTCTATCCTGAGTGAGAATTAAGCAGATTCCCTAGGGGCTTTCTTTTTTAGCTTCTTTAGGACTATAGGTGTTAGGATGTTTATCCTACATTATATGGCTAGTATCCACTTACAAGTGAGTATATGCCCTATAGGGGAGAGTACTCAAGACTCCAGAAACAGGTGGATCCCGTCTGCGGTACAGACTCCAGGAATAATCAGCCAAGCTATTATTATTGTTGTTATTATTGTTGTTGTCATTATCAAATTGATCTTGTCTCAAGAGATGGCTCAACCTTTAAAAACACTCGCTGCTGTTGCGGAAAGCTGAGTTCGGTTTGTAGCGCTCACTCACTCCAGATCTCTCACAACTGCCCATAACTCCAACAGATCTGATGTCCTCTGTGGCTTCCATTGGCACTTAAACTCACATGCACATACCAACAGACAGGCTCATACTTAGACATATAATTTAAAAATAAAAAGAGGAATCTTATAAATAGGAAAAAAAACCTATCCACTGACTTTGGTTTCAGTGGGATTGCCTGTAATAAACAGTCCTGTTAACATACATAAGAAAAATATTAAAAATCTCCTTTTTTTTCCTCCTACTGAGAAGCAGACCACAAATGTGCTGACATCCAAGATAAATGAACTCTGGATTCTACTAACAGTCAATGGGGATTCTCCAGTCTTGTCCTGAGGACTTCTTAAGACAGTCTATGTCAGACAGCTCAGGAGTGTAAAAGCAGCTAAGTTCCTGTAGAGTTTTCTCTCTCTGTCACCTCCATACAGTCCTCACTCTGTCCTCTTTGTAGTTAAACCAAGCGTAGCTTTCTTTACCCCCTGAAATCTCTCCTTCCTCCTTCAAGATACACCAACATGAAAACATATGCACATGCACATGCGCACGCACACACACACACACACACACAGACATACTATCTGTGATTATCTTTTACAATGTGCTTGTCTTGGTTACTCCGATAAGGATGCTCATCTTGAGTACATGTCTTTTTATACAGAAAGAGAGACTGTTTCTCAGGGGTAATTCTTTCCATTTTAACTTATTTGGAAATCCAAACTCTGATTTATGTCAAAGTTTGGCCCAGTTAGGCCAACATTAGGATAAATTCATTCAGTCCACAAATATTTTTTGAGTGACAAAAAAATGTGTCAGATACATTCCAAGATATTAAATTTAAAGTCAATAATGACTTTCAAATTTATTGTTTTTTGCTTATTTGTTCTATTTTGTTTACCAAAAAATAAAAAAAGGATATTTTCAGTCAACATCTACTTCCTGGTATGATACCCACAAGGATTATTGTAGATATTACTGGTAGTATAAATAGTGGGTGATAATGGAGCCCGAAAAGGCAGGCAGTTCTCTTGAATCTGTTTAGATGATATTAGGACAATAAAACTATACTCACTCTGGTATATCCTATCCTTTTTTTTCCCTTCATGTTTCCTTTTTTTTTGATATTTAAAATTATCACATGTAACTGTTTAAGCAAGGTCAATGCTCACATTTTAAACACATACATATATGTTTATGTAAAAATGCTACATAATTAGCATTTTGAGAGATTTTTTTTAAATCCTCTAAAGACCAGTTTTTGCTACCTATATTTTTGGATGTTATTTTTTTATTAAATAATTATTTTTAATTAATCATTACAACTTATTCCATTTGTATCCTGGCTGTAGTTTCCTCGTCTCCTCCCAGTTCCAACCACCCTCCCTCTTCTCCCTCTATACCCTTCCCCCAGTACACTGATAGGGGAGAACTTCCTCTCCTTCTATCTGAACCTGGCCTAGAGGGTCTCATCAGGGCTAGATGCATTATTTTTTTAATCACTACTTTGCCAGTGGTGTCTGGAGGATCAAACATTCAAGGTTACTTGCCATGGTAAAGTATATTTGAGGTCACTGTTGATTTTTTGAGACCTGTTTTTAAAAATGGAGGAGAAGGAGGAGGAGGAGAAGGAAAAGGAGAAACGGCCATTTTACCATTGAATACTTATTGCTGCCATAACATTAAAATCACATAGCTTCAAAAAAAGTCACATAGCTTCAAAGATGTGCAAATAATAAAAGAAGGAAAAACCATACTGAGGAGGAGTGACACAAAGTGTGGATTGGAAATATCTAGGAGTTATAGTGTCAACAATCCTCATTTCACGTGTGTGGAAACTAAAGAATGCACAGAGAACAGGTGTTTTCCAAATCTTGTTGCATCTTTGCTGTTTTTGTGTACTCATGCATGGCTTCTCCTGTTGATATATAGAGGTTGGTATCTCCTATGAGAGCTTGATAAGTCAGCCATGGCATGGGAAGGGACAATGCATGGATTTTCACTAGGCCATTTGGCTGCAATCCGCACAACTGTAGTGAGAGTGTGTAAAAGCAGAAGAATTAATAGAGCAATGTGGGGCAATTCTGTGTTGCACTCAATAATTAAACTGCAGAAAGACATTTTCTTATTCTAACCTTCTAATCATCCAACAAATTGCTCCTTTAGTTACCACTGGTGGAGAAAACTCCTATGGGCAGAACCTGCAGGGTTTTCAGGTTAAAGAAACATCTACATTCTTCTTTAAGTTGACTTCCTCATTTTCAGTTATTTGACAATAAGATTGAATACTTCTTTGGTCTGACTTACCTAACTGAGAAAATTGGGTAGATTTTCCTACACTATAAAATCTAAATATTTTGCATTGATTGGATTCAAGTGATGAATGTTAACCCCAGGCTCTCCATTCACTTATAAAGATGTAGCAGCTGAGAGTGGCCATTGTCACAGTAAATTCTACCAGAGTGGACGCAGGACTAGCCACAGGATTATCATCATGGATTGCTGCAGCCATGAATCATCTGAAGGAATGGGCGGGCATGGGAGCGTTAGCAGGCCTGCTGGTGTTGGTCTCCTTGGTTTGCCTGTGGTATATATGCAAGATTAGAGTCTCACAACAGTGTGATGCAGCCATGATCATTCAGGCCTTTACAGCCATTGAAGCAGGACATTCTCCCCAAGCATGGTTGGATACCATAAAAAGCTAAAATGATACGCTCAGGATGCGAAGCTAAGCACCGCACTCAGGGTCAGCCGCTTTGGACCCAGAGAAGAGCATGTCTGGTTGCATGTGGGTTGATGCCCCAGGTCCCGCCTCTGAGAAAAAGGTATCGGACGGGTCTGATGCTCTTTGGGTGGATGACACCTAAATGAACATCTGTACAAAGTCCCAATTTATTTCTAATATCAGAGATCAGACCTCTAATCTTGCCTGATGCGTCTAAAACAAAAAGGGGGAACTGTAGAGAGCTGCGGAATGCTATGCCTTAAAGATGGAGCTGGTTTCCGCCTTCCACCTTCCCGATGGTGAGTGCTCTCTGTCACGAACAACTCCACATTTGGCTAAGGCCGAGGATCTGGCTTGCTTCCATGTATGTGGACCTATCTGCATTGCCCCCGTGGCAAGCCTGGGTAGGCTACCCAGAGGCTATTTAAGCTGTGGGCTGGCTTTCCCCGGGGTCCGAGGATTGTTCAATGTTCCTGAATAAACTGCATTGAAAAAAAAAAAAGAGATTATGGAGTAGGTTCTATCATGTAATTCTCTAATTATTTCCTATCTTAATTGTAACCTAAGTGTTCTTTATCAATAAATAAAAATACAAAGAAAAAAAAAAAAGATGTAGCCCCAGAATATTAGCATGAACACTGTCTTTAAATGTTAAGTGAAGGGTGTCACATGCCTTGTGAATACTTCCTGGGTACTAGTAAGAGGTTTAAGTGTGAGTGTAGAGAGAGGGCATCCTTAGCAATGAAGGCTGAACTGGAGTGCCTTAAACAAGTGAGCTTGACCTCTGAGATCTCTCTATCTGTATCATTTTAGAAAGTATTACAGTGAAGAATGTGACCCTCTCAGTGAGCTTCAACTGCTCAGTACATTGTGTTCCCTGAAGATCCTTTAGTTGAGTAACATTCCCTACAGAATCCTGTTGTATGTCTTCACAGAAGACTCTAACTGTTGCATCATTGTTAGAGATGTATACACACCTAAATCTCTACTCCTGGGATTCTCAAAACTTATTCCTTTTTCTGGTCTCGGTTTTGATTTTACAAAATAGATATCTGATCACATGACACATCTGAGCATACATGAAATGAAATGATCGCGTATTAAGGTTTCATATACATACATATATAAATATGTAAACATTTTAAGTGTATAAAATATCAATGTATGCATATAGAGAATTTAATTATAGGGGTAAGGGTACATAATTAACTTTTAGCATTTACATGTGAAATACAAGTAGTTAATTAATGCCTTATATTAATTTATGTACATGCTCTAATTACAAACCAGAACTATATTAGATTTTGTTTTTTTACATTTAGAATCCAGCTTACCAAGCATACAGAAACCACCTACCTTACAAGACAGAGCTTTCTTCAATATTGCATTTTACATATCTAGACATAAAGCTTCCTGAGCTTATATTTCTCCTTGTTTTTAACTATCACATCTAGGTTTATAGTTACATTCATGGATTTCTAACAATAAAGTTATTCTGAAAAGTTCTTAACATGTTCCTAAATAAATCTCCCTTTATGTCCATGAACAAGGAAGGGTCTGGAGGCTGTGTTTCAGAGTCTGAGGAATATGTTTGACCAGAAAGAACCTGGGTATTCATGACAGAGAGTCATTTTGCCTCCCTGTACCAGTTTTATAAAGTATGGACACTTGCAAAGTAATTGTCACCTCCTAGGTAATGATGAGAATTATGGTTTGTGGCCATAGAACCAGAGATACTTGATATCCCTAGAACCCAAAAAATTCTCAGAGGGAAAGAAAGTCCACAGTCTAAGAGTTCTTCACAGGTCTTCAGGGGAGAAAAGGTGGACTTTAAAAACAAAGTACATTTTTCAAGTCTGAATTACACATGTATCCCAGAAGAAAACTGCTTTTCTTATGGAGTCTTCCTTAGTTCAATGTTTTCCAACCCTAGGCTTGATTCATATGATAGAAACATAATGCATTCATGTATATATTTATTAAACAAACATTGTATTTGTGTATAGAGTATATACCTAAATTTATGACATGTTTAGAATTATAAAACGTACAAATATATTTAAATGTAACGTATGCTGCATAGTTACGTATTTGCAGCATAAATTTCTCATGAATGTATTCGAGCCCTGTGAAATAAATCATATGCAGCACCACAGGGGGTGCCATTCCTTAGTCTCTAAAGGATTTGACTTACTGATATGTGAATTATTACTTTGACATGAGGAACACTTTTCCATAGAATGCCCTCTCTAGTCCATCACCATCAGAAAGAACTGTATCGTTTTGCTAAGCACTTTCTTTAGCCCAAATCAGATCTCATGATTAGAATCACAGAGGCTATGTATCTTAGAATTCCATTAAAAAAAGCGGAGGAGGGTTTCAGTGACTGCTAGGCACACCGAAGTCTGAAATCTAGATTCACCCCACTCCACCTCCACCATTGTTCTTGCTCTGCCAGTTGCCTTGGCAAGTCAAGGAACATTTACGTGTCTTACGGTTTCCGAGCAGAGACTTGCAAACTGAATGTAAGCCACCAATTGCTAACGGTGCACATCTGGGAAGAGCACATGGACTAGTTCACCATTATTCACTGCCTATGTCAAAAGGACATTTTAGGGCCAGTGAGGAAAGGCATCTGCCAGTAACCGAAGGACCTGAGTGTGAGCTGAGGAGCCCACGTGGTGAACAGACACTCCTACAATCTGTCCTCTGCGCTCTACGTGTGTGTCGCATAACCCCAAGTTAAAATTTTTAATGTAATACAACATTTTAAAGGGCATTTTAACACCTGTTCAGCCTAGCACGCAGGTGCTATCGACATAAAATTAGTTAGAATAGGAAGAGTTGGCAAACTCTAAGGGCAATGAAGATGAGAATATTTTTCTTTTTGTAAAATAAAAGATAAAAATATTACAGGTGTGACAAGAGGGCAAATAAAATTATGTACAAAGTGTTTCTGAAAATGGTCACTTACTGATTTTAGGAAGAGGGTGCAAGTTAGTTATTTCATGTTATATTGTTGCATATTTCGAAACAGTCATCATGTATTAAGTGGCTCAAACTTCTCAAATGAAAAATAAATTTATAAATATTTTTACAATTTCTTTATGATAACATCTGTAATTAATACTTGCATAGGAGAAAATGTATAGTGAGTATTTCACAATTTCACATAACTATGCTAGTGGCATTGCAGCTTTTGTGCAGACTGAGATAAGAGGTCTATAATGCTGTTATGGACACTACAGTTCTGTGCAATTAAATCCTGCCTCTGTCCACATTATTCAAACCACCCTTTTCTACCTGACCTGGTCAAAGCTGCTGAAAGGTGGGTTCATTCCTCATTGTGAGATCCAGGCCAGCTACAAAGTCTAATGTTTCCTAGAATAGAAAAGATTTGTCTTATTTTCTATGGTAAATGCTGATGAGTTAAACATTGTCTAAGTGTGCTTTTTAGATCAATCAGTTCTACCTTGACTCACATTTTTTTCTCTTTTCTGATATACACTTTATTCCTTTTGTATCCCCCCCCATAAGCCTCTACCTCCTCCCCTCCTGGTCCCACCCTCCCCCCCTTTCTGCATGCATGCCTCTCCCCAAGTCCACTGAGAGGGACTCTTCTTCTTTCTGATCTTTTTTTTTTTTTTTTGTTATTCTCAATGCAGTTTATTCAGGTACCTTGAACAATCTTCTGACCCTGGGGAAAGCCAGCCCACAGCTTAAAATAGCCTCTGGGTAGCCAACCCCAGCATGCCTCGTGGGCAATGCAGATAGGTCCACATACATGGAAGCAAGACAAAATAATGGTGTATTTACATCTTGGCATTATCTTTTTTTTTCCTTCTTGTACCTTTTTATCCAGATTTATTGAAATTAATTGACAATTGAAATTCACATGCAAGGGGTAGATACATGACTCAGTAGTTAAGAGCACAGACTGCTCTTCCAACAGACCTGTGTTCAGTTCACGGTACCCACATGATGGATAACAACCATCTGTAATTCCAGCTGCAGGTAATCCAATATCCTCTTGTGGTCTCATGTGTGTGGACACCGCACACACATGGTATGTGTAGACAAATGCAATATAATATAAAATAAAATAAAAGTATATTAAAACCCTTATAAAATCCATGTTCAATGTGTGAAGAACATCTACACTATGAAATTATTATCAGGATGAACAAGACTAACACACCTTTTATTTAACATACCTACTCTATGAAACATGCAAGGATGTTTGTGAACCACTCAGCAGATTGCAAGTAAAGAGCACAGAACTGTTAACTGTTAACTATAGCTACTGGCAGTTATCTTTTCTGCATTCCTTTCTCTCTTTCCCATAAGATATGCTTTCCCATGTGATGTAACTTCTTCTTGCATTATTAAAAGAAATGGGCATTCATTTGGGAGCTCAGTTTGTGCTACATATGACTACTAATAAATTATTTCCATTGGGAAGATATTTAGCAGGTGAAGGTTTATTTAAAAAAGAAACTGCTTAGAATGGGATGGAGATAGCTTAGCAGTAAGAGCACTGACTGCTCTTCCAGAAGACTCAGTTTCAGTTCCCAGCACCCATATGAGAGATCAAAGCCACTTGTAACTTCAGTTACATGGGATCTAACACCCTCTTCTGGCCTGCATGGGCTGATCGTCCACTCATAAAACCTAAAACCTAAAGTAATCAGCTTAGAAAGGAGGCCTTTCAAAAAAAAAAAAAAAAAAACTGTACACAAAATTACTTAGGCAGTTTTCTTGCCCTGAGAGAGTAATTTCGAAAGTAATTTGTCACTATGAAGCTGAATGTGGGTGCCTGAAGAGATGGTTCACAGTTGAAAGCAGATCCTGCCCTGCTAAAGGACCATAAGTCTCACAGCTGCCTGTAACTCCAGTTCCAGAGATGCATACTGCCTTATGTAGACATTTGCAACTATATATGCAAAACTATACACAAACATACATATAGATAAGCTAAAAGTAATGTAAATGAGTATTTTTCAATGTACTTAGATTTATAGTAATATTTGTTGATCCAGTGTTGCTATTCCCCTTGGCTCCCACCATACTCAGCTCCAATGTTATCATTTAGGTTAATTGCTGATTTCTAGTAAATACTTGATTTTCTCATTCTGAATAAGAAAACACTCTCCTTCTCCTCCCCCCTCCCCACTGGAACCATGGTGTCTGTACCAGAGGAAATAAAGAAGGTTCCTGCTGTGCCAGAAACCCTTTTGAAAAAGCAAAGGAATTTGGCAGTGTTGAAGATGAAGCACCTGCAGAAGAGTTTTGCCCTTAAGGTGCTGTGAAAGGAAAGGAGTAAGTTCATCTATGAGATGACAAAGCACTTCTCATCACAAAGTACAGGCAGATGTACTGGACTGAGATTCATGTGGCCAGGATGACAAGGAAAGCTGGAAACCTCTATGTGCCGGCCGAATCATAATTGGCATTTGTCATCAGGATCTGAGGTATCAATGTTGTAAGCCCAAAGGTCCACAAGGTATTGCAGCTTGTTCTTCTTTGACAGATCTTTAATGGCACCTTTGTTAAGCTCAAGAGGCTTCCATTAACATGCTGCGAGGATTGTGGAACTGTAGATTGTCTGGGTGTACCCCAACCTGAAGACCGTGAATGTGCTCATCTACAAGCGAGGCTATGGCAAAATCAACAAAAAGTGAATTGCCTTGACAGATAATTCCTTGATTGCTCCATATCTTGGTAAATTTGGTATCATGCATGGAGGATCTAATTTATGAGATCTATGTTTGGAAAACACTTCAAGGAAGCAAATAATGTCCTGTGGCCTTTCAAACTGCCTTCTCCACGAGGTGGAAGGAAGAAAACAACTCACTTTGTGGAAGGTGGAGATGCTGGCAACAGGGAAGACCAGATAAACGGGCTTATTAGATGGATGAATTAAGGTGTTGACCATGAAATTTTTCTAATTTGTTCAGTTATAAAACAGTCATAGCTTGGCAAGGAAGAAAAAGAGGCGGAGGAGGAGGAGAAAGAGAAGAATAAGAATAGGAAGACGAGAAGAAGAAGAAGGAGAAGAAGGAGGAGGAGGAGGAGGAGGAGGAGGAGGAGGAGGAGGAGGAGGAGGAGGAGGAAGAAGAAGAAGAAGAAGAAGAAGAAGAAGAAGAAGAAGAAGAAGAAGAAGAAGAAGAAGAACCAGAAGAAGAAATAGAAAAGATCATTCTGAGTGAAATATCCCAGAAGGAGAAAGACAAACATGGGATATACTCACTTATATAGACCTATAAGATATGATAAACATAATGAAATCTATACACCTAAAAAAGATAATCAATTGAGCGGACATGGGGTAAGATGATCAATCCTCATTTAGAAAGACAGATGGGATGAGCATTGAACGTAAGACAGGAGTCTACTGAGCGCATCTGAAAGACTCTAACTAGCAGTGTTTTCAAAGCAAAGACTCATGACCAAACCTTTGGCAGAGTACAGGGAATCATAAGAAAGAAGGGGAGTTAGTCTGATGGGGAAAGGATAGGAGCTCCACAAGGACCAAATATATCTGGGCACAGGGTCTTTTTTGAGACTGACATTCAACCAAGGACCATGTATGGATATAACCTAGAACCTCCACTCAGATGTAGCCTGTGGTAGCTCAGTAACGAATTGATTTCCCAAAGTGAGGGGAACAGGGACTATTTCTAACAGGAACTCAATGACTGGCTCTTTGGTCTCCCCACCCCCGAAGGGAAGAGCAGTCCTGTTAGGCCACAGAGGAGGGCTTTGCAGCCAGTCCTGAAGATACCTGATAAAACAGGATCAGATGAATGGGGAGGAGGTCCCTCCTATCAGTGGACTTGGAAAGGGGCACGGTGGAGATGAGGGAGGGAGGGAGGGACTGGGAGGGAATGAGGGATCGGGACATGGCTGGGATACAGAGTTAATAAAATGTAACTGATAAAAAAAATAAAAAATTAAAAAAAAAAAGAATTTGCTTCTTTGGAACAAATGGAAGCAAGCACACTAATTTCTTAGATCTTCCCTAAATCATGACAGAACCATGGACAAAATTCAGAATTTTTCTTGACTTGGCCATTATGGATCTTAATCTTCTCAGTGTCATGTAGCCTGCTGCCTTGATCTCTGCCATCTCAACTCCAGTCAAGAGATAATTGCCCAAACTCAAACCTAGGCTTGCAGTACATATTGTCTTGCTACTGGGAATGCCACTAGGAGAGGAAGTTAATCCCTGAGTTTTGTTTTAACATCTTTATTAAGTTCTTTGCTTGACATTGATGATTCCTTACTTTTTGCAATTTGTGGCCTCAAGATACGTGGCAGAACTTATTAGAATCTCTCTGTGGACACAGCTTCAGAATGCAGGGCATGCAAAGCAGTTCATGCAAAGGACAGACATACCTGATGTGACTCAATTGAATTGCTGCTGCACTATTTTTTTTTTTTTTTTTTAGTTTGTGTGAACTCATTTTAATAAAAATTTGGAAGTATATCTTTTCATTGGGAAATAGGTTAAGTGAAGCACTGAACAAAAATAAACAACTTGGGTTGGAGGGGCATTGCAAGAGTTAGGGGCAAGAGTTACTACTTTTGCAAAGGTCCCCAGTTCTGTTTCAAGCACCCATATGAAGATAGATACATCCTCACAATGACCAGTAAATCTAATTCCATCATTTATAATAAAAGAAGGATATAATTTGTAGATGGTTGAAATTTTGTTAATTTAATGATTTACACTTCTTGGAGTATGTTTGCTTTCCTTGCAAACAGGTTAAAGTCTGTAGTCCACTTCAGTGGATGCCACGTTCTACAGAAATATCTATGAATTCTTCACAACACTACTTCTCGTAAAAACAAACAGGTTCCTCGAAGATGAAAGCTACACACTACCTTTGGACTCTAACAATCTGTGAAGTAACTCTTTCTGAGAGATTTACATTTAGTCTCTGTCCCCAAATGGAAGGGCAGTGATGGATTAAAGGATAGGTTACTCAAGCTCACCTGATTAGTAAAATGGGTTCATGGGGGCTTCTTTACAGAGGTATTCATAACCTTGAACAACTGTGTTTTGAAGCAGAAAACATATTTACTTCCAAGGCTCTTCTTTTATATGAGTGACTCCAGAGAACTATTTATATAAACCTTATTCTATAGTCAACTCAGTATTCAAGCAGTAGAGGTGACTACAGGTGTAGATAACATAAAGTAGGTAACCTGGGAAGCTTTTTATTTTATTTTATTTTGCTTTTTGACTTTTTTTATCTTGTTGAAGCGCTATTCCCAATTGTCTGAGAAAGTGCCAGATTGATTTCCAAAGTGGTTGTACAAGTTTACATTCCCACCAGCAATAGAGGATGGTTCCTCTTTCTCCACATCCTCTCCAGCATGTTTTCTCACTTGAGTTTTTGATCTGAGCCATTCTGATTCCTATAAGGTGAAATGTCAGGGTTGTTTTGATTTGCATCTCCCTGATGATTAAGGACATTGAACATTTAAGTGTTTCTCTGCCATCTGATATTCCTCTACTGAGAATTCTCTGTTTAGCACTGTACCCATTTTTTAATTGGATTATTTGATTTGTTGCTGTTTAACTTCTTGAGTTCTTCTTGAGTTCTCTGGATCTTAGCCCTCTGTCAGATATAGGGTTGGTGAAGACCTTTCCCAATCTGTAGGCTGTTGTTTTGTTCTGACAAATTACCATTTATTCACTTTGTATCCCAGCTGTAGCCCCTTCCCTCATACCCACCCAATCCCACCCTCCCTCCCTCAACTCTTCCAATGCCCCTCCCCAAGTACACTGACAGGGGAGGTCCTCCTCTCCTTCCCACTGATCCTAGCCTATCAGTCTCATCAGGACTGGTTGCATTGTCTTTCTCTGTAGCTTGGTAAGGATTCTCCGTCATCGGGGGGAGGTGATCAAAGAGCCAGCTACCTTGTTCCCCTCACTAGGGAAACCACTTGGAGACTGAGCTGACATGGGCTACATCTGTGCAGGAGTTCTAGGTTATCTCCATGCATGGTCCTTGGTTGGAGTATCAGTCTCAGAAAAGACCCCTGTGCCCAGATTTTTTGGATCTGTTGCTCTCCTTGTGGAGTTCCAGTCACATCCAGGTCTTCCTATCTTCCCATTCTTTCATAAGATTCCCTGCACTCTGCCCAAAGTTTGGTTATGAGTCTCAGCATCTGTGTTAATACACTGCTGGGTAGAGTCTTTCAGAGGCCTTCTGGTAGGCTCCTGTCCTGTTCTCTGTTTTCTCCCACTTCAGTTGCCCTTCCCATTTGCCTTTCTTAGTGGGGATTGATCATCTTACCCAGGGTCCTCCTTCTTGATTAGCTTCTTTAGGTGTACACATTTTAGTATGGTTATCCTATATTATATGTCTAATATCCACTTATGAGTGAGTATATAACCTGTGTGTCTTTCTGCTTCTGGGATACCTCACTCAGGATAATCTTTGTTTATTTCTCACCATTTACCTGCAAATTTCATGATTTCCTTGTTTATAATAGCTGAATAGAATTCAATTGTGTAAATATACCACAATTTCTGTATCCATTCCTTAGTTGCGTGGCATCTGGGTTGTTTCCAGATTCTGGATATTATGAATAAAGCTGCTTCAAACATGGTTGAACAAATGTCCTTGTTATATACTTGAGCATATTTTGGATATATGCCTAGGAGTGCTATAGCTGGATCTTGAGGAAACACTATTCCTAATTGTCTGAGAAAGAGCCAGATTGATTTTTTTTTTATGTATAGAAAATTGTCCTTATCAAAGAGTCTCCCAATTTCAGCAAACACATGTGGGATGGAAGGCTCTCATTACTGAAACCTGGAACTTCAAAAGGCTATGTTACAGCATGCTGCAAGATGTGCTGTATTGGTAAGAGGTCAAGGACAGGTCTCACTCTGTGGTTGTATTTTAATGTTTTTGGGAAGAAGTCTCTGTGTTCCAGAACAAGGAAATTTGCAAAATGAAAATAGAAAACAGTTGGTCACTCTTAAAGACCATAGAAGGACCATAGCTTTAAACTTACAAGAGATGAGAAAGATGAACATGGAAGCAACGATTATATATGTAGAGGTAAGACAGAGTGGTCAGAGTGAATGGTCAGTGTCTGGAACATAGCAAACATACCAAAGATCTGAGTATCTTTGTGTAGCCAATTATTGGTCCTGAAGCAACTGTGTTCTGCTGTGAAAAGAAACTTGACTCTCAGTTCGTTTTATTCATGTTGGATCAAACAATAGTGTTTTCCAGAAAAACAAAAGCAAAAATGAAAAACACTGTCTGCAATTGTTTAGTGGAGGTCTTTTCAATACAAAAGTAAATGGTAAGAATGACATCTGAGCCACATGCAGAATAGACATACGTTTGAGGAAGTATGGATTCTAAAGGTTTAGAGGACACCTGACATCACATAATTCAGGAAACATTGCAAACAGCACATCACTTTCCTTTTTTTAATTATTTTTTATTTTGTTTGGGTTTTGGCAATATAGCCAGGTCTTATCTAGGCTATTATATCCTAGCTGTATCCTGGCACTCCAAAAGTCAGTTTTTGCCACTTTTCTTGCTAAATGTACTCAGCAGCTGCTGCAGCACTGGTTTTGTTTAATTCTTTTCCTATACTCAGACACATATTTTTCACCATTATCTCTCTCTTCTTTATGTATCTCTTCGTGTCTCTATGTCTCTATCTCTGTCTCCTACTCATTTCCTCTTACTTACCAGCTCTTCCCTTCCCCTCTCTTACTTTCCTTCTGCTCTCTTCTTCTCTCCTCACATGATGACTGAGTTCTTCTTTTCCTGTGGCCTGGCAAGGCTGTCCCATCAGGGGAAAATGATATAAAAGCAGGCAGCAGAGTTCATGCCAGAGATAGCCCCCACTTCCCAAACTAGTAGACTCACATGAAGCCTGAGTAGTCTTTTGGCTACATAGATGACCTAGGTGCAGTTCTTGCATGGTTCTTGGTTGGTGCATCAGAAACCATAGGTTCATATGGGCCCTGGTTAGTTGTCTCTGTTGGTCTTCTTGTGGAGTGCTTGTCATTTCTAGGTCCTTTTATCCTTCCCCCTACTTTTCCACTAGACTTCCTCTACTTTGCCCAAATTTGGCTGTGAGGCTCAGCATCTGTTTTGAAGCATTGCTAGATGGAGCCTCTCAGAGGACAACTCTGACAACTCTGCAAGCCTAGCAGGGTATCCATAATAGTATTTAGGTATTAGCTTTCATCCATGGGTGTGTCTTGGGTTGGACATTCCCCAGTCTCTTCTCTATTTGTTCTATCTTGGTCCTTGAAAAGTCTATACCACTCCTAGTCATACATCCAAAAGATGCTCCTCCATAAAACAAGGCCATTTGCTCAACTATGTTCATAGAAGCTTTATTTATTTTATTTTTCTATTTTTCTTTATTAATTACACTTTACTCACTTTGTATCCCCCCGTGGTTCCCTCCCTCCTCACATCCCAATCCCTCCCTTCCTCCAACCTCTGACTGCATGCCCCTCCCCAAGTCCACTGATAGGGGAGGACTTCTTTTCCTTCCTTCTGATCCTAGTCAATTAGGTCTTATCAGGAGTGGCTGCATTGTCTTCTTCTGTGGCCTGGTAATGCTGCTTCCCCCTCAGGGGGAAGAAATTAAAGAGCAGGCCAATCAGTTCATGTCAGAGACAGTCCCTGTTCCTATCACAATGGAACCCACTTGGATACTGAACTGCCATGGGCTACATCCAGAAAACTGGAAACAACCTAGATGTCCCTCGGGCAAAGAATGCATAAAGAAACTATGGTACATTTACACAGTGAAATATTACTCAGCCATTAAAAACAAGGAAATCATAACATTTTCAGGAAAATGAATGGAACTAGAAAAGATCATCCTGGGTGAGGTAACACAGATCCAGAAAGGCACATTTGGAATGTACTTACTTATAAGATTTTAGCCATATACTACAGGATAGATATGCTACAATGCACAGATCCCAAGATAAGTGATAAGGAGAACCAAGGGATGATGTTTAAATCTCACTCAGAAGGAGAAATAGAATAGACAGAGATAGTGGTTGAAGAGTGGAAACACAGAGAAATAAGGGTGAAGATCAGACCTGAGGAGAATGGGGGCAGGAGGACAAAAGGCCTGTAGAAAAAAGAAAAATGGGTAGGTGCATTTCTGTAACAAGCTGAAGACCTCAGTCAGAATAGGCCTCTATAAGGATGTGAGGGGAGCTCGAGCTGGGACTCCTACTAGTAGGCGCTATGGAGACTGAAGACTAACAAGACAAGACTCCTAGTGGAGGAAGAACACCAACCCGCCACAAAAACTTCCATCTAAAACTCAACAAATCTTAAAAAGCTATGACCTTTTTAAATAGTTGGCTAACACAAAATGTATTTAATGTTTCCTGTATGCTTTTTGTGTTTTGGTGTCTCTTTCTTTGTTTCTTTCTTTGTTTCTTTCTTTGTTTCTTTCTTTGTTTCTTTCTTTGTTTGTTTGTTTCTTTCTTTCTTTCTTTCTTTCTTTCTTTCTTTCTTTCTTTCTTCCTTCCTTCCTTCCTTCCTTCCTTCCTTTCTTTCTTTCTGTCTTTCTTTCTTATTTTTCTTTGTTGGTTATTTGTTAGAAAGAGAGAGAAGGAAAGAACAAACATGAAATTGGGTGGGTAACAAAGTGAGTCTGAGGTAGGGATTTTATTGCTGTGAAGAGAAACCATGATCACAGCAACTCTTATAAGTAAAAAACATTTAATTGAGGCTGACTTATAGTTCAGAGGTTTCCTTCATTATCATAATGGTAGAGAGCATGGTGGCATTCAGGCAGACATGGTACTAAAGAAGTAACTTAGAGTTTTATATCCTCAGACATCAGGAAGAAAGATTGACACTAGGCCGGGTTTGAGCTTCTGAAACCTCAAAACCCACCCCCAGTGGCACATTTTCCCCAATAAGTCCACACCTCCTCCAGCAAGGTTACACCCCATAATAGTAATGCTCCCTTTGGATTTACTGGGCCCATTTACATTTATACCACCACATTCTACTCCCTGGCACCCAGTAGGCTTGAACCCATATCATAATTCAATATGAAATTTAGTTCAACTTCAAAAGTTTGCAGGACTAGCCACAGGATTATCATCATGGATTGCTGCAGCCATGAATCATCTGAAGGAATGGGCAGGCATGGGATTGTAAGCAGGCCTTCTGGTGTTGGTCTCCTTGGTTTGCCTGTGGTATATATACAAGATTAGAGTCTCACAACAGTGTGATGCAGCCATGATCATTCAGGCCTTTACAGCCATTGAAGCAGGACATTCTCCCCAAGCATGGTTGGATACCATAAAAAGCTAAAATGTTACGCTCAGGATGCGAGGCTAAGCACTGCACTCAGGGTCAGCCGCTTTGGACCCAGAGAAGAGCATGTCTGATTGCATGCGGGTTGATACCCCAGGTCCCACCTCTGAGAAAAAGGTATCAGACGGGTCTGATGCTCTTTGGGTGGATGACACCTAAATGAACATCAGTACAAAGTCCCAATTTATTTCTAATATCAGAGATCAGACCTCTACTCTTGCCTGATGTGTCTAAAACAAAAAGGGGGAACTGTAGAGAGCTGCGGAATGCTGTGCCTTAAAGATGGAGCTAGTTTCCGCCTTCCACCTTCCCGATGGTGAGTGCTCTCTGTCACGAACAATTCCACATTTGGCTAAGGCTGAGGATCTGGCTTGCTTCCATGTATGTGGACCTATCTGCATTGCCCACGTGGCACGCCTGGGTTGGCTACCCAGAGGCTATTTAAGCTGTGGGCTGGCTTTCCCCAGGGTCAGATGATTGTTCAAGGTTCCTGAATAAACTGCATTGAAAAAAAAAAAAAAAGAATTGAGGAGACAAAAAAAAAAAGTTTGCATAGTCTATAATAGTGTCAGCACTGATTTATTTGGTCCTTGGGGAGCAGGGGTCTTTTCTGAGACTGATTCTCCAACTAAGGACCATGCATGGATATGATCTAGAACCCCTGCTCAGACATAACTCATGGCAGCCCAGTATCCAAGTGGGTTGTCCTAGTAAGGGGAACAGGGACTGTGTCTGACATGAACACAGTGGCTGGCTCTTTGACCCTGTCCACCCCACCATCGCAGGGAGGAACATCCTTGCTAGGCCACAGAGGAAGTCAATGAAGCCAGCCCTGATGAGACCTGATAAACTAGGGTAAGATGAAAGGGGCAGAGAACCTCACTTATCGGTGGACTTAGAGAGAGGCAGGAAGGAGATGAGGGAGGGAGTGTGAGGACTGGGAGGGAACGAGGGAGGCTACAGCTGGGATACAAATGAATAAACTATAATTAATATGAAAAATTAAAATTTGGAAAAAAAATAGTGTCAGCACTGTTTAAAATTCTAAAGTTAAAAGTCTTTTCTGAGACTCATGTAATCTCTTAATTGTAAGCCCCTAAAAAATCAAAATTGAAAATCACATCATATACTTCCAATATACATAACCATTACAAAAAGGAGGAAAGGGAGCATTGTAAGAAAATACAGGTCAAGGAGGGGCAAGATGGCGGAGCCGGGAGGACTCTCATTCTGAGCAGCAGCACAGCAGGATCAGCACAGTGACCAGCAATCAGAACTCTCGGCCATAAAACACAGTCATTGTGTTTCCCAGGTGAGAGGATACCCCACGGTGGGGGATTCAATCAGCTTTTAACTCACCCGGGCTAAAAACTGCGGAAGAGATCCCGGTTACGCCAGATGCTTGGCTGCCGGCCACCAGCCCCAGCCCCAGCCCAGAGCCACAAGCCAGTGTCTCTGGTCACGGTCCCAGACTGAACCCTGGGCACCACACTATCAGAGACTGGAATTTTCAGTCGAGAGATAACCCCAGGGTACAGGAAACGATTGGGACCGGCCTTACGTCACCCAGATATCCCCTGGAAAAGACTCGGGCGGGTTCCACGGGCACCCCAGGAGCCAGCCCGGAGCCAAAGCCGGGGACCCAGGTTCCGGCACAGAGCCCTGCCTGCACGCCTGATTCGCCACCAGAGACAGAAACAGCAGGTCTGATCTCAGAGCACTCAGCTCACCCCCAACCTAAAAAGGTCCCCGGAAAATTTACCAGCTTAGGGAGGCACTCAGGCTCCCAAAAGCCACAAAGGCAGACACAGGCAGTTTCTGCGCACCAGACAGCTGGCAGAGACTGAGCCGCCATCACACAGCTGTGCTCCAGGCACAGGCAGTTTCTGTGGCCAGCCAGCTGGCGGACACTGAGCAGTGTGCACCAGGGCAAAAAAAGACACTGGGAGTCCATGTCTCCAGAGAATCCACGGAGAAGGAAGGAAACTGTACTGACCTAAATCACCCAATCCTTCCCTAGAAAAAGTCTAGCAGTCTAGTGGGGCCCAGGCGCCAGCACTCAGCTGTGCTCCAGACACAGGCACAAACAGTTGAGGCGCGCCTGATGTCCAACTGGGTCACAGCAGCTGATCATTAAATTTACAACAAGAAACCCAGAAACAGGGCAGCTGCCCTCAGGACTTCCCTGGGTGAGAGGAGAACCCTCTCGACTAACAAAGACCACAACTCCTGAAAAAACACCAGCCATCCAGGGACTATACCCAAAAAGCTGAGAAGACATCCTTCAGGAAAACCCAGCTTTCTGCAAAGGGGATTCTCTCCACCACAGGATCCCCAGGAACCACCAGAAAATAACCCCAAACACCTAAGATAACACAATGGGTAGAGGCCAGCGTAAAAGCTCAAGCAACAAAAGACAGAGCAATATGGCATCTCCAGAACCCAGTTACCCAGGGGCAAGTAGCCCTGGACACCCCACCATAACTGAAATCCAAGAAGATGACCTAACAAGTATGCTCATGAAGATGATAACAGAGGAAACAAATAAGATTCGTAAAGACATAGAGGAAGATAAACTCAAACAGAATATCGCCATCCGTTAAGAAACAGAGGAAGCTGCAGCCAAACAGTTTATGGCCTTTAGAAAGGAAATGCTTAAAACACTGAATGAAATGATAGAAACAGAGTTGAAGGAACTAAAAGAAAAACAGGAAAGTACAATCAGACAGGTGAAGGAAGTAAACAAAACAACTCAAGACCTGAAGATAGAATTGGAAAAATTAAAGAAAACACAAATGGAAGAAATAATGGAAAGGAAGAATCTAGGGAAGAAAACAGGAACTACAGAGGTAAGCATAACCACCAGACTACAAGAGATGGAAGAAAGAATCTCAGGTGTAGAAGATACAATGGAAGAAATCGATGTATCTGTCAAAGAAAATGTTAAATCCGAAAAATTCCTGACACAGACCGTCCAAGAAATGCAAGACAATATGAAAAGACAAAACCTAAGAATAATAGGTATAGAGGAAAAAGAAGACTCCCTTCTCCAAGGCCCAGAAAATATTTTCAACAAAATCGTTGAAGAAAATTTCCCCAAGCTAAAGGAGAGGCCAATTAGAATACATGAGGCCTACAGAACACCCAACAAATTTGTCCAGAAAAGAAAATCCTCCCGCCACATAATAATCAAAACAGTAAGTATACAGAACAAAGAAAAAATACTAAAAGCTGCAAGGGAAAAAGGCCAAGTAACATATAATGGCAAACCCATTAGAATCACACCTGAATTTTCAACAGAGACTATGAAAGCCAGAAAGGTCTGGACGGATATCATGCAGACCCTAAGAGAACACAGATGTCAGCCAAGGCTACTATACCCCGCAAAACTCTCAGTCCTCATAGATGGAGAAAACAAGATATTCAATGACAAAAACAAATTTCAACAATACCTACAAACAAATCCAGCATTACAGAAGACACTGGAAGGGAAAATACAACCCAAGAAATCTAGCTACATTCAAGAAAACACAGGAAATAAATAACCTCACTTCAGTAAAACAAAAAGCAATCAAGCACACAACCTGATGACCACAGCCAACATCAAAATCAAGAGATCTAACAGCCACTGGTCATTAATCTCTCTCAACATCAATGGACTCAACTCTCCAATAAAAAGACACAGATTAACAGAATGGATATGTAAACAAAACCCAGCAATCTGTTGCATACAAGAAACACACCTAAGACACAAAGATAGACATTACCTGAGGGTAAAGGGTTGGAAGATGACTTTCCAAGCAAACGGACCCAAGAAGCAAGCAGGAGTAGCCATTCTAATATCTGATAAAATAGACTTTCAACCAAAATTAATCAAAAGAGATGGGGAAGGACACTTCATACTCATCAAGGGAAAATTCCACCAGGAAGATATCACAATCCTGAACATCTATGCCCCAAATACAAGGGCACCCACATTTGTGAAAGAAACATTGATAAAATTTAAAGCACATATAGATCCCCACACATTAATAGTGGGAGACTTCAACACCCCACTCTCAACAAAGGACAGGTCAACAAAACAGAAATTAAACAAAGAAACAATGTCTCTGACAGAGGTCATGAATCAAATGGACCTAACAGACATTTACAGAACTTTACACCCAAACACAAAAGAATTTACCTTCTTCTCAGCACCTCATGGAAACTTCTCCAAAATAGACCATAGAGTGGGTCACAAAGCAAGCCTCAACAGATACAAGAAGATTCAAATAATCCCATGTATCTTGTCTGATCACCATGGAATAAAGCTGGACCTCAACAATAACAGAAATAACAAAAAGCCTACACACACATGGAAACTGAACAACTTGTTACTAAATGACAGCTGCGTCAGGGAAGAAATAAAGAAAGAAATTAAAGTCTTTCTAGAAATCAATGAAAATGAAGACACAACATACCCGAACTTGTGGGACACAATGAAAGCAGTGCTAAGAGGAAAGTTCATAGCACTAAGTGCCTTCAAGAAGAAATTCGAGACAGCTCATTCAAGCACCCTAATGGCTCACTTAAAAACCCTAGAAAAAGAAGAAGCAGACACACCAAGAAGGAGTAGACGGCTGGAAATAATCAAACTCAGGGCTGAAATCAATCAATTGGAAACAAATAAAACAATTCAAAGAATCAATGAAACCAAGAGCTGGTTCTTTGAGAAAATCAACAAGATCGACAAACCCTTAGCCAGGCTAACTAAAAGGCAGAGAGACACCACCCAAATCAACAAAATCAGAAATGAAAAGGGGGATATAACTACAGACACTGAGGAAATGCAAACAATCATTAGGACTTACTTCAAAAGTCTATATGCCACAAAATTTGAAAATCTAAATGAGATGGACAATTTTCTTGATCGATTTGACTTACCAAAGCTGAATCAGGATGAGGTAAATCAACTAAATAGTCCTATATCCCCCAAAGAAATAGAAGCGGTCATCAAAAGTCTCCCATCCAAAAAAAGCCCAGGACCAGATGGCTTCAGTGCAGAATTCTACCAGACCTTCAAAGAAGAGCTAACACCAATTCTCTTCAAACTATTCCACAAAATAGAAACAGAAGGAATATTACCAAATTCATTCTATGAAGCCACAGTCACCTTGGTACCTAAACCTCACAAAGACTCAACAAAGAAAGAGAACTTCCGGCCAATCTCCCTTATGAACATTGATGCAAAAATACTTAATAAAATACTTGCAAACCGAATCCAAGAACACATCAAAGATATTATCCACTATGACCAAGTAGGCTTCATCCCAGGTATGCAGGGGTGGTTCAATATACGGAAATCCATAAATGTGATCCACCATATTAACAAACTGAAAGATAAAAACCACATGATAATCTCCCTAGATGCTGAAAAAGCCTTTGACAAAATCCAACATCCATTCATGTTCAAAGTATTGGAGAGATCAGGGATACAAGGCACATATCTAAACATAGTAAAGGCGATATACAGCAAGCCTATAGCCAACATCAAACTGAACGGAGAGAAACTTAAAGCAATCCCACTGAAATCAGGGACAAGACAAGGCTGCCCACTCTCTCCATATCTCTTCAACATAGTGCTGGAAGTCCTTGCTAGAGCAATAAGAGAGTTGAAGGAGATCAAGGGGATACAAATTGGAAAGGAAGAAGTCAAATTATCACTATTTGCAGATGATATGATAGTATACGTGAGTGACCCCAAAAACTCTATCAGGGAACTCCTACAACTGATAAACACCTTCAGCAAAGTGGCCGGATACAAATTAACTCAAAAAAATCAGTAGCCTCCTGTATACAAAAGACAAAAGGGCTGAGAAAGAAATTAGGGAAACAACACCCTTCACAATAGCCACAAATGACATAAGATACCTCGGAGTAACCCTAACCAAGGAAGTCAAAGACTTGTATGAAAAAAATTTCAAATCTCTGAAGAAAGAATTAGAAGAAGATATGAGAAGATGGAAAGATCTCCCATGCTCATGGCTTGGCAAGATTAACATAGTAAAAATGGCCATCTTACCAAAAGCAATCTACAGATTCAATGCAATGCCCATCAAATTACCAACACAATTCTTTACAGACCTGGAAAGAAAAATTCTCAACTTCATAGGGAATAACAAGAAACCCAGAATTGCTAATACAATCCTCTACAATAAAAGATCTTCCGGAGGTATCTCCATCCCTGATCTTAAGTTGTACTATAGAGCAAGTGTTTTAAAAACTGCATGATACTGGCATAGAAAAAGAATGGTGGATCAATGGAACCGAACAGAGGACCCAGAAATAAACCCACACACTTATGGACACCTGATCTTTGAAAAAGATGCCAAAACCATACAATGGAAAAAAGATAGCATCTTCAACAAATGGTGCTGGTCTAACTGGATGTCTACATGTAGAAAAATGAAAATAGATCCATACTTGTCACCCTGCACAAAACTGAAGTCCAAGTGGATCAACATAAAACCAGACACATTAAGTCGGCTTGAAAAAAAAAGTGGGAAATACCCTAGAACTCATTGGTACAGGGGAAAACTTCCTGAACAGAACACCAACAGCACAGGCTCTAAGAGCAACAGTCAATAAATGGGACCTCATGAAACTGAAAAGCTTCTGTAAAGCAAAAGGACACCATCATCAAAACAAACGGACCACCTACAGATTGGGAAAGAATCTTCACCAACCCTTTATCTGACAGAAGACTCATATCCAGTATATATAAAGAACTAAAGAAGCTGAAAAGCAGCAAACCAAGTAATCCACTTAAAAAATGGGGAACAGAGCTAAACAGAGAATTCTCTGTAGAGGAATACCAAATGGCAGAGAAGCACTTAAAGAAATGCTCAACCTCACTAACCATTAGGGAAATGCAAATCAAAACAACCCTAAGATTTCACCTTACAACCATGAGAATGGCCAAGATCAAAAACTCAAGTGACATCACATGCTGGAGAGGTTGTGGAGAAAGGGGAACCCTTCTCCACTGCTGGTGGGAATGTAAACTTGTACAACCACTCTGAAAATCAATCTGGCGCTTTCTCAGACAACTAGGAATAGCGCTTCCTCAAGATCCAGCCATACCACTACTGGGCATATATCCAAAAGAGGCTCAAGTACACAAAAAGGACATTTGCTCAACCATGTTTGTAGCAGCTTTATTTGTAATAGCCAGAAGCTGGAAACAACCCAGATGCCCCTCAACTGAAGAATGGATGCAAAAATTGTGGTATATCTACACAATGGAATATTACTCAGCAATGAAAAATAAGGAAATCATGAAATTTGAAGGTAAATGGTGGGATCTGGAAAGGATCATCCTGAGTGAGTTGTCCCAGAAGCAAAAAGACACACATGGGATATACTCACTCATATAGACATACAACATAGGACAAACCCACTAAAACCTGTGCATCTAAAGAAACTAAGCAAGAGAGAGGACCCTAACTAAAATGTCCAATCCCCATCCGGAAAGGCAAAGAAGATGGACATCAGAAGAAGAAGAAAACAGGAAACAACCTAGGAACCTACCACAGAGGGCCTCTGAAAGCCTCTGCCCTTCAGAATATCAAAGCAGATGCTGAGCCGGATGGGCAACTGTTGGGCAGGTGAACAGAATTTTAGGTAAGAACTGGGAAATAGTAAGAGCTGGAGAGGACAGGGTCTCCACAAGGAGAGCAACAGAACAAGAAAATTTGAACACAGGGAACTTCCAAGAGACTCATACTCCAACCAAGGACTATTCATGGAGATAACCCAGAACCCCTGCACAGATGTAGCCCAGGGCAGTTCAGAGTCCAATTGGGTTACATAGTAATGTGAAGAGGGACTGCCTCTGACATAATCTGATTGGCCTGCTCTTTGATCACCTCCCTCTGGGGGGGAGCAGCCTTACCAGGCCATAGTAGAGGACAATACAGCCACTTTCGATGTGAACTGAGAGACTAAGATCAGAAAGGAGAGGAGAACCTCCCCTATTAGTGGACTTGGGGAGTGGCATGCAAGCAGAGGGAGGAGGGAGGGTGGGATTGGGAGGGGAGGAGGGAGGGGCTTATGGGGGGATGCAGAATGAATAAAGTGTAATTGATGAAAAATTTAAAAAAAAGGGGGAAAAATAATTTAAGAACCTTAAATGACTTTCAAAATTGGAGGAAAACATGGAGTTAGTCAATTGGCATGGAGCACGTCTCGCCCCTGGGGGCAATGGTCTCCTGAACCTACTCAGACCTCAGACACCACCACTGCTAGTTCTAGAACTGACGCAGGATGTTCCAACGAGGGGTTAAGGCTTCTCATAATATTTCCTATAAGCCCACACCTGTTTGTCTATATCCCCCATTTTTATTCATTATTAGCCAGATAGAGCCAAGTAATTGTGGTAATGATACTTGCTTTTTTGCCCAATGCTGGAATGCTAGTAAATTTAGGTATGCCCTGGTTACTCGCATGCCTCACTGGGTGCCTGTGCCCGTTGATGCCCCTCATGCTATGACTCTCTTCAGACAGAAAAGGGATCTTGGAACTACAGCCACCATTGTTACTACCGTCTCATTGGCGGCTGTTGGAGCTACCACCAGGGTATTAGCCATGAGTCATACTGGGCAGACTGCTCAGACCCTGAATAATCATTTAGCCAATGTAGCTGATGCCTTATTTGTACATAAAGGAATTAATGCTCAACTAAAAGGAAGCTTGATGGTGTTCAATCAGAGGATTGACCTCTTGCAGGAGCAAATTGATACCCTATGGCAAATCACTCAACCTGGCTGTCAATGAAAGTATGCTGGACTTTGTGTCACTAGCATACAACATGAGAATTTTTCCTGTGCTGCAAATCTGTCTAAACAATTGTCGAGCTATATTTTAGGTAATTGGACTGGAGAATTCGATACTACGATGGAGCAGTTGAGAGTGGCCATTGTCACAGTAAATTCTACCAGAGTGGACGCAGGACTAGCCACAGGATTATCAACATGGATTGCTGCAGCCATGAATTATCTGAAGGATTGGGCGGGCATGGGAGTGTTAGCAGGCCTTCTGGTGTTGGTCTCCTTGGTTTGCCTGTGGTATATATGCAAGATTAGAGTCTCACAACAGTGTGATGCAGCCATGATCATTCAGGCCTTTACAGCCATTGAAGCAGGACATTCTCCCCAAGCATGGTTGGATACCATAAAAAGCTAAAATGATACTCTCAGGATGCGAGGCTAAGCACTGCACTCAGGGTCAGCCGCTTTGGACCCAGAGAAGAGCATGTCTGATTGCATGCGGGTTGATGCCCCAGGTCCCGCCTCTGAGAAAAAGGTATCAGACGGGTCTGATGCTCTTTGGGTGGATGACACCTAAATGAACATCGGTACAAAGTCCCAATTTATTTCTAATATCAGAGATCAGACCTCTACTCTTGCCTGATGTGTCTAAAACAAAAAGGGGGAACTGTAGAGAGCTGCGGAATGCTATGCCTTAAAGATGGAGCTGGTTTCCGCCTTCCACCTTCCCGATGGTGAGTGCTCTCTGTCACGAACAATTCCACATTTGGCTAAGGCTGAGGATCTGGCTTGCTTCCATGTATGTGGACCTATCTGCATTGCCCACGTGGCACGCCTGGGTTGGCTACCCAGAGGCTATTTAAGCTGTGGGCTGGCTTTCCCCAGGGTCCGAGGATTGTTCAAGGTTCCTGAATAAACTGCATTGAAAAAAAAAAAAAAAAAGAAAATACAGGTCCATAGCAAGACCAAAATCCAGCTGGGCAAACTTCAAACACTGCATCTCCATCTCTGCTATCAAAGTGCTTTTCAGATCTCCAATTCCTTTCAGCTTTGTTGACTGCAACACACTTCTTTCTCTTGGGCTTGTTCTAATCCCTGTAAGTAGCTTTTCTCTGCAAATATTTCACAACTCTGGCATTTCCAACATCTTGGGTCTCCAAGGCAATTCCCAGTTTCATGTCATGCCTTCTCTAGGCTTCTATGCAAGGACACCCCTGGACATATGCCTGGCATTAGAATAGATTTTGAGGGATTTTCTATTACCCTTATCTTCTATCCTTGACTCTAAGGCCAGAACCACAAATAACAGGAGATAAAAAGAGAAGAAAACAGGATTAAATTTTGGACACGGATCGTTATGTCTGCTTGTTTTATATTTAGTTGTTATTTAATTACAGGGAAGACGGGAAGATGCATGCCTATGACGGTCACAGGGCAATTTCCAGGAGTCAGTTCTTTCTCACAATGTGAGTTCAGGGAATTCAGAACTCATATCCTTAGGCTTGATAGCAACACAATGAGCCCTCTGGAATGGTGGGGACAAGGGGAAGTTTCTCTCTCCCCAGAATTTATAAATTCAGTGCACTTTCTGTGTCCCTAGCATATCTCTGTGGCAGACCATAATGACTGAATGGGTGATAAAAGCAAAAATTAATTTGAGACAGAAAATTCAAATTGGTCATTTGATGGCGTATTGGGGACTATGGGTTTCCTAAGTAATCACGTTAGGTCTGTCATGAAGACAGTGCCTGATTTACTAAGAGAATATTACACATTTACTCAAAAATAGAGATTTTCACTAAAATGATTCCCTGTAGTAGAATATTAGTTTTATAAAATGTATTAGTCTTGATTCATTAGCCATATGTTTTAAAAAATGAGAAAATGGGACCAAGATTTATCTCATACATAAAAGAATTGTCTACAGTTCTAATACTGCCATATGTTTTTAGGCTATTGATATATATTAGAATAAATTTTGAGACACAAATTCTTCTGATTGTCTGAAGATATCAATACATTGAGGGTATATACTAAAGAATTTCTAGTTTTCAGAGCTGCCCATAAAACAAAGACAAAGAGTCCACAGTTTCATTTACTATCATTTCTGTGGAATCAATGGATCAAGCAATATTTTCTTGTGAAGAGATCAAAATGTCTTTCTCATAGATATGTTTATGTCCCATGCTAAATTTTGTTTGTATACGTTCTCTAGTGTTTGTGTTTGTGAAAAAAAAATCTATGTATATACTACCACTCAAAAATGGAAAGAATTAATATGGATTTCATATATATTTTTTTATAAATGGCCATAAGAAAAACAGCTCCTATGTAAACATAACACACATTGGGACTGGATTTAAATCATGATTCTTCCTCACCTTGAAAGTTGTTACTCCAGTTTCAAGAACATTCCTGGGGACCTTTTTAAATATGGGCCAACTTTAGATACTTAGTGTGGTGGTTTGAATGAAAACTTTCCCCCGGAGGCTCAGGCATTTGGAACTGGGTTCCCAGTTAGTAACAGTTAGTCCCCAGTTAGAAGTTATAGGGAGGTGCGGCTTTGCTGGTGGCAGTATTTCACTGGGTCAAACATAGAGTTGTAAGGCTTCACCTATTTTGAGTTTCTCTCTGTTTTGTGCTGGCTATTAAGGGGCATGGGAGAAAAAGAGGGAGGGAGGGCAGGCTTGGGAGGGGATGAAGGAGGGGGCTACAGCTGGGATACAAAGTGAATAAATTGTAATAAATTAAAAAATAAGTAAAAAAAAGAAAATTAAATATTCATATATTATGAAAAAGAAAGATGTGATTTCTCAATCTCATAGCAAACTCCAGGATCCCCTGTTTCTTATAATTATCTCTTCTTGACTTCTGCAGTGATCAATCACTGAACTTTAGATACAAGAGTTGTATTACAGATTTATTGCTAGAACTTGGCTCTACATCTCTACATTCTGATTGGTAGTGGTTTTCTGTAATGGTCTTCATCTGTTGCAAAGAGAATTTTTCTAGGCAAGGGGTAAGAAATATACTTATCTATGAGTGTAAGGTCAAATATTTAGAGTATAGTTACAGATTCTAATGGTTTAGTAAATTGGTGGCTGTAGGGACTCCTCCAAGATCCATAAATTTATTAGCCATGGTAGTCAGATAGGTTTCCAGAACCAGGTGTGATTCTTCCTCCTAGGAATATCAGAAATTACACCCATAAGTGTCACCACCATAACTGCCTAAACATAAGCTGAACAAGGACAATAATAGACATGACAACGGAATATGGGAAAGTTCACAAGGCATCAACCTTACACAAAGAACTACAGGTGACTAAGAGATGATGAGAAAGGGCAAAATAGTCATCCTCACAGAAAAACACATCAATCAGTTATGCAGTACCAAATAGTTAACCCTAAAACAAACATAAAAATAACATTTATATAGCATGATCTGATTGTATTTATGTATTTAGAATTATATGTATACATATATGCATTATATATTTATAACAATTAAAGAAGAGCAAGGGAAGACGTATGGAGGGTTTGAAGGAGGAAAGGGATGGGTGAAATGAGTTATATTATAGTTTCAAAAATAAAAGAAATAATTTTTAAAAACGTGATTTCTCACCTTCCCAGACCCTGCTAATGTGCCTTCTACTGACTGCCTCACCTTCTCACTAGGTTGAACTCCTTTCTCTATAAACTATAAGCTCCAATAAACTCACCCATAAATTGCTTTTGATTGTCATTTTATCACAGCAACATAAAAGTAAATACTACACTATGAGGTACTTAACTGTCCCCATAAATTTGGAGAAAAATGCCTGGTCTGTATGCAGGTTTTAAGTAAACCTGATGGTCCATAGCCTTCTGACCTCATCTCTAAGAAGGTGCTCATACCTTGATACTGAATTTTAAGTCTTACAGTCTTGTCATCAATGGTCAATTGATGCAGTTTTTTTGTTTGTTTGTTTGTTTGTTTTTGTTTTTGTTTTGTTTTTCCAATCCCTTGACTTGTCTGAGACATCTACTCTTCAAAGTCTCAGAAAAGCCCACAATCCATGTCTTTCGTTGATCATCCATGCTTTGGCTGCCCATTCTTTACCATGATCATCTCAGACACAATAAGCTTGCCCTTTCTTCAGCGTTTCCTCTGGAGACATACTACGCTCTGACACCTCTGCCACTTTGGGCTTGGTACTGTCTCCTGTTGACTTTTGCTTTTGTAAACAAATTAAAAACACTTAAAAATTTTACTTGCTTCTTTTTAATTTTTATAATATAAAATTAGCCATTTTATTTTATTTATTTTTGTGTGTTTTTTTTATTTTTTTTATCAGTTACATTTTATTAACTCTGTATCCCAGCCGTGTCCCGATCCCTCATTCCCTCCCAGTCCCTCCCTCCCTCCCTCATCTCCACCCTGCCCCTTTCCAAGTCCACTGATGGGGGGACCTCCTCCCCATTCATCTGATCCTGTTTTATCAGGTATTTTCAGGACTGGCTGCAAAGCCCTCCTCTGTGGCCTAACAGGACTGCTCCTCCCTTCGGTGGTGGGGAGACCAAAAAGCCAGTCATTGAGTTCCTGTTAGAAATAGTCCCTGTTCCCCTCACTTTGGGAAACCAATTGGTTACTGAGCTACCACAGGCTACATCTGAGTGGAGGTTCTAGGTTATATCCATACATGGTCCTTGGTTGAATGTCAGTCTCAGAAAAGACCCTGTGCCCAGATATATTTGGTCCTTGAGGAGTTCCTATCCTTTCCCCATCAGACTAACTCCCCTTCTTTCTTATGATTCCCTGTACTCTGCCAAAGGTTTGGTCATGAGTCTTTGCTTTGAAAACACTGCTAGTTAGAGTCTTTCAGATGCTCTCAGTAGACTCCTGTCATACGTTCAATGCACATCCCATCTGTCTTTCTAAATGAGGATTGATCATCTTACCCCATGTCCGCTCAATTGATTATCTTTTTTAGGTGTATAGATTTCATTATGTTTATCATATCTTATAGGTCTATATAAGTGAGTATATCCCATGTTTGTCTTTCTCCTTCTGGGATATTTCACTCAGAATGATCTTTTCTAGATCCCACCATTTGCCTGCAAATTTCATGATTTCCTCCTTTTTGATTGCTGAGTAGTATTCCATTGTATAAAAATACCACAATTTCTGTACCCATTCCACCGTTGATGGACATCTGGGTTGTTTCCAGGTTCTGGCTATTACAAATAGAGCTACTATAAACATGGTTGAGCAAGTTTACAGACCTTGAAAAAAAGATTCTCAGCTTCATATGGAGAAACAAAAAACCCAGAATCTCCAAAACTATCCTGTACAACAGATCATCTGGAGGTATCTCCATTCCTGATCTCAAGCTGTACTACAGGGCAACAGTAATAAAAACTGCATGGTATTGGCATAGAAACAGAAAGGAGGATCAATGGAACCGCATAGAAGACCCAGAAATAAATCCACACACCTATGAATACTCGATATTCGACAAAGAAGCCAATTCCATTCAATGGAAAAAAGACAGCATCTTCAACAAATGGTGCTGGACCAACTGGATGTCTACATGCAGAAAAATGAAAATAGATCCATATTTATCACCCTGCACAAAACTAAAGTCAAAGTGGATCAAGGACCTCAACATAAAACCAGATACCCTAAATCAATTGGAAAAAAAAAAGTGGGGAACAGCCTAGAACTCATTGGCACAGGAGACAACTTCCTGAACAGAACACCAACAGCACAGGCTCTAAGAGCAACAATCAATAAATGGGACCTCATGAAACTGAAAAGTTTCTGTAAAGCAAAGGATACCGTCATCAAAACAAAACGACTGCCTACAAATTGGGAAAGAATCTTCACTAACCCTTTATCTGACAGAGGACTAATATCCAGTATATACAAAGAACTAAAGAAGCTGAAAAGCAGCAATCCAAGTAATCCAATTAAAAAATGGGGAACAGAGCTAAACAGAGAATTCTCGACAGAGGAATATCGAATGGCAGAAAAACACTTAAAGAAATGCTCATCCTCATTAGCCATCAGGGAAATGCAAATCAAAACGACCCTTAGATATCACCTTACACCCATCAGAATGGCCAAGATGGAAAACTCAAGCGATAACACATGCTGGAGAGGTTGTGGCGAAAGGGGAACCCTCCTCCACTGCTGGTGGGAATGTAAACTGGTACAACCACTCTGGAAAGCTATCTGGCGCTTTCAAAAAGATTTTTTTAATTTCAATTTTTTTTCTTAATTACAGTTTATTCACTTTATATCCCAGCTGTAGCCCTCTCCCTCATTCCCTCCCAATCCCACCCTCCCTCCCTTTACTTCTCCTATGCCCCTCCCCCAGTCCAATGATAGAGGAGGTCCTCCTCCCTTTCCATCTGACCATAGTCTATCAGGTCTCATCAGGACTAGCTTCTTTGTCTTCTTCTGTGGACTGGTAAGGCTGCTCCCCCCTCAGTTGGAGGTGATCCAAGAGTCAGTCCATGAATTCATGTCAGAGATGGTCCCTGGTCCTATTACTGGGGAACCCTCTTGGATATTGAGCTGCCTTGGGCTGCTTCTGTGCAGGGGTTCTAAGTTATCTCCATTCATGGTCCTTGTTTGGAGTATCAGTCTCAGAAAAGACCCCTGGGCCCAGAATTTTTGGTTCTGTTACTCCCCTAGTGGAGTTCCTGTTCCTTCCAGTTCTTTATATCTCTCCCTTCTTCCATAAAGTTCCTGCACTCTACCCAAGGCTGGGTCTACATGTAGAAAAATGAGAACAGACCCATACTTATCACCCTGCACAAAACTAAAATCCAAGTGGATCAAAGATCTCAATATAAAAATGGACATACTAAACCTGTTAGAAGAAAAAGTGGGGAAGAGCCTTTAACTCATCTGCACAGGAGACAACTTCCTAAACGGAAAACCAACAACACAGGCTCTAAGATCAAAAATCAATAAATGGGACATCATGAAACTGAAAAGCTTCTGTAAAGAAAAGGACACTGTCAAAAAGTTTTTTAATGTCTGGTTTATGAGATTTATCTATACACATCTATTCTATTCTATTTGCTTATTTATTTCTTTATTCACTATTTATTCACTTTGTATCCCACCTGTAGCCCACTCCTTCGTCTCCTCCCAGTCCCACCCACTCTCCCTCTTCTCCTGCTTTGTCCCTTCCCTAGTCCACTGATAGAGGAAGACCTCATCCCCTTCTAGCTGGCCCTAGCTTATTAGGTCTCATCAGGGCTGGCTACATCATCTTCCTCTGTGGCCTGGCAGGGCTGCACCTCCTCAGCAGGAAGTGATCAAAGAACCAGCAACTTAGTTTTTGTCAGAGACAGCCCCTGCCCCTCTTACTACAGAACCCACTTGGAAACTAAGCAACCTATGGGCTTCCTCTAAGCACAGGGTCTAGATCCTCTCCATGCATGGTCCTTGGTTGGAGTATGGATCTGTGCAGGCCTCTCTGAGTCCAGGTTTTATGGTTCTGTTGGTCTCTTTGAATCTACCTACATATCTACCTATAGTCTATCTATCTAATCTATATCTATGTACATGTATATATTATATTATATTATATTATATTATATTATATTATATTATATTATATTATATATGCACATATATAGAGACAGTCTCATCAGTTGTTTTTTTTTTTATTTCTTGAAGTTTATTTTGCTTGTGCACAAATCCTTTATGGTAGTTGCTAGGAAAATGACACAAAAATTGTAAATTATGTTTGCCATATCCACCCATAAACAATACTTGACCCAAATGACAACTAAAAAAGCACCCTGTTAATTTATTTAATTCAGACATTAAAATCTAGAATGAATTCAAGGAAACTGTCGTGGTTCCTCTAATTCTCTGAGTGAAGTGTCCTCTCTCTACATGTCCTACATCTCAATGGTATTCCTCATCTAATAGAAGGTAGGGTTGGTCAGATATTAATCTGTCCCTTGTATAAATAAAGCTTTGTATATTCTGAGTGGGTTACAGGAAACTTGAATCTTTTGAATCTGTTCTTCCTCCTGCCAGAGTGTGATACTCTTAATCATCAAACACACACTCAAAGGACAGCAAAACACCAACAAGCCTCATTCTTCAAGGAAGAATTAGACCTGGTTGAGATTGTCCTCAATATGCACAGCTTCAATTAGACTTTGTATTTTTTAATTGAAAATAGAAAAAGAAAATATTCTTTTTTCATATAATATATCCTGATTTTAGTTTTCTCCCCTCCATGTTTCCCAGTTCCCCTTCCATCTGGATTCACTCCCTTTTCTGTCTCTCATTAGAAAATTGCTTTCTAAGAGAAAGCAACCAAACGTGACAAAATATAATAAGATAAAGTAAATCTTTCATATTGAAGTTGGACATTGCAACCCAACAAGAGGAAAAGAATCCCCAAAGCAGGCTAAAGAGTCAGAAAACCGCTTGTTCTTATAATAAAGAGTTTCATAAAAATACTAAGCTAATTGATACAGTATATACACTGGGGTCTGTTGTAGACCCATGTAGGCCATGTGCTCTCTGCTTTAGTCTCTGTGAACTCCAATGCCTCTTGTTTGGTTAATTCAGGGAGCCGTGTTCTCCTTCACCTCTGTTCTGCTTCCTCTTCTGAGAGGTTTCGTGAGCTCTGAGGAAGGATTTGATGGAGACCTCCAATTTACATTCTTTCTCCACATGATATCTAGCTGTGGTCCTGTGCATCTGTTCCCATCTTCTGCCAGAGAAAGCAAAGACTCTGGTGATGGCTTGCAAATGCACTAATCTATAATTATAGAAGAGTACCATTAGAAAAAAAATTCTGACCTGTGGTGTCTGGTTTTACCATAAGTCTTTGGGCTATCTAGTCTATGGATCATGGTTACCCAAACAGTGTAAGGTATGTGATCCTTCTCCTGGACTGGGTCTCAAGTTAAACAAATCATTGGTTGGCCATCCTTCAAAGTTCTGGGTCACCACTGCCCTGGTATATTTTGCAGGCAGGACAGATTGCACATCAAAGGTTTTGTAGCTGGGTTAGTGTCCATGTTTCAATATTCTGCAGGATGTGTGTGTGTGTGTGTGTGTGTGTGTGTGTGTGTGTGTATGATATTGTATCTATATATACATTGTACATATATAGTACACAATTTTCATTAGCTTTTAGCTTACTAGAAAGACGAACATATGGCATCAGGGGAAAATGATGACTCTATGGACATAGAGAGTGTGAAGATGATTTTTCCTATGTGTAAAAACAGGTCAAGGGCTGGAGAGATGGCTCAGAGGTTAAGAGCACTGGTTGCTCTTCCAAAGGTCCTGAGATCAACTCCCAGCAACCACATGATGGTTCACAACCATCTATAATGAGATCTGGTGCCTTCTTCTGGAGTGCAGGTGCACTTGCAGGCAGAACTCTGTATACATTATATATATATATATATATATATATATATATATATATATATATATATATATAAAACAGGTCAAGCCTGTAACTTGAGGATGAATAAGAATTGCGTTAGTTTGAGTTCAATTAATTTTAACTTTATAAAGAATGATAAATTTCACACCAAATCATATTGATAAGGAGGGCATTTTCTCAAAAAGAAAAATAATGTGGGAGAAAGAAAGAAAGAAAGAAAGAAAGAAAGAAAGAAAGAAAGAAAGAAAGAAAAGATGGAGGGGGAAGAAGGGAGGGAGGAAGAAGGAAGGAAGGAAGGAAGGAAGGAAGGAAGGAAGGAAGGAAGGAAGGAAGGAAGGAAGGACCTTACCAGGAAGGAGTGGTTCCTGAGGAAGTATTTTTAAAATAGACTTCTGATATCATGAATTAGATCAAAGTCTTTTTTCAACTATTTTGATCTGAATTATCAAATTATCAAATTATCAGGGGAAAGTCAATTTAGGAAAAGAAATTATTTTACATTAAATGGCTTTACTATTTCTGCAGCTATATTATAGTTACATTTTCTTCTTCCTTTCTGTTTATTTATGTATTTTTAGTTGTGCTTTATGTATATGCTGTTTGAAGACTTACATTCCCTATTTTCTATAAGTAGGCCAACAATTTCCTAATTGTCCTTTAATTTCATGTTGTTTTATTAAAGTAAAGTGATAACTCACAAAGATTTGTGAAGCAATCAAAGGTTAGAATCTTTATAGATTTTTGCATTTCTCTCTCCATTTTTTCAATTTTCTCTTCTCCATGTAGTTCAAAAGGCTTTTTCCCCAACTTGCTTTTATTAGTATTTTGAAACCATAAACCGTTTTCATAGACAGTCTTCGTTTTACAGGCTCATAGTCCATTAGGTTGTATAAATAATGAAAGAAGTAACAAAAAGTATACTTTTTTTAAAAAAGCAGATTTAGGAAGTGGCACCAATGATTCTGGGTGAGCATACAGCTTGTTTAGTGGTGGGAGAAACTTAAGAATACTGGATACTACTCAAGTAGACTTGTGCAGTCCTTAAGCAATGAATGTATCTTTTGGGGTATTGTGATAGAAATTGTTTCTTAGTTAATTTGAAAGGTTGGTTAGATGCAGGCCAGAAAACATAAAATCCAAACAAACACAGACATATATTTAAACATTTTAAATGACATTATCTATCATGAATATATTACATGCTCTCCTCCATTCGTCTTCTAGCTTAGACTAATTCAAAGGCCCTCTAGAGTTTCCAGGCCAAATGATCTGCTACTCATTAGCAACTCAGAGTTTCAGAGGACTCTTTCCTGAGCACAAAAGGACCTGAAGAGAGGATAACAAATGCTTATTTATATTTCTACATATTTCATTTCATAGGAAAAAAATAAAAATATCTGACTTCAACTATTAGAAATATCTTTTTCTCATATATATTCATATCAACTAATTATTGATCTATGAGAGTTTGAGAGTTGCCTTTTCTTTTTTTTTATGTTCTTTAATCCTGTGTAAGAATATTAATTTTAAATATACCTGGGCCTCATAAAAATTCTCTTTACCAATGTGTCTCTAAGATGGCCTGGTGATCCCAGCAGGATACAGCCCAGGGCTTTCCTAGGTTGTTTTTACTCACGCCATGTGGCTGGTACATAACCTCTCAGTTAATGCTAATAACAAGTGGAGATTTCATTTCAAATTTGCCATTTTGGACCAGTATTAGACCAACATTATAACCTCTCTGACTTTGCTTGGTGTTTACAGTATTTGCTACCAGGCATAAAATGATGGGCTTAGCTGGTGAGAACAGGTAGTGCCCTTGTGGAGATCATGAGTTTGACTCCTTATCACTCATATTGTGCACCTCACAACCACCTGTACCTCTAGTTCTGGGTGTGGTGAAGTCCTGTTGTGACATCTGCAGGCACCAACACACATATATCACACACACATAAACACACTCACACGTGTGCATACGTGTGAGTGAATTTATGTAAATTCATATGTATGTTATAGAGACACGATAAGGATCAAGAATTAGAATTAGAAGCACTATCGAAATCATATTGCAGCACCAGGGGATATTCTTGTAATATTATGTTTACGACCAACGAAGGGATGATTAGCATTTAAGGGTCTTAGTGCACAATACAAAAGTAGCGAAAACCAGGAGAGAGAAAAAAAAGCAAAACACAAACAACAACAACAACAACAACAAAACACAGAGAATGGTCTTTTCTGGACACAGTTCTTTCAACTTCAGAAGCAGTAATAACTACTCCTTAAAAAAAAAATATGTAAAGGTGAAGTCCAGGATGGGATCCTACATTGAAGCAATGTGACAAAAAATTTAAGGAATTAATTTTTATTGCAGAGAGTCTTAGAAAATTTCCTTTGCAAATGAGAACAGAAAATATCCGTAAAAGTTCATATTCAGCCACAACGAAACAGAAAAAAAAATGAACATAGCTTAAGAATAATATACTAGAGGCGTTGCTTGTGATGTTTTAGGTTTGAATATAAAGAAAAAGCCAAGAGAGTGCACACTCCCCTCTGCGAGGAAAGTGTAGGGCCTTAATAGCTCAGAGGAAAATTTTACTGATTTGATGCATGAATCCTTTCCACCTCTGGAGAATTTTGATAAAATTTGAAGCACTATGATTTCAGTACTTTTATAGGAGACTGGAAAATGTTTTCTTTGTACTGTTTGGTGTTCTCAGCTGAGACCTTCATAAAGAAAACAGATTAGACTCTGAGAAAGCTCAAGAGGTAAATGTGCTTGTCACACAAGCCTGTGGACCCTAGTTTGATCCCCAGAGCCCACATGAAAATTGATGGAAAGAATCAATGCCACAAGGTTGTCCACGTGTGTTCTGTAGCACATGCGCAAACACACACACCAATTTAAATATTTTCATATATATATTGAGACATGTGGACCCTCTAAAGACCCAAAGAAACAGCTAAACCTAATACAAGCTTTGATAGAAAACTCATAAAAAATGTATCAGGAAGGGGCATGAGGTGAAAGTGATAAACTGGGAGAGCCTAAAAAGACCTGTGCAGAATGAATAAAGTGTAATTGATGAAAAATTAAAAAAAATAAAATAAAATAAAAGGGAAAAAAAAAAAGACCTGTTCATTCAGGGCCCCTCACCCACTAGAGATAAAGATAAGCCAGCTTTCTGGAATAGGTAGGACAGGTATAACAGACATGTATTCTGACCTTCTTCTTGAAAACATCCCAGATTTCTTTCTGCAACTGCAAGTTATCAAAGTACCATATTTAGTTCATACCAAGATGCCTTATTTGTTGGGGTTATTACATTCTAAAGGCTGGCATCCACCCCCTTTTGAAATTATATCCAAAAGATTTTTTTTTTTTTTTTTTTTTTTTTTTTTGCTGGGAAGCCAAAATGGAATATGGTCCAGGCTCAGTCTGGTGAATCCACGTAGAGAGTTTCATCTTGGACCTATAGATGGCAGGGTGGATGTGTGTTTCTGATGAAGGTAGGACTATATACAGCTGGAGGAATGATGTACTTAAGAGCGCTTTCATGGATTTAAGAAAGGCCAGGAGTGAGTGTTAGAGCAAGCTATTTATTCTGCTTTTATTCTGCTTTTGAGTCCTCGGTGCAGTCAGAGAGGTCTTTAGGTGCTGAGCTTGAAGTATGCTCAGAAGAGGATATGAGAGCAGTGAGGAGTGGACAGCAACTTGCCAGGATTAGATTTGAATGCTCTAACGATGGCTCTGTGGCAGATATTCCTCATAGCCCATGTCTCAGTGCCCAGCTGCTGCCAGCTGCAGCTTACAATTTTTTCACATCATATCTTATCTTATTATCATCTTCTCTCATCCTTTCTTTTCTCCTTTCCCATGTTATTCATCAAGTTCTCACAAAGTTGCCCAAGCTGTCCCTGAACTTAGAATCTTCGTGTTGCCATGCCTCAGTCTGAGAACATGGAGCCACTGTATATGGTTAGGTATTTTCATTAAGAATCTGAGTGTTAGTTTTTAAACTCCCAATAGTATCAAATTAGATGGGTGAATCCATGATGTAAAACATTCACAGTTTTTGACTGCTTTGGAGTACCTGATAGAATTGAGCAGGCTATTAAACAGTTTGTGCAGGTAGCTTATGAAACTTTACATGTTGTGCACACTTAAAACAAAGTCAAATAAACCTTATATTTTGAATTAAATTTTTATTTTTTTACATTAATTACAGTTTATTCACTTTGTGTCCCAGCTGTAGTCCCCTCTTTCCTCCCCTCCCAATCCCACCCTCCCTCCCTATCTCCTCCCTGCCTCTCTCCAAGTCCACGGATAGGGGAGGTCCTCCTCCCCTTCCATCTGACCCTAGCTTATCCAGTCTCATCAGAACTTGCTGCATTGTCCTCCTCTGTGGCTGGCAAGGCTGCTCCCCCATCAGGGGGAGGCATAAACCACATATTTTAGATATATCCCTAGGCACATAACTTTTTTTTTACTCTATATCATCCCACTTCTATTAAAAGTAGACAAAATAGAAATAATTTGTCTCTAAGATGAATCTACCCTTATCTCATTTGGAAATCACTTGCTTATTTGTTTTTTTTTTTATCAGTTACATTTTATTAACTCTGTATCCCAGTCGTGTCCCGATCCCTCATTCCCTCCCAGTCCCTCCCTCCCTCCCTCCCTCATCTCCACCGTGCCCCTTTCCAAGTCCACTGATGGGGGGGACCTCCTCCCCATTCATCTATATGAGTAATAAAACAGTAATTAGTTATAGCCTTATCCTTTAGTTTGCTTACTAGAATTTGGACTTTTTTTTTCTTCTTCCCCTACCCCACTCCTTCCACACCTGATCCCCACCTCCCTCTCCCACCCAGTTTCCTCCATCCATCTATTTCAGAAATATATTTTATTTTCTCTTCTGAGTTAGACTCAAGCATCTTCCCTTGGCATCTTTAGATCTATGTATTACAGCATGGTTATCCTGTACTTTATGGCTAACATCTACTTATATATACAATGGCTGTCTTTATAGGTCTGTGTTACCTCACTCAGGATGATCTTTTCTAGTTCCATCCATATGCATGCACATTGCATAGTGTCTTTGTTTTCAATAGCAGAGTAGTATTCCATTGTGCAAATGTGCCACATTTTATTGTTTTAGAATTTCACACAAGTATATAATGTTCATTCATTAAATCTATCTCTACTCCCTCACCTCCAACTCCATCCATGCTTTCCATCACTTTGCCTGTACATTTCATGTACATTTTTTGTTTGTTTGTTTGTTTGTTTGGTTGGTTGGTTGGTTAGGTTTTTTTATTAATATTAAATGGGATGGGAAGGGAAAGCAGTGATTTTCTAGAAGGCAGTCCCTGTTTAGACTGTTCTTGCTCCAGTAAATGGCCCTACACCCATACACATACAGGCAACAAGAAATGGACTCAGTGGGATCATAAAAGGTTTCACTGGATATTTTCGTAGGAAACTTCATTCTTGATTGTAAGAGATTTTCAAGGCTGGGAAACCAACCCAGGAACTTGAAATTTAGATTTTTCCTGTACTACCAATAGGTTTGGGTAGCTTTCTACAGTTTTCTACAGTTTCAAAATCTGAATAATATCCTAAGATTTGTGAGCAAGTTTGGAAGTGACTTACTCACCCATAAGCTGGCAAATGTGTAGATCAGTTAATGGGCTAATTTTCTCAGATATTTCATAGGTTCTGGGGCCATCAAGTCAATCTCAATTCCATGAAGGTGGCTCTCAGTATCTGATTCTATGCCCTCTATTATCAAATGTTAAGATAGCCAGTGTTTCTAATTCTATCTTTTACCTGGAGAGCATAATCTTGCTGAATTCACACAAAAACATTAAATTGCCATGAAAATAACAGTCTCCAAAATGTTTTAGAATCAGGTAGTAAGAAAAGATAAATGTTTCATTTCTGTTTACAAAGGTATAATTTAGAAAATAGCTATAAGTTATAAATACCTCCAGGGGAAAGATTTCAAGGGCTCCTTAAGTTTATAAAGCAAGCATTGCAAAATACTGAAGTTTTTGTTTTGTTTTGCTTTTTTACTGGAAGTTGTATTAATTTTCACATTGCTGTGACCAAATACCTAACAAGATGGAACTTGTAAGATAATTTTTTTATTATCTTTTATTACAATTTATTCAATTTGTATCCCAGCTGTGGCTCCCTCCCAGGCCTCCTCCCAATCCCCCCTCCCTCTTCTCCTGCTATGCCCCTCTCCAATTCCACTGATAGGGGAGTTCCTTTTCCCCTTCTATCTGATTCTAGCCTATTAGGTCTCATCAGGACTGGCTGCATTTTTTTTTTCCTGTGGCCTGGCAAGGCACCCTCCCCACCCCCAGGGGGAGGTGAAATATTTTTTAAAGATTTATTTTATTTTAAATTATGTATATTCATGCATGTGAATGAGTACCTGTACATCAATGCAGGTCCTTGGGAAGACCTGGAGGGCTCATCAGACTGCCCTGGGTCTGGAGTCTTTGGCAGCCCCATGTGAGTGTTGGGAACCATACTCAGGTCCTCTGTAAGTGCAGAACACAGAGTTAACCCTCTTAAACTGAGCCAAGAGTGTTTTAAACCAAAGGTCTCTGATTAACTTCCCAGTGGAGTTCCTGAAATAGTCACAGGTGGTTGGAAATGTGTGAAAAATAAAATCGACATTAAACACTCTCTAAATGACAAAGATGTAAAATGATCCCAGTAGAAGATTTGATGAAAATTCCTGTTTTCATGTTTTATAATATACTTGCTCGGCTGACTGTGCTTCAGAAGGGTTCTACAGACAACGTATGGAAAACATGTGCCCTTACACAGTCACGTGAAGGTTAGTCATCATTGCTTAATTGATAAACCTTCCTATACAGCTTAGTATATGAAATCATGTAATTAGTTTAGCATCTCTCCTTCCACAAGGTGAGAGAATAAATTCTTTTGAGGTTTTTCTCAGTCTGGGGACACACTCAATGTGAGCTTAAGGTCAGAAAGACTTTATTTAGAATTGACTTTTGGAAGCTTTTAAAAGTATTAAAATATTTGGATTCTTGATTAAATAGGATGGTAGATTAGTGCTAAACAGTTGTCATCATTTAACCAAAGTGATAGTGAATCATTTTCATTGTAAATATAAATGTGGCAAAATTACAAAAATAAAACAAAAACCTTTTAGTTCTTTTGGTACTCAGAAATTTGGCAACTTGATTAAGTTGTTAATAACTTGGTAAGGACAGCCTGAAGGGCCAGGCTCAGTGGCACAGGCTTATAATCCCAGCACTCAAGTAGACGGAAGCAGGTGTATATCTGGGTGTTCAAGGCCAGCCTAGTCTACAAATTTAGTCCAGACCAGCCAAATCCTCATACCCTTGGTTTGTCTCAAAAAGCTAAAAACCAACAAAATAAAACAAACAAAAAAAAAAAAACAAAACATAAAACTAAGCAAAAACCCCCTTCAGATAAATTCAGGATCTTATTGTCTTAGGTGAATTATTTACAGGTGAGTGAAAATCTTTTAAAGTAATTACAACAAATTTTGATTCTCTTAAAAAAGAAAGAAAATTAATTTCTAGTCTTTCATGGCTACACTATTGGTCTTAGAGCTCATTTTAAACCACAAAATATATCCATTTAAATTCAGCCCCCCTAATGGCATGGGATATGATCATTTTTCCATAAATCTTTTATTTCTTTGTATTCAGGATTTGTTCCCATTGGAATAACTAACAAGCACCTTACTTTAAAATCTCCCCCGTCCCCAGTCTCTCTCCCTCCCTTATTTACTACCTTTCATCTTTTTCTTTCATGTTTTTGTCTTGGTCAAAACAAACAAATGAGGGAGGGATTGGGAGGAGAAGAGGGAGGGGGCCACAGCAGGGATACAAAGTGAATAAATTTTAATAAATAATGAAAAAAATTAAAACAAGCAAGCAAACAGACAAATAAAAAACAACAAACAGAAAGAAACCATCCTTCACGTCTTGTTTTGTGAGCTATTTGATCAGGAGTTCAAGGCTAGCCTCTGCTACATAACTAATTTTGGAGGAGGCTGAAGCCTGCCTGGGCTGTATCAATGACAAGAACAAACCAAATAAACAAAAGAAAACACTAAAAAAAGACCAACCCAAACAATAGCAAACAAACAACAACAACAACAACAACAACAAAAAAACAACCATGAGCTCGGATTCTAACACACTCCATATACATTATTTCTTATGAGTTTAGTGGCTTTATTTTACGTAGTGATTATGATTTTAACGAGTAGTCATCTTTCTTTTATAGAGAAAAATAGAAACCAGACAAGCATGAATTTTCTGTCACCAGCATTCTGTTGCCAGACTAGCAAATTTTGTGCATATGTAAATCTCTTGTTTTCCTATGGCCATATGCTTCCTCATAGTTTAGTTTCTCAGGTTTATTAACAGGTGTACATATATTTAGCCTCTCTATACCGTGGAAAATCTTACTCTTAGTGATTAATATTTTAGTAGTTCATTTTAGAAATGACCCAGAAAGTCAATGAACTCCTTAAATATATAGATATAGATATAGATATAGATATGGAGTTTATATATATAGATATATAGATATAGATATAGATATATATGCGCATGCATCTCCCATGGAGGTCAGACGGGGCATCATATTGCTAGTAATGCTAGTTCATGTGAATGCTGGCATTGTATCTGGGTCCTTTAGAACAGTAGCCATTGCTCTTAACCACTGAATCATCTCTCTAGTTGCAGTATAAGAAGAAAAGTTCAACTTAGTGGATAAGCTTGGAAACTGTGTTGATGGTGATGATTTACACCACCAAATTAAGCTATCCATTGTCTACGTATTTTTTTATCTTTTTTGATTTTTTTAACTTTACTAATACACTCAAGAAAACTAAAATGTGTATGTTCATATGAAACTCAACACTGATGAACAGAGCATATTATCTTTTTATTAGTCTGGCATTTTTGAATGAATCTTATTGCAGAGGTACCACAGTCACATGAATTTTAGTTGCATTTGCTGTGCATCCTGTATTTCTCAGATATTTAGGAATATTTCAGTCAAACGTACTTATGAATTTCAATTTAGCCAACATAAAAATTAATATGTTAGCCAAGCAGTGGCACTGCACACCTTTAATCCCAGCACTCAGGGAGGCAGAGACAGGTGGATATCTGAGAATTAGACCAGCCTGGTCTACAGAGTGAGTTCAAGGACAGCCAAGTTCCAGGACGCAGAGAAAAACAAAACAAAACAAAAAAATTCTGGTCTTTTTACTTTTTTTTCAGTTTATTTATTTCATCTATTACATCCTGATTCCAGCCTCCTTCCTCTACCTCTCCTTTTTCGTAGAGAAGGAAAGGCCCCTACAGAGTATCACCTTACCAGGCACCTCAAGTTGTAGTTCTAGCCCACAGTCATGAGTGTCAGAACACTCTCCATGAATGGAGTTGTGGGAAGAGAGTGCTGAATGCCTGTAAGAAAACTTCAAGAAAATAAGATTGGAGTCCTGTGATCTCAGTTTCCTCAAAAACACTGAATTTTTCTCTGAAGGTGTTTTTGTGTCCCTCCCAGGTATAGAAGGTAGGAATGAGTTTGTTTCAACTGCTGTTATTCCTATGCTTCTATGGAAAAACATGCTTTTGCCACATGCAGCTTCTCCTTGTGATTGTAAACTTTATTCAGGTGACTCTTTTTTTTTCTTTTTTTAAAATTTTTTATAATTAATTCACATTATACCCCAATTGTAGCAACCCCTCCTCATATCCTTCCAACCCCACCCATGCTCCCTCCACCCTCCTATTTCTCTCCCCTAATCCATAGAAACAGGGAGCCCTTCTACCATACCATCTGACCCCTAGTCTATGCAGTCTCATTAGGACTGGCTGCATCCTCTTCCTCTGTAGCCTGGCAAAGCTGCCTCACCAGGGTGAAGTGATCAAAGAGAGGGCAACAGAGACCATGACAGCGGCAGCCCTTGGTCCCCTTACTAAGGGGAGACTGAGCTGCCAACTGGCTACATCTGAGCAGGGGGTTCTTAGATCCTCTCCAAGCATGGTCCTTGATGGCCACATTAGTCTCTGCAACCTCCCTGGGCCCAGATTTGTTGGCATTATTGATCTCCTTATGGAGCTGCTGCCTCTTCTGGTCCTTCTATCTCCCAGTTCTTCCATAGGACTCTCCACACTCTGCCCAAAGTGTGGCTGTGAGTCTCAGCATCTGCTTCCACACCCTGCTGGGGGTCCATTCTATTGGAACTTCTGAATGGGAATTAAGCATCCTCCCTAGAGTCCTCCTTATTATGAAGCTTCTTTGGGTCTGTGAATTGTAGTATGGTTATTCTGTTTTATGTGGTTAATATGAGTTTATAAGTCAGCATATACCATGCATGTCTTTCTGGTTCTCACTCAAGATAATCTTTTCTAATTTTATCAATTTGCCTGCAAATTTCATGATTTTCTGTTTTTGGTTGTTTGTTTTCCTTTGTATTCTGTTGTGTAAATGTACCACAATTTCTTTATCCATTCTTTGGTTGAGAGACATTTAAGTTTGGATAGCTCTATCAATAAAGCTCCTGTCCCTGAATCCGAGAGAAAGCAAACTTCTTATAAAGGCAAGATTGCAGTGGAGAGGGGGGGCGGAGCCAAGATGGTGACTAGCACACACAGTTTCTGATCGGTGGGATACCTGATCTTCTGAGTTGGAGAATGGAAGGACCCCCAACCCAGGAAAACCACAGCGAGGCTTTCTGAACACCAGAGAACATCGCAGGAGGTGAAAACTTTGGCCTCCGGTCACCCGGAGACTTGCTTGGGGAGGGAGAGAAAAGATCCTTTGTTCTTGCTGCACTCCCTTCCCCCAGACCTCCTTCCTCCTCGGCACAGCAGCACAGCGGACTCATCTTTCTCAGCGCAGACCTAACTGCCTGGGGTATACAGCCGCTGAGACGGAGCCCCAAGCACTTTAGCGGCAGACAAAAGCCAGCAGTACGTGCCCCGGAGTCACAGATTCGTGCAGCGGCTGCACCATCCTCCCAGGGCGCGAATCTGCTAGACACCATACTAGCTCCGCAGGATCGCCATCACTGACGGTACGGCCCGCCCAATCCCACAGTGACAGAGAATACGCTATATACTCACCGAAACCAGGCAGAAACGTCATACAACCTGGACACACCAGGCACTGGGCCTCCCAAGCTTGGAGAGCACAACGAAGAGATCCCAGGACTTCCCAGAAAGCATTGGGACTAGCAAGCCAGTCTCCAGTTACAGCGGGACGTGGCAGCGGAGCAGCACTGAACTGGCGGGGCACCACAGCCCTCCAGTTTAAGACCAACCAGGGCCAAACCAGAGAACAGAGAGCCTGGTTACCCCATCCCTGCTGAAGTGACCACCCTGAAATCTCCAGCTGCAGCAAGACCTCAGAACCTGGCAGTGACAGCAGCACAGAACTGGCGGAACACATCAAAGAAGCAGGGCCAAACCAGAGAGCAGAGAGCCCCGGATACCACGATCTCGGCCAAGAGACCTGCCTGTAAGTGAGTGCACCCTTGAGAATCTGCAGTTCCCCAGATCCTGGGTCCTTCTAAATCAGAAGCCAGGCATCGAACCCCCCTCCCACCCACATACCCACTTTGGGAAACAGAGGGGCACTAGGGACATTGAAGTTCCTGCCCTGTGGGCCTGATTGAGGAGCTAAGACAGTTAATGCCAGAAATTGCGCTGCGATCATCATTAGCGCCTGCGACATATACAGTGCAGAGCCCCTTCCACACACTCAGGGGTTCAACATTAGCCATCACTCTGTCCCTCGAGAAACTCATCCATGCACACTTACACACACAGACACACACGCGCGCGCGCGCGCACACACACGCTTGCATTTGCCCCGTTTGCTCCTGCGTACTTTCCTCCCACAGGTACAGCTAGTCCTCAGCACACGCTGAGAGTGCTCAGCTTCCTGAAGAACTCTCCAGACACCAGAGAGAGACAGCACCAGTCTGATCTGCAGAATCCAAAAACAAACAGGGAAGGTTTCAGATAAGCCAATGGCCAGAGGTAGGCGAAAGAACACTTCCAACATAAATCAGGACATCATGACTTCACCAGCAAACCCCAAAATCGATGGATACACCAATTCAGCAGAAGCACAGGAAAATGATTTTAAAGCCATGCTTGCCCAATTATTTGAGGCTCATAAGGAGGAAATGAACAAGTCTTTCAAAGAGATGGCCAGTCAATTGGAGGCAAAGAAAGAAGAAATAGACAATATCCTTAAAGAAACACAGGCAAACATAGCCAAACAAATAGATACACAAGTAGAGGAAAAATTAGTGGCATATAAGAAGGAAATGAAAAAAGAAATAGAGGCCATCGTAGAGAGATAGGAATCCAAATTCAAACACATGAAAGAAATGGTGCAAGGCATGAAAACAGAATTAGAATCAATAAAGAAAACACAAAATGAGAAAACCCTTGAGCTGGAGAACTTGGAGAAAAGATCAGGAACCACAAAAGTAAGCACCACTAACAGAATACAAGAGATGGAAGAGAGAATCTCTGGAGCTGAAGACACACTTGCAGAAATGGATACTTCTCTCAAAGAAAAAGTAAAATCAGAAAAGTTCCAATCACAAAATATCCAAGAAATCAAGGATGCTATGAAAAGACAAAATCTAAGAATAATAGGAATTCACGAAAAAGAAGACTCCAGACTCCAAGGTCCAGAAAATATTTTCAAGAAAATCATAGAAGAAAATTTTCCCAACTTAAAGAAAGAGATGTCCATAAATATACAAGAGGCCTACAGAACTCCAAATAGACTAGACCAGAAAAGAAACACATCACGTCACATCATAGTCAAAACACTAAATCTACAGAACAAAGAAAAGATATTAAAAGCAGCAAGGGAAAAAGGCCAAGTAACATATGAAGGTAGACCTATTAGAATCACGCCGGACTTCTCATCAGAAACTATGAAAGCCAGAAGGGCCTGGGCAAGTATCATGGAGACTCTAAGAGATCACAAATGTCAACCCAGACTACTATACCCTGCAAAGCTTTCAATCAACATAGATGGAGAAAACAAAATATTCCATGACAAAACTAAATTTATACAATATCTACACAGCAAACCATCCCTACAGAAGATACTAGAAGGAAAACTCCAATCCAATGAAAACAAATTCACCCAAGAAAACAGGGCATACAGATAATGTCCCAACAAAAATGAAAAGAAAACAAGCAATGAAACAGGGTTAGATCATCGACTCCATTACAAAAGGAACTAACATGCATTGGTCACTATTATCTATCAATATCAATGGACTCAACTCACCAAAAAAAAGACACAGGCTAACAGAATGGTTAAGGAAACAGGATCCAACATTCTGTTGCATCCAAGAAACACACCTATGCAACAAAGACAAACACTACCTCAGAGTAAAGGGCTGGAAAACTGTTTTTCAAGCAAACGGTTCCAGAAAACAAGCTGGAGTAGCCATCCTAATATCTAATAAAATAGACTTTCAACCCAAGTTAATCAAAAAAGATAAGGAGGGCCACTATATTCTCATCAAAGGAAAAATCCACCAAGAGGACATCACAATCTTGAATATCTATGCCCCAAATACAAGAGCACCGACATTCATAAATGAAACATTATTAAAGCTTAAATCATACATTGATCCTAATACTTTAATAGTGGGAGACTTCAACACTCCACTCTCACCAAGGGACAGATCAACTAGACAGACACCAAATAGGGAAATAAAAGCACTCACAGAATCCCTAAATCAAATGGACCTAATAGACGTCTACAGATCATTTCACCCAAACTCAAAAGAGTACACCTTCTTTTCAGCACCCCATGGAACCTTTTCCAAAATAGACCATATAGTGGGCCACAAAGCAAGCCTCAACAGATACAAAAGGATTGAAATAATCCCTTGTATACTATCTGACCACCATGGACTAAAGCTCGACCTCAACAACAACAGAAACAACAAAAAGCCGACACGCACATGGAAACTGAACAACTTACTACTCAATGACAGCTGGGTTAAGGAAGAAATAAAGAAAGAAATCAAAGACTTCCTAGAATTCAATGAAAAGGAAGGCACAACATACCCAAATTTATGGGACACATTGAAAGCAGTGCTCAGAGGAAAATTTATAGCACTAAGTGCCTGCAAGAAGAAATTCGTAACATCACATACAAACAACTTAATGGCCCAACTGAAAACCCTAGAAAAAAAAGAAGCAGATACACCCAAGAGGAGCAGACGGCTGGAAATAATCAAACTAAGGGCTGAAATCAATCAACTAGAAACAAATAAAACTATCCAAAGAATCAATGAAACAAAAAGCTGGTTCTTTGAGAAAATCAACAAGATAGACAAACCCTTAGCCAAACTAACTAAAAAGCAGAGAGAAACTATCCAGATCAGCAAAATCAGAAATGAAAATGGGGACATAACCACAGACATTGAGGAAATCCAAACAATTATTAGGTCATACTACAAAAGCCTATATGCCACAAAATTTGAGAATCTATATGAAATGGATAATTTTCTTGAAAGATTCCATCTACCAAAACTAAGTCAAGATCAGGTAGAAAGACTGAATAGCCCTATATCTCCCAAGGAAATCGAAGCAGTCATTAACAGTCTCCCCTCCAAAAAAAGCCCTGGACCAGATGGCTTCAGCGCAGAATTCTACAAGACCTTCAAAGAAGTGCTAACTCCAATTCTCCTCAAGCTATTCCACAAAATAGAAACAGAAGGAACACTACCAAACTCATTCTATGAAGCCACAGTCTCCTTAATACCTAAACCACACAAAGACCCAACAAAAAAAAAAGAACTTCAGGCCTATCTCTCTTATGAACATTGACGCAAAAATACTCAATAAAATACTTGCAAACCGAATCCAAGAACACATCAAAGATATCATCCACCATGACCAAGTAGGCTTCATCCCAGGCATGCAAGGGTGGTTCAACATACGGAAATCCATCAATGTAATCCACTACATAAACAAACTGAAGGAGAAAAACCACATGATCATCTCCTTAGACGCCGAAAAAGCATTTGACAAAGTCCAACACCCATTCATGTTTAAAGTCTTGGAGAGATCAGGGATACAAGGCACATACCTAAACATAGTAAAGGCAATATATAGCAAGCCTATAGCTAACATCAAACTCAATGGAGAGAAACTTAAATCAATCCCACTGAAATCAGGGACAAGACAAGGCTGTCCATTGTCCCCATATCTCTTCAACATAGTACTTGAAGTCCTAGCCAGAGCAATAAGACAACTAAAGGAGATCAAGGGGATACAAATCGGAAAGGAAGAGGTCAAAGTGTCACTATTTGCAGATGATATGATAGTATACATGAGCGACCCCAAAAATTCAACCAGAGAACTCCTTCAGCTGATAAACACCTTCAGCAAAGTGGCAGGATACAAAATCAACTCAAAAAAATCAGAAGCCCTCCTATATACCAAAGACAAAAAGGCTGAGAAAGAAATTAGGGAAACAACACCCTTCACAATAGCCACTAATAACATAAAGTACCTTAGTGTGACCCTAACCAAGCAAGTGAAAGACCTGTTTGAGAAAAACTTCAAGTCTCTGAAGAAAGAAATCGAAGAAGATATCAGAAGATGGAAAGATCTCCTGTGCTCATGGATTGGTAGGATTAACATTGTGAAAATGGCCATACTGCCAAAAGCAATCTACAGATTCAATGCAATTCCCATCAAAATACCATCTCAATTCTTTACAGACCTTGAAAAAAAGATTCTCAGTTTCATATGGAGAAACAAAAAACCCAGAATCTCCAAAACGATCCTGTACAACAACAGATCATCTGGAGGTATCTCCATTCCTGATCTTAAGCTGTACTACAGGGCAACAGTAATAAAAACTGCATGGTACTGGCATAGAAACAGAAAGGAGGATCAATGGAACCGCATAGAAGACCCAGAAATAAATCCACACACCTATGAATACACGATATTCGACAAAGAAGCCAATTCCATTCAATGGAAAAAAGACAGCATCTTCAACAAATGGTGCTGGACCAACTGGATGTCTACATGCAGAAAAATGAAAATAGATCCATATTTATCACCCTGCACAAAACTAAAGTCAAAGTGGATCAAGGACCTCAACATAAAACCAGATACCCTAAATCAATTGGAAAAAAAAAGTGGGGAACAGCCTAGAACTCATTGGCACAGGAGACAACTTCCTGAACAGAACACCAACAGCACAGGCTCTAAGAGCAACAATCAATAAATGGGACCTCATGAAACTGAAAAGTTTCTGTAAAGCAAAGGATACCGTCATCAAAACAAAACGACTGCCTACAGATTGGGAAAGAATCTTCACTAACCCTTTATCTGACAGAGGACTCATATCCAGTATATACAAAGAACTAAAGAAGCTGAAAAGCAGCAAACCAAGTAATCCAATTAAAAAATGGGGAACAGAGCTAAACAGAGAATTCTCGACAGAGGAATATCGAATGGCAGAAAAACACTTAAAGAAATGCTCATCCTCATTAGCCATCAGGGAAATGCAAATCAAAACGACCCTGAGATATCACCTTACACCCATCAGAATGGCCAAGATGAAAAACTCAAGCGATAACACATGCTGGAGAGGTTGTGGAGAAAGGGGAACCCTGCTCCACTGCTGGTGGGAATGTAAACTGGTACAACCACTCTGGAAAGCTATCTGGCGCTTTCTAAGACAAATAGGAATAGTGCTTCCTCCAGACCCAGCTATACCACTACTAGGTATATACCCAATGTTTGTTCAAGTACACAAAAAGGACACTTGCTCAACCATGTTTATAGCAGCTCTATTTGTAATAGCCAGAACCTGGAAACAACCCAGATGTCCATCAACGGTGGAATGGGTACAGAAATTGTGGTATTTTTATACAATGGAATACTACTCAGCAATCAAAAAGGAGGAAATCATGAAATTTGCAGGCAAATGGTGGGATCTAGAAAAGATCATTCTGAGTGAAATATCCCAGAAGGAGAAAGACAAACATGGGATATACTCACTTATATAGACCTATAAGATACGATAAACATAATGAAATCTATACACCTAAAAAAGATAATCAATTGAGCGGACATGGGGTAAGATGATAATCCTCATTTAGAAAGACAGATGGGATGTGCATTGAACGTATGACAGGAGTCTACTGAGCGCATCTGAAAGACTCTAACTAGCAGTGTTTTCAAAGCAAAGACTCATGACCAAACCTTTGGCAGAGTACAGGGAATCATAAGAAAGAAGGGGAGTTAGTCTGATGGGGAAAGGATAGAAACTCCACAAGGACCAAATATATCTGGGCACAGGGTCTTTTCTGAGACTGACATTCAACCAAGGACCATGTATGGATATAACCTAGAACCTCCACTCAGATGTAGCCTGTGGTAGCTCAGTAACCAATTGGTTTCCCAAAGTGAGGGGAACAGGGACTATTTCTAACAGGAACTCAATGACCGGCTCTTTGGTCTCCCCACCCCCGAAGGGAGGAGCAGTCCTGTTAGGCCACAGAGGAGGGCTTTGCAGCCAGTCCTGAAGATACCTGATAAAACAGGATCAGATGAATGGGGAGGAGGTCCCCCCTATCAGTGGACTTGGAAAGGGGCACGGTGGAGATGAGGGAGGGAAGGAGGGACTGGGAGGGAATGAGGGATCGGGACACGGCTGGGATACAGAGTTAATAAAATGTAACTGATAAAAAAAAAAAAAAAAAAAAGAAAATAAAGTTGAAATATTTCAAACACATTCAAATTAAATTATCTCAAAATGCTGCTGCATAGCCATAGAAAATGATAAATTATTCATAACCATTCAATATTTTCTGTAAAACAAAACTCAGTAATGTATATAATGTCTACTTGCTGTAGACGCTTGAAGAAAGCCACATAAATGATAAATGTTAGAAGCTCACTCAATGTGAGAAACATCTATAAAGTATTGTGTTTTCAACAATCGTCCAATTGTGTAGTTAAATTCTATTATGGTTATTCTTAGTAAATCGAGAAAGATAAGTAATACCAGAATTTATATTTAATGTTTTACTTAGAAAACATAACAACACAAATAATTAAAGCAGTGGTTCTCAACCTTCCTAATGCTACAGTCCTTTAATCCTCATGTTGTGTTAAACCCAAACCATACAATTATTTTCATTGCTATTTTATAACAGTAATTTTTCTGCTGTTATTAATGTATTGATTGGTGGCATGGTGCAGGAGAGCTGGCCTGATAGATGGCACAAATGCAAAAGAGCTTGCAAGCTGACCAAGTCAGCTACCACCGAGGCCCAGATCCAGGGATTTGAGTTTGCACACTCCAACATCTACTCCTTCTATGAACTGATGGGCAGGAGACAGAGCAGCAGGTCCTGCACAACCAAAGCTGCAATATCTCCACGGCACAGGAAAACAACAAGATATCTGAGAGGAGGCCTGGTGAAGTTCCAGTATCAAGAATGTAGCAGAAGCCGGAGGCCTCAAACAAGACCAACATCTCTGCAACAAACATGTGGAAATAAAACTGTTTGAGAAAAAGGGCGTATTATGTAACACACCGTGACACATGGAAGCTTGCAGGGAAAGATGAGTTCTGTTGCTATTTTGGGGGTTGTCTTGTTTGTTTTGGGTTTCTTTAAATTAATTTTTTATTTATTTGTAAAAAAAAAAAAAAAAAAAAAAAAAAAGATTGCAGTGGATACAAGCAGGCAAATAGGAAAGTAATTGTTCTCACTGGGGGGGGGGGGGGGCTGGATCAATAACTCATAAGTATTCAGAACCAAATTCACCAGAGACACAGTCCAAAGAACTAATGCATACAAGGAATTTTTCTTTCCTGTATATCTAATTGGGAAAACACAGAGCTTTCCACCAACCACTTGAGTCAGAGTCTGTAGAGAAATACAGAAAACTGTGTTGAGTGGGGAGTTGTTTCTTTGTCTGACTTTCTTACAAGTCCCATATTGCAGCTGAAACTTCAGGATGGAAAAACCTAGCATTCCTCCTAGCAAATGGGCCTTACCCTAATCCTCAAAACTTTCAGAGATATGAAGTACCACCTGTGTTGTACCCTTCTACAGTTTAGACTGAGGCCTGTAGCAAGGGACAAATTAAGAAGAGAAAATAAAAGTTCAAGCAAACTATGTAGCCTGAGAGCCTTTAAAAGGAAATGAAGACACAAAGAATTTGTCAATTCTGAGTGGTCTTTGCTTGTCGCTTGGTTATTGGCGGTAATGGTAGTGGATTTAAAAGTATGTGTATGTGTGTGTCTGTGCATGTGTATGTCTGCTTTGTGTGTGCTGTCCCTGTGTCCATGCGTGAGTGTTTGTGCATGCCTGTGAGTGTATCTACACACACACTCAAACATTGACATGTAGAGATGAGGACATCAGGTTTCTTTATCTGACATTCTCCACTTTACTCCCTTGACATAGGACTTTTCACTGAACCAGAAACTTTCTATTTTAGCAAGGAAAGTTGAGCAACAAAGCTCCAGGACCCAACTACCTCTGCCCCTAACTCCCAAGATGTTGGGGTTACAAACAAACCTGGTCATGCCAGGGTCTTAAATGTCCTGTGGATTCAAACTGATGTATTCATGTTGAAGACTAAGTGCTTTAATTGAGATATCTCCCTGGCTCCTAAATATGAGTGTTTTTATACAAGCATAAATAAAAAGCAGAAAGCCATGAGAATATGGTAGGAGAAAAAAGATAAGGCAAGATAATTAAGTTGAGGGAAGCCTTTCAAGAAACCCAGGCAGAATGGTAGCTGGGCAAGCTAGAAGAAACAAACCAGTTAATATGTCTCTCCATGGTCTCTGCTTCAGTTCCTGCCTCCAGCTTTCTGCCTTGCATTCCTGCCTGAATTTCCTTCAGCAATGAACTTGGAAGTGAAAAAAAAAAAAAACTTAAATCCATGATTTACTAAGTTGGTTTTGGTGAGTGTTTGCCACAGCCATGGAAAGTAAACTAAGACATCCCATGTACACAAGCAATCACTTTTAGGAAGTTTTAAATAAGCCAAAATAGTACTGTCATCACCTAAAATGCAACCTGTGCTAAGTAGGCATACCATTTGTGGTGATAGGCTGTAACATAAATCTTGAGTAGCCCTCTGTGATTATCTCAGATATGTTATTATACTGATGGTATCTATTAGTTTATATAGTTGAACTTAGTGTTTTGTTGCTGTCAAATGCTTTCTTGTGGGAAGGAAGAAAGATTTATTTGAGGTTAGAGTTTTGGAGACCCTAGTCCAAGTTTGCTGAATGCTATTGTTTCTGAAATACTGGTGGGGCCAAGCATCATAGCAGAAATGCACTGGGAAAGCAAACCTGCTTGCTTCCTACAGCCAGTAAGCAGGGAGGGAAAAGAAAGGACCAGGGATTCAATAAATCATTTAGAACCAATCCCCTGTGACCTCATTCCTGAACCTTGCTTCTGTCTCTTTTGTCTAATACATCTCAGTATTTATTATCAATTTTAAACTAATCAATGAGCTAGATTACTGATGAAATACAGTACTCAAGATCCATGCAGTTTCTCAGAGTTCAACTTTGAATATTCTTCCTTTAAAAGTCAAAATTTTAACATATTAATCTTTGGGGGGAGGAAACAGTATATGGACACTAGAACAAAAGAACAAAATATTATGAAAATTAGACTATGCCTTGCTCATCAAATATTAAAGATTAAAAAAAGACACAGGTTGCTGAATTCTGCAATATGTGAAATGAATAGTGAAGAATGGCCTCTGGTCCAACTGTGGGGGAAGGTAACAAATTCATCAGGAGAATGCCTGCTTAGCTGATTTTCTTCTATCCAGTTGTTGTTCATGTTTCTTTTCATATTTTAATCTTCTTTATTATATTAAAAGAATGTTTTAAAACAATGATGTAGGTAAATACATTATATGTGGCAGATATAAAATAAGTTTCTAAGGAATTACATGAGATTTTTTTTGAAGTTGTGACTGCAATAAAAATATAATTGGAATCAGAACCAGAGTTTTTTCAGTCCAGTCTGCTTTGCTTCTGATTTTATATTTCTATTCTCCCAAATCCCTAGGAATCTAGATTTCAAGCCATAGCAGGACATACAGCCTGGACAGGAACCTTCCACAGAGGGCCTTTGAAAGACTCTGCCCAGCAGAGTATCAAGGCAGATGGTGAGACTCATAGCCAAACTTTGGCCAGAGTGCAGGAAATCTTATGAAAGAAGAGGGAGATATAAAGACTTGGAGCTCCACAAAAAGAACAAGAGAATCAAAAAAATCTGGGCACAGGAATCTTTTCTGAGACTGATACTCCAAACAAGGACCATGCATGGAGATAATGTAGAACCCCTGCACAGATGTAGCCCCTGGCAGCTCAGTGTCCAAATGGGTTCCTAGTAAGGGGAACAAAGTCTGTCTCTTACATGAACTCAGTGGCTAGCTCTTTGATCACTTCCCCCTGATGGGGTAACAGCCTTTCTAGGCCACAGAGGAGGGCAATGCAGTCAGTCCTGATGAGACCTGATAGGCTAGGGTCAGATGGGAAGGGAGGAGGACCTCCTCTGTCAGTGGACTGGGGGAGTGCAAAGGAGTAGAATCAGGAGGGAAGATGGGATTGGGAGGAGCAAAGGGAGGGGGGCTACAGATGGGATACAAAGTGAATAAATTATAATTAATAAAAAATAAATTCATTTAAAAAAGAAAAAAATAGGACAAAATGGGTCACATAAAGGATTAACACTTCTCTATTGCATGTCTCTTTGTTCAATCCTTTCTGTTCCTGTTTGAGGTTCCTGTAGGTTGTAAAGATAGTATTATGTGCAAAGTAGAAGTATTTTCTAATTTTTTCTAAGTTATTAATCTAGCACCATTATACAAATTTGGAGGCTGAATAAGTTTTGTTGTTATAGTCCTATGGACTGTAAGAATTTATTTTTATACTCTCTGGCTTTAGGTATCAGAAGAGCTCTCCTAAAATGCACAGTAACAATTACTCCAGAACATGCCAAATATCCACTGGAGGGCAACATTGGCCCTAGTGGTGAATAACAGATTTAGATGAAAAATAGATTCAAATCTGAATTAAGAGATCTCATCATGGTATGCTGGTTCTTGTGTCTGGACATTTCTCTTACATTTTAAGCAATACAATCTATTTTAGAGAGGCTGAGGAAAATAAAAGGCATTGTAAGAACTGCTGCAGTTGGGAGAGCCAAGACTTACCATCACCACAGTCTACTCTAGAAACTGATAGTTTTATCTAGACACAAGAGTCCAGTATGCAAATATCTTCTGCCATGCAATGTAAGGCCACATGGGGAAGTTATCAAAGAGGGATGTTATGTTAACCTAAAACATTAAGCATTTCCATTGACTCTACATGCCACCAGGGATGCGCCAAATCATGGGTAGTAAGCTTTGGCTCTTAGACGTTTATCACAACCTGAATTCAGTAGAAGGTGGAAGTGCCATGGATCATGGTTTGCTTGGTGGAGTCAGCGTTCAGCATGCCATGTAGCTTCTGTCTTGAACCTGTCACTTTACTACCCAAATCCTAAGAGATCTGAAAAGAGTGTCTCATACTTCAAATAAAAGGAAGTTGTTTGTTGATTTATCTATTTATTAATGGTTGATGTTTACTTTATGTTGAGTATCAGCTTGTTGTTTTCAAAAGAGCTTAGCTCCTCCATCTCCCTATGATTCTAGGTAGTGCACCAAGCGCTGTGGCTGATGATGTCCTAAAACATGACTCAATTTACTCAATCCAATTATTTTTATAGTTCCTTTTGAAAATATTGTTCGGTAGACATTAGCAAAGAGAATTATATTATGTTTGGATATTTTCCCTTGAAAGATGCTTCAAAGCAGCAATTATTATGTACATATCTCTTGTTTGCCAGTACTGAGAGATGAGCCAAGCTCTGACATTGCACAAGCCAGCTTCTATGGTAGTGGAGGATGATCCTAAACTTCTGATCCTTCTGCCCCCACATCCCAGATTCTGGAATTATTTGTATGTACTATTACCCTAGTTTTATTTGTTGGTAGGTTTCAACACCAGGGATTGACAGATGCCAGGTAAACACCTTACCCACTGAGGTATACCGCTAGTTCCTCATACTTTCTTTTTATTATTATTATTTGTAATATTATTTCTCCAGGCCCTCACCTTATTTTTCCTTGTCTGTGTATACCAAGTTCTGGTATTGTATAAGAGCCTCGAGTACTCCTAACTGTTGATCCATCTCAGCAGTTTCCACTCATGGTTTGTCTAAGCACCTAGACCTAACTTTCCTTGAAGCCCATTTGGTTCTCTGGGTTATTCAGCAACACAAGTCATTAAAAGTCGTGTTTTGCTTCATTAGCTTACATAAGAATTGCATAATTCATAGTTGAAGGAGATATACAAATCAGAGACAATGTTTGTCTTCTATGGAATTAGTCAGAGAGCTATGACATATGTAAATATTTTTAAAAGCCAACAGTCAAAATAAGAAATAGAAAGTCCTTGAAACTTTAGTGCAGAAATAATTCACACACAAACAGAAGGAATATGTGTAATCATGTGCATTGTTTTGTCTAGGACATGAGAGGTGTCAGAGAAAAATAACCTCAGTAGAAGTAATGAGAAACAATTAACAAAAAAGGATAATATCCAGAATCAAACCAATTGCTTTGTCCTTCTACTTACCTACTATTTGCAGATACTAATGATGGATTACCTGGTTCAACATAACCCTATAAAAAAGCTATGTGATTTTATTTTCAGTAAATGTATAGAAAACATGCATTCAGAATGAGAAAATCCAAATTGTTAAAAAAAATTCTTAGCTTAAAGATATCTCATGTGGTTTAGAGAGGAGAGAAATGGCCTGAGACTTTGTACACAGTATGTGAATTATTGAAATAAGGCAGACACAAGAAGAGGATGAAACCAGTTGAAACATAGTTGATGTCACCTACCCATGTCCATGAATCATCTAACATGACTTAGAAGACAAAGGGTACTCATCTTTCTTCTTACGGTTTCTTCAGTTGTTAAAAAAGTAATTCAAGCTAATCTGGTTATTTATGTAAAAATGAACAAACAGAACAAGGTTGGTGGAATGATTCACTGGATAAAGGTATCTAAAGCCTAACTTGAGGTCCTGAGATCAATACCCAGGACCCACATGGTAGAAGGAGGAGCTGCCCTTCAGCCTTCTGCAGGAGCAGATTGTGTTCTTAACCTCTGCACAGTCTCTCTAGCCCCAAGGGGAATATTTTATACATGCCTATATTCATCACATCCAGCCACCCACCTTCCTTCCTCTTCTCCACTGTAATTAACACTCTCCCCTCAGGTCTACTTCTATTCTTTAATTTCCACATCCTACTTATTTATTTCGTTGGGGGATGTGGGTAAAGATGCCAAGGGACACCCGTGGAAGTCAGAGAAAAACTTGCAAGAGTCAGTTTTCTCCTTCTGCCACATGGTTTCCAGATACTGAACTGAAGTCATCAGGCCTGTGGGCATCCCTCTGTACCCACCGAGTCATCCTGAGTGGCACTTGTGCTGTTCTTATGTAGAACCTTAAAAGATGGGGCTTGACCAGCAGAAGTAATAGATGGCCATGGAAAGGTCTTTGAAGGCTATCAGCTAGCCCCTACTTCCAGCCAACCCTTGCTTTCCAGTCCCCTATAGGCGAATGACAGCCTAGAGATCTTCTGATCCCAAATCTTCCTGACACAAATCACCAAAATCCTATGAAACCACCAGCCTAAATAGTTATGCCCTCTTCTAAGATTTTTCTGGTCGATATGTTTGTCAAAGCAACATTAGAAACTATGTTTTACTGTAATTTACTAAGGTCCATATGTGCACAAATATCCACGATTTGTGGAGTATTCATTATACACAAGATGTCTCATTAATCAAACATCACTTTTATTATGTTATTTATTACTTCTTCTCAACACCGTAGGGTTAATATAACTGTCTTTCCCAGACTGCAGTTATCATTTTGAGAAAAAGTAACTTATTCAGCTAGAAATATTGTAGACTTTACTGAAACAGTGGAAGAATATAAACAAAAATTAAAGTTTAATGTATTTTCTTCTTACTGTCCATACATCACAGCTAAAGCCGTTTATTTTGACTGGTCCTACAATACAGCTCTGGCTGGCTAGCCTGGACCTCACTACTAGAGCCACCTGCCACTGTCACTGTGTTTACTCTTGCCTCTAAATGTGAATGGCTGGTATTCAAGACTTGTGCCACCATGCTGACCCCTTGATGTAGTGATTAATGAAATGCACTATTTTTTTAAAATGTCTTGATTTAGAAAACTAATTATGTGATTTCCTTAATATTGCCTACACACACACATGCATAGGCACACAAGTTTGTCATTTTAATTGATGAGGCATTTTAAACACACATAGGTTACTGGGATTCTGTGCAATAGTTTTGAAGTATGTATTTATGTGTATTTGTGTCTTCCTAAGTGTATACGTATGCATCACGTATGTGCGGTGCCAGTGGAGGTCAGAAGAGGGCATTGGTTCCCCTAGAACTGAAATAACAGGTGGATTTGAGAAGTCACACAGGTGTGGGGAACTGAACCCAGATCTTGTGCGAGAGCAGCAAATAGTCTTCACCAACTATCTAGCAACAAGAATGAAATTTTATATACAACTACACTATATATTCATCATACCCAGCTAGCCTCCTTACATCCTCATCCTTATTGTAATTGCTACTGCCTTGAAGCCTACTTCTTTCCTTCAATTTCTACATTCCCTTCCCCACCCTCTCACCTTTGTGTTTTCATTGAGTTTAATTCGTTCTTTTCATACATTCTTGGATATGTGATCATCCACTAGGGAGTGGTGGTTGACCTTAGCAGGGGTTATAATCTTAAAGATAATTGGTTGTCCCTGTTTCAGGATCTAATGGCCTCGATCCATTAGATCCTCAATTAGAGATCTCGATTAGAGATCCTCGATTAGATCCTTGATTAGAGACGGAACTTTGTTCCACTTCCCTGCTCCATGTTGGTATTAGGCCTGGCTTGAGCTCGTACAGATACTGCATTTGTTGTCACAACTTCTGTGAGTTTATATGTGCAGCTGCTTTGTTGCATCTAGAAGGCGTTTCCGTGTAGTCATTCACCAATTCTGGTTCTTACATTCTTTCCAACACCTCTTCTATGATGATTCCTGATCCTTGAGAGGAGTGGTAGGTATAAATGTCTCATTTTATGGCTGAACATTCTGTAGTCTACTCTTTTCTGCACAATGAACAGTTGTGGTTATTTGTATTTGACTGCTTAACTGTATGGCCTACTCAAGCTGTTTATGCTGCTGACAGATGTCTGGTTTCCTTCTATTTTGTGGATTAAAAAAAAGCACACTAAGTAGTTACATACTTACATATCTGTAAATATCAAATATTATTCCTTGACTAGAAATAAAAACGTTGAGTTACATAGCAAGTGAATGCATAATTTAAAAAAAAATGAAGAGAGATTTCTACAATGGTCATACCATTCCATATTCTGCTGAGCAATGTATAACAGCACTGATTCTTGAATATCCCGGCCAACACTTAAAGTGTCCAACAATTTTAATTATTCTAAAATGTGGCGGTATTTCATTTTGTTTTAAATTCAATTATCTATGGTAAACAACAATATTTAGCATCTTCTCACACTCCTGTTTCACATGTGTATCTTCTTTAGTTGACATACAGATTCTTTATTCTCAGTGAATATACATGTGTGAATTACAACCTAACTTACATACAAGTCCATCAGGTTACACGTATTCTTATTTCTTTGCGTTACTGCTCTTGTCTACTTCACGTTTTGAAAAGGCTTGTGAAAAATTGATGCCTCACCCTTAAATATTCGATTATATTCTTTTGGACCTGAAATTTTTCTTAAGGGGAATATTTGTAAAACATATTATTTCATATATCTTATTTTAAACAGCTTTATTGAGATACATTTTAGTCATAAAGACTATCCGTTTGGAGTGTACAATTTAATAATTGCTGCTAACATTACAGAGTTGTGAAGCCATTATCATAAATCAGTTTTGGAATGTTTCTGTACCTTTAATAAGATCTCTTGTGCCCTTTTCTAGTTAATTTCCACTCCCACCACCTGCCAAAGGCAACGTTTTTTGAAAGCTTCTGGTCATAAAGTAAACGTGAGAGACATAAATTTTCTTTTCTTTTAGAGTTAGTTTCAATAGAGTGGGACAGTCAATGAATTTGCACATTTCTATCTGTTACTCATGTTTGGACATGAATTCATTCACATTATTCTTTTGTGTGTCTAAGGTCAAGACACAGTTTCTCCCTCTATGGTGGTAATCTCTGCATCTCTGCCTCCATATTTTTGTTTGTTGATGATGTTCATCTGTATAGTCACAGAGTCAATTTTAAAAACAAGATTTGGGCAGTTCTTTCTTTACTTCCTTGGTGCTTCATTCATTTGTTTTTTTGTGTTTTTTTTTTTTTTTCTACTATCTCATGTTCACTGTAGATTATTGAATTTAACTTTTTGGATGTAAAGATTTGACTGTCAATATCCCCCTAAGATCTGTTAGTTACATTGCACAATTTTAGAAAACATGCTTTTATTTTTAGTCTTTTAAAAATATTTTCTTCTTTGTATTTCTTTGATTTGGAGAGGACTGTGCTGTTTTATTTTTTCACATTGATTAATTTTCTAAGTAACGTTTTTATTTATTTTACTTTAATTCTGTCACTGTCAGAATGAGGTCCATACTTTAAACGTATTAAGATGTAATTTAGAGAGGAATGTGGGAGGGGGCTGTTCTATTTTGACTACTGTGCTATGAAAAGTCAAGATAATTTCTCTCACAATGTACACCTGCTGCTACATGGAGACATTGTATGATGGATACTATATTTATTTACTGTTGCACTTTACATCTCTGGACATTCATTTGTGCTTTAAAAAGGTATTTTTGCCAGGCATGGAGGCACTCATCTTTAATCCCAGCACTCAGGGACTCAGGTAGGCTGATTGCTCTGAGTTCAAGGCCATACCAATCTACAAAGTGAGTCCAGGACATCTGATGATACACAGAGAAACGCTGTCTTGAAAAGACCAAAAATTTTTAAAAAAAAGGTATTTTCTTTTTTTATATATACTTTATTCACTTTGTATCCCCCATAAGCCCCTCCTCCCTCCCCTCCCGATCCCACCCTCCCTCTCCCTTCTTCACGCATGTCCCTCCCCAAGTCCACTGATAGGGGAGGTCCTCCTCTCCTTCCCCCTGATCTTAGTCTATCAGATCACATCAGGAGTGGCTACATTGTCATCTTCTGTGGCCTGGTAAGGCTGCTCCCCCCTCTAGGGGAGGTGATCAAAGAGCAGGCCAATCAGATTATGTCAGAGGCAGTCCCTCTTCCCATTACTATGTAACCCACTTAGACACTAAACTGCCATGGATTACATCTGCGCAGGGGTTCTAGGTTATCTCCATGCCTGGTACTTGGTTGGAGTATGGGTCTCTGGGAAGGCCCCTGTGTTCAAATTTTCTGATTCTGTTGCTCTCCTGTGGGGTTCCTGTCCTCTCCATAACCTATTTCCCACTTCTTATGTAAGATTCCATTAGCTCAATATTCTCGTGCCTTTGTTAAATTGTTCAACTTTTAAAGAAATTGTTTATTACATCATTTATGATAGAGTCACATTGGAAGTCAGAGGACAACTTAGAGAAGTTGTCTCATTCCACTTGGGAGTGGAATCCAGGTCCAGACACTTGGAGGCAAGCACCTTTACCAGCTGAGTAACCTCACTGTCCCATAAAATGTTCAATGCTTTAAAACACTTTTTCTATTACTTCCTCATTACTGTGTATAAAAAAAAGATTGAATCTACAATAATTTATCTCATTGTTCTGTACATCAAGTATAGTGCAATCAGGTTCACAAATTCCTTCTTTAGTATCAAAAGGCTGCTAGCTAGTTATCAGCTAGCAACCTATTTATTATCCAAAGGCTTTGAGGGAAGAATCTTCTTCCAGCCTTCTCTAGATTTTTAGTTGATGTCTCCTTGCAAAAGTGGGACTGCTCTTCCTGTCTTCTTTCTGGGCACCTTCCAAGAGACACAAAGTGCCTAGACCCACTTTCAGGCCCTTGTGTACATCCAGCCCTCAAAGAAGACAGGGGCCTACCACAGAGGGCCTCTGAAAGACTCTACCCAGCCGGGTATTAAAGCAGATGCTGAAACTCATAGCCAAATTTTGGGCAGAGTGCAAGGAATCTTGTGAAAGAAGGTGAGGATAGAAAGACCTGAAATTGTCTGGAGCTTCATAAGGAGAGCAACAGAACCAAAAAATCTGTGCCTAGGTGTCTTTTCTGAAACTGATACTTCAACCAAGGCTCATTCATGGAGATAACCCTGAACTTCTGTACAGAGGTATCCTGTGGCAGCTCAGTCTCCAAATGGGCTCCCTAGTAAGGTTAGCAGGGGTTGTCTCTGACATGAACCCAGTGGCTGGCTCTTTAACCACCCCACACCACCCCCCCTCCCAGAGGGTGGAGCAGCAGCCTGACCAGGCCACCTAGGAAGACTATGAAAGACAGTTCTGATGAGACCTGATAAGCTAGGGGTTGATGAAAGGGGAGGAGGTCCTCCACCATCAGTGGACTGGAGAAGAGGCAGGGGAGGAGATGAGGGAGGAATGGAGGGGGGCTACAACTGGGATACAATGTGAATAAATTGTAACAAATAATTTTTTTTTTTTTTAAAAAAAAAGGAATGAGACTCATTTGGGTGAAGTTTCTCTCAGGTCTGCAACCTCTGCCTTCTTCTTTGAAACCAAGATGTCTTTTCTTTTGAGGGACTTACGTGATGTGATTTTAGTAAATTCACTGGATACTCTGTCTTTAGGTTAATTGTTTAACATTTTGTTTAAATGCATTGCAAAAAGACTTTTACCCATGTAATTTCAAAGATCAGAGAAGAACATTTAGTATTCTAACTCGATATTCTATTGCATTTGTGGGATGACTCCAAATTGATCATTCCAAAAAATCTGTTTTATTAACTAGATATTTTTACCCATTTTATAAATTCCCTCATAATACTTACTGGATCGTGAATAGCATAAATTTATCATAGTGAAATAGCTGCATCATTCATTAAAGGCCATTGAACTTGGAGTTAGGGATGTGGATCTGTTGGTAGAGTACTTGTGCAGATTCTAAAGACCTAGGTTTCATCTCTAAGACTGTGGAGAAACCAGGTCTGGTAGACAGCTGCAATGTCAGTACTTAGGAGATGGAAGACAGCAGTACGAGAAAGTCAAGAAGGCCATCGTCGGCTGTGTAAAAGAGTTGAAAAACATCCTGGGCCATGCAAGAAGTTAAAAATCAACAGCAAGAGCAAGAACAAAAACATCATTTTAATTTTTTTTTCTCTGAAGTAATGAGACTGGAGCAGCTTAGTTCTTCCCTAGATGTTCCTAAGATTTTTGAGGGTGTTTAGCCATACCATTGAAGAATATCTTGTGGACTTTCTTCCAAATATTTTGAGTATTCTTTAAGATCACTTCTTTGTGGAGAGTCAGAATTTGAATATCTCCAAGACCTGTCTGAGCTCCGTACCCTTTCCCTAAAGTTGGTCCCCTCCAATCTGGGTTTCTAGTTCCACAACCTGTTTTTACATATACTGTTTAGCAGAGAGTCAGAGAAATCCCATGCAAATTTTGGCAGATGGAGAGAGAGACAGATACAGAAAGAGGCAAAGAGGGAGACAGAAAGCTGGAGAAAGAGAAAAAGCTACAGTGAGAGTGAACAAGAGAGGGATAGAGGGTGCGAGAACTAGAGAATGAAGTGGAGCAAGAGAGAGTGAGAGAATGGTCCTGTGTGCTTTTTTAGACTCCTTGGAGGCTGATCTCTGTCCTTTCAAATTAGTTAACCTACTACACTCAGCATGGGTTTGATATGTGGCACCAGGCAGAAAGCCATGACATTCACAGGGCTCTCCTCATTCGTTCCTCTTCTTTGAGCATCACAGTTCTGAGAAGCTTGTTATCAATATCTCCAAAGCTTCTTTTATTCTGATTTTCTGATTGACAGTAAATGAAAGGACAAGTCCATGGCCAATTAGCCCATCATGCCTGGAGCAGATGTACTATGTCAATTGTGATAGATCAAAATACGGTCTACAAGAGATTCTTGCTTCTCTCTCTCCCAGATATTAGACTAGATAGAGCAAATTCTACATGTTCCCACCCCTAGATGGAGATTTACAAATGCTCAATGTTCACTGGGAGAGGGAAAAAGCAAGCCTAAACTGACAACAGTAGGTTATTTATACATATTTATATACAATTAATTATATACACATACAGACACATATACACTCATATAACAATGATAATTAAATAGGAGATGATGGATTTAGGAGAAGGACATGGAATGCATTGGAGGAAGGAAAAATACATGTAATAATAAAAAATACAAGATCCTAAATTTGAGAGGGGAAGGCATGGAATGAGTTGGAAGGGAGAGGAATGGAAGAGGGCATTATAGATGAAGTACTAATGTGTGAAATTCCAAAAATTACCTAAAATCCTTTTAAAATAAAATTAGAAGAAAACTGACTAGAACTCAGTTCTCCTTGTTTACCTATGATCTTTGTGTTTGGGGGAATTATAGGGTGTGACTTCTGTGACTTCAGAATGGAATCATTTTCAATATATAACAAAAATATAGTTCATTATGACATTGGCATCAACTTTGCCTACCCAACTTCAATACACATAGGAAATTGAAGATAGAGACACAAAGAAGGGAAGCAATGTTTTAAAAATCATTCAAGAAGAACTTAAAGGGTATTACTTGAATCTTCAATAAAGCATGGGTATTAACCAAAGCAACAGACATTCTCCTTTGATCTAGTAAGACTACACTGAGAAATGCCTAATCTTTTGAATATGTCAAAGGTAGGCATATAACATCATGAAGAGCTATATTAAAGTACACAAAGCTAATTCATAAAGAGAAATTTTTGGAACTATGAAGAAAGGGCTGTTATTTGGAATTCAATTTTTTAAACATTTTTGAGAATTTCATTTATGACTACCATATTTGTATCATTTGAAGCTCTTCACCTTCTTTCAATTCTTCTGTGTTCCACCACTCCACCCAAAGTTCATGACTTCTATAATTAGTATTGTTACATATATACATATGTGTTTTTTATATGTATATAACCAATTTGGGCATATAGCTAACAAACCCACTTTATATCGCCTGTGTTAACTCTGACCACCTGAGGTGAGGTAACTTGTCAAAGGGCTCATAAAACAGGGCTTTTATTAAAACTCAGGTAATATTAACTGAATCAGTAGCCAGAAATGAACAGATTCCTCTGATTCACGTCAGATGAAATATTGCATTGGAACATCACATAAGCAAATGTTGAGCTTTGAACTTTCAAGGCTTTAGCAGTGGTTGGTTGAAGCACATCATTAACTTACACTATATGGAGTACTGAAAGGGGGCGTAATAAGGACAAGCGGCTTGTCCAAGGCCTTAGTTTACAGGCATGTGTACCACCAAATGAAAACAGATAGAGAAGAAACATCATGAAACATTTATGCAGCCCTGGCTGGTCTGGAACTCACTAAATAGTCCAGACTGCCTTGAATTTATCTGCCTGAGTCTGCTTCCAGAAGGCTGAGCTTAAAGCTGCAGGTCACTGTACCCAGACACATGTATAGAACTTTGGATGATAGGGACTTATGATTCACTGAGTACACCATTTACTTGCTTCTTGTAGGAGTTAAAGCTCTTGAAATATTCAGTCATACATGTCAGCATTTTGTTGTTGATGATGGTGTCTGTGTTACTGTTATTTTGAAACAAAGCCTTGCCATACATGTGTAGAAAAGGCTAGCCTTAAACGCAGTGCTTCTCCTGGGATGACAATTGTAGGCCATCATGCCCAGGGCATTGTATCTGTTTTTACACAGAAAAACAATAGAGGGTCTGGAGATGACTCTTAATAATGTGCTCACCATAAAGTAAGACTACCTGAGTTCTGATCACCTGAACAACTGTAAATGCCTAGATATCACAGTGATGCTCCTGAAAGCCACCCAGTGGAAGGCTGAGACAGGAGAAGCTCTGGAGCTCACTGGCCAGTTACTATAGCTAAATGGAAGTTCTCTGGGTTCAGTAAGAAACCCTCTTTCTCTCTCCCTCTCTCTTTCTCTCAAAAAATGTGGTCAGTGAGTGACAAAGACAAAGACACCTATTGAATGAAAACCTCCAGCCTCCACATACAAATATACACACCCCAACATGTTAGCTACACACAAACACACACACACACTTGACGATTGAAAGCATGGCTTCAGGTGCGCATGGTTGTAAGCTCTGTCTTTCTTACCTCAGGGCAGCAATTTTTCAGGGCAACAAAAATGATAAGGAATAGGATGATTAGCATCCCCCAATGCATCCTGTTTATAACTGAGATTTCCTCTAAATCTATCTCATGTTCTCATCCAAAGGGCAGGGAAAGAATGCTTTCCCTCTCTAGGGAAAGAAAGGAATGAGTCGGATCACTGAGATCCAGGAAGAGAGAACATCGTGGAATGAGGTCTGCTTTGGTTCTGAAGTTAAATTCTGTTTGTGGTTTCAAAGCCTCGGTACGCAATCGGCACCCAGACTGGCCCATGAGGCTTGAGAGATGTAACAAGTAAGATCTGTGAGTTAAGCACAGTGGATAAGAGATAGTGTGCCTGTGGAGCATCTTCAGGCCAGACAGGAGACAGAAAAGCTGCAGGGTATGAGAGGCAACCTAAAAGTACAAAGGCAATTAAATGATACCTGTTATCCTGGATCGGCTGTATTCCTGGTCAATAAAAACAATAATAATAAGAATATGATATGTTAAATGTATTAATCTTTAGGATTACATTGACATGAATGAGAAATACTTAAAAATCAAAAGCTTATGCTAATATTCATCACCCACAGACAATATTCAACCTTAACAGAAAGTATTGATATAATATTTAATACTGATATACATTTAAAATTTACTTATTTTAATTTTGTGCATATGAGTGTTTTGCCTGTGTGTGTGCAACCATGTGTCTTGAACTTCTAAGGAAGTTCAGAAAAATTAATCAGAATTTATAGAACTGAAATTACAGATGGTTGTTGAGTCACCACGTGAGTGCTGGGAACTTAACACAGATCCCCTTGAAGTGAAGAAATTGGTTTATTTCTCTCATTTATTTATCTAATTTTCACAATTAATTCATTATATATCCTGATTGAAGCCCCCTCCCTCAACTCCTTCCAGCCCAGCTTTCCCTCCCTCTTCCCTCTTCCCTCTTCCCTCCTCCTAGTCTACTGAGAGGGAGTTTTCCTCCCCTTGCTATCTGTCCCTAGCTTATTACATCTCATCAGAACTGCCTGGATCTTCTTCCTTCTTGGCCTGGTAAAGCCATATCACCAGGGCCAAGTCGTCAAAGAGCAGGCAACTGAGTTCATGACAGAGGCAGCCCCTGTTCCCCTTAGTCAGGAACTGACATGTAGACTGAGCTGCCAATTAGCTACATCTTAGCAGGGAGGTGTCTAGTTCCTCTCCATGTATGGTTTTTGGTTGGTGCAGCAGACTGCTCAGAGATTCCTCCATCCCTCACGGTAAGTGTTTTTATTGATTTTTTTTAATAATTTTCAATTATGTGTATGTTCCTGTGTGCAGGAACAAGAACAAATGAGTGCAGGTGTCCAGAGTTCATGATAGGTTGTCTGGTCCCCTAGAGTTGGAATTACAGTTGGTTATGAGTCAGTGGAAGTGAGTGATGGAAACTGAATTTGGGTCCTCCATAGGAGGAGTATATGCTCTTAACCACTGAGCCATCTCTTCAGCCCTAATAATGTCATACAGTTAATACCATCATGAATTTGGCTACAAGTAAGAGAAACCTCAGATACATCCATCCAAACCATAAGATCTATATACTGTATGGAATGACAGAGTAAAGTAGGGAACACTGGGTTTCTCTCCATCTCCATCTTCAGGCATCTAATAAAGAGGCTACAGTGGTCCTGGGTGGCCTATCTACAACCATACCAAAAGGCACAGCACAAGAAATCATTTTCTAAAGCTTTCCCTGTGTGTTACTTACCTGAATTCCTAAAGCAAAAGAGAGCATTGAAAAGGAAAACAGGTATATCAAGAGAAGTCACTTTTGACCTAGCCTGTAGATGCAGCTGTACAATATCTGTACAATGTCAGATACTTCAATAGTAAAGGAAATAGAAACCTGAGGAATAGATGATAGTTGAGTGATATAACATCTAGCTGCCAACCTTAGAAAAGTATAACACAAGATGTAATACTGTATTTTTCTCCAGGGAACTTGACCCTGTTTACTAATGTAACATAAGTATGAGTGTCTGTTTTAAATGCAGTGGGCTGGGAATCTCATTCAGTAGATGGAGCCCTTGCCCAACATGCATGAGGTGCAAAGTTCAAACCCTGGCACTGGATGATGAGTCCATGCTTGGACTTCCATCGCTTGTGAGGTGGAGGCAGAAGGATCAGAAGCTCAAGGTTATCCTTAGATACATGGATACTTGAGATGCTATCTCAAAAAAAAAAAAATCAAAATATGTGCCTGGATACTTGTATGAAGAAAGGAAAAAATATTTAGAATATTTTCTCTTAAGAAGTGGTGCTTGAGGGATGGAAAGATGGCTCAACAGCTATGAACACTGGCTGCTCTTGCAGGTGACCTGAGTTCAGATCTCGGCAGCCACATTGTGTGGCCTACAATAATCTGCAGATCCAGTTCCGGAAGACTTGACTTCTTCTTCTCGGTTCCACATGCACATACCTATAAATAGACATAAAAACATATACAGAATTCCTCAAGGAAAATATTTCTTTTAGAAAAAAAGAAGCAGTGATTAAGGACAGCCTCCTATGATACAAATTGGATTTAAATAAGTTCAAAAGAGATATTGGAGTTTTTGCTCAGCGGTTAAGAGCTATGGCTGTTGTTGAGGAGGGGTGACTTTTGGTTCCTAGTTCCCGTGTTTTTGGTTCCTAGTTCCCGTGTTGGGTGGGTCACATTGAAATGACAGCTACAGAAGATGGTGATGTCTTCTTCTGGCCCTCGGGGGCCCCTACATACACATACACATATCCACACAGACATAAAAATAGAATAAAACTTAAGAGTAGGAACATATTTCCTACATAACATGATTGAGAGTGAAATAATCAAAACATAGATTGAACTGGGGAAGGAGACATGGCTCAGTGATTAAGAGCACTTTCTGCCTTTGCAGAGAACTACAGGTTTGTTCCCAGAACCGATGTGGTGGCTCACAGCTATCCATGACTCCAGTTCCAGCATATCTGATGCTCTCTGGCTTGTGTGGGCACTATATCACATGGTGCATACACCTACATATGAACAAAGCTCAAGTACATAAGGTAAACATGTAGAAATTTAAAAGAAGATGGAGCTGAGTTAGAATACAAAATTGAACAAAAAAACGAAAATAGGATGGAGCTGTTATATTCAGTTAAATAGTTTTTGTGAGACTATGAGTGAGGAAGGATGGTTAGGCAGAATCAAGGCTGCAGACATGTTTTATAATGCATCATCTCTGTAGCCAAAACTAGATTCTTCTCCAGTCCTTAGAATACTGTTTATTCCAGCTCTACCAAAACAATTCTTACAGGGAAATATCAATTTATATTTTCAATGAAAAACAGAGTACCTACCATAAAGAGCTGGGTTCTCCATTGTGGCTAAGTATATAAAAATGAATGTGATGCTGTGGGTTCTAAATGCATAGTAATTCTGCAAGCTCAGCATCACTTGTAGCTTCTCTAGTAAGAGCCTTTCCTTTCTATGCTGTTCAGGGATGCTAATGTCAAGCAATAAATCGGAGCTCATTGTCTTGCCCGTTCAGGAAGGCTCTGGGAGTAGTCTCAGTTATTGGTCTCAAAGTGGGGTCTTAATTCCAGAAGAATCAATCTAAGCTTTCATGAAGTTGATCAAGTGTCTTAAGGTTAGGCTGTTTCAGACTTCCAGTTTTTTTTTTTCTAAACAAAAGGATTTGAAAGAACATTTATTATCTATTATATTCCAAAAACTATGCACGGTGTAAGAGCTAAGTAATTTGTGTGAAAGACCATATTCTTTCTGCATCTGTTTAAGGTTCTGGTCACTTCCACATAAAGGCAGCAGAGAGTAAAAGAACCAGTTCTTATCCACTCAATACATGAGTGAGTCTTATACACTGACACCATTGCAAACAGTGTCCTGGATGGAGAGATAAATAACAAACAGTCTGGATCTTACCTTTAAGGATCTCACAACTTGGCAGATAAATCAGACGTATACACAAATAGCTGTACTACAAAAACCAGAATGCTGACTGCCAGATGTTTGGGGAGAATACACAGAGAGAACAGGGCTTTCTTTGCTCGGGTTACTAATGCTGGGATGAAACGCCATGACCAAAAGCAAGTTGTGGAGGAAAATATTTATTTGGCTTATATTTCTACATCATAGTTCATCATCAGTATAGAAAGTCATGACAGGAAGCTGAAGGCATGAGCCAATACAGAGACCATGGAAGAGTACTACTTACCAGCTTGTTCCTCGTGGCTTGCTCAGCCTGCCTTTTTATAGGACCCAGGACCACCTGCTTAGGAATAGCCCCACAATCAATGGGCTTGACACTCCTACACCAATCACTAATTAAGAAAATGTCTTACAGTGATGCTCGCTTCCTGTCCAATCTCAGTTGAGGCTTCCTTCTCTTTGGTGACTATATGTTGTGCCAACTTGACATGAGACTAGCCAGCACTAGAGAACACTCATGAAATGAGACAGCCTTTAAAAGATGTTTAAAAGAAACTCATAGGACTATCATAGGATGTGAGGAGAGAATGGGAGACAGGACAAGGATAAGTACGTGTGCAGGAGAAAACTTGTTATTACCTGTTACTCATTTTTCTGAGTGTTGTTTGGTACCAACTTCCTGAAACATAGCATGAAATTAAAAATAAAAGTTCCATCCTCATAGAAGACAGCCCAAGATACTGGCATTTAAAATCAGGAGGCCTTGTCTTCCTGTTATTTCACTTGCTTTTTCTTCTCATCTTATTTAGACAATTCTATAGTTATAGGATACCTATCCCATGTATTTTCTTTAGTGTTTTGATCTAGTGTGCTACAATAGAAGGGTTACAGCAGGCTGCTTTTGACTTCAAACAGTAGAAAGAAAACACCACGTAAATGGTAAAACCTAGAAGTAATCCTTCAAGTATGCCTGCATCTAGAGTGATAGTATGTTTTAGTGGAATGCCTTTCTATCTGTCTGTCACTATGTATTTTTTTCTATCTTTGTCTCTGTCTAACTCTCTCTCTCTCTCCTTTCCTCATTCCTCTCCCCCATCCATATCATCTCTGTCCATTTCCATTTTATCATGCACACACGCCACACACGTGTGCGCGCGCGCACACACACACACACACACACACACACACAGGTACATCCTTCATCCCTGCAATCATTTCAGTCTATCTCAGTGTGGGATTCAAACACAAGAGGGCTCCTCTAATTTACACACCAGCAGCAAACAGCAAGGGACGCCATGATACAAAGTTATGCTGGGTGTACATTTGTGTAGTAAGGCACCAAGACTAAGAGTGACTGTTATGCATATTGCATATAATTTGCATATGAATCACAGTACAGTTTTGTGGAAGATGGCAGTAAAATATCTTGTGCTTACAAAATCAGAAGAGCATAATAGTTTTCCAAAAGAGGAACATGAAGTCTGAGCAGAAGGCCTATTTTTTTTCTAATTCATAGAAATGTGACTAGGTCCAGGGATAGCCTCACCCCCATCCCCAATCTCATGTCCCTACCCTAGCTTCCCCACCAAATACAAGGATGAGTTCTCCATAAAGCTGGCTGAGCTTTATTCCCTCTATTGATCTTGGCACTGTGGCTAGAAGGATCAGATGTACGAATGAGCTATACCTAGAGTTTAGGAAAAGGGCTCAGTTCCCAAACCAAAAACATTGAAATAGAGACGAATTCCCAAAAGAAATGGACAGACTATCCCAATGTGGAAGATGAATAGCAGCAGGAGCACCTGACCTAACACAAAAAGTCCTCAGCATCACTAAATGTTGGCCAATGGGACATCTTTGTGCTGGTTTCCTAAGCATAAAGCAACAGAGAACGTTGGCCTAAAAAGAGCACTGTAGCCAAAGGGACATGGCCTATTTTAACAAAGGATTTGAGTTAAAAGATAACTTGGAGTGCATCCAACTCAATCTCATCGTTTTCCAGATGGGAAAACTAAAACTCAGGCTGTAGCACTGAAAAATGCCAAGGACACACGGGAAGTTGGTGGTGGTGGCAATATAATAGCATTGTATATTATATCAAATAATAGTTTTTCTATCCACAACAGAAAGCATAGTCTTGAGTTTTGGCTTTCTCTCCACCCTCAAATCTGTACAATATAGCTTTTATATCCTTCAGTAGAAAGCATCACCAACAGTTGAGTTAAGGTCCCAGAGAAATTTTAAATTTCCCTGTAACAAAGCTAAGGCCACTTGTTGCTTTAATGGCTAAGTTTCAGAGGGGCCACCTTCCGGGAGGCAGGACACTGGAATCTGCCTTAGGATTCTGGCTTTGTTCTGCCAAATGCCTGGCAGAGTAAAAAGCGTCCCTCATCTTCCAGGAGCCTTCTGCAGCTTCTCTTTCTTCCTCCTACCCTCACCACATTCTTGCTGTTTCCTAACTGCAAAGAAAAACTGTCAGCATCCCAGAAGTATCTCTGGAAATAGGTAGGAGGGAGCCTTACACCTGTCAGCGCTAGGCAGGAAAGCGCTGGAGTTCTCCGTTTCTTCTCTTGCTGCAAAGGAAAGAAAACGCACTGACTGGATCAGAGGATTCTGCCGCAGACCTGCCGAGAAAAGTGGTCAGTTCGGCCAGTTTTGGACCTTAGGAAGGTCGAGGGTGTACTACCATGCCTTAGGGTTCCTCTTGGTTTCAGGTTTCATCCAAGCTAGAGGGTGCTTGCTCCAGAAGAAGCCGCTGGTTAAGGACTTAAGTCAAGAATCAGGCTCCTGGATGTCCTGTATTTTTCTGAGCATAAGCTAGCACAAGAGAGCCAGTCATAAAGACTGGGCTCTCCCCTCCTCCTGCCCCGTTTCACTGGCTGCTCCACTTCTGGACTCCTTCGCTTTCTGCTAGAGCTGAGAGTCAAAGATCAGACCCGGGGTTCGGAATCATTCAGCCTCATCCCAAGGATGCCTCCGATTCCTAGAACTTGGGCGTGGGTGTTGGTGGACCAGAGGTTTCTACCCCAGAGTTGAGGACAAGAGCTCACCCTCACTGGTATCCTGAAATCCATACATTCCCTGGGGACTACCAAACTCCCCTGGAGAGGCAACCTTCAGGCTCCCGGGCCACCCACCCATTCCCCCCCCCCCCTTTACCTCAGCACGCAGCCCCTCCCTGCGTGATGATGCAAACCGGTGGGGAGGGCGGGCGCTGGGAAGGGTGGGGAGAGATGGATAGCAAGCAAGGGAGGGAGAGAGGGAGTGGGAGGAGGAGGAGGAGGAGGAGAGGGAGCCCAACGACCATTTAAAGCGATAGCAATCCCTGCCCTCTCCCCAGTGCTTGGCTGTTGGAGAGCGCGAGCCGCAAGCCAGGGAGCGGGGAGCGCAAGCTGGTGCGCGGGCTAGTGGAGCCACAGCGCCAGGTGCCATAGGCTGGCTGACGCCCTGGGACCACCCCTACCCTCTCCCGCTGCACCTCCTCAGGCTCCTCCACCCTCTGTGCCTACAGAAGTCCCCCGGGCTTCCCCAAAAGGAGCTCACCACGAGAAGCCCGGAATTGGGATTGCCCATCAGCATCCGCTCCAGCGCCGCCGCCGCCGCCGCAGCAGCATCCGGAGCGGCATGGTCCAGCTGGAGAAGCTGCTCCGCGTCCTGACTTTGATGAAGTTCCCCTGCTGCGTGCTGGAGGTGCTCCTGTGCGTGCTGGCGGCGACGGCGCGCGGCCAGGAGATGTACGCCCCGCACTCGATCCGGATAGAGGGGGACGTCACCCTTGGGGGGCTGTTCCCAGTGCACGCCAAGGGTCCCAGCGGAGTGCCCTGCGGCGACATCAAGAGGGAGAATGGGATCCACAGGCTGGAAGCTATGCTTTACGCCCTGGACCAGATCAACAGCGATCCCAACCTGCTGCCCAACGTAACGTTAGGCGCGCGGATCCTGGACACTTGTTCCAGGGACACTTATGCGCTCGAACAGTCTCTCACTTTCGTCCAGGCGCTCATCCAGAAGGACACCTCCGACGTGCGTTGTACAAACGGCGAGCCCCCGGTTTTCGTCAAGCCTGAGAAAGTAGTTGGAGTGATTGGGGCTTCGGGGAGCTCCGTCTCCATCATGGTAGCCAACATCTTGAGGCTTTTCCAGGTAGGGGGGCGCTCCCTTTGGGGAGGAGCATTCTGTGGCTCCCTGCACTCTAACCTTAAAAGCTGGTTTGGACTTCGTGGGTTGCAGGGGTCAGGCCAGCACTCTGACATTTCTACCCTGGAAATCCTGCCAAATCCCTCCCACCCCACTCAAGGAGGTATCTTCCTTGCTTAGTTTACTCGTCTTTTATGTCTTCCCCTGTCCACGCTCCACTCCATCCGACCTGACTCCCCGGATTTGTGGTCCCATTTACAAGGAGCAGTCTTCGGAAAAACAAGGCGATGATTGAAATGGGTTTGCATTAGAGTGAAATGTGGTCTGAAACAGGCTTGTAAAAGTGTATGGGCTCCTAGGGGAGCAGGTTAGGCACAGGGAATATGAAAAAATGGGAAGATGCTTTGAAAACGGCATTTCTCAACTCCCCAGCTTCCCATGCCACCTAGGAAACCTCGACTCCAGGGAAATATTCCCGAAGACCTCCAGGAGCCCCTTCTTCAACGGAGGGCTAGGCTTTACCCGCATGTGGATGATAATCGCCCATCTCTTCGGGGTTGAATTTCAGACCTGTAGCAGGTCTCGATCCGAGGTATTGGGGGTATCAGCCCCACTGGGGAGACCTCGCCTGCTGACGTGTCACCCCCCCCCCCCGAGTTGGTTTCCTCCTGGCGATTTTGTGCACTGCCTAAATTGCATTTGCAGTCCGGCCAGTGGCAGGAGCTGGGCGATCAGCTAGCTTTCTGCTGCCACTTCAGACCTCAGCTGGAGATGAGCTCATGCTAACTGCGAAATAAAATCGCTTTCACTGACTGCTCCCTCTGCTCCTAGTCCCCCTCCCTCACTAATGCAGCCCCACACCCAGAATCCCAGGCTCTGAGCTGGGATACTGAGCCTGCTGTGCCTAAGGAGTGTTATTCGGGGTCTCATGACCCAGGTTCTAAAACTGGAGGAAGGCAGATGCAGGACTTATCAGCAGTGGGTCCAACCGCAGTGCTCTGCCTCTGGTCCCTGCAGCCTCTGTCCCCGTGCCTACTCTGCTGCACTGGGTGGAAATGGAGGGTTAGAAATTGAGTTTGGAGGGACTCTGTGATAAGGTTTCCCTGTATGTTTCTGTTTCTTTCTCTTTTCTTGTTTGGTTTTCCCTCCTCACTTTCCTTTCCCAACCTCTCTTTCCTTTCCTTATCCCCAAGTTATTGCCTCAAGTCCATTCTGGTATGACTTTCCTAAAGCAGAGCTTGCTGCTTTTTGGTGGTAACCAAATCCAGCCATTGCCTGCCCTTAGCTGTGGGAGCTGATCCCTGCAGGATTGCGTTGCTCAAGTCTAAAAAGTGATTCTTGCTCCTGTGCTTTCCCGAAGGGAAGGGTGAGAGTTTTATGAGGGGCCTGGTGGTGATGGCCAGGCCAGCACAGGACCTGCCTCATCTCCAGGAGAGGGAACTTTGTGTTCAGGCAGCAGAAGTGCTCACCTGAAGCTAATGAGGCTCCTGTGATCACTGGAGCATATCAATACCTCCTGAGTGTGCCAGCTTGGTGATTTCTTGCTGCTCATCCTCCTTTAAAGTGATCTGAGGGCAGGCTTCACTCTGGGTTGCTTGCATACTGAAATAGTCTGGGCTTTTGTCCTCAAAACTCACAAGAGTTTTCTTCACCTCTGAGCTTAAAGCAAAACAGCTTAGGGTGGGGTAGTTGCAGCTGCAGAGAGGATTGAAGAGATGAGCTGAGAAAACATCTGAAGTCTGTGTGTGTGTGTGTGTGTGTGTGTGTGTGTGTGCATGTTGCCTCTGTGTGTGTGTTGGGGGGGGGTCCTCCCAAGCCTTGAGAGGTGGAATGCTCATCCTGGGTTTAGCATTATAATATTATTTCTTTGCCTGTTCTTCTCCTCAAGTGTGGACATTATGCCACTCGAGCCTGTGTGTTTGTAAAAGAGTAAAACAGCGAAGTTCTCAAAAGACATTTCAGATTAAGCTAGGGACAATGTGCAAAGGATTCCAGGAGGAGTTTATTTCTCCTGTAGTTGCATTTAAAACTGAGGCAACTTCCAAAGAAACAAATGGCTGGTCTACTTCCCTGAGCTGGGGTAGATGGAGCCTAATGCCAGTGTGAACAGTGTGGGTTGGGACTAAAACCATTCAGAGAAAACATGGTCATTTTCCTCTAATTTGCAAATTGTAGCTATTCGTGCTGGATTGTACAGCTGAGGCAAAAGAGGCCCTGATTCTCACCTGCAGTTACTAGGATGCTGAGAGTGGGAGGGATGCTCCAACTTGTGGCTTGTGCTGCAAGCTGGGCATAACAGTTAGTGTGCATCCTGGTTTAGCCATTGCTCATGTTGAAGTGTGTGTGTGTGTGTGTGTGTGTGTGTGCGCGCGCGCGCGCGCGCGCGCGTGCGCTTTCAGGTACTAACACAATATTTCTCTATCTCTATATTTCACATAGAAATCATTTGGTGGCCTTTTGCATGTGGTTTTAGAAGCACTTAGCTTGCAAGTTCCGCTAGTTTTCCAGATTCTGTCATTCTGCAAAATGGTTAAAGAGACTAAAGGCAGAATAACAATAGGCACCTTTAAATAGAGAAAGAGAGAAAGGTGAGTAGGTGAATCTTTTATGGGACCCTAGGTTTCTGTTCAATTAAAATTGCCCTATATAAAATTAAAACCTCCAAATGATTAGATTCTGAGTTTTGCAGTGATTTGAGGTTTTCTTCTTAGCTCTTGTCTTCGTGGGTGGCTGTGGGGACCATGCCAAACTGATCACTTGAGATATGAATTTATAGTGAGATGAGCCTGTAGCCTGGGGGAGGAGATACTTACAGACTAAATGAGGGGATGCTGAGTGCTGGGGGCCAGGAGGAGTAATGAGATAGTCAGAGGTACAACAAATGCTGCTTCTGCCAGAGCCAAGGTGGAAACACTGTAAAATGCAGAAATGGACAAGGATGACTCCTCAGCTGTAAATGCTGCCTTTCACTTGGAATTCTCCTCTGCTTACTGGTGTGCAAGGCCAGTCTTAGGACTGGAAAGTCAGGTCAGACTCTGTCTCTCTTCCTTCCCTCTTCCTCCTTCCCTCCATCTCCCCCCTTCTCTCTTTCTCTCTCTTCCTTCAGTATATTCCCTGAATAGGTTAGTAAATGACATGAGAACAAGAATCAGATCTAGTGGGTCTTTCAAATCCAGGAATTTCAGGCTAATGAAATTAGCGTGTGGCCAGGGCTCTGCCAAGTAGAATTAAATCACAGCAACTGCCCTATGATGCATTTTCAGCCTCAAAGAAGCATTGGGGAGGAATTTCTGGAGATTTGTTTCTGAGCCTAGGCAGAATAATACTCTCTTAATGCTCAGAAAGATTAAGCATAAATTATTACTGATGAGGAGTAACATATTTTTTAAAACTAATCACAGAATGGGGATGGCTTAAAGTGGGGAGGTTACATAATGTGGTGACCGAAGAATGAATCTCCCCAGAACAGTATTTTATAGCCATGAGTTAGAAACACTACAGTGTTGAGAAAGAGGAGCATTTCTGACTTAAGAAATGTTACTGACTTAAGAGCAAACACGCATAGAGTAAAAATTTCTTTTGCTACATCCTGATTCTAATGGATTATTATTTGCATGCAGTGACATGATCTAGGCTATGGGTTCTGAATTGCATGGCATCTGTTGTCTTTCTCTCTCTCTCTCTCTCTCTCTCTCTCTCTCTCTCTGTGTGTGTGTGTGTGTGTGTGTGTGTGTGTAGTTTTTTTCAGATATAAATAGATTGAGTAATTGCATCTTTATTGAGTATAATAATGCAAATCTAAATCTATGAACTTTGTACCATAAATGAAATCTATTTGCAAGTTTGTCAATGGTTTCTTTTCATTCACTGGAACTTGCATAGAACAGTAAGCTTTAGGGACACTATTTCATATAGCTGTCTATACATCCCTATGCTCCTTCTCTCTCTCTCTCTCTCTCTCTCTCTCCCATGAAGAACTGCTCATAGGGTGTTGTGATATTTTTATAGATGGGAGGGGCTTTATTTTAAGCAACTCTAACCTACCCTCTTTAAATTTCATAAATATAGGTATCACTGCCATTTGGAAACATCTCTAAAACAATCTCTGCCTCCACTTTTACTGTGTTTTAGGAAATTTACCTAACAGATGGTGAGTGGGAAAATTTTAAAGGGACATTTTTAAAAGAGCAGAGAGGAAAGGGATGAAGACATCCACATGCTATATTTGAAGCTACCTTCATGTATATTTTATGTGTATACAATCCATTTAATTAGGATGTCTCTGGGCATTTTGTCTTATAAAAATTTTGAAACAAAGGTAACAGTTATGTCAATTTCACAGACATTTGGAGTTTAAGAAATTAAAACTGTTTTTCTTTAATATATGCACAGGGTGTTTATGATCTAAAATGACCTTAGGTGAATTACAGCATGCTTTATAGTGCTATGAATGTCATCTGCTATAACCCAAAATAAGTCATTTACTTTGTATAGGTCTCATTTTATCCATCTGGATTTTGTCTTTAAAGTGTAGTTTTTAGGGACTGGGAAGATAGTTCAGTGGGTAAAGTGATTATTGTACAAATACTTGGGCCAGAGTCTGAGTTCATCAAACACAAGCCAGGCATAATGGTGTGTCTCAGTGATATCCAGTTCAGTGAGAGAACTTGTTTCAAAAAATATGTAGAGGAATCATTGAGGAAGACATTTAACTTTTACCTCTTATTTCTACACAAATATCCTTTGTGTACACATGCTAATATATACATGAACATGTCCACATGCACATGCAACAAACACACACACAGATACACATACCCTCTGGAAATGTCTAACTCTTTTTGTTTAGCTTGCATCAAACTGGCTTTTATAAAATCTCCATGACATCATTTTGCACTTCCACTTTGAGGTTGTAAGGCCTTAGGGAAACTTTTAACTGATAGTTTCACAGCTTCTTAATCATTATTAGTCTAGCTCATTTACCATAACCAGAGTGTTCCTTACTTCCCTTCTTTTATTTGCTTTTTCTTAAAATCAGTTTGTTATAGAGTGTATATATCAAATCTCTTATTAGCGGCAAAAAAAAAAAAAAAAAAAAAAAAAAAACAAAAACCTAACACCCTTTTAGGTCAAGTTAGCAAAACTCATAAGACATGGGCCACTAGAAGCACTGGAAAATACAATGACAGTTAAATCGTTGTCCAATATCCTACCCAGTCCCTTCTTGCAATAACTCTAGGCTTCTTTGTTTAAGAAGGTGTCAAATAATGAGAACTTTCTACTGTCTCTTATTCCAGGGTTAAATCACATGGCTCAACTCAGGTAAAGTAAATGACTGGTTTATTAATGGGCGTCAGGGTTTACACATCTCTGAATCCTCCCTGAGATATTTCTGTCAGAAATAATGGGGACACCATCTTTGCTCCTTGGAAATTCAGTACTGGAGAGCTGTGAAATGGAGTGCCTCAGGGATGGGTCATTCAACACACAGAGAGACTGGATAGCCAATCAGACAGAAGAAAGTAGGGCGGAGAAGAAGCCAGACAGCTTAAGCTTTACCAACCTGGAGGCCTAAAGGATGACCACATCTGAATCTAGGTGAATCCCAAATTTCTAGGAAATGCATTTAAAACAAAACAAAAAGGCTGTCAAGAAGGTCCATCTGGTAAAGCCCTTTCTCTGCAAGCCTGGTTACCTGACTTAGATTCTTGAATACATGGAAAAAATAGAAGGAAGGAACAGCCTATAAACATGTTCTCTCATCCATAGTACAGACACAAATAAACATCACACACACACATACACACACACACTCACACACATACACACTAATGCATTTTATAGGTAATAAAATACATACATTGCCCTTGGATTGAGTTTGATTTTTGCTAACTCTAGTAGAAGACAAGTGATTTCCTACTGCAGTGACTAACATTCATTAATCTAAAAATAACACTTGATGTTTTCTTTACACCCATGTTTGAGTTGTTCAGAAACATTACATTCTTCTTCATGCTTGCCAGTATGAACTGTGGTCACAGTTGCTTTCTGCGTTTGCATTAGCTTCTTTCCTGTTTGCAAGCAGTTGGGAGAGAAGGCAGGTACTTTGGATGTAAACTGTAGCCTGTAGGCATCCTATCTAGGAGCTGTGGAGCCACACTCAGTTCCTTTCATTAAAGCAAATCTTTTGTTGATATCCCTGGAGCCCAGAAGCATTTTCACTCCATAATGGAGTACAAAGTATATTAAACTCCTGGGTCCCTGTACAGTAAGCTAGGAGCCTGACTCCACTCCTCATCTTCTTTTGCTTTAAGTAGGTAATTAAGAATAGTTGCAAACTCATGTTCCCAGCAACTAAAATGCATGATCAGTACTTAGCAGGGCAATAATTATGCAATGTAAAGTCAGACTAATTAATTAACTGACCTTTTGTGAATTATCATAACAACTACTTCGATGTTGCAGTCTTAAAATACACACACATAGTGTGAGTTTTAAATCCCTTTAAAAGAAAATATTTATCTTAGAAAAGTATCATGACATGTTTCTTAATAATATGAGATTTCCATGTTTGAAGTTAACTTCTTTCTCACTGTATTTAAACATTAAATGTTTCCTGAGCCAATTTAATAGATTGTAACATTAAAAATGATGTATGTGACTTTAGCATGGTATCGGTTATGTACCACATTCTGTGAGAAATTCTAATTTACTTTTGAGTTCTAAGTGTGAGTAACTGTGCCATGTACTTCCAAGTATGTAATCTAATTTGCTGCCAGAGTAGATCTGCATGTCCATATTGTTATACTGTGCATTAAAAGAGAGAGAGAGAGAGAGAGAGAGAGAGAGAGAGATTCCTGCAGCCCAAAGTAACCTACCTGGCTGACAGACAAAGTATGTTCAAACTTACTTTTTTTTTCTGATAACACCTATGTAATTAATCGCTTTTCATTGTGTTTAATTGTTATGAAACTGCAACAATGCTTAAAAATAATTATGTATCACCCTACCCTGATATCAAGATGGCTTAAAGATATCAGAGTTGTCAATTGCTTAGCCACATCTCTTCACAGAAATACTGAATCCAATTGTAGGGCAAGATTAGTTGTGTACACTCCTAGAAACTTAACACACAAACTCTTATCACCCAATGAAAGATGTCTGTTTTCCATTATTCAGCCAGTGGCTAGGCATGAGGACATAAATACACAGTCAATGTCTCTTATTAAATAAATGAGAAAAAATGTTTCCTCTTGTTCCGATTCAGTGCCTGCCATTATGGATTGTGACAGCTTGTCCTAAACTTTATTTCATTCACTCCACTCTCTCAAGACCTCATGTGAGGAAATCATCATGCAGATACATGCACAAAGTGAGGGCACTGTATCAATACAACTGCAGAAAGTCAAGTTGATGGAACTCAGGAAGTCCATCCTAATAAATGCAACACTAATGTTTCTGTGGGCCATGGAGGGAAGGGTAGAAATTTCCACTTTAATGGATTATTTTGCCTCTTGCTCAGAAAGTGCTGCAGCTTAATAGATTTATAATTGGTCATTTTCAGAATTCTCCATCTCTGGGTGTTGTGCTTTCTTCATGGCACAGCTGCTCCTGCTTGTTCTGGGCGCTGATGAAAGGTATAAGCTAAGCCACATAGAAAGGCTCAGCCTGGCAGTAATACTACTTAGAGGATGCTATTTCTGTTGGTTAAAATACTGATCAGGCATGTTCACTGTGTTTTAAACTGTACTTCTGTGAAGGCAGCAGTTCAGGCAGACATCACAAGGATGGTTCTCATTAAAGAGCCCTTCCTGCCTCTGAAAATTTATCCTGGAATGGACAGTCAAGTTCAAGGGTTAGATCTATGTCTAAATTGATTATGTGCCACTTTTTTTGTTGTTGTTGTTGTTGTTGACTTGCTTGAACAGGAAGGACTCTAACCATCAACAACTGTATCTTTCAAATTGGCATAATACAAATAGTCCTGGGCCCACAAGATGACCTAGCAGTTGTAGGGATTTGCTTTCAATTATGGTGACCTGAGAGATCCCTGGGACCCACACTGTAGAACAGGTGAACTAATTCCAACAAATTGTTCTCTGACCTCTGCATAAGTGCCATGGCATACATGTACCCACACACATACATGTGTGCATATATATATATACACACATATATATATACTAGTATATATATATACTAGATGAATATATATACTAGTATATATATATATATATATATACTAGATGAATAATTTAAGATTTGTAACTATCTGATGGAATAATGTTGATGACTGCAGAGCAATCAAAATGGTTTAGTGCTGAGTTTAACATTCCCTGTACATTTAGCAAATTTCATGATTATTGTTATATAATGTAGGTATTACTACTTCAAAATAATAATGATTGCTGTTTGCTACAGAATATCTATAATAACAATAGTGCCTGGCACTATTCTCTCTTTGTTTTTTCTGGAATGTCTACTTATAACATTATTTATATTGTATTATGTGTAGATATATATGTATGTCTATACTCACATATACATTCATATGCAAACACACATATATGTGTCTGTATACACACACATAGAGAAATAGAAATAGATAAATGATACAAGATAGATAGATAGATAGATAGATAGATAGATAGATAGATAGATAGATAGATGAGAGAGGTTTTCAATGTGGGACATTGATTTAAAAGAATTATGAATTCTATGAAATTTAATTTTTTGCTTTTCTTTTTTCTTCTTTTATTTCATGGAGTTTAGTTTTGGGGACAGAATGTCAATATGCTGTGCTAGATGACTTGAAGCTCACTATCTACACCAGGCTGACCAAACTTTCAGCTGTCCTCCTGCCCCTGCCTCCCAAGTACTTAAATTTCAGGCATGTACACTCTTCCTCCCCTAATTATGTTGTTTTAGGATTGCAGAACAGATAACACCAGACAGCATTCACCTTTCAGTTAAAATTTCATTGCAATACTCTTCTAGCTGCAAAATCTTGGCCTTCTTAGTTAAATACTTTTAGGCTTATTTCTGCTTTCATTATCTGTATTTCTACTCATAAATATTTACTAAGCCTTTTTATTTAAAAAGTCTCTCTCTCTCTCTCTCTCTCTCTCTCTCTCTCTCTCTCTCTCTCCCTTTTTCTCCCATAAGCTGGTATTCATAGAAACAAGTGAATAACTGCAATAAGTAAATAAATGAATTCTGCAGCATATTAGAAACTCAGCAGTGTGCAAAAAGAATGTGGATTATGATAAATACTCTTTAATCCGCTATTGCAAAGGGATATATAGGTGGGTTTTAATTATAAATATGATATTCAGGGAAATTTTGAAAGGTGGTATTTCAGCAAAGACTTGAAGTCATTCTTGAGCAAGCAGATATCTTTCAGAAGAATACTGTTGCTAAGGAAGTAGAATGTATTATTATAACTGTTACGGAAGAAACCTGGCACTACCATGCTGTAAAATGACATGGGAAGGAAGAGACTTAAGCAAAATTGGGGGTCAAGGCTATAATGAACAGATGATAAAAAGCCTTGGACACTATCATAGACATTTTGTTTTTCTCTTTGAGCATAGGCAGACAATGATGGGATTTTGACAGAGGTGTTAGATGATCTGTGCTCTGCTTTGCTAAGCTAACTGTATCTGCAGTGTTGAGGATGATAGCAAAGAGCAGAGTCCAGAAGTACAGGCAGGAAGGGGACTCGGATAGTATTGGTTTGGTAGTTTTACCCAGGATGCTAACAACAATCGTTTCAGGAAGACTCCTTTTGAATCTTAAGATTTCCTAGTGAGTAGAATGTGGGATATGAAGGCAAGAAAGGGAAAAAGATTGCACTCAAGATCTGGAACTCAGGCATCTAGAAAAGTGAGTTGATTACTGAGATATAAAAGCTGGATCGGATAAAGCATGTCTGAGGGACCCAGAATCAGCTTTGTAAAGAGAATAATTGAGGTGGTTTCCTGACCACCAAGTAGAGGTATTGAACACACAATTGGATATGCAAGTCTGAAGTTCTGAAGGAGGATTTAGATGAGAGATGGTACCTGGATGAATTAGAGGTGCTGCACGTAACTTCAGGGTTGAGGATGCAGCTCGGTGCTCGAACACTTGCTTCTTCTGTGGTGTGATCCCCAGGATATAACCATCATCAACAACAGCAACAACTGCAAAGATGCCATCAGTATATGAAGACACATTTTGGTTTTCCATCTTTCTCCCTGTATTAATTGCTTTTCTCACCTCTGTGATAATCTACCTTGACAATCCAACTTAAAGGAGCAGGGCTTATTTCAGCTTTCAGTTTATCACACCACGGAATTCCTGAGGGCAAGAGCCTGAGGCAGCTGTCCATGTTATATTTTCAGTGATGGTGAGAAGAATGCTCTTGTCCTGCTAGCTTTCTTCTTTTTATGTGGTTGAGAACTCAAGCTCTGGAAATGGTGCCACTCTCCCTTAGAAATGGTGGTGTCAATCTCAATTACCTAATAGAGATAAGTCCTCACTGACAGGAAGGATCAGAGGCTAATCGAATCTCAGTAATCTCTTACAGTGTGCCTGGAGGTGTGCAAATCCAGATCCTGTCAGCTTGACAATCAGCTCTGTCATATTCTCCGAAAAGTAATTATAGGCTCATTTTATAAGGCTTAGTTTGATTTATTCATAAGTATTAATTGGTGTTAATTCATAACTATTTTGTAGCATGTTATCAATCATTATTATTTTATACCTCATCAAAGACTGCTGAGAAATTGCTATTTCTGATACACACATTTAAGTTGAAAGAAAGTAGCCCAGACACTCAAGAAAACAGATAATATACTTGTTGTGAAATATGCACTGGGATATTTACTTTGAGCAATTTTTATGTTTTGGTGCAAGAGATAGAAGCAAGGGCTCTGTGCATGATAAGTATGTACTCTATTCCTGGAATATACCCAAAGACTTTCACTCAACTATCTAAAATTTTATTTCTTCATTTATTTTTATTTTTATATGCATAAATGTGGGCCTACGTGTATGTATGTGTGCTATCATTGTGTCCCTGATACCCAAAGAGGCCAGAAGAGGGCATCGGTTCCATGGGGACTGGAGTTACAGATGTTTGTAAGCTGCAATGTGGTATGGTGAACTGAACTCTGGTACTCTGCAAGAGGAGCCAGTGTTCTTAACTTACCTCTACATCCCCCCTAAATCAAACTGAAAACATGACTGGGAGAATTTGTCTCTCACTATTTTTAAGTTCGCAGTCCGTATTAGGTACTTGAAAACTACTGAATAGCCTTTTTGCCTAAATGAAAATTGTGTTTGTTCATTCATTCTACTACCATATTTTGGTTTAAGCATGTATTGTGCTAAATAATGCATGACTACATTGTCTCTACACATCTATAATTTTATTTTAACACGATCATTATGTAAGCTATATTTCAAATGTAATTATCACACATTTCATATCAACACACATCCATTTCTAGTGTTCAAGTGGAGAGCAGAATGTAGTGAATTCTATCAAAATACAACATCTGAGGAACAGAACAGAGGGTAATTGTGTAATTCTCTATTCATTATAATTAAGTTGGATGGAGTTGGCATAATAGAATTAAGATAGAAAAAAAAAACATCAACAACCACACATTGGGGTATCATGGCTCCCTCTCATTTTACATTTGCTATTGTGACTTTAACATTTTTATGCATAAATAGCAAAACAGGACAGTAAATAAATGACAAGATTCAAAAAGTTGATCTACAGAAATGAAATGTTGCTTTTGGATCTGTGGACTGAAGATTTTCTGTCTTGAATAACACCTGGGACCACTGTTTCTGGAAGGGATAAGTTTCAGTGTCAAATCTGCTATTTCACCAGCCTCGTGGAGGCACATACTCACTGCATGGTTTTTGTTTGCTGTTTCTTTATACCTGGTTGAGAAGTGTAACAAATGATTGTGTCACATAAAGCAAATATTGTGCTTTGAAATGATCAGCATCCGCTCAATTGACACTACTCAAGGTTTCTCCTAACTCTTATTTGTACTCATTTGACATTGGAATGCAAGAATAACGTCTGGTAATTGTGATTTTTATTTCAAGAAGAAGCACTAGAATATGGAGTTTAAAGGTCTAGGTGCTAGTTAGACCTAGTGGAACATGTTTACAATGCCAGTTCTGGGGAGCCTGAAATGGGAAAAAAAAAAAAAAAGGTATGTTTTAGGACAGCCAAGAATACACAGTGAGACACTACCATAAAAGAATGTAGGTATCTAGGTCCTCCCCATGCAAGGTCTTTAGTTGGAGTATCAGCCTCTGCAGGACTCCTGGGCCCACGTTTTTTGGTTCTGTTGTTCTCCTTTTGGAGTTTCTATCCCCTCCAGGTCTTTCTATCTCCCTCTTCTTCCATATGATTTCCGGGACTCTGCCCAGAGTTTAGCTACCAGTCAGTATATCCTGTTCAGAGGAAGCCCATAGGCTTCTCAGTTTCCAAGTGGGTTCCCTAGTAAGGGGTGCAGGGGCTGTCTCTGACATGAACTCAGTGGCCGGCTCTTTGATCACCTCCCATGGGTGGTGAAGTCTTGCCAGGCCACAGAGGAAGATGATGCAGCCAGCCCTGATGACACCTGTTAGGCTAGGGTCAGATAGAAGGGGAGGAGGTCCTCCCCTATCAGTGGACTAGGGAAAGGGCATAGGGGGAGAAGAGGGAGGAGGGCTGGGCCAGGGAGGAGATGAGTAAGGAGCTGCAGAGGGGATACAAAGTGAATAAATTGTAATATATTGATTGGTAGATAGATAGAAAGAAAGAAAGAAAGATAGATAGATAGATAGATAGATAGATAGATAGATAGATGATAGATAGATATACAATGTATAGGTGTTAACATAGCTGATCTTCCTCTGTAACTAACCATGTGAGCTGTGTACTCACCTTCATATCTAGAAATCACTATTCCTACCATTAAATAATAATATTATTTCTTTTCTTATGTATAATCATTCATGTCAGCCACTTAGTTCAATGCCCATGGCACTGCATGTGTCATTGGTAGGGTTGGTATTATTTTTACCACTGTGAGTGTTGCGATTTTGGCGGCCTCCTTGAATTATTCCATAAAACAACCCTGCCATGTCTGTGCGAAGGGGTCAGTTGCCATTTTCCCTGGTATATGCTTTTGAGCACCACTCAGACAGTACCATGCTGGCACAGACAATGCTGTTCTTTGAAATGGATTCTTGTATGAGAGTAGAGTATGGGTATAGAAAAAAACTAAAGTCAAGAAGAAGCAATCATCACTCCTCTTCACCTGAAACTGGGTACAAGTAGCCAGGACTCAACAATAGCATAGCCAAGGGCAAAATGTTTAGTGTTATTCTCTTTTAATTTTATTTTTTATATTAATTAGAGTTTACTCACTTTGTAGCTAAGCTGTAGCTCCCTTCTTCATTCCCTCCCAATCTCACCCTCACCCCCTCCTTTCTTCTGATGCCCCTCCCCAAGTCCACTGATAAGGGAGGTCCTCCTCTCCTTCCATATGATCCTAGTTTATCAGGTCTCATCAGAACTGGCTGCACTGTCTTATTCTGTGGCCTGGTAAGGCTTCTCCCCCCTCAGGTGGAGGTGATCAAAGAGGAAGCCACCGAGTTTATGTTAGAGACAGTCGCTGTTCCTCTTACTAGGGTACCTACTTGGATACTGAGTTGCCATAGGCTATGTCTGTGCAGAGGTTCTAGGTTATCCCCATGCATGGTCCTTGGTTAGAGTATCATTCTCAGAAAAGACCCCTGGGCCCAGATTTCTTTGTTCCGTTGCTCTCCTTGTAGAGATACTGTCCCCTCCAGGTCTTTTTATATCCACCTTCTCTCATAAGATTCCATGCACTCTGCCCAAAGCTTGGTTATGAGTATCAACATTTGCTTTGAAACACTGCTGGGTAGTCTTTCAGCGGCCCACTGTGGTGGGCTGCGGTCCTGTTTCCTGTTTTCTCCTTCTTCCAATGTCCATTCCCTTTGTCTTTCTGAGTGAGGATTGATCATCTTACCCAGGGTCCTCCTTCTTGCTTAGCTTCTTTAGGTGTACAGATTTCAGTATGTCTATCTTATATTATATGTCTAATATACACTTATAATTGAGTATATATGGTGTGTGTCTTTCTGCTTCTGGGATACCTCACTTGGGATGATCTTTTCTAGATCCTACCATTTTCCTGCAAATTTCATGATTCCCTTGTTTTTAATTGCTAAGTAGTATTCCATTGCATAAATATACCACACTTTCTGTATCCATTCCTCTGTTGATGGACATCTGGGTTGTTTCCAGGTTCTGGCTATTAAGAATAAAGCTGCTATGAATATGGGTGAACAAATGTTCTTGTTGTATACTTGAGCATATTTTCGATATATGCCTAGGAATGGTATAGCAGGATCTCAAGGAAGTGCTATTCCTTATTGTCTGAGCAAGCACCAGATTGATTTCCCAAGTTGTACAAGTTTACATTTCCACCAGCAAAGGAGGAGGGTTCCTGTTTCTCCACAACCTCTCCAGCATGTGTTGTCACTTGAGTTTTTGATCTTAGCCATTCTGATAGGTGTAAGGTGAAATCTCAGGGTTGTTTTGATTTGCAACTCCCTGATGGCTAAGGATGTTAAGCATTTCTTTAAGTGTTTCTCTGCCATTTTTTATTCTTCTACTGAGAATTCTCTGTTTAGCTCCGTAGCCCATTTTTTAATTGGATTACTTGGTTTGTTGTTTTTTAACTTCTTTAGTTCTTTATATATTCTGGATATTAACCCTCTCTCAGATATGGGGTTGGTGAAGATCCTTTCCCAGTCTGTAGACTGTCATTTTGTCCTTATGTCTGTACCCCATTTTTAAATTGGATTACTTGATTTACTGCTTTTTAACTTCTTCAGTTCTTTATATATTCTGGATATTAGCCCTCTGTCAGATATAAAGTTGGTGAAGATCCTTTCCTAGTCTATAGGCTGTCTGTTTCTTCTGACGACAATGTCCTTTGCTTTGCAGAAGTTTTTGGTTTCATGAGGTCCCATTTATTGATTTTTGATCTTAGAGCCTGTGCTGTTTGTGTTCTGTTCAGGAAGTTGTCTCCTGTGCCAACGAGTTCAAGGCTCTTCCCTACTTTTCCTTCTAACAGGTTTTGTGTGTCTGGTTTTATATTGAGGTCTTTGATTCTCTTGAAGTTTATTTTTTTGCAGGGTGATAAATACGGACTTATTTGCATCTTTCTACATGTAGACATTGAGTTAGACCAGAAACATTTGTTGAAGGTGCTGTCTTTTTTCCATTGTATGGTTTTGGCTTCTTTGTCAAAAAACAAGTATCTATAGGTGTGTGGGTTTATTTCTGGGCCTTCAATTCGATTCCATTGATCCACCTTTCTGTTTCTATGCCAGTACCATGCAGTTTTTATTATTATTTTTCTGTAGTCAGCTTGAGATCATGGATAGAGATACCTCCAGAGGATATTCTTGTACAGTATTATTTTGGCAATTCTGGATTTTTGTTTTGTTTTTCCATATGAAGTTTAGTATTATTCTTTAGTAATAGAGCAGCAACCAATGAGGCAGTTTGAATGAGTTTTCATCATATTGACAATAGAATCTTAGGTGTGGTAAGCTCTCTAAGACTGAGTTACATCTAAAAGACAGTAACGATATTAGGAGCCATTACAAACTGTTGCTATAAAGAATAAAGTGAACATGGCCTGGAAGAGAAACCACTAAATAATTGTTCCTAATGTAAGTACATCCACCAATAGTATTTCCACTAAGTAGGTGAATATATCTAAAATCTTTTCTTTCTGGGGTTGTAAGCTATCATTGGGTATGTAGCCTACCTTGTAGGCACTAGTTTTTCAAATGCTACTTTATTTGGGGGTTCCTTAAAGCTTATATCTCTGTTCTAATCATGCAACTCCAGGTAGGGGGAAAGAAGTTTAGAAGGGAAGGGGGATGTGGCCCTCTTTACTTCTTCCTGCTGTGTAGGGTCATAGGGTTCTTTTATTATTATTATTATTATTATTATTATTAATTACAATTTATTCACTTTGTATCCTAGTTGTAGCCTCCTCCCTCATCTCTTCCTGGTTCCATCCTGAATGCCTTTCCCTCTCTTATCTCTCTTCCCTAGTCCACTGATAGGGAAAGTCCTCCTCCCCTACTGTCTGACCCTAGCCTATCAGGACTGCCTAAATCCTCTTCCTTTGTGGGCTGGCTAGGTCACCCCACCAAGGAGAAGTGATCAAGGACCAGGTAATGGAGTTCATGTCAGAGACTGTCTCTTTTTTCTTTGCTAGGGAACCCACGTGGTGACTGAGCTGTCTATGGGCTACATCTGAGCAGGGGGTATAGGTCCTTTCTAAGCATGGTCTTTAGTTGATTCAGTCTCTGCAGTCCTCCCTGGGCCCAGAATTTATGGCTTTGTTAATCTCCTGGTGGGACTCCTGTCCCTTTTGGGTCCTTCTATATCCATAAGACTTCCTGTTCTTTGTCCAAAGTTTGGCTGCGAATCTCTGCATCTGCTTCAATCTCCTGTTTGATGGAGTCTTTGGGCAACACCAATATCCAGAAATCCAGTGAATCAGCAAACCAACAAGCCAGCAAGTACAGCAAGAAGTCCTCCGCCTCTTCCAAGCTGTCCTGCCTTCTTTCTCTGGGCTATCCTATTTATTCCCCTCAAAGTTCTCAGACTTCAAGTAATTCCAGCTGGCAAAGACCAAGCCCCTGTACTAAGCAATAATCAGCTCTGAACAAACTAAAATCCCACATTTGGGATTATAACAAAAACACGTGGACATAACTGAGTTTTTAAGGAAACAAAAACTTCTACTACACCACCTTTTAAAGCTGCAAAAACTGAGAGATCCTTGATGAGACCTGATAAGCTAGAGTCAGATTGAAGGGGAGGAGGTCCTCCCCTATCAGGGAACTAGGGAAAGGGCATAGGAGGAGAAGAAGAAGGGTTGGATTGGAGGAGACGTGGGAGGAGGCTGTAGCAGGGATACAAAGTGAAATAAATTGTAGTTAGTAAATATATATAGAAAAAAAAAGAACTGAGATATCTTTTAACTATTTCCCACTCAGAGCCAGGGTTGCGGCTATACCAGTACCACCATCACTCTTGCCCTCACCATCCTCAACCTGCTTTCATCCTTCCCCAAACTATTCTGAGAGCTTCCTTTCTGTTAGCCATCTTATCTATTTGCTTCATATCACTTTGCTCTCCTACTTGTGTTGAGAAAATAATTATTTTATATAGATAAAGACATTGAAGTATTAAGATAAGCAAAGTGACTCACTATAAGAAAGATGGGGCCAGGATGTTCCAACTTATGCCTCTATGACCTCAAAAGCTTGTCATGCTTGTTGCATCATGTTAAGAAGTGTGTCCTTTATCCACTCCTGTAAAGACAGAGAAGATATTGGCCTCTGCATTTTCCTATTTCTCAAGTGATGTTAGCTTCAATACCAAGAAGTAAAGGGGACCTCTTCGAAGACAGAAATGGACCTATTCTCTTCATCCTATCTTCTGTTGAGGCTACCATTATTCTACTTTCTTCTTTAAAAGCCTTACATGTTCATTTGGTACTTAACCTTGATCTTTTAGAATTTTTACATTCTAGGCACTGACTCATCCACTCTATTTAAAGTTAATTTATCTGAGGTCAAGTGTGGGGTCTTACTCATCCTAAGTACAATTATCTGCTGAAGCATCTGACTGCATACTTTTCATCTTGCTGGGCTTCTGCAAACATTTATTTAGGTTTTGTTGAATTGTGCTTGCTCATCGAGAACACATGAAAAGTTTGACAGAAAACACTTTTGCAGAAAGGTAGCATTCTAAATGAATTCATAGGTTTTAAAAAATTTTGAGCTATTACAGAGTTCTGATTCTCAGGACATTACTGTGTCCTTTTAGATTCATGTAAGTGTTTACTTTCTGTCTATCTTGAGGTAAGGTTTTTTTCCCCTTGTTGTTTGCAACTATACCAGACATCAGATTTCTAAGGATTCACCTCCCATCTTAAAGTAGAAACAATGGGATTGTAAACACTGTAAAGCAGTATCTGGCTTTTAATCAGTCTTTGAAGATTTGAATTCAGCTTCTCAGCTTGCATTGTAAGTATTTTGCCCACTAAGATATTCCTCCAGCCCCAAATTGGAAACCTTGGAGCACTAATATAGTACCAGAAGTGGAAAGTTCTATCTGATCTGAATGTGCCACAGTCAGTTTATTGGTACATTCAAAATACTTTGAAAAATCACCAAGGTATTCATAAGGAATACGTGAAACCTAAGTGATGTCCATGCTTAGACATTGGTCCCCTCAGCCAGATAACTAATTTATGTGTATGAAAACACTCCAAAATCTGACAATAAAAAAGGATTGACAATATAAAATGCTTCATAAATGTTTCAGATTAGGGATTTTTCACCCTGAGGTTCTTTTGACTCATATGAACCATCTACTGATAAGCTTGCTTGCTCTTTATCAAACTGATGAGAAGTCATCTTTTTGTAACTTAGCTCATTGACTAAATCAGTGACCAATCCATTTCCAAGAATATCATTTGACCATGGCAAGGGCAGAGTGGGTTTGTAAGGTGCATATTACACCTGAAAATTAGTTTTCTGGAGAAGTAGCACAATGAACTAAAGTTACTTTAAGTTTGAATTTATTTATATATTTATTTATTCATTGATTCATTTCGTTTAAAAATGGTGACTTTCTACATGTATGTTTTTTTTTATTTTGTGTGAATTTCCAGGTGCAGTGTATGATACACATGTATAATATGTGTTCGCAGTCATGCCATTGTGTGTATGTGAAGGTCAAAGGACAACTTTCAGTAGTCATCTCTCTCCATCCACTAAATTAGTTCTGGGGATCAAACTCAGGTTGTCCGACTTGATGAAAAGAGACTTTATCCATTGAGCTATCTGACAGGAGACAAATACAGTTAGTTAGATAATTATTCTAATGTATGTGTGCATGTGTATGTGTGTTTTGCATGTTGTTGCATGTGAGTGCAGTGCCTGTGGAGGTCAGAAGGTGTTGGACCACTGGAGCTGGAGTATTAGGAGTTTGTGGGTTATTGATGTATATGCCATGAGCCAAAATCAGGAGCTCTGGAAGAGCACCAGGTACAGGTAAACTATGAGACACCTCTCTAGCCCTAAATTTATTTATTTTTGATACAAAATCTCACTATGTATAGCCCTGGCTGTCCCAGGGCAATTCTTCTGCCTCAGCTTCCTTAAGTGCTAGCTTAGAGGTATGTATTAGCACCCTAGGCTCCCCCATTATTATAATGGAGCAAGAGAGGGACACACACACACACACACAGAGAACGAAGGAAAGCCATTTTCATGTGTTGCAAGGTTTTCCTGGCTGGAGTCTGGTTCACATGTTTGTCCCATATTAATATCAGCTTCCTGCCATCGGTACTTGTTAGGTACAAGGTCTTTGACTCATGTCTGTGACTTCATTTTGTAACTTAAATCCCTGACAAATATTGAAATGGTGCTAATGAAGTGTCTTAGTCTGTACAAGTGGGGCTGAGCCTCACTGGTGTTTACTTCCTCCTGTTAGCATATGGTGGGGTCGGGCTTTGAATTTAGGTCTCTGTGATCAATAAACCAGAAGTTCGTCTTCCAGAGTTGATTAAATATGTTCTATGTGTCCTGCAGCTCTTTTAATAACTTAGTCTGATTACAAGTTTGTAATGAATCCCAAAACTAGTGACTATTATTGTCTTTAGATATGGGTAAGGTCTGTTCTATAACAGCCCTTCATTTCCTCATGCAGTCATTGATTTAAAATGTGCACGGGCATTTGAGCACACTGGATAGCATCGTGAAGTGCCCACCTCATCCTCATTCTTCCTCAGCAATCTGGAAGCTCTTAGGCCGATTTACCTGGTAAAAGGAGGCCTTGGTCCTAGGAGCCTCAGTAATCTCATACTGATGCTTATGAGTATGAGACACACTCATAAGCAGTGGATGCCTACTTTTGCGCTTGGATCCTATGACTTTTGCACTGGATTAATGATCAGATGGATATAGTTTGAGCCTGGTAAGTGTATGCATGGGCTTATCAGTCCTGTATGGGAAGGGACATCAAAGATCATCAGTCTGTAGCCACTTGTCATTGCCCACTACTGTCTTTAACAGTTCACACAATTCCTCCATATCTCCACTGTGGTTAAGCACTTGTCAATGACCTGATGGTCCAGGATCCCGTAGTAACTGCTTTATTGGAAAAAAGTCATGGTTTTCAAATATGCTCTTTGAAAGCCCTACATGATAGATTTGATACTTCATTGCAAAGGTAGAGAACTATACTTTTTTACAATTCATGAGGGGAACAGTAGGAGGCCACAGGACAATTTCTCCAATTGAAAACAAGTGTAGTGATATGAATGCACTATTTCCAGTTAGAAATATTCATTTGTCTTCTCCTAGGAAGTAGCAAATGAAACTATGTTTGGCTACATACAGACAAGCATATTTGGAGTAGTCAATTACATTTAACCCTGTAGCTTGATTTTTTTTTTTCAGATTTGTAGTTATATTTGAAGAAACATTTTTTTCTAATTCATGCAACAAACTTACATTGATTTAAGACCAATACTGACTGTCCCAAGTGCCTTCATACAGTTTAATCTTTAATAGACTCAGAAGGATACAATTACAAACATGCCCATAAACTCACTTGAAAATTTAATTATTTAAAATTATTTCACTCTTATTTACATTTGCCAATTTTAGAAAGTAAATATTTAATTGTATTTGTTTTTCTCTTTCTGACTGATGGTGGCAAATACTGTCTGAGAGACAAGCAATTAAAATTAAATATTCATTATTTCAAATGACCAGTATTGGTAAATAAAAAAACTTCAAATCTTTAAATTTCTGAAGCTGCTTTTTTTTTGTTTCATAAGTGTAGTGTTTTCCTCTGTGATGGAATTTATCTTGAAGAGCTGTTGAGTCTTTGGTTGAAAGGTAGTTTAGTGAGGTACATACTGCACTCTGTACTAGAGATTCTAGTGATGTATACGAACTAAAAATAATTCCAATCATGGTGATAAATACTCTCAGACAGGTAGAGAGCAGGCCAAGACATCAGTCATTAGAAATGTCTGAAATTGGGCTGGGGAGATAAAATGCCACACAAGTGTGTGTGTTCAGATCCCCAGATCCCCAACACCCTTGTTGTAAGCCAGGCACAGTGGTGCACATCTATACCTTTGAACTTCTGGTACCAGAGAAGCAGCTCCAAGGAGCTTATTGGCTATCCAGGCTAGGTCTCATTGGAGAGCTCTCATACTCAGTTAGAAATACTATCTCAAAACTACAAATTAGAACAGCTAATGGAAACACAGAACTTTGGCCTCCACACACATGTGAATGCACATGTACACATTCACATGAACTCACTCAAAAACCACACTCACACATACACACACTTTTACTCTCAGAAATTACCAGACATTATTATACTAGAAAATGCAATGCAATTATAATTGCACTGGCAAGCATGTCTGTCTAGCAGGTTTCTCTTACCACTTCTCCAATGGGACAGGTGTATGCAATATGTTTCTTTATCATCTTGAGAAGAATCTCATACTGGTATCTCACTTTGTAATTGCCCTCCAATTTTAGGCTACGTTCTATTCATGTAAAATTCTTGTTAAAACCGATTGTTGGGTTCCATATCCAGAGGTTTGTGTCCACTAAGTTTGAATTTCACACCATAACAGTGATGTTTTTAAACCAATGATCACATGTTGAGAAACAAGAGTTGACAGAAAAACATATTTAGTGTGGGATTGGGGATTTATGAATAATTCCTTCACACAGAACAACAGATGATGGAGGACCCCTGCACCAACCATGTAAGAGTCACAATAATAGTTACAACTCATTAATGCTATAACATTATGACATGGTGGCCAAAGTAACCCATTAAATGTTGTAAATACAGTACATAGGTGTTCTTTACTGTCCCTACCCAATGGGATGTCCAGAGTTGTTCATCAATTTACCTAAGGCACACAACTAGGAAATCACTGATTAAGAATTCAAATGTAGCAATTCTGATTGCAGAGTCTACACCTGATATTACTTTTAATTAATGAATTATAATTGCATTGCATTTATAGAGGATAATGCATGGGTATCTTGTGGACTTCGAAAGCCAGCTAATTTGTGGATCTCTCACCTCACTTACTTGACCTTTTCGAAGAAACTTTTGAAGTTCAGTCTCTTAGCTATTCTGTTTTGAAGTCTTTCACTATTCTGAACCCTTTTGCTTTACTTACTATGCTTAACAATTTTATGAATAGACACAGGTCAAATATTCTCCATTTGGGTTTCACCAGACTTCTACATATGTTTAGAAGTATAAATGAACATAAAAATATTAGTATTTAAAAAGTTTTATGAAGAGAATCATAGCTTCTAGAGAAACAGGCCTCTTCTCATTTCTCACTTATCTAAGCATTTCTGACTGAAGAGTTAAAAGAGGAATAGAAACATGGGTCCTGGGGATAGAGAAACAGTGTTATAAGTTAATGTTCATTAGTAGTGACTTTATCTTAAATAATGCAAGCTGAATACAAGTTATTCTCCTTCTGTGATGTTTGTCTTCTATCCATTTGTATGTGTGTGTGTGTGTGCGTTTGCCATGACAAAGACCCATAGCTGGAAGAAATCGTGAAATCTCTTACCAGTCATGTTCATGCTTATTTCAGAAAAAAAAAAGTGAAAAAAAAGAAAAAAATGATAGAAGAAAAATCAATATGTAGGGTATCACAGCAGATACTGAGACTCAGAGCCAAACTGTGGGCAGAGTGCCAGAAATCTTATGGAAGAAAAAGGAGATAGAAAGACCTGGAGGGGACAGGAGCTCCACAAGGAGAGCAATAGAACCAAAAAATCTGGGTCCATGGGTCTTTTCTGAGACGATACTCCAACCAAGGACCATGAATGGAGATAACTAGAACCTCTCTACAGATGTAGCCCATGGCAGCTCAGTCTCCAAGTGGGTTTCTTAGTAATGGGAACAGGGGCTGTCTCTGACATTAACTCAGTGGCTGGCTCTTTGATCACCTCCCCTTAGGGCTACAATCTTACCAAGGCATAGAGAAAGACTATGCAGCCACTCCTGATGAGACCTGAAAAGATAGAGTGAGATGGAAGGTTTACCTCCCCTATCAGTGGACTGGGGGAGGGGCATGGGAAGAAAAGAGGGAAGAAGGGTGGGATTGGGAGGGAATGAAGGAAGGAGCTACAGCTCAGATACAAAGTGAATAAACTGTAATGAATAATTTTGTTAAAAAATCAAGCTGTAATTTAGGGAGTCAATCATCTGCTCAAAATGATCATCATTCTTCCAGCTTGAGCCTCACTAGTCCTAATAAGAGCCTAACTGTGTTAGCACTGAGAATGTTCGGGAGTTGCTAAGCCCAGAGAATGCAAGCAAGGAATACATGAGCTGTGATAACACAGCTTGTTCATAGTTTCTGCTCAGGTTTTCTCTCAGTCACCCAAAGAAATACCACTGAACTGTTTTAGTTTATATATTTAACTCTAAAGAATGGTGGGAAAATCCTTATCTGTAAATAGCCACTTAGGAAGAGTACAATCATATAATTACAAAACTCCCTAGGGAACCTCTTCCTTCTAAAATCTTTTAGAAAAATGTTCAAGGTTAAGGACAGTTTGATCTTAATTTAGCAACTTGCCGTTGGTTATCCTGAAATGACATCCTCTCCCTGCAGATGTTCTACCAGGATTAAGAAAGTTCTGGAAGAAGTTAACAAAGGATGTTTCACAAGTAAACAATATGAATCTTTTGGAAATATTTTTATTATCATTTTATTTTTGTAATTTATTCACTTTATATCCGATTGTATCCCCCTCCCTCATCTTCTTCCAGTCACACCCTTCCTCCCTCCCCCCATGCCCCTCTTCTAGACCACAGAAAGGGGGAATCCTCATCCCCTACTATCTGATCCTAGCCTCATAAGTCCTTATGAGACTTGGTTTGGCAAGGTTGCCCTCTGCCCCAAACAGAAGTGCTCAAAGAGCAGATAACAGAGTCCATGTCAGAGATAACCCTTATTCTCCTTACTAGGAGAACCACATGAAGCCTGAGCTTACTATTGGCTACATCTGAGCAGGAAGTCTAGGTCCTCTCCATGCATGGTCCTTGGTTGGTACATCAGTCTCTCCAAACTCCCTGGACCCAGAGTTGTTGCCTTTGTGGGTCCCCTTATTGAACTCCTGTTCCCTCCAGGTCCTTCTACCCGCCTTCTCTTCCATAAGACTCCCTGCACTCTGCCCAAAGTTTGGCTGTGCAGGTCAGCGTCTGCTTTGATCCCTGCTAGGTTGAGACTTTCAGAGGACATCTATCGTAGGGTCCTGTCCTGTTCCCTTTCTTCCACTGCTTCCTGTGTCTATAGTATTTGCCCTTCTGAATGAAATTTAAACATCATCCCTAAGGCCCTCCTTGATTAGCTTCTTTATATCTGTGGATTGTAGTATGGTTATCCTGTATTATATGACTAATATCTGCTTATAAGTGAGTATATACCATGTGTATCTTTCTAGTTTTGTGTTACCTCACTCAGGATGATCGCTTCTAGTCCCATCTATTTGCCTGAAAATACAGAAGACGGTTATCATATTTCCATTTTCACAGGTTTCTTTTGCTAGAATACCTTCTTGAAAAAGTTTATTTGCTATCACCTTCCTCTTTCTGTTTGACTTCTTTATTAGTGAGGATTCTTCAGGATTCCACCTTCCAATTGTTTTTCTGCCTGAAGATCTCCCTGGCTCTGTAATTGCCCTTCTTGACTATGTTTGGACCCATTTGTCAAGCGGGGGATCCCATTGTGATTACATGCCCAGCAGTCAGCAGATTTGTAGCCCTAGTACTTAGGAGGCCAACAAGCTCAAAACCTGAAATGGTTTACATAGTGAAATTCTTCATGAATAAATAAAAAAATGAATCATACTTAAAAAATCATGTGCCACAGTTTTACTAGCAGCATAGCAACTTTCATCTAACTATCAGAAAATGCAAAGTAACACTAGAAATACATATATATATATACATATATATGTATATATTTGGAAGATGATTTAATTCATTTCAGCAAGGCACTTTTACAAACAAACAATGTGAATTCTAAAGACTGACATAAATAAACAACACTAAGATGATGATCCTTAAGTATCAGTGGTTATTGCTTATTTACCAGAATTTCTTGATTACATAGCTGGTCACTTGTCTGCAGAGTGGCTAAGGAGCCTGGTGTCTTCATTAAGTCCATCTAAATTTGTCTGAGAAGGAATGGAGTGAAAGAATTCCAGACATATGAATTGCTTGTGTCATTTTCAGGGGCAATTAGTTAGTTACATGGTAGCAATCTAATACAAATGGAGCTGATCTACTTGGCCCTAGAATTGTCTCTGTCATGTTGAGGAGTTTCTACTGTATTGTACACCACTGGTCAACCCTGAGAGATGTTAGCCACAGATGTCAGGGCAATGTGTGTGGGGGTGTGCATATGTGTGTATATTCATAATACATATTAAAAACTGACTCTTGGACACTTCTATTTTATTAAAAGACTGTGGATCTAACTGCTTTTTATTCTTGTTTTCCTTAGATCAAGCTGATTCCTATTTCCTTTCACTTGCCACATACCTATCTTAGGATCACTGTGATAAAAGTTTCAAAGCTATTGTTCAAAGTCTCTATTCTGGGAAAGGCACTAATTCTTGTTTTGTGCAAGATTTACCAATTTTAAATGATGAATTCATTTTCATTTGAAACACAGTTTTCTTTTTTTTCCTGTAGATTCTTTCTTTATTGTTTATTATTATTAGTTACATTTTATTAACTCTGTATCCCAGCTGTATCCCGCTCCCTTATTCCCTCCCAATCCCACCCTTTATCCCTCAGCTTCTCCCTGCCCCTTTCCAAGTCCACGGACTGGGGAGGACCTCCTCCCCTTTTGTCTGGCTCTGTTTTATCAGGTATCTTCAGGGCTGGCTGCTAAGTCCTCCTCTATGGCCTAGCAGAACTGCTCTTCCCTTGGGGGGGTGGGGAGGTCAAAGAGTCTGCCATTGAGTTCCTGTCAGAGATAGTTCCTGTTCCCCTTACTATGGGAAAACAATTGGTTATTGAGCTACCATGAGCTTTGTCCGAGTAAAGGTTCTAGGTTTATATCCATACATGGTCCTTGGTTGGAGAAACAGTTTCAGAAAAAAACCCTGTGTCCAGATATATTTGGTCCTTGTGGGGCTCCTATTTTTTCCCTGTCATACTAACTCCCCTTCTGCCAAAGGTTTGGTTATGAGTCTTAGTATCTGTTTTGAAACGCTGCTTTGTAGGGTCTTTCAGATACCGAATGGCAGAGAAACACTTGAAGAAAGGCTCAACCTCATTAGCCATCAGGGAAATGCAAATCAAAACCACCCTGAGATTTCACCTTACATCCATCAGAATGGCCAAGATGAAAAATTCAAGTGACAACACATGCTGGAGAGGTTGTGGAGAAAGAGGAACCCTCATCCATTGCTGGTGGGAATGTAAACTGGTACAACCACTTTGAAAGTCAATCTGGTGCTTACTCAGAAAATTAGGAATAACACTTCCTCAAGACCCAGCTATACCACTGCTAGGTATATACGCAAAATTTGCTCAAGTACACAACAAGGACATTTGCTCAACCATGTTTGTAGCAGCTTTATTTGTAATAGCCAGAACCTGGAAACAACCCAGATGTCCATCAACAGAGGAATGGATACAGAAATTGTGGTATTTTTACACAATGGAATACTACTCAGCAATCAAAAATGAGGAAATCATGAAATTTGCAGGCAAATGGTGGGATCTAGAAAAGATCATTCTGAGTGAAGTATCTCAGAAGGAGAAAGACAAACATGGAATATACTCGCTTATATAGACCTATAAGATATGATAAACATAATGAAGTCTATACACCTAAAGGAGATAAAAAAGAAAACAGACACAAGGTACGATGATCAATCCTCACTTAGAAAAACAAATGAGATGTGCATAGGACATATGACAGGATTCTACTGCTGAAATACAGTTTTCAACAGGTCAAGAAAGTGTTTTTTGTCCCAATAGTCTGAGCCAATTTTTTCAATAGTGGAGATAATTTTGCCAAAAACCTGAGCCACAGAGCACAGCAATTAGCGAATTAGAGAAATCTCCTTGTTCAAAATAACAATTTTTAAAGCTATATTAGTGACAAATACATTGCTAAAAGCCTAAAAGTGATGATGAAACAAAGAAAACATGTAAAATTAACACAAAATTGCACTGTCAAAAAAATGATCTCTTAAGTTTTCAGACTTTTAGCAAGTCAAACACAAATAGAATAGAAACATATAATATTATTAATTGTTAAATGAATGAACTATTAGGTAATAGTTGTCACTTAGTAATGTTGTATAAGTGGGCTTCCATGCCACTTAGCAAAAACCCACACAATCACCTTATAATTTAGGATTGTTCTATTATTTGTGTGACCATTCTTTATCCCCGCTGTTCTTTTCTCTACATTTGCCACTACAAAGATGTAAACTTTCTTGTTCCTATGTCTTTGAGGAACCATTATTTTATTCCTTTAGAATGAATCTGTAGTAACAGAATGACTGCTTTTTGGGTCTGATACATATTAATTTTGTACTCCAGAACTCAACCTTAATGTGTTCCGTATCACACATGGTAAATCATGCTCTTGCCAACGCTGCCATTTTCAAATCATTTCATTGATGTCATTATAATATGTAAAGCATGGCACCTAGATCTTAATTATGTTTCTTTGGGTAATGAATGTGCAGGTGAGATGAATGAGATGCCGAAAGCCTGTAACACCAGTATTTAGAAGAGGGACACATTTGGATGAGAAATTAAATCCTTCTTCCTTGGCTGTATTGCAGTGCTGAGGCCTTGTCTCAAAATTGTTTTTGTGAGGTTGAGTATAGTTTCCATTATGTTCATACTTGGTTTTTTTTATGTTTTAATTACATTTATCCATGTTTTTCATTGGCGTGGCTTATGAAAACATTTTATCTATTAACATATTTATATTCTATCATATTGTTAATGATATTTGTTAGTGTTCTTTCAAATTATCAATTATAATTTTATACTATAGACTTGTTTTTATATTTTGTAGCTCATTCAAAAAACATAAATGGACACAGATATGGAGAAAATTGTTCTTTCATGTTTTATAATCACTTTATTTCCTTTGGGGAGCATAGGAATACAATTATCTTACTTTGTTATGCTGTAGAAATAATCTATTCTCTCTTAAAGACTTTGTAGACTCCATTACAGAGTAAACTAAGATTTTTTTTTAAAGGAAGATGTGGTAGTTCAAATGAGGGAATTGATGCTAGGGAAATAGTTCAGTGATCAGTGATAGAGTGTGCTCTTGGGTTTAATACTTGTCATTATCAACACATGCACACAAACACACACACACTCACACACATCCCACCATACATCTGAGTGTCTTTTTCTTCAGGTGACAGTTAGGTTTCATATGAGGACTCAGATAAGAACAAGTCAGTGTGAATATTAACAACAAGAGACTAAGCCTAACGGAATGAAGCAAATAGGAGGATTAAAAAGAGCAAGGACTCTCAGCTCTCTCCTACTTGAAGTCTGGTTGCAATCCTGTGTTGTCAGGTAGGTGAGGTGCTCGAGAAGCCCATGAGATTGTTTGTGGTCCTCTTGGAAGGTAAGCAGAAACTGCAGTGTGCAGCAAAAGTTTTAGCGCACAGATGAGTGAGCTGAAGGTCTTTTTTGACCTTCAAAGTCCGTGTGTGACAGAATGACAATATACATTGTATGATGACAATATCCACAAGTTGACATTTAGTCCTTTAAATGCCTCAACATGTTTCCATAGTAGGCCATCCATTGGTAAATGGGCAAGGTCACTTGACAGATCTATTTGGCACAATGGATGAATCTGACACTCACATTTTGAAAAATTGAAATTGTATCCATTTGTCAAGAACAGTAGCCACTTGTTCTGTTTTATCCCTCCAGGTAGAAACAGATGATATTGCAGGCATTAAGATGCTATCCCTTCTGACCTCTGGAGGTGCCTCCTCAGGTAGCCATCTCCTTGTCACCAAAAATATCAAAGCTTGTTTGTGTAATCAGCAAATTAAAGGACCTATTTTTTCTTTCTTTTTTTTTTTTTTGTACATTGTATCCACATAGGCACTCAGATTGCTATAAAAATTCCAGCAATAAATTAGCTGATGTATTCATTATACAATATATAATATGTTCACCAATGAAATTAAATAAATATTATATGCAGCTAACGCATGTAGAAAGATTATGGGGATGTTTATGGACTCCAACAATACTTTGTATGTATTCATTGTGACTTTCATCTCTAAATACAAATGCAATAAATGAGGTTTACTCAGAAAAGTTCATATAGCTGAGAACCAATGTGAAGATTCAATATCACACCCAGAAGGTGGACAGGTTTGTATTCCCTGGGGAAATGAAGGTAATTTATTATTCTCACTGTATAGAGGAGGTGGATGGAGAATAACGAACTCAATGAGACTTAGGTTAGAAGCTGAGGGTCTTCACTATGTGCTGAGGTGGTCCCATCGCTGTGCATAGAGGCCATAAAGTTTTTTGACTGTAAGAACCTCTACCTTGCACTCATAGAAATAAATCCAACACACATACATATACGCACACAATTAAAAAATGATGCATTTTTGAAACATCTGTAGAGAGATCAATAGCTTCTTGGAAAATAAATACCCTTGATTTGTCTATAGGTGTTTGGAAAGCAAGAGTCCCTCATCAAATCAGGCTTGGAAATGCTGTCTTAGTGTTAACTTAAAAATACCTACATTCTGAGCGTAACATTTTGGCTTTTTATGGTAGCCAACCATGCTTGGGGAGACTGTTCTGCTTCAATGGCTGTAAAGGCCTGAATGGTCATGGCTGCATTACGCTGTTGTGAGACTCTAATCTTGCATATATACCACAGGCAAACCAAGGTGACCAACACCAGAAGGCCTGCTAACGCTCCCATGCCCGCCCATTCCTTCAGATGATTCATGGCTGCAGCAATCCATGATGATAATCCTACCATAAAAAGCCAAAATGTTACGCTCAGGATGCGAGGCTAAGCACTGCACTCAGCCGCTTTGGACCCAGAGAAGAGCAGGTCTGATTGCATGCGGGTTGATGCCCCAGGTCCGGCCTCTGAGAAAAAGGTATCGGATGGGTCTGATGCTCTTTGGGTGGATGACACCTAAATGAACATCAGTACAAAGTCCCAATTTATTTCTAATATCAGAGATCAGACCTCTACTCTTGCCTGATGCGTCTAAAACAAAAAGGGGGAACTGTAGAGAGCTGCGGAATGCTATGCCTTAAAGATGGAGCTGGTTTCCGCCTTCCACCTTCCTGATGGTGAGTGCTCTCTGTCACAAACAACTCCACATTTGGCTAAGGCTGAGGATGTGGCTTGCTTCCATGTATGTGGACCTATCTGCATTGCCCACATGGCACGCTGGGGTTGGCTACCCAGAGGCTATTTAAAGTGGGCTGGCTTTCCCCAGGGTCCGAGGATTGTTCAAGGTTCCTGAATAAATTGCATTGAAAAAAAAAAAAAAAACCTACATTCTATGATACAGCTAAAATGAGTAATACTTATAATCGATACCACTGATTTAATTCTCCTAATACAAATATGTTGTAATAACAACATATAAACATGGAGCATGGATTCAAACAGTATATTTGAATGACAGAAATTTTCAGGCTTTAATAAAGCATCATTGATAACAATGATTTTCATGTATTTATGATACGCAACATGGTGTGATGTATGTTATCATATTACCAGCCAAAATAAATTACTTAGCACATCTGTTACCAAACATGATTAATATTGTGTGCACACATATGTGTACATGTGTTTGTGTAGTGAGGACACATATGATCTACTTTCTTAACAGATTTCAAGTAAGCAATGCAGCACTATAGTCTTGGTTGGTATTTTTTATTTTGACATTTTACTGCTAAGGTTAAGTTTTTAGTTTCCTTAGGGAGATAATCCTACATTGGAATCTCATATTCCCTCCTTCAAAATTGAAGGTTATCTATCTATCTGTCTGTCTGTCTATCTATCTGTCTGTCTATCTATTGTTTAGGATTTATTTTTCTTCGCAGTTTTTTTTTTCTCATAAAAACAATATGAGCCTATGGTATGATATGTGGGATGTATGTTGAAGCAACAGATGCTCAGCTGAGTTTATAGATATAACAGCACCGTATTAACATTTATGAACATTTTCCCTATTGATCTTTGCAGTCCTTTAGGTGCTAAGTGACAACAATAATGAGTGATAAACACGTTCGTGAACTCCTTGGAGTGTGACAAGTCCTTTATGTGAACTATCTCATTTAATCAGCACAACAGTGTTAGTCTGGTGATGATATCATCTCCATGATTTTCCTTTGGAGAGAAAATGAAATAGCCTTTGCAAGACTCAAACTCACTTGTGAAGCACTGCAAACATATGTTTTAAACTATACCGGGTCTATAATCTGACTTCTGAGCTTGCTTGTTATTGTTTTTCACTTCTGTGCTATTGAAATTACTTGCTTGCAACATCTCAAGCTTTGTGAACCATCTTCCTCTTATATGAGTTGAGGATGTCACAGCTATCATTAAGGTAGTCATTGGCACCAATCACTTGTTTCACCTGTGTTTCTTCTAGTTTTTTTTTTTTAATTAGAAAAACATTAAATGAGATGCCATTGTTACTGGGGGCTCCTTTTCTGGAGCTACGGTGTTAGCAGTTCTCTGTGAATGGGCTTGAAGTAGCGTAGGGATCAACAATCCTGTCCTTTTCAGCCTGTGTCAGTGTGGCAAACTGGGACATTACACTTTATTTCGGCAAAATATGCAATCAAATGTGTACCTTAAGCTCTTCAGTCTTTGCCTAGTTAACTGAGGCTTAGCCTATATTTCCTTGATTTTTTCCCTTTTATTCTCTAATAGTCATATAAGTTTCTTTTGTACTCCAATTGAGATTGTTCTGTATCTACTCCATGACCCAACTAAGGGGTAGCATGTTCCTATTCACGGGCAAACTTTAAGAATATTCCTGGAAATTCTGAAAGTAGAAAGAAGAGCAAAAAGTCCTGAAGTCGGTTTGGTTTCTATTGTATCACCACTCTCCAGCCAGCACTCGGTGTTTCACAGACAGCATCCTAAGCACCTCTTACACTTACCTCACAAAGACAGCGGCGGTAACCCCTGGAGGCAATTCAGAAGTCCACTGAGGTGTGGAGAAGGCATTCCTGAAGCATGAAAGCCTGCACTCGACGTCTTTCGTATTTGACAGTTTGTCGTCTTACTCCTCGGGGGAACAGCTTTTTCTGTGTACTGCAGGACTGTACTAAACCAAAATGTAAATGGGCAAAGGGAGAGTTGCCAGAATTAGGTAGGAAAAAGGCATAATAACTTTTGTTTTCTGTTGTCTGACAGCAATCAGAACATACACATAGCATGACTCTTCAAGAAAAAGGAGTGCATGACTCAGGGAATGTATTCATGTCTCTTTTATCTGCCATGATTGTGATGTGGTGATGGTGATGATTGTAATGATGATGATGGTGGTGGTGGTAATTCTCAGTTAGCTGTATGGATTTCTCCTGGAAAAAAGATACATAATTGCAATAACCATTTGTCATTTCTATAATCCTATGACGTGACATTAGGATTATTCTAATGCCTTCACTCTTGTAAAATACAGAAAAAACTTACCCTGGATCATGAATTGGTGGTATACAGCAAACACTTGACCCAGAGATCTTTGTAAACTCTATTGCATGATGTAGAATAAAATAATTGCAAAGTAAAGGAACATAAACCAAGTCCTGACACAATTCAACAGATTTATAGACATTATTTAAAAATAGTTGTGTGTGACTGAACTAAAAGCTTTCTAGATGATGGAAACCCTGAGAGAAATTGCTCTGAAATAATTGTCTTCTTGTATTCCGTTCTTGTGTCTTGTTTGGTACTAAGGATGGTTAAATTACTAAGGATGCATAAATTACCAATGAGAATCTAATCAGATCCCTAACCCATCTCTTGTGTAGTGCTTGGCCTCATGAGGAGGCTGACTTTGTTCTTTTCAATGGTTATAAACCAAACATGCAAATCAATCTACCTTATTATATATGTGTGCGTCCAGGTGTCTAGGGGTTGGAAAACCATGTAGAAAGAAAGAAAACTCCACAAAAACATCCACATAGGACTCAAGTATCATCTTTCCTGATTTTGTATTGATTTCAGTCACATTTACAAACTTACCTTCCTGCTAGGCCACTGTTTTGACTGTGCTATTTAAATAGTAGTAGTAGTAATTTCAGAACATTGAATAACTCATTAGTGTTTTTACTTTCAAATTCTGAAAAATGACGTTTATGTTTTCTATGGATAGGGGATAGTCTTAGGCCACCTCCTAAGATAGGATATTAAGCCATCTCTCTTTCTTTGGGAGCAAATGATTAACACCCATGAAGATCCATCACAGTCTTGAAGGAACGCCTACAGAAGGAAAGGTGGAAAATATTTATATAAGAGTAATGTCAGTACACACATATACACACACAGAGATGTCTATAAACATGCATGGTTGAGATATATCTATAATTGATCTCTATGTGAAACATGTTCTCTTCTTTTCCAAGTTGGCCAAAAATTTAATCTTGTTGAAGATGTCCTTGAACTTCTGGTCCTCCTGTTTGCACTCCCAGAGTTCTAGAATAACAGGGATACAGCACTACACCCAGTGTTTTATATGGTGCTGGTATCAAACCAAGGGCCTTGTACATGCTAAGCAAACACCTTACCACCTAATCCATCCCCATCAAACTCTTATATTTTGACAATGAAAACAATATTTAAAAGTTCAATCCCTGGAAGGTCAATGGTAAAAAATAATACGGTTTAAGTACAGATTTAACCAATCCATAACTCCCAAATTTTGGAAAATTTTGTTAGTATGGAGCAGTCCTGAACACACTTATTTCATTTCTTTCTACATTTTTCTCCTCTTGCCGCACTGAAATTAAAGTATAAAGTGGTGTCACATATTATGCAGTCTAGGAAATGGATATGACATTAGATCTGAATCTCATAAGTAAATTTTAGATGCAATGAAATTCACATCAGAAAAAATACTGCAATATTATTTCATCAAATATGCTGTAATAGTGAAAGCCAATCTTATTTCTAGCTAATAAAAAAATAATTCCTTAGGTGATGTTATATTATGTATCAAACAAATTTCTGTCATCTGCTTTGTGTAGCCTAGAAATATTGGTGAAAAAGAAAGAGTGAACTAAATATCAATTGGAAATGAAGTTGTCATTTTTAGTGCCCTCCCTTTTTAGTGAGTTTTCTAAAATAAATGGGACTCACCTTCTTTTGAATACATAATACACAATAATAATTTTAATGTGTTTTATATATTACTAAAATATTATATTAGTCTCAACATTTTCTACCACAATCTATGCAGATAAATAAATATAGATAACTAATATTACATAAATAAGGTATATTGGGACTATGCCTTCCTATATGTGTTAAAAATTATACAATCAGACTTATTTATATCTTGAGTATTATTGCAGCTATTATGTAGGCATTGCATTAGACATGAAAAAGGTCACTGCTGTTGGGAACTGCCTGGTGTGGATGTTTGAAACACTGGGTAAAGGAAAGCCAAAGTCTCTATGGAGCCTCTGATATAGTCATTATAACAGAATTATGAATCTCTAAAAAGGCATGGTGAGCAACAAATACAAAATTGGTTGGAATTTGAATCCTCCATGAACTCTCTCCTATGACTCATTTTGCAAGGGACACACATTAAGAGAGACAATAATATTCCACCACAGCCAACAAATAGTTTCTGTTAATCAGCTATATAATGAATATGTTATTAATCTGGGTACTCAGAAACTAGGTATATAACCTCTGAGATTTAAAGGAACCAGTCTAGTTAGAAATCAAATACATAAACATAATGTATATATATGCACATGTGTATACCTATGCCTATATATGCATGTGCCTTATGTGATCACATATACGTATTCAAGTCAAGTTGTTTTCAATGCTGAAACTGAACAGACTGCAGAGAAGGAGTACGGAAGCTGAGTGCAATTCCAGTTTGGTTCTGACTGTCATCTGAAATAAGCATTTCAAGGAGTCAGCTGGTCTGATCTTGAGAAAACAACATTTTCTTGATGGAGCAGTATGATGGAGGGTAATGGGTTGCCAGTCTGCAAATGATGAGCATTGTTAGGTACTGTGGCCATTTCTATTTACAGGTTAGTGTAATAAAACTCTGAAATGTTATGTCATCTGACTAAGGACATACAGCAAGGAAAAGATAAGTCTATATAGATTTCATTGGGTCCCAAGGATCACAGCTGAGGCCCTTGAAAATAAAGTAATTCCTTACAGTAAGTCTGAGTAGGTACATTAGTGTATAGGATCCATCAGTGTTGGAAATCACATCAAAATAGTTGGGTAGTATCGACTTTGTACATACTGTGTTTTCAAGGAAAGGGGAAGGCAGAGCCAAGAATTCTCAGTTTACTATCTCCAAATTCAAGACACAGGTTAAATCATTGTTCCTCGTGCAGGTCATTGGAAGACAAATATAAGCTTAAATATGACAACACTTCAATGAAAAGAAGTATCAGGAAGTTAGAAGGCACTCAACACTCACAGACCATAATAGTGAATTCTACTTAAGTGTGTAGTCAGCCATGTGGTTCTCAGAGCGGAGAACCACAGTCCCAAAAAGAATAGTCTGCTTCTCTTCAACAGACACTCATCCAGAACCAAGATCTACACACGCAATTTATTTACCTATAGTTAACAACTTCTGTGCAGCATTTCCTTTGTACTTTCAGCTGTCCATCAGGTGGGCAACCAATCCCTACACTGAGTGTCTTCCATCTGAAATTCCTCCTCTTGCTTCTGATTTCCTAGTTTGATGAACCTTATCCATTTGATCTTTGGGAGATCCTTCAGGAACCATTGCTAGAAAAGTTTCAATTTATGCCTCCCCCCAAAAAAATATCGTATGTGCAACGTCAATGCTGCCCATTTCTCTTGATATGCAAACCTTACCACTGAATTCCTCTAACTAGAAAATATGGTCACTTGCTCTATGGTGGCTACTGTTCTGTCCGTGGAGGACATCAGACTTAACAGAAGAGATAATGAATGTGTTTTGTCTTATAGGGGATAAGAGAAGACAAGAAACAATAAATATAGCCAATTAAAAATAGCATGTTAAATAAAAGGAAATGAAACAAACAGGAGTGCTTTCTATTTTGAGATCTATGTGGAGAGAGAACCACTTCCTGCAGGCATGTCACATACCTGCATGTGTGCACACATGTACACCTAGTTATTATTGAAACATAAAATATTTAATGATATTTTACATTGAAACACTATTGTTGTTTTATATTTAAGTAAGATTTAATAAAGACTTTTTAAGATAAAAAATGTTGGATAATTAGCAAAAGAATTTAATTGCATGGAGATAATTACGTTTATCTATTACCTTTATGTTTACAGCTACTGAATGAAATGATGTGTTTCGGTGCTTGAAATAAGAGTATGCATCAAAATATACATCTTATTCCCAAAATTAAGATGGTGTGAGACTCAGATGACATTGCAGTGCCACTATCTGATACTATGCCTATGTAGTCCATCTTGTCTTCAAAACCAATAACTTAAAAATGTTTAGAGCCTATAATATATGCAGCTATGAACTATATTTCAAACCAATGCAAATACTATTTTTATAAGCTCAACCAAGAGCTAAATTACAATGGGCAGCATAAGATTAATGGGCAGGGTTTTTTTCTTTAGCACTTTGTTAAGTGACTGACTTTGGAAAGCATCCAGAAGGAAGTGGATTGGAGCTATGCTGAGCATCTAGAATGAAGTCCCATTCTTTATGGGGGATTCCTACCTCTGCTCCCTACATGCAGTTTCTTGGGGAAAGTAAGACAACTTTCCTGAAAGAAACCCACCTGTTTATTAACTGGCTCTTCTTCTTTTTCTTTTTAATTTTTTTTTTTATTTTTTCTATTACTTAGAATTTATTCACTTTGTATCCCAGCTGCAGCCCTCTCCCTCATTCCCTCCCAACCTTACCCTTCCTCCTTCTTCTCCTATACCTCTCTTCAAGTCCACTGATAGGGGAGGTCCTCCTCTCCTTCCATCTGAGCCTAGCTTATCAGGTCTGATCAGGACTGGTTGCATTGTCCTCCTCTGTGGCCTGGTAAGGCTGCTCTCCCCTCGGGGGAGGGCAAGATTGGGAGGGGGCAAGGGAGGGGATTACAGCTGGGATACAAAGTGAATAAATTGTAATAAGTAAAAAAGTAAATTAAAAATAAAAGAATAACTTCCCCACTTCTTAAGCCGTTGACATGTGCCTCATATGCTGTTGCTGCTTCAAGTAACTTTCCTTACTTGACTTCTGCTGGGGAAACACAAATAGAAGATCTAGTTGAGAAGGAATAACCAAAGGAAAAATATCACAGAATCATTTCATAGAGAGTATGTCGCCTTTATAGCACACAAGATCTGGGCATTATTTGGCCTAAAGTTATTCTTGTGATTCTCAATTGTACAAGTTGGCAATAAAATCTTAATAAGAAGGCAGATGTGGGTCGGGGAATTGGGTATTGCATCAAGCCATATTAAGATTAGTGTGGTATCTTTTGACAGTCTGACAATCTCCAAAGGCCAAAAGCAGTACCAGAAAAGAGAAGAGGATTTCTGTGAAGCATTGTTTCTGCGAAAACAATGTAGCTATGTTTTAGAAGGGATGAATCTGTGATGAGCCACAGTACTCAAAAGCATTGATCATGAGTTCATGAAGCATATCCATTGTGGTTGGATTCCAGCAAAAGAAAACCACTGACTTCAGAAATGGTAATTTAGTGGTCTGGACAGATGACTTCAGAGTTGAGTGCACACTGTATTTGCCGTTCCCAGTATTTATGTTAGGCAGCTCACAATTGCCTTAACTCCAGCTCCAACATGATCCAAACCCTCTGCTTGCACCATGACCACACCCATGCGCGCAATTAAAACAAACGTAATGCTTTCTAGTAAATGGTAATTTATTTCAGATAACTTTACCAATGACTAAAACGGAAGACAACTCAGGTACTTTTAAACTTCAGAAATAAAAATAATATTACAAATATAATTACCAATTTTATATAACACATATAGTGGTGTGATTGTGTGTGTGTGTGTGTGTGTGTGTGTCTGTGTTTATTTGGTGAGCACAGATGTGTGGTCACCTCATACACATGTGAAGGTCTGTAGAAAATCTGGATGTTGGTTCTCCTATTCCACATTATCTGAAACAGGTTCTTTGCTGTTCATTGATATATGTGAAAGGCAGCTGATTCATGAGGTCACAGAGATTCTCCTCTCTGCCTCCCACTTTTCTGTAGGAACACAGGGATTACAAACATATGCTATTAGAACTTGTTTAACATGTGTTCTAGGGATTTGTTTGAACTCAGGCCCTCACCTTTGCACAGCAAGCATTTCACACCTGCCATGTCTACAGACTGATGTTTACATTTTTTAAAGCAATTAGCTTTGCCTGGGAATAGACTATCTGAAATGAAAAGAAACTTTTACTTTAGGTCAGGTAGTTAAGGAAGGGTCCTGGAGTTCTCAAAACCTAAGTTTCTGCCTGTTAAAAGTAAAATGGACCTACCTCAGACTAAATGGTTGACAAAATTAATTGAGCCATAAAGGATACTGATCTGACATTTAGGTTAAGGAGCAGCCTTGCTAGGCTACAGAAGAGGATATTGCAGCCAGTTCTGAAGAGACTTGATAAGCTAGGGTCAGATGGAGGGGGAGGAGGTCCTCCCCTGTTAGTGGACTTGGAAAGGGTCAGGGAGAAGATGAGGGAGGGAGGGTAGGATTTGGAAGGAATGAGGGAGGGGCAACAGCTGGGATAGAAAGTAAATAACCTATGATTAATATAAAAATAAATAAATTAAAAAAACTAGATATAAAATGAAGTGATTATTGGCTAAGAGAATGTGTAATTAAAACATAAAAAGGTCAGATGTGGCAACTTGGAAAAAGAAGTTCCTTTGAGAGTAAACATTTAAATGATAAGAAACTGGGACCTTAGGAGAGAATTTATCATTTGAACAACAGTTGGAGGATAAGTGCAGAGATGCTGTAGCACTCTTCAAAACAGTGTTCAGAAAAAGTCACACTCCAAAGTGATGTTTCTGAGTATTTGAACTGACTGGAAGAATGAAAAAAAAAAAAAAGCTGTTTTAAAATCATAGGTATTAATGCAATCAACTAGTAAGGGATAGTTTTACATTACGTTGCATTGATTTATGCACATAGATAGCACACAAAATTATAAATGAATAAAACCTTATCATTCAGTGCCAATTTTCAAGAACAAAAAGAATTCCTTTGCTCTAAGTATGCAAGTTAATGCTGAGGATAAAGTAATTTGTGAAGCGAGCATCACTGAAAAGCTCATGCTGATGTTTTTTTTTTTCTAGCTACTAGAGTTTTAATGTGTGATGGTATAAGAAAAGAAATAAGCTATTGATTTTTTCATAGGTAATGTGTTGGCTGAAAGAGAAGAGAACACTGGGGAGACCTGAAGTGTTCTTTTACGGATATATTTGAATGTCATTTCAAAAAATAAACACATTTCCCATAACAATACAAGGAGGTTAATGGAATAATGCAGGTGAAAGCTTTTTGGCTCACAGGAGTTCCATCAGGGCAAGGTATTATTGTTTAACACACCACGACCCAGCCCTGTGATTGCCAGGGTGGTGGCTATTTTTACACAAGCCAGTACAGTATTCACAGTGTTCCTGGCATAGCACCCAGCCACCAGCATGGTGTTTGTGCCTTCATGCTGCCTGCTCTACTCAAAGTCATTAATCCTCAGTCTCCTGAACTGGAAGCATTTTTCTTCACTCCACAAACTACAGTTTACGCACCATCTTAAGCTTTCCTCTTAGATCTGTGAAATTAATTATGACAGAGCACAGTATATCTACATGTGTTTTTACTTAGCTGGTAGATCAGGATGGATGTTGATTTAACAGTGAGCTAAAAACAGATACTAAAAATTGATCTATAAACGTGCTTGTTTTTAAAACCATACAGACCGCTCCATGGTGATAGTCAGTTGGTAAAGTGTTTGCTATACAAGCATGTGGACCTGAGTTTGATCCCTAGAACCAACCTATAAAAATACAAGTGTGATAGGTGACTTTATAACCTCAGCCCCAGAACCATAGACATAGTGGAGTCCTGGAGCCCACTGGCCAGCTAAGCTAGCCGAATTGGGATCTCCATGCAAATGAGATGCTCTCTCTCAAAGGAACAATATGGACAGCTCCTGGGGAAGGAATTCTGAAGTTAACCTCCAGAAACCCCCACCTGGCAGGTGCACTTCCATTCCTTAATGTATGAATACCTGTACACACATACACACACACACACACACACACACACACACACACACACACACACTCACACTAAGAGCATATCACATGCATTTGACAACTCCATCTGGGTGTCAAAATCATCAATATGTAGAAGGCATTTCTTTAAAAGTAAGTTTTATTCCTATCAGTTTTATGGTAATAAGATCTAAATAAGAAGTGGGGGTTGTGTTTTCTTTGTTTTGACTTGTTAAAGTATGTGGTGGAATATTTTTTTTGAGATCTTTAGTAATAAATGGATTTTAACTTTGTATTGATGAGTATTGTTATTCTTAATTTCTTCTGCCAGGATTTAATCTTCAATGCCCCATTTGTCTTTTCATTTAGAAATAATTTGTTTTTCTCAGGACTGCAATCCCAACGCAGTCTATCATATTTTGATTCGTAGAACTCTCTTAGATTACTTATACTTTTCCTAATGGTTTTAATTTTCTACGTGTTTGATAAGAACTTTTTGAACTGCTTATGTTTATAAATCAAATGCATAATTTGTGGTAATTTTCTTGAAATTAGAGTAGAAAGAATAACTGATTTTTATATTAATGGGCAAATACTTTATTACAAAATGAATTAACATTGTATACACTAGAAATAATTTATACATTTCAATTAGATGGCCTATTCTTGACCTAAAGATTGATGTTACTCACAAACGTATGTCTGGTACATAGCAGGACCTGTATTCCTAAACTTCAAAGAAAAAAAAACTGGTTTTCATAAAGAGACAGTGGCATTTAAAAATGTTTATTAATTATTTGAGAAGATCATATAATCTGTTTTTTAACCCATACTTACCCTCCATTCCAATTCCTAAGTTCTCCCATGATCATCCCCAACTGCTTCTCTTCCCCAACTTCACACCATTTATTTTTTAATAACTCTTTATGTTCAGTTTGTACTGCCCATATGCTCCCAGGCACATACATGGGCGTCTGCTGAATGTCATAGAGTGTCTACCAGGGAGCACTTCCCTAAGGAAAACTGATTCTTCTTCCAGACATCATCCACTGTCAATAGTTCTTCAGTTAGGACGTGGTGCTCTGTCTATGCTAGAATGTTGACTGGTTTAATCCTGTGCCACTATTATGCATAGAATCACAGCTTCTGTGAGTTTATGAGTGAGTTTGGTAGTGCTGCCTGGTCCAAGCGACTCTGCTTTTTCCTAAACTCTGGCTCCTCATCAACAATGATCACTCAGGGTATCCAAGATAGGAGAGTGGTGCATAAGACATTGGCTATTTAAAATTTTTTAATTAATTTTTACTTACTACAATTTATTCACTTGGTATCCCAGCTTTAGCACCCTCCCTCACCCCCTTCCAATCCAGCCCTCCCTCCCTCTTCTCCTCCCATCCCCCTCTCCTAGAACCATGGGCACAGATGTAGCCCATGGCAGCTCAGTCTCCAAGTGGGTTCCCTTGTAAGGAGAACAGGGGCTGTTTCTGACATGAACTCAGTGGATGGCTCTTTGATCACCTCCCCCTGTTAGGAGAGCAGCCTTACCAGCCCACAGAGGAAGATGATGCAGCCAGTCCTGATGAGATCTTAATATAAGATAAACATACTAAAATCTGTACACCTAAAGAAGCTAAGCAAAAAGGAGGACCCTGGGTAAGATGATCAATCCTCACTCAGAAAGACAAAGGGAATGGACATTGGAAGAAGGAGAAAACAGGAAACAGGAGAGGAGCTTAACACACAGTGACTCTGAAATGCTCCACCCAGCAGTGTATGTGTATCAAAGCAGATGCTGAGACTCATAACCAAGTTTTGGGCAGAGTGCAGGGAATCTTATGAAAGAAGGGGGAGATAGAAAGACCTGGAGGGGACAGGAACTCCACAAGGAGAGTAACAGAACCAAGAAATCTGGGCCCAGGGATCTTTTCTGAGACTGATATTCCAATCAAGGACCATGCATGGAGATAACCTAGATAACCTTGAACCCCTGCTCAGATGTAGCCCATGGCAACTCAGTCTCCATGGTTACCTAGTAAGGGTAACAGTGACTATCTCTGACATGAACTCAGTGGATGGCTCTTTGATCACCTCTCCCTGAGGGGGACAGCCTTGCCAGGCCACAGAGGAAGACAATGTAGCCAGTCCTGATGAGACCTGATAAGCTAGGGTCAGATGGAAGGGGAAGAGGACATCCCCTATCAGTGGACTGGGAGAGGGGCATGGGAGAAGACGAGGGAGGAAAGGTGGGATTGGGAGGGAATGAGGGAGGGGGCTACAGCTGAGATATAAAACAAATAAACTGTAATTAATATAAAAAATAAAAATAAGTAAGTAAAAACAAAAACAACCTGATTTCTACTTTCCTCTTTGCAAGTGTGGCAACAAGCAAGAGAATATATGTATGAATTCTCCCTGTTATTTCTTTAATGTGTTTTTAGAATGGATATCAGCTACAGGAGAACTGGAGATTGAGAAACATGGAGTCTGGGGTGTAGCTTAGGTAGTAGAATTCTTGATTAGCACACAAGCATCCCCTGAACTGCATAACCTAACCTTTTCACATGGACACATGCTTCTAATCCTATTATTTGGGAGGTAGAGGCAGAAAGATCAGATTTTCAATATCATTCTTAGCTACATAAAGAGTTCAAGTTTAAGGACAGTCTAGGCAAGAGACTCTGTCTCAAAATAAAACAAACAACAAAAAATGTTTTACAAGATTCAGGTGCCCTTTTAAATTAAAAAGAAAGTGCCTGAAAAATAAAAATACAAAATAAGGGGAAAATCCCATATCATCTCTGTGTCATATCAAATAGCTATGCTATTCTGCTATCAATTTCAAAATACTAACCAGAAGGTCATATGTAGTTTAGTAGTAAAGCTTGTGCTAGGCCTTGAAATCCATGCCTGCACCATAAAAAATATGTTACTAGATGAAAATGTTTCTGGAAAAATAACAACAACAACAACAAAACCTTCATAGGACATCAGATCACTGAAGGGTTGTGTTAATGAAGATGAGAAACAGTCTGGTTTCCAGTATGAAAATGGCGAATTTCAGCCAAGAACACAAAATAAAGATTTGTAGATAGAAGCTTTTTTTAATAAAGAAGCGATTGGGTCCGATCTCATACTGTTTATATGAAGAACTTGAAAATTCTGAATGGTTGAATGATCTGTAATTACTTTTACATGATTCCAGAATGCTGTTTCAGCTTAGTATGACTATGATAAAGAGTGACATTAGAGAGAGGATTAAGATTGAATAAGGACATCTTAGTTTTAGGGAAATTTGTAGAGGAAAAAAAAAAAGATAATTCACCTTATTTTTTTCTGGCATAAAAAGCTTCACAAGATCAAGTATGTCGTTTTAAATACAGTCTTTTTATTAGTTATTTGGAAATATTGTGTGTATACTGTCGCTGCTGTGAGTTCAGTGGTCTTGTCATAACCGGAACATACTTCATTCTGGCCCTTCATGCCCTTTGCTTTGGGCATGCATTTCTTTGACTGTAGTGATGTCAAGCATATATATGGAAGAGGAGAAGGAGATGGTAGAAGAGGTGGAGAAGGTGGTGGAAGGGGAAAAGGAGGAGATGGACAAGGAACAGAAAGAAGAGGAGAAGGTGGAGGAGGAAGAAGAGGAGGATAGAGAGAGAAAGGGAGGGAGAAAGAGAAAGAGCTCTAAAGGGAGAACTCAGCTGATTGAGTGCTGACTTTATTCATGAGGACCTGAATTTATTCATCAGAATCTATGGAGTTTTTTTGGTGTTTGGTTGTCCTTGTTGCTGTTGCTACAAAGCAGGTTGTGGTCACGAACTTGTAATCCTCATTCTGTGGAGGAAGAGGGAATCCCTGGATTTCACTGACCAGTGAGCCTTTTATTACGTCAGCTACAGGCCAATGAGACTTCCTGTCTCAAATAACAAGAAGTGATAAAGGAGCTGGTCATCTGGCCTCAGTGTGTGCTGGCACATTGGAACCTCTTCACATATGCAAACACACAAACACACACATACACACACACACACACACACACACACTCTCTCTCTCTCTCTCTCTCACACACACACACACACATAAATAAACACACACAGAGTCACACATCAAAACAGTAGTTGGAACTTCTGGTTCTCTGCCCTAACACTGATTCATAGGGCAGTTTCCAAGGTGATGGCTCTTTTTTTAATTCAGAGAAGCTAAATGAGGCTTTGTTCCCAGAAGAGCACTCAGCTTACATGGGTCTTTCACAAGGTTGTCTTCACCTTTGGTAGTGAAGAACATTAAGAAGAACACAGTGTAGTTAGATGACATTTTTCTTTCTTTTTCATACTCTTGATGCACTGCAGCCCACATTTTCCCCCATTTAATTCTCTAACAGCCCTGAAAGGATGCAGAAGCAAAAATGTCCTTTCTTTCATATAATCAATGAGAAAACTGAGGTTCAAAGAGGTTAAATGGCTTAGCCAAGGTAATCCTTTGAGTTGGTGCCAACACTAGGAATAGCACATCTGTCTACTCACCCTCCCTCATGTGATTCTCTGTCCACTCTCCTACTCTGGTTGATAAAATGCATTGTCCTTCTCCCTGCCACAGAGTCTATTATTAGGACACAACGACAGTGTCAAGCCTGCCTGGATACAAAAAACACTGTCTAAAAGGATGAGCTTTTCTGTTGACTCTCTCCCATGAAATTTCACAACCACAACCTAAGGAGAAACTTGAGACACCCATTAAGATCATATTTCCATTAGCTCCAGCTAGAACTGTATTTTTGCAGAAATTAGAGATACATCTTGTGGTCTGATTGCTCAGATGAGTGTCCCGGGAGTCAGAGATACATTCCTACTCTGATAAGTCAAAAATGTCTTTTGTAGTTGTTTCTACCCTAGTTCTTAGGCACTTAGAATTCAGGGCTAGCAAGATATATTATAATTCAGTACCATTCATCATCTGTCTTGCACATATTCGAAGGATAGGAAGTATCCCAACTCATTTAATCCTCTCATGATTCAAGTCTATGACCTTATGTGGCAGCCCAGCAGGTATCTTACTAAGTATATTAAATCATCCTTCTTCTGGACACAGAAGAACTTGACCTCCATCTTACTGTGTTACTTTTCATGAAATAGCAATGGAACTCAGGAGGCTAAGGCAAACATTAGGAGGCATCAAGCTCATGACTATCCAGAGAGATGCACATTTCTAGTTGCTGAGCCTGCTGCCCCTTGAATACATTAATCAAAAAAAATACTAATAACCAAACTCCAAACTTCATCAATAATATCATCTCTGCTTCCTGTTTCTCAAGTACACCGTAAATCCAACCAGCCATTTGACCCTCTAATAGTTCTATGTCAATTACTCTTCATGCATAACTTCAGTGTTCCTCTCTGAGGTTCTTCAGGACATATCTGAGATTTGACTTTTCTCTGCCTTTCTAGCCAATAGTTTATGATTGGCCCAGATTAAGAACACAGAGATGTTAGTCCAGTCTGATGTAGAGAGGTATTGTCAACATCTTTCAGTGTGTAAGTAACTGACACTTAAGGTTTTCATTCTGTGGAATGAAGAAAGGGCTTAGGTCATGGAACTAAATGCCTGCTACATATGCAGCCAGTCTTCCCATGTTCATTACAGCAGTTACTAATGCATGATGACATTCTCCCCTCTGGGTGTAGGCATGATCTCAAGAGCCTGCTTCACAGTAGACACTATCTATTGCTTTCCATTTGAAATAGAATAGAATATTACAGCACATTACTAGGGATTACACAATTTTTATGTTCAAGAAAAGGAACCTAGACATGTACAGTGCAATCCCTCTGTAACTGAGCTACATACTCAGAATAGAAATATAGATGGATACAACAGAAAAAGGAGCTTCCACAAATTGCTGTAATACAGACTTTAGGAAGGAAATTTTCATGTAATTAAATATGGAAATTTGCTCAGTCTATCACTAAGCAAATTTTTCTGAAAAAGTCGTACTGATTCTGATTTTAATTCCATGAGTGAACCCAGACCATGTTATGAGACTTACAGACCACAACCCTTCTACTAAAAAGCTTGATCTCTATGGCCTGCTCTTCCACAGATTTGTCCACTTAGATGAATAATGCCAGCTTTCTTACTGCTGTCAGGCTGTATAAATAAATACAAAGGATGGTTTTAGACTGTTATAGCCTCAAGAAACAGCATGTGATGTTGGAGAGATAATTCAATCAGTAAAGCGCTTGCCAAGCAACCATGAAGACTTGAGTTCAATCCATAGAACATGTGTGAACAGGTGTGGCAATGAATATTGTATTCCTAGCACTGGGCAGGCAGAGGTAGGTGGGGTTAGTGGAACCCAGTATAGACAGTCTCACCAGTGTGACACAGTACAGGCCAGTGAGTAACCCTGTCTCAAAACAAGTGGATGGCCCACCTGAGGTATGAAGCCTAAGATACACACACACAATATAAATATATGTATAGATGTATATTTTACATCTATACATATATATGTATACACATATATACATATGTACAAATATACATATATAGACATATACACATATACATATATACATATATGTATAAACACACATATACACATGTGTTTATACACACACACACACACACATATATATATATATATATGTCAGGTGCTGAGGTTGTAAAGACAGTTTATTACTTTGGTGCACTACCATTTCTAGTGCTTTTTACCAAATGGTGAGTAGTGCATTTGGTATAGACACCAGCTTCCTCATAGGATCATCTTACCATGGAAGAAAAGGGGCTGTATTTACTCCTCTCTCTCTTTCTTTCTTTCTTTCTTTCTTTCTTTCTTTCTTTCTCTCTCTCTCTCTCTCTCTTTCAGAAATTGCCTCTTAAATCTAATATTTTCATGACTTTTGGGTGCATATTCTTCCTCATATTTATCAGCAGAGGTAACACTAAGGTCACTCCCATCATACTCATCATTCTCTCAGTCAAAGCAAACAACCAGAACAAAAAAAAATATGGCAGGTTACATCTTTAATCCCAGAACTTTGGAGGCTGAGGCAGGAGAATTTCCATGAGTTCAAGACCAGCCTGGGCTATATTATAGGTCCCAGGACAGCCAGGCCCACAGAGTAAGACACTTTGTCTCACAAAACCAAACTGAACCCAAGGGGGAAAAAATGCAAAACTAAATCTGTAACCAGATAGCTTTCAGTCTTTTCCCATGCAGGAAATTTTATGTGTTCATTTATATTTGGGAATAATTGATGCAGTCCTGTGTTACGTTATTATCTGTCTTCAATTATTATATAATACAAAAATAACCCACAGAAAGTCCTGATGGACATTCTAGTCTCTTACCCAACTGGTTTTAAGAGCATCCACAGTTTCCATAATTGTAATCACAGTTTTTCTCATGTCTATCATGGGCTTGATAGGCATATGCACCTGTATATATATATATATATATATATATATATATATATATATATATATATATATATTTTTTAAGGTTATTATGTCATGAAACCTCAGAAACTAGAAACTAAAACAAGTTTTCTATCCCAGTGTTTGTATTTCATAGGAAAGACGGTGCTCACTGAATGTAGATACCCTGATACCTCAACAGAGTTATTTATTTTCAAAATCAGATGTAAGAAGATATTTTTATGCCAATGAAAATTTATACTTAACTTGAGGAGGGGCATGCATGCACAGGGTGGAGGAAGGGAGGAATTGGGACGGGAGGAGGGAGGGAAACACAGGGGGGATACAAAGTGAGTAAAGTGTAATTAATAAAGAAAAAGAAAAGAAAAAATAAAAAAGAAAAAGAACATGTATACTTAAACTCTTGCTTTATCCTACTAGTTTATTTCTAAGATTTTCATTTTTAAGATTAAAAAATACTGAACTGTCATGGGCTACATCTGTGCAGGGGTCTTAGATTATCTCCATGCATAGACCTTGGTTGGAGTATCAGTCTCAGGAAAAAAACTGTGCTCAGTTTTTTTTTTTTTTTTTTTTGGTTCTGTTGCTCTCCTTGTGGGGTTCCTGTCCTCTCCGGATCTTACTGTTTCCCACTTCTTTCCTAAGATTCCCTGTACTCTGACCAAAGGTTGCCCATAAGTCTCAGCATCTGCATTGACAGTCTTCATGGCAGAGCCTTTCAGAGGTCCTCTGTGTCAGGCTCCTGACTTGTTCCCTCTTTTCACCTTCTTCTGATGTCCATCTTCTTTGCCTTTCTGAATAGGTATTGAGCATTTTAGCAAGAGTCCTCCCTCTTGATTAGTTTCTTTAGGTGTACAGATTTTAGTAGGTTTATCCTATATTATATGTCTATATGAGTGAGTATATACCGTATGCATCTTTCTCCTTCTGGGATAGCTCACTCAGAATGATCTTTTCTAGATCCCACCATTTACTTACAAATTTCATGATTTCCTTTTTTTTTTATTGCTGAGTAATATTCCATTTTGTAGATGTACCACAATTTCTCCAAGTAGGTTCCATTGTAATAGGAACAAGGACTGTCTCTGACATGAACTGACTGGCCTGTTCTTTAATTACCTCCCCCTGAGGGGGAAGCAGCATTACCAGGGCACGGAAGAAGACAATGCAGACACTCGTGATGAGACCTAATTGACTAGGATCAGAAGTAAGGAAAAGAAGACCTCCCCTAAGAGTGGACTTGGTGGGGAGGGGGGCATGCATGCAGAGGGTGGAGGAAGGGAGGGATTGGGAAGGGAGGAGGGAGGGAACCACAGGGGGGATACAAAGTGAATAAAGTGTAATTAATAAAAAATTTAAAAAAAGAGAAAAAAGATTAAAAATTATTACTGGTTTTATTTAGGTTAGGACTCAACTTTCAAAGATGGGGAAAATTGACATTCTTTTTTTGTAAATTGATAATCTTTTTTTTTAAATTTTATTTTTCATTTTAGTTACATTTTGTTAACTCTGTGTCCCAGCTGTGTCCCACTCCCTCATTCCCTACCCAACCCCACACTCCCTCCCTGGTCTCCTCCCTGCCCCTTTCCAAGTCCACTGATAGGGGAGGACCTCCTCCCCTTTCATTTGACTCTGTTTTATCAGGTATCTTCAGGACTGGCTGCAAAGCCCTCCTCTGTGGCCTAACAGTACTGCTCCTCCCCTAGGGGGTAGTCAAGGAGCCTGACCTTGAGATCCTGTTAGAAATAGTCCTTGTTCCCCTTACTTTGGAAAACTACTAGGTTAGTAAATTGATAATCTTAAACAGAACTTTATTTTATGCTTAGAGAAATGAGTATAAAGATAGGAATATGATAGTCATATGTACAAAACTTTTTAAAGTGGGTTCTCTCCTGTTGACTATATTCTTGCTCATCAAATATAAGCAAACCAATAATATAATTAATGGAAATTTGCATATTGATAGCACTGGGTTATTATGTAATATTTTAGTTTCAAACCTGCTTTTTCCTTTCCAAATATGTTTTACAGAACATATTAGCTTCCTTTTCCATCTAATTTGTCATCTGTCTAATTGTTTAGTGACTTTTCCCTAATTAACATGGGTTAATACATAACTCATGAGTCCACGGGACATTAGTTGATATTTAATGAGGGGAAAAGTGAAAGAGTATTTCATATTAACTATATTCAAGCTATGTTGGATGGAATAGAATTAACTGCTTTTTTTTTTTAATCTAAGGCATTAAAGATGTGGAAAGAAGTATGCTGTGCCTTGTTGATTTCTTCATTAAATAGGCTTTAGTTTGGCTACACTATATTTCATTTGTTGAATATTTTTGACAGACTCGTATTTCTATCCTCTTCAGAAATTTCTCTTCTTTACGGTTGTGCTACTGAAGTCTTGATAAGTGGAGGGAGGCCCAGAGATATGCTAATACAATTCTGAATACTGGAGTCTACCCTTTATACTATGGTTTTGTTTGTCTGTGAAGGGATACTTCATACAAACATATCATTCAAGAAAAACACACAGGCTGAAGATATAGCTCAGCTGGTAGAGTGCTTGACTTCCATGCATGAGGCGTTGGAATCATCACCTTGGACCATGGAAAGTAAGTGTGGTGGTGCACTTAGGAGATGGTCAGAAGTTCAATACGGCACTGAACATCCCATCTTATGTTTGAAATGTTCTTCCCTTCGGGAGTTTAAATGCACACTTAGAATGTTCTAATTATTAAAATTTGCCCCTTGAATGATCTCTGAACTCAGGAGAACCTTACTACAGTAAAACAATATTTTATTCAAGGACAGTTTGTTCCCAGGGGGGAAAATGTTCCTAAAATTAGCAATACTGACTAAGATTAATTTTAAGTAAATTTAAATAATAATGTAAATGTATGTTTCAATGATTCATTATCAAATAAATGAAACTGGCATTTTTTTTTCTACTATCTAATAGAATTTGAGCTAAATACAACTTCATACCGCTTTTACAATGAGAAAAATAATTACATAATCATCAGGGATAACTCTAAGAAAACTGGATTATGCAACAAAACCCTGTTCTTCCCTAATATTAAAAAATAGAGCTATGACAAGACATTCTGTCCACTTGTCAACTTCTGTAAGCCCTTTCAACCACTTAACTCTCAAGTGTTAAAGTTTGACTTCGAAATGTCCTTCACAGTCTCATGATTTGACCACACATGCCCCTTCCTGTTCTGTTTTGAAGTGTGTGATGCCTTTAGAAAGTGGACCCTACCTTATAGAAATAGCTATCCTATGGTAGGCTTTTGAAGGCTGTACCTGTTTCTGGTACTGTCCATTGCTTTTGCTTCTTGTTTGTCCTACCATTCCTTCCCTACAGTGATGGGAACATCCTGAGAAATGATGAGCCAAAACAAACGTTTCCTCTGGTACGTTATTCTTATCATGGTTTTGATTCACTGCACATGGTGTATCTCTTACATACTCTCATTTAGCAATACTTTTTGTGTTTCAAATAGCATGTTTCTGGAATGAGTAACAGTAGATGCGTGTTCATCTCTCTGTGTAGTTCAAAATTTTATTATGCAGCCGATTAGTCTTTCATTGCTTTTATGTAATATGGTATTCATTCATTCATATATCATTCATCCATTGGTGAGAGATCATCTTATAGAAAGATGGATATATTAACAACTCTGAAGGGATGGTGTTTTGTACAAATTATTCATGAGGTGATGGATAATGAATATCTTGATGATAAGAAACCTTTTTAGTAAAAATCCATATCAATTAGCCCCACAAATTCCATGTATTTAGCCTTCATTTCCCTTCTACTACTTAGTTCTTTCTGGCCCACCTATATGCCATATATTTGTGTATGTTCAAATATGTGTTCTACTTGGCCCCAATTTTAGTAAACACTATGACCAAAAGCAACTTGGAGAAAAATTTCATGTCATTTTGCAGGTTACAATCTAAGAGAAGTATAGGGAAGAAAGCTGTACACAATAACTGAAGCAGAGGCAGTGGGGGAATGCTGTTTACTGGCTTGCTAACAGGCTCACACACAGCTACTTTTCTTATATAGTCCATGCCCACAGTCCATGACACTGTACAGTCACTCGGGCCCTCTGACATCACTTATCAGACAATAAACTGCCTCACAGATAAGCCCACAGACCAATATGAAGGAAGAAATTCCTCAGCTGAGGTTCTTTCTTCCCAGGTATGTCAAGTAAACCACCCAGATTAACCATCACATCCTGGGGTGAGAGGAAAATTTGTGTGTACTTAGAGTCTGGGAGTTAATCTTGGGTATCTTCTCCCACTACTCTCTACCTTAGATGTTGGTGTAGGGTTTACAAACATCACTTGTGAATTACTGAAGATAGCCAGAGTACCCTGACTTTCTGCTGTCTCCACATACCAAATGATGAGGTTATATGTGGTTCTCCTTGCATTTACATAGGTATTTGAAGTCAGGTCCTCCTCTTTGAATGGCAAGACCCTCACCCACAAATATCTCCTTAGCTATAAAGCTCATATTTATTCCAGTTAGGTTCTTGGTTAGTTTCTGGCTTTCCCATTTTTCAGTCCAGCTTTGATGAACGTTTTGATTCACCCTTGGCTTGTAAAATAGAGTTTCTTAGCTAAAAAGTAGATTGGGTCTCTAAAAAGTCTCAGTAGTTTTACATGTGAACGTAAGTATAGATTGTGCTCAGTAACACATTATTTTGCATAATCCTACTGTTGGTCAACTTTATTGAGTAGAAAGGTAAACTACAGAAAACTTGATAAAGTTCATGATTTGACCTGTAATTTTTTCAGCTGTGGTGGCCTAAGAATTCTGTTCTCCTGGAAAACAGCCTCCAAGATAAATCTCTAATTGCTAAGATAGTAAGTAATTGCCTCTCCATATACTTACTTCCAACTATCTTCTCCATTCATTTCTGTTATGTATTCCTTCATTGAAGACCTCCTCAGTTACCTGTGGAAATATTTGTTTTCCTTCTCTTATATTCCAGAATATCCCCCCTTTCCTCCCCATAGTCTCTTCAAATGATTCGTAGATATAAATCCTACTTGGCTTATGAGGATGTCGTAAACTTCTTTTACTGGACTCACCAAGCCACCCAATCAATAAACCATTAATATCCCTGTCCATTATTTCAAAAGAGTTTTTGCTTCTTGTTCCAGAGACTGTTGCTTATCATTAACAATTATGGTTGTATCTTTCTTGGTAAAATGTTTTTTCCCCTCTCTTTTGACTGAGTGTAAAGAAGATATCAAAACACTCCTTCACATTTTAATTACTAGAATGTTTTGATATCTCTAAAACAATATCAGTTTATGTAGCCATAAGGTAGGTTTTTTTTCAGTGTTCTACTCTTGTGCTCTTTTATGATTAATTGCTCAATAATTTTAAATTTGATTTTTTAGAGAAGAAAGAAAACTGTTACTTCTTTTCTCTATTCAGACCTGTCCTGATCCTTTTTCTGCTCAATATTATTTAATTGTGGCAACAGAACACATGTGTTTAACAAGAATGCAGGAGAAAAGAATGGTTTCTATGTAGTCAAGACTGAAGACAGTGCAGACAGTTGTATGTTGTTTTTATTCAGAATCATGAGTACAAATTTGTGTGTATTGGTTATATGTCATATTATGACTTGTAAAGTATGAGATGACTTTTTTCAGTTTTGCCCTATTAATGTAAACAGTACTTAAAAGTATTATGTATAAATTATTTATATAATGTAAGGTCATAGGTTTCTTTTTATAATTTTTATTCATATTTCTTTATATTAATTACAGTTTCTTCACCTTGTATCCCAGCTGAAGCCCCCTCCCTCATTCCTTCCCACTCCCACCCTCCTTCCCTAATCTCCTCCCATGCCCCACTTCAAGTCCTCTGATAGGGGAGGTCCTCATCCCCCTTGATCTGACTCTAGCTTATCAGGTCTCATCAGGACTGGCTGCATTGTCTTCCTCTGTGGCCTGGTAAGACTGCTCCCCCCTCAGGAGGGAGGTGATCAAAGAGCAAGTCACAGAGTTCATGTCAGAAACATCCCCTGTTCCCCTCACTAGGGAACCCACTTGGAGACTGAGCTGCCATGGGCTACATCTGTGCAGGGGTTCTAGGTTATCTCCATGAATGGTAGTTGGTTGGAGTATCAGTCTCAGAAAAGATCCCTGGGCCCAGATATCTTGGTTCTGTTATTCTCTTTGTTGATCTCCTGTCCCTTCCAGGTCTTTCTATCTCCTCCTTTTTTTATAAGATTCCCTGCACTCTGCTCAATGTTTGGCTATGAGTCTCAGCACTTGTTTTGATACCCTATTGGGTAGAGTCTTTCAGAGGCCCTCTGTGGTAGGCTCCTATCCTTTTCCCTATATTTTCCGTCTTCCGCTGTCCATCCCATTTGCCTTTCTGAGTCAGAATTGCTCATCTTATCCAGGGTCCTCCTTCTTGCTTAGCTTCTTTAGGTGTACAGATTTTAGTATGTTTATCCTATATTATATGTCTAATATCAACTTATAATTGCATATATAGCATGTGTGTCTTTCTGCTTCTGGGATATGTCACTCAGTATAATCTTTTCTAGATCCCATCATTTGCCCACATATTTTATGATTTCCTTGTTTTTAATTTCTGAGTAGTATTCGATTGTGTAAATGTACCACAATTTCTATATCCATTCCTCCGTTGAGGGGTATCTGGGTTGTATCCAGGTTCTGGCTATTACGAATAAAACTGCTACAAACATGGTTGAGCAAATGTCCTTGTTGTGTACTTGAGTACATTTTGGATATATGCCTAGGAGTAGTATAGCTGGATCATGAGGAAGTGCTATTTCTAATTGTCTGAGTAAGAGCCAGATTGATTTCCAAATTGGTTGTACAAGCTTACATTCCCACCATCAATGGAGTAGGGTGGCCCTTTCTCCACATCATCTCCAGCAGGTATTATCACTTGAGTTTTTGATCTTGGCCATTGTCATGGGTATAAGGTGCAATCTCAGGATCATTTTGATTTGCATTTCCCTGATGACTGAGTACTCATCTCTAAATGGGACATCTATATCACATTGCCGCCAGCCAAGGCTCAACAATCATCTCCAGAAGAAAGAAGAGAAAGATTGTAAGATTCAGAGTGACTAGCTATCTCTAGCCAAGCAGTATTTGCCAGGCATGGTATCATAGTTGTATGCAAGAACTTACAGTGGCAAGTTTTAAGCCTGATACCCCATGCAAGCTGACCTGATTGAGTTTCTGTATAAATTACCATCTACTTCAAAGAGAAGTTTTGTTGATAAAGGTTGAGAGCTGCACTAATGTATATCATATAAAGAAGGTAGTTTATTACTTCATTCACTTAGCAGAGTAATAAAGACTAACTGAGTGCCATTACTCAAGTTAGAAAATATGTAAATAACAGAAGTTCAGTGCTTATGGTTTTGAAGGCTGTAAAGACTAAGATTAAGAAGCCAAAAGATTTTCTGCTTAGTGAGGAGGTTTATACTGTACATTCGTATGAAGAGTATGTGGGGCAAAGCCTTTACTCCAGCAGTGTGAATAAGCTAAATGCAACAACTATCGAAATGCCAATTTGAGTGGAGGAAAAAAAGTAAAAATTATTTATAGTTAATATTTGGGAAAGAGGAACAAAACAAGGGTCCAGTGACACCCCCACCCATGTGTCTTCAGAATACTGACATAATCTTTACATTTAAATAGAGGAAGAATTAGGGATGTGGGGGAAAAGGCACTCAGAATTAAGCAGAACCTTTCGAGTGTGGTCCTGCCCATCAATGTATAACCCTACAATGTGGTCTGTTATACTCTTAACCTGCTAATCCCTGTCATCACTCCAGCTACCTGACTAATATTGTTTCTTCAAAATTATCTTCCCTAGAATGTCACCTCTTTTTGTAGGTATTTTTCCTATTTTGGATGTGACCTGTCCTACTGTTTCACAATTTCTAGGAGGTAGTTAGCTTTGTTTGTCCCAAAGCTGCTTGCTGATAAGTCCTGTGCTCCTGGATTTCAAGGTGACTCAAGAGGAAAATATGAGGAAATGAATTATGTGTCTGTCTTCAGCCTTGAAGAGGCATTAAGCAGGTTAGGAGGCTTGATGAGTGATCAGCATACCTGTGCAATCAAGCAAGAGTACCAGATGGAATGAAGAGAACAGCTAGACACAAAAGAAGGCAGATGCCAGATTTTCCTTCTGCTTTTACCCACCTTGAGGTCCCAAGTGAGGACAATGCTTTCCAGCCAACAAAGCTGCCAAGTGTTTGCTACAAGTGGCACTTCCCCGCCAAGGGCACTTCCTAATGCTATTATATGTGGCATTATATTTTAACTTACAAATACCAGACATAATTAAGCTGGTATTCTGTTAATTTCTTTGTTTGTTAATCTCTAGTCTACCATGAGTATTTATCCTCATAATAACTGAATTTTAAAAAAGGTGAATCTATTAGAAAACAATCCCTGGAAGTAACTCTTTGTAGCAGTCAGCAGTTTTATGATCTAGGCGACTTGTTTAGCCTTTCTTTCCTATTGTCTTTCAACTGTCAGGAATGATTTAAATAGTACCTACTTTATAAAGTTTGGGGAGATTTTCATAGTAGCCTGGAGCATTTGTTGCTCTTTTCAGTTTGTATCCAAACACCTGGCAAAAACAAGTTGTTTGGGGGGGGGGGGAAGGAGGTGTTTATTTTGAGTTATAGCTGAGGGAATGTAGTCTATAAAAAGTGATAGTTTAACGAGTATGAGGCAGCTAGTCTCATGGTATCCACCAGCAAGGAAGCAGAGAGGTGAGAGAAAATGGGGCCAGACCACTCTATCCTCATGAACCCTCTTCCTTTGTTACCTCCCAAAGGTTTCACAACTTTCCAAAATAGCACAAGTTTGGGGGGACCAAGTGTCCAAACACATGAACTTTTGGAAGACATTTCACATTTAAATCACAAGACCTATATTTAAACTCAGCATTGAAATCTCCTTATAAATATCAGTTATTTTATTAAATCTTAGATTATTTTATTAAATATCAGATATTTTATTATCAGATATTTACTATATTTGCTCACAGCTACTAAATTAAAAGTAAAGCAATAAAAATAAAGGTAATTAAATAGCGGTGAATGCTGACAACCGATTTTTGTTCCAATAAATTGCAACTAATAAAACTCTTTTAATAAAAAATTCAGAGAAAGAAACAAAATACATTGAAGGATAGGAAAATAATGCTGTGAAACTGATTAAAAATATGCTTGAGAAAATGACACCTAGGAAAACTGGAAATCAATGAACTTTTGTTAATTGCTAGCTTTTGGAAGGGAAAGATGAATGTTTGTAATAAACGTAAATGAAAGATTTTTAAAAATAGTTCCCTTGGAACAGGGAGACACATAAACAAATGCTCACAATGTTGTGCCTTGAGTTGAAGTATTTCTCAAATGTCCTTGAAAGTTCCCAAGGACAATCATTCCTTAGGAAAGTATTTCTCCTCTGAGTAAATAATGTTCCTGCCTAAAAATGAAATGCAGTAATGTATTACATTGCTGATAGCAAGGCTAGAAGAAGTTCAGGGGAAAATGTCACATTGCAATCTTGGGCTGAAGTCTCTGTCTCTAAATTCCCATAACTTCTTAGAGATGGCTTTCATATTCAATCAAAATAACCCAGGAAGGAGTTTTGACTATCCTCTACTTATCCATTACTGAGATTTATTTAAAATTATTATTGCACCAAGAATACCCTGCCTTAAATTTTGTACAGCTTAGCAGCTCAATTGATAAGCTACAGTTTTCTTTACAAAAAAAGAAAAATTGATCCCTCTTACAGAGTCTTAGAGTAATGACATTTAAGATATTTACTGGCTTTGGAAGAGAGCTTTGTACTTTCCAAAGTTCTTTATATGCATCCCTATGAGACAACTACAGTAAGTCCTGTCACTGGTATTTTATAGAAGAATAAATGTTAGCCAAAAAGTTGAGAGGCCAAGGTAGAACAGTGACCAGGAGTTTGAGGCCAGCCTTCACCACATAGTGTGTTCAAGGTCAATCAGGGATATACTGAGACAACCTGTCAAAACAGAACCAACGACCAACACCACCTCCACCACCACCACCAACAACAAAGAAACAAATAGGCAAACAAAAGAAGCAGGACTGGAAGCTGTAAAAATAACCTGTCTGATCAAGGTCATTCTGCCAGTTTGACAGAAGTCTACATTTCATCACAGAAGCGAGTCTATATTCAGAAGGGAGACTAGCCTAGAAAAACTTAAGAGTTTTCAGTTCATTTGTTCCTATAAATTGTTGACTACCGCCCTGAAGGTACAATGGAAAATGAGGTCTTTAGGTTCTTTCAGCACCCTTTCCATATCCTTGGAGACTAAAGGATAATTTTTAGGCTGTATGTATTCCATTTTGATTAAAACAAAACAAAACAAAACAAAAAAATCCTTCTGATTACAATGATCCTTCGCTACATGAGGTTTAGAATTTCAATTGTTTTTAAATTAATTTATCTTTTAATAATTTAGCTAACATCTTAATTGTAGGCCCCTCCATCATCTCCTCCTGGTACCACCCTCCCTCCCTCTTCCCACCTACTCCTCTCCTCTAGTCCTCAGAAAGGGGGAGCCCTCATTTCCTACCATATAACCCCAGTCTCATTAGGATTGCCTGCATCTTCTTCCTCTGTGGCCTAGCAAGGGTCCCCACCAGAGGGAAGTGATCAAAGAGTAGACAACAGAGTCCATGTCAGAAACAGCTCCTGTTTCCCTTACTAGGGAACCCACATGGAGACTGAACTACCTATTGGCTACAACTGATTAGGGGTATAGGTTCCCTTCATACATGAGACTTGGTTGGTGCATTAATCTCTGTAGGCCTCCATGGGCCCAGATTTATTGGCTCTGTTATTCTTATGGAGCTCCTGTTCACTCTGAGCCTTCCTATTCACACACTCTTTCCAAGACTTCCTGCACTTTGGCCAAAGTTTGGCTGTGAGTCTAAGCATCTGATTCAATCCCCTGCTGGGTGGAATTTTTCACAGGACATTTATTATGGTAGGCTCCCATCCTGTTTCCTCTAAGATCAAAAACTGAAGTGATAGCACATGCGGGTGAGGATATGGAGAAAGGAGAACACTTCTTCTTTGCTGGTGGGAATGCAAACTTGTACAACCACGTTGGAAATCAATCTGGTGCTTTCTCAGACAGTTGGGAATCATGCTACCACAAGAGTCAGCCATACCACTCCTGGGCATATACCCAAAAGATGTTCCACCACACAACAAGGACATTTGCTCAACTATGTTTATAGTAGCTATATTCATAATACCCAGAATCAGAAAACAACCTAGATGTCCCTCAATCAAAGAATGTATAAAGAAACTGTGATACATTTATACAACGGAATACTACCCAGCTATTAAAAACAAGGACTTCATGAAATTTTCAGGCAAATGGGTGAAACACTAGAAAAGGTCATCTTGAGTGAGGTAACCCAGAACCAGAAAGACATACATGGAATATACTTACTTATAAGCAGATATTAGCCATATGATACAGAATAACCACACTACAATCTATAGACCTAAGGAATCTAAATAACATGGAAGACACCAGGGAGGTTGCTTAATTCTTGTTCAGAAGGCCAAATAGAATAGACACAGGAAGGGGTTATCGAATTTCATTTCTACCTCCTCCACTTAATTGCTTGTATAGTCATATAGAAAGCTATCTTTCTTCTACTAAGTGTCACTTTTAATATTGTTCAACGTATTAATAGATTTATTTATTTGATAAATAGATGATAGATTTATTTACTTAAAAACAGTTTCAGTGCTTAACACGTGTCAGATACTGTGAAGAAAATGACTAAGTTTTTTTTGAAAGACAGAATGTATGTTCAACTGGATAAGAAGTCACTCAAGTAAAGCTTCAGCTGACCCCCGAAGATGCAAATGGGCATCAGGCATGTCTGTGAAGGTCAGAGAACAATTCATTCTCTGGAGTCTGTTCTTTCTTTCTACTCTGTGCGTTCAGGGGTCAAATTCACCTTGTCAGGGTAAATGACAAATACCTTGACCCATTGAACCATCTTTCTAGCTTGGCTTCAGTTGTATTTACCTGTTGAAACATCTTGTCTAACCCATGAGGTATTTTCTAAATAAACTTAATAATATAATTAATCCCCATGACCCCTACTCACACTCATTTATTCTATCACTCTTTAATAATCTACCTACCATAATTTCATGTAGTCATTATGTGATGCAGCCTTCATGCTTTCAGTTGGTAAGAAATTCATGCCTTCCTGATCTATTGAAACTGTGACTCTTTAGACGTATTGGCACAAATGGGGAAATCGTAACAGAAATGTATTTTTATTTTATGATCAAACTATAGTTATTTTTCAGTATTCCTGTGGAGGCTCTCATCAACTATTTTAGGAGAGAGAAAAACGAAGAAATCACCAATGCTTTCATTTCATATGTAATATAATGAGAATCATTTCGTATTTGATTTATGTTAATCAAAAATTTTAGGACAGATAAGATAGATAAAGATAACCCCAGGTGATTCAGAATTATTGCACTGTACCTTTTATATTGAGATCAGGAAGGGAACTATGTCAGGAGAAAAAAAAAAAGGTATTTAATTTGAGAGGCCTAAAAAGATGAGCCATTTAATTCAGAAGTGAAGATGTGTTTTTGTTAACTCAGCCTACCCACATAAGATTCTGTTTATGTAGTAAATATGTGCTCTGTGTGTGTGTGTGTGTGTGTGTGTGTGTGTGTGTGTGTGTAAAGAATTGAGTATATGGCAGATATGGTAGTACATGTCTGTATGCCTGACATAAGGAGCTATAGGCAAGAGGATCAGGAGATCAAGGTCATCTTCAGCTACATAGAAAGTTCTAGGCCTGCCTAGGCAACATGAGATGTTTATTTCAGAAAAACTACTAAAGAAAAGAATGACGTATACCACAGTGCTTAAAAGTCAGGGACCAGTTAAATGGTTGGGTAGTTAGTAACCCTTCCTGATTTTCCAGGGGACCAGCACCTATGTGAGACATCTCACAATATTCTTTTTATCTATCTATCTATCTATCTATCTATCTATCTATCTATCATCTATCTATCTATCTATCTTTAATTTATGTATACACTTTACATCCTGATTGTAGCCCCCTCCCCTTCTTTCCTCCAGATACCACCATCCCACGCTCTTCCCCCTATTTTCCCTCCCCCTCTCCTCAGAGTTGGGGAGCTCTCCCAACCCACCCCAACACATCAAGTCACATCAGAACTGAGCTCATCCTCATCACCTGAGTCCAGTCAAGGCAGCCCCTTTAGGGGCCAGTGATAGAAAAGCAGGCAATAGAGTCCATTTAATAGACATCAACGTTTCAGCTTGTTAGGAGACTCACATCAATTACATATGTCTAGAGGGCCTAGGTCCAGTCCATGCATGCCCTTTCCATGGTGCTTCCATCTTTGTAAGCCCCCATGGGCCTAGCTTGGTTGATTCTGTTGGTCTTTTGTGGTGTTCTTATCCCCTCCAGATCTTTCTTTCCTCCCCCCATCACACTCTTTCACAGAATTTCCCGACCTCTGCCTAATGCTTGGCTGTGGGTCTCTGCAAACTGATTCGATTAGCTGCTGGGTGGGGCCTCTCAGAGGACAGCTATGCTAGGCTCCTGTGTGTAAACATAGACGAGTATCATTAATGGTGTCAAGGGTTGGCTCTCTCAAATGGGGTTGGTCTCAAGTTGAGTCAGGTGTTGGTTGGACAGTGCCTCGGTCTCTATAACTCCAGCTCCGGAGGATCTGACTCCCTCTTCTGGCATCCATGGTTCCCCCCACATGCACACACACACTGAATAAATGAATGAAATAGTTTTTAAAACTCAAACCAAGCAGTGGTTCATCCTTGAATTTAAAATAATTCGTAAAAATTCTATCACTATTAAAGGACAAAAATATAAAATAAATGTAAGAGTTTTCTTGTCATTGATGGATTTTGAGAGAACTAAGCTATAATTAGAAGCAAAATAAAAATGCATTTTTATAGAGCCATAATCTAATAAAAATGACTTTTTTTTTCTTAAAATCTATAGGGTACCATTTAAGCAGTAGCTAGATCTTCTTACGTTTGTCTCTCGTGCATTGTCCACAGTCTTTTCAGTCATTCTTAATGCATATAATTCCCAATCCATGGGACTGGATGCATTTCTCCATTTTGGAACTGGTTGACCATGTGCTTTAGACACATAACTATATATAACTATGTATCTGAGAAGTAGTTTCTGTAACATGGCATGCATCATTTCATTTTTTTTTCTAAGTAGACCCAAACATTTTTTTCAGAGTCACATATGACCAATTATTTAATAATCATGATTTGGTCCAATAAGAAGAGCATGATCTAAAGACATTTTGATGCTGGAAACTTTAGAAAAGTCCAACCGTGCATACACTTTGAAAAGTAATTGCCAACGGCTCTATCAAATTGGTTTAGAAGAATCTGTCCCTTCAGCACATGTGGCTTATGCTGCGTCCATTCTTTGGCTTATCTCTGGAATTTAGTTCTCTCCTCCAGTGGGAACAAAAGCTGTGGAGAGAGACAACTTGTTTAGCTTGGGAGAATGCCCAGTGTGAAAAGTTTGCAGGCAGAATCAGAAAGAACAGCTGCAAGAGGAGAGCTGGAAGGAGATGACAGCTAATGATTCATAAAGAAATTTGTATTCAAACCTTTTGCTGAAACAGGAGACAGCCATGCCTAGGAGATGGCTTACCATCCTCTGACAGGCCCATTTTGACACCCTGAGTCCTTCAGTCCATACTGTGCCTCAACAGGATGCCTACCCAACAGCTCCTCCTTACCTGAAATAGCACAACCATCTCTTTAGAATTCCAAAGAGCCTTTTGTCTATGAAAACACGTATTCCATCCTCACCTTATATAAACTGATGTAATAACAAAGTCCAAATGGAAAGTCCAAAACTAGCTAATATTCCTTCACAGCTGATGGCACACCAAACACTGGGTCATGTGCTTTACATGCAGGGCTTTATTTAACAGCATACCTTGAAAAAGCTAATGAAGTGTCCCGCGCAGTGCACTGAGTATGAGGAATGACAGCAGAAACCACCAAAGCATCATTTATTAATAGCAGCATGACCCCTTGTTTCATCATTTTATAATTCTACATAAAGATGCCTGTGTCTCTTCTCCCTTTCCCAAGGAGCACATGACTGGGTCTCAGAGTGAGCCTGGGAATCACATGGCTCACAGGCTGAAATGCTGAAACAAACCACGTGACACATTTACTGATTCCTAGTGCACCGATGACAGTAGATGTCATTATAGGCAGTGACCAATAACGTTAGCAGTTCTTATGGGATAAGAATGAAGGGCGTGCTCATTACTTTTCTATTGTGATGGTAAAATAACATGAGAAAAAGCCATCTAAGAAAAAAGTAATTTACTTTCCAGTTTCTTAAGCCCATTGTGGTGGGGGATGACACGGAATGGAGGCATAAGCAGGAAGCACTTTGAATTATTATTTCCTCTGCATGCAGGAAAGAGAAGAACAAAAGTTGAGCAGGGTTATAGACCCTCAAATATTGCCCCTAATCAAATACTTTCTCCAGTAAGGTTACCCTAATATTTCCATAACTCTCTAAGCAGAGCTGCCTATAAAAGAACAAATATTTTAAAATGTGAATCTATTGGGGACATTTCTCATTCAAACCACTACCGACAATAGCGAAGTTAAGTGCATTATTTTCTCCCAAAGTTGTGAAAACAAGAAAGAGATTATTTTGTTTTCTTTCCCCTCTCCTCTATAGCCATTCAAAAGGAAAGGCTGATGCATCCAAGGCATGTGATCTACACTTTTTGCCTTTGTATTTTAATGCTTGAACCTCTTTGGTTTCCTTTTGCTTTCTATCATTAAGTCTAAAATAATGACATTTCAGCGTAGAAATAAACAATCATAAGTAAGCCAGGAATACACTTACTTACATCTCCTTTGTATAAGGTCACTCATGACTTCTAAGTAAAAGCCTCTGCATTTAGTGGATATGACTAACTGGCAGCATGCATTATTTGATTAATACAGCTGACAAACTCTATAAAAACCATATCCCACTGAAACAATCGATGTGTTCTTATGTCCTATCTGCGCTTGAAGAATTTGATTGTGAATCAAATAGGTTTCCGATTTTAAGAAAAGATGGTTTTAATTTGAACATAGATGAACTCTTCTTTCTATGAGTAGTAGCTATTGTCGGACATAGGAAATGTAAGCATATCCTTTAGCAATAGACAGCTCTTAGAAATTCTAACCTGCATGTAACATGGAGCTTCACGTACAGACCACATTAAAAAATAATCCGCTAGAAACTGTATTCTAAATCAGTGTTGAAGTTCACAGCTTAATGTACAATAATTCATATGGAAAGAAGCTTGGATTATAACTATCAGTTAAAGTTCTCTCCAAATATGATAAAAGCACTGTTTGAGAAAATTATGCTTACTGTTGTTGTAATGTTCTAAATCCAAACTCCAAGTTTTGCTTAAATGGATAAATTTATTGAATAATTTATTGAATAATAATGTATTGAATAATTAAGTTGAGAGAATGTAGGAAGCCTACACTCAAACCTTGTGATTATGGTTCTTAGACTATTGGACAATCATCTCTTAACTTTATTTCTTACCGGTAAGGTAAGAGAATGTAATTAGTTACTTTTCTCCTTGCAATTTAAGAAAGGAAAGGTTTTCTTTGGTTCTCAGTTTGAAGAGATACCATCCGTCATGGCAGGGCAGGCTTATCAGCAGGCTCATAAGGCAGCTGGTTACAATGTGTCCACAGTCAGAAAGCAGAGATAAATGATTCCTGGTACCTGAGTCCATGTATTCTTTTATAAATATTAAACCCTAGGGATGGCCTCATCCACTTTCAGGCTGAGTATTTCCTCCTCTGTTGAACCTTACTAGAAATTCCCTCATGAGCATACCCAGAAGTTTACCACCTATGTTATTCTAACTCCAGTCAAGTTGACAGTGAAAATAAATGATCACAATAAAAAGACCATAGTTATTTAATAAGACCTTATTTCTACTTTTGTAGGTTTTAAAACATCTGAATTTTATTCTAGCAAGAAAGAATGGTCTTTTATTTTGAAAATGACCTTGAGATTAGATGAATAGTAAACAAAATATTTCTTTTTTTAATGAAGATTGTTCAAAGAAACACAAATTTTGAAACTCTTCGTCATTGTTGGTTTTGTCATTTATTTAACTTGTACTAAGTCTATTATAGTTTTATAGTTCTCCCCTGCACCTGGACTTGCAGAGGCAGGATGGTTGGAGAGACAGACACAGTTGCACTTATTTTAGACCCCATCATATTAGAGCCAGCTTGATGACCTTTGCTCTATCTATGAATTATTTATTTCATTGCATGTGCTTCTCCCAGAATTCACAGCATTCCCCTTTGTTGTGATGTTTCTTCCCATTTATGGAACTGTAAATACAGCTGACTGAACCTCTCCAGTAGCCAAACCCATTGCGGCTTTTGTGTGAAGTGTTTCAGCTTTCAGTTCACAGACTCAATAATTTTCATGTGCATCTTCTTCTTTATCCAAAATTAAATGTCAGTGGTATTGGAAGATTAATAACAACAGAAATGTATTTAAATTGGATTAAGAAGACAGGAGACTTTTTTGCTTTTAATTTGCCCACTTTGTGGCAATGTGCATTACTTTTATTTTTTATTTTTTCTGAATCCTAATTCATCATCTTTCATGAAATGAGAATACTGGTGACTACTGCAGTGCAATTTGAATAAAAACAAAATATATTTTTTTTTGTCTGTTGCCATGTTGGGAAAAATGAATAAATTGACTTTCATCAGTTTGGAGGTTTGCTTTAAAATGGGATGTTTGAAAATGTTGACCACATAGAATATATTGTGAATTTGATAGGGACACCTCAAAGATATGGCACATCTCTCCAACAGTATCAGTAATGAAGATGAAATGAGAATCCCGATGTTGCTTCCCAAAGATATCATCAATGCCATTGGTGCTGTTAACTTTGGCTAATCATTGGAATCTCCTGGGGGATTTTTTTTTTCTTTTTAATCTTAACGTTCAATTTACAAATTACACGAATTCAATACAAATGTCTGAGGACTTGGACCAAGAGCTTAAATTGTTTTAGGTTTGCAGGGGATTCCAATGTGTAGTGAAGACTAAGAACTAGAGACAATGAGATGATGTGGCTGAGGTAGCACAAGACGAAATGCTCCCTCAAAGTAATGATGTCTTAAACTGGGGTGGGGGAGGAGAAATGGAGAGAATATGTATTTGTTTCTTTTCTTTTTTTTTTTTTTTTGGATGTTCTTAAATGCTCACTAATCATACGTGTGAAAAGAATTTTATAATAGCAAACTACACTAATTAGAGGAATTCATCGTGTGTTAGGCTACATCTCTAATGTACCATTTAGTACAAGACCTTGCCTGTGGTGTGTGTTGATCTGCAACAGAACCATTGAAGTAAATAAGAAAGAGCCACAACTACCAAGTGTTTCAGAGCTTCCTCAGGAGGATTTGGGGGACCATTATTTTTAGATTCATTGACTCTGGTTTTTATTGCATACCTAAGAACCCATGGTTATATAGGACTACAATGCTACTTCTTTTGTCTTAGAAATAGGACAGTCAGCTTTTTTTTGATGAAGGAAATCAAGGCATATGCAGAAAAGATGAAGTAAAGAAAGCAAAGCAAACATACTCTATATTACTTGGTGTGAGGACTTAGGCCTATATAATCCTATCCCATGGGAGGTGGTGGCATGAGAATAAGCAGTTAAAGGCCACTGGACTAAATGAATGACCCTGCCTCAAAACAAACAAACAAGTCATCAGTGTTATTTTCGGAGAAGTCAGGAATATAATCACCTTTGTTATTTCCTTCTTCAGAATATAGGCATTTCCTGGCTAATCATTCCCAAGTTTAAATTTCTTTGAGTAAACTCATTTCTACTGGAATTCTCTTCTACCAGATACCAGCAACTTAGCATTATCTCTAAGCATTTACTAACTGAATAAATGAAGGAACCAACCAGTCGTACCTTAAACTCCTTAAACACCTGACAGCAGCTTTATATTATAACCAAGCAGGCTGGACTGCCAAGTAATATCTCAAAGGGAAACGTGATCTTTGCTTCAAAGGAGAAGTATTTTTCTATCACCTCACTGAATTTAAAATCTTTCTCTAGAAAACTAGGTCATTTCTAATCTTGTCTCACTTTAACCACTTCTAGTGACCTAGATGTTCTACTCCACATGTGGATAGCTGTATCTGCCGTTACAGACCTCCCTCACAGCTGCCTCCCTCAAGAGTCTCACCCTTTGGCCTTACTCTGATTCGGTGTACTACAGTAACATGCATACTGTTTAGAACATTTTTACACCTTGCTGTCTTCCGCTCAGTGCGTCTTCCTTTGAATCAGAGCTGACCCACTTTACTGTTGAGTCAAATTCTCAACCCTTTTGGCTTTGCTTTCGTGTTCTATAGTTGCCCCTGAAATGTGTACATACTAATATATAATGCCCTGCTCTATTCCACTCAAGATAAAAAATAGCACAATACTCATATACATATATACATGAAAAGACATGTTAAATGTAATCATACAAATAAATCTATGAGTATTTATCAAAAAACAAGAACATAACATCATAAAGATAATAAAACCATCAAATATCCATTCCCCATAAAAAGTTATTTCCTGTCCTTTTAGACCCATTTATTTGTAATACTTTCTTTTCATGTATATGTGTATATTCATTTGTGTGAATATTACAAAAAATTATGCATAGAGTTTTACCTAGATAAATATACAGTATTTTAACATAATTTAAGACACTTAATAAAACTGGTAGACATTATTGCCTGGCTGCAATTAAAAATCTACCTTAATGTTTGAAAATATATGTTTATGAGTAATTAATATGAAGCCCAGAAATATTTCATTTCCTCAAGAATTGAAGAGCATCAAGGAAATAAAATATTTTACAAGGTCTTTTAAAAGGTGGGTAACATGATGATGCTGACTCAGCACTTTAATGCCAAAAAAAAAGCTGAATGACAGCTATTTGTCTAGACTAGGCAAGCATCTTCTCTCTTGAGTAACTGATTGTTTTTTCCTGTTTTTTATTAACACCCTGTGAGAGTTGATGTATAGTATATGTTCCATTTGCATCATCATTTTAATAATTATAAATATGTATGTAGTGGAATTTTCAGACTCTTAATAGGGCCTCTTATATAGAGATCTGAAAGTTTGTTCTGTGTTTCTCTTAGTATAATAGGGTTGTAGCACACCGTTTTGTATGGCATATTCACCTAACTTTGAGGATTTCTTGTGAGGAAACTTTAAAATAGAAGGAGAATTGTCAGGCCAAAGTAAAGTTGCGTATTTTATTTTATTAAGATTTATGACTTATTGATGTGTGTAAGGGTGTGTCTGTGTATCTGTGTGCCTTGAAGAGGCCAGAATAGGGCATTAGATCCCCTGAACCTTGAGTTACAGACACGAAGGTTCAGGGAAACAAAGTTGGATTATCTACAAAAATTACAAGTGTTTTTGGCTGCTGAATCATCTTTTTCATCCAACCCAGAGATTTCAGTATTAAAAATTTAGTCTTTGATCATCGTCCCTCAGGCCTCCAAAGAGAGCCTGCATTCACCTGCACAGCATTAAATAATACCTGACCAGTACATAGTTGAAAATAAATTTTTAAAATAAGATTTTAAAGCTTCCTTTTGTATTTCTTTGTTTGTTGTTGTTGTTGTTTGTTTGAGACAAGGTTTCGCTGTGTAGCCCTGGCCATCTTGGCACTCTGTAGACCAGGCTAGCCTTGAACTCAGAGATTCACCTACCTCTGTCTCCCAAGTGCTAGGATTAAAGGCAAGTGCAACCACGCCACCTGGCTCATGTTGTATTTTTAAAACACAGATAATAAGCATAAATAAATACGTAGTTCTGTTGCTCTCCTTGTGGAGCTCCTGTCCTCTCCAGGTCTTACTATTTCCCCTTTCTTTCCTAAGATTCCCTGAACTCTGCCCAAAGTTTCTTTATGAGTCTTAGCATCTAGAGGGCCATAGGAGGAGATGAGGGAAAGGGGGAGATTGGGAGGGGACATGTGAGAGGGCTACAGCTGGGATACAAAGTGAATAAACTATAATTAATATAAAAATAAAAATTTAATTAAAAAGACTATTCATTCTAGGACTAATGTAAACATAAAGAACATATTCATCAAGCAGTAAAATTAAGGCTTTAAAGAAAAAACTATGTAGAATTCTTAGTGAAACTTCTGGCACTTGATTACAGAAAAACACTTAAATATGGAAATATATACTTTTAAGAAAATGAATGATATTATTTTCAGTTATTAAGTTTTCTATATTTTTTATGTGTGTATCATATGTAAAGATGTGTATATATTTATTTCCTATTTACATACTAGTCAATAGTATTAAAGTACACTGTTGAAAGGTAACTTACATCTAGACTACATTTTTATTCAACATTGTATGATGCCAGTTTCTACATTGTCTAACAGACTCTGGCTAATTTACAAGTTTCTTAATAGTCTAACATGTAAGATTACTTCTTGAATAATGCCCCCTTTTTCAGAACTTCAGTTTTCCTTTTTGTTTATAGCTCTCTGAATAATTGGATATAGATTGATAGATTCCTTTGACCTTTTTTTAGTTGCATAGTTAGAACATATTTCTAAATATGTTATTATCAGTCCAGTTTTTACCTCACACGAACAGTTTTCCAAAAATCAAAATTCAGAAATTTGTCTAATAATTTCTTTTACAATCCTTTATTTGTTTTACTTCTTGGCCATACTCTATTGAAATGGGTATTTTATATTTAAATAAAACATGGTGTCGTGTTTATTATTATTGCTGTTATGGTTATTGTTATTGTTTAATCTTCTCCCCTATGGCCTATGACCTGTCTAACCATAGTTTCTTTGCCCAATATTGGTGCCAACTATATAGGTGTCTTCTTGAGTGAGTCTGGAAACCAAGTGGAAAGTAATTGGTTAATTCCCATGAGGTTCGTGCCACTATTTCACCAAAGGACTTGTCTTGCCAAACCAACCATTGTTCTAGCGAACAGGGTTCAAAGTAGGTGTTATGATGTTTATTTTTCTCTTCCTATAGCTTTCGCAGCACCCTGCAGCGCTATGAAAATATCCAGCATGTGTTCTCCATGGACCTTTCTGTTTCCCATTATTTTCTCTTCCAAACCTTCTGCCCAGTGTAGGTATTTAGTGAGCACTTGCGAAAGAGTCTCTTGACTTTCCTTAAATATAACCACTAAGTATTTCTCCCGTGACCCAGTACTAAAAATGCAATTGCCATGGTTTACTAGTATTTAGATACAACAGAATCTCCCGCTTGTCCCAAGAGAGCTTATAATTGTCATAATCCACAGAAACATTGCAAGATACTAGAATAGGGAAGTTCTGTTGATATTCCTTATATGCACCACAGACAGCAAAATTTCTAAATACACTGCAAATGTGAAATGTTTATGCAAATGATAAATAGTATTCATTATTAAGTATAATTAGAGGTTGCCAAAGCACCTTTTTTTCCTGCAAGTTGGAGTGCCACATACCTTTCAAAATGAGTGCTTGTAATTAATAATATTTAGATGGGGGAAATTAATTTTTCAACTTTTTCATCATAACCCATGTGTTGCCAGGCAAACAACTTGATAGAATCAATGTAAGCTTAGTTTAGCGTGTGATAATCTTCTCTTGCCCTCTAATTTGTCACTAAATGCTTTTTCCATGGATTGCAGACATTGAAAGGTTTTAATTGTAGCCCTGTGTTTTATTTACTGTTAGAAAAAAAAATTGTTTTTAAATGGAGCATGCTGTGCTAATAAGCAGGGGGTCTGTGAGAATTTGTCTGTCATTCACAGTGATTAGGTCCCATATTTGAACTGGTTCATACAATGCCAGCTCTATTATTTTAAGGTTGATATTTATTCCATCTGCCTTCCTGGTTAGACGTTTTTCTTTGGCACTCAATTCATGCCTTGAGCTTGGCCTTTCTTAACAAATGACAGAGCTGTTTGTGTTACCCACGGCTTGCTCAGAAAGCTGAGGAAGAGAAGTAAAAAAAGAGAGTGATATCTGCAAGACCATCAATCTGGCTCACCCAACATAGTATTATTCTACGATGTGCTGAGTTGTCGATAAAAATCAGATTGAAGTTAGTAGCCCAGGGAGAGACATGAGAAAGGGACCATCTCAGTTTGTTAAAGATAGTGCTTCTGGTTAGTGTGATAACCCACATTCACCTCTCATCATGCTCAAAGCACCCATTCCCCCTATTTAGATGGCTCTGTGGTTAAGAGCCCTGGCTGATCTTCCAAAGGACATGGATTTAATTCCCACCACCCATGTGGGGGCTCACAAACACTCATAACTGCAGTACCAGAGAATATGATGAACTCTTCTGGCCTCTGAGGATACTTCACACACTTATGGTATACTATACATACATACATACAGGAAAAATTATCCATACACCTAAAATAAATTAAATGACCCTTAAAATTAAATAACGAATCAATCTTTTATGAGCTACAAAACGTAAAACAGGGTGCAGAAAACAAATGATAGGAAGCAGATCTAAATTTGAATACTTATTCAGTGGTACTCTTTAGAAAAAAATTTGGCACTAGATTATGACCCCTACATGTATTTCTTTTCATTCTTTCTTTTGAAGAAAAACAAAATGCTTTGAATTTTACTCCTGTCTAAGATCAGAGTGCAGTTTGTTGATAATTGAGAGCTTAAACTAAGAAGGCGAATACACATGAAACATTTTCATACATGGAACATTTAGCTGCTCTATAAACAGATGGGGGCCTGTGCTTTATGGTGTTTATAAAATGGGGGTGTCTATCAGAAAAGTAAACATTTGTTAGAATCAATGGCTTGAAGGTATTGGGAGAGTAGACATCCTGCTCAGGGTCTCTGAGGCATTTGGGAGCTCAGAGCCATATATGAGCAGTAGCTCATGTCCTTTATTGCATAATGAGAACAGCTCTGTGTTTTGATCACCTCATCCTATACCTTATAAGGTCTTCACACAAAAATGTGGTGTCCGGAGTAATTATCTAATTATTTGTGCCCACATTTTGCTGTGGAAATTGATACAGGCAAACAAATAGCAGTGAACATGATCACAAGTCCAGAGCAAGGTAGAATAATAGCCCTATTAATGAATTAGTTATATGAATTGAACAAGTTTTTTTAATATATCTAACTGTATTTGCTTTATCTATAAGGGAGTAACATGGTCAGTTATAGCTGAGATATTGTACACATTAGATATTATATTTGAAAAAATCCTGATAATGAACTAACAAAAAAATAAACTATAGCTATTTCCATCACCTATGAGAAAAAAATATGCAATGAACATGACCCTGACAGGAACATATACAAAAGCTTATAAGAAGAATTTAGAGTTAGCAAAGGTTCAGCTGACTATGATGTAGCCCATGGTGAGGACTTATGTATCAACTCACATCTAGAAAGACTCTCAGTGGGAAGTGCAGCCAACATGTTTTCAATACCTGTCATTATAAGAACTGGAGCTTTGTAATTCTTTGATTCCTTACTGTTTGATTTTTCAATCTTAATAATGCATTAGAGTACTTCCGAGCTTAGCTCTCTCTAAATTATAAATGCCACCATTTTATACCTAAGTATCAAATGATTTTTGTCCAGCACTAGTGGAAGAAAAATAAACATTCTGAGCTTGTTAACCCTGGCTTTCTGAGCTTCTGGAATCAGTCTATCTACTACAGGGTGGGCTTATCAGGGCCAGTACCTAATCATTTTGAAGCATGTTTGTGTCCTGTGCAGGTACTAATTTTTAGTCACTCTACGCACATAAGGGGTTTTATAATATGCCAAATTCGAATTACCACTTGGTCATATTTTTTCAGGATTAGCATCAAGTAAAACTGCCACCAGTCTCTAGGATACTTCCTCCTTTCTGTCTATCCGTGCCCTAATTCTCAACACTGTTGTAATTTCTACTTCCAACCAAGCATCAGTAATGAGCTTCACAGCTATCTACATCAGAAACCATTTTAATAAGATTAGTTTCATCTGTGTTACCTCCTGTCTCTTTCCACAGATACTAATACAGCATTCCTTTGGAATACCATATTTGATCCTTATATCAAGAAAAGCAAGTCAATAGCATACTGAGGGACCTTTTTGTTTATTGGTAATGGCTGTCAGAATGACTCCTATTAGTAGAAGAGCTAAGAAAAAATTTGAAGTTCTGTTTAGCGTTCATGGTGATGAATATTGTTATTGATTAGCAGTATCTGTGTTGGGTGAAAAAAAAAAAGAAAGAATAGAGAAAGGAAAACTAGCATAGAGTATAAAAAAGGCTGTAACTCTCAGACTCCCGTAATGTCCTTGCTCTGTGTATTCTTCCCAGAGACTGGGGTCTTGTTGCTATCTTCTCTCATGCTGCCTGATAGTTCATTTCCAGAACATCAAATACATTCTCCATTCTTTGAAATCTTTTGGAGTCTGAAGCTTCACTTTTACTTTTCCCTCTGCCTGGATATTCTGCTAAGCAACCCATATCCCATAGTGAAATCTGCAGAGAAACCTTAGCCTCCTTACAGGAAGAAACTCCCTGATTTGCTTTTTAATATGGCAATACTCTTATATTTTATGTTGGAAGCATGATGTGAATTCTATTAATTTATTTATTTACTATATATATATATGTGTGTATATAAATATATATTCCCCCCTCTGTGTGTGTCTCTGTATGTATGTGCGTGTTTTGGTGTGTATGTGATTTTTTGAGGTAGGAGCTCATATATCCCAGGCTAGATATATGCCTTTTTATAAATAAATAGGCCAGACTTTGCCAATATGTGTTCCTAGACAGCTTGGTGACAAATAATGTAATTACCAGTCATTCTCAGACTCAGGTATAGTGTAGTGCCATGTGATCCTCAGGTCTTATGCCACCATTTCCTAAAGATTAAGACGGAAGTTTTGTTTGTTTCCCTTTTATCTTTTCTATTGTCGGCAATATCATTATCGTACTGTTTATTTTTTCAGCCAAGTGATCATATAAAATGTCAATAAAATCAGAATGAAAAAGTAAATTAATATCGTGAACTTGGCAGTTGTGCTTATGTTTCATGAAGTAAAATGAAGTGTAAGATAAATATACTGAATTAATATTCATATATAGCCTATCAGATAGTTTTTCTATATACAAAAGCAATTGTACTTTTTTCACTGTACATTGTGGAGGTATGATGAAGAGCAAAAATTAATATATAAAATTAATATGTAACTAACTTCCAGAAAGATCCACAATTAGCATTTTCATATGCGCCTTTTCTGCACTGCCCTCAAGCTCCAAGATTATTCACCTCTTTTGCTTGTTCTGTGAAAAGTGATCTGGGCCCTTTAAGGTTTTTGGTCACATGGTATTATATCAAACTTGATCAAGAGATGGCGATGGAGACATGTCACAAAAGGACCAGAAGGACAGGTTGTCCTGTTTTCCGGTGTGCTTGTGAAATGTCCTGGTAGACAGCCTAGTGCAGGACCTGGGTCTCCCTCAACTCAACTTTCCAATGCAGTTAACTTTTAATTAGCTCTTGGTGCTTTCCAGTTTCCCACTCTACAGTGCTCATCACACCTCTAGCAGGCTGTGCAGACTGTGGTTGGGAGTCTTCATCGATGATCTACTCCATGAGTAGCTTTCTGCTAGAGGTCAGAAAAAGAAATATTTTATAGAAAGTTCTACTAGCACCATGAAAAGGATTCTGTCATCCATCAAATCACAGTTACATTGTCTCTAACCAGGTCTAAATATTCCCAACCATGTTTAGATTTACTACCTAGCTTGAAAGGTAGAAACCATTTCCTCTGCATATGCCTCTATTTTAGAATCATCTTCACTCATGACTATTATTTCTATTATTGTAGCTAACCATTGCAATTGATGATCCTTATAATCATATATTCCACGCTCAAGATGTCTGACCCAGAATGACAATTTGTAATTCCTCTAGTCTAATACTTGGTGCTTGCTATTGTTTTAGCTTTTCATAAGAATAATGAACCTCTCTCTTTTAACAACATTCTTTCAGCTTATGCCTTGTTTTAATGGTTGCAAAGAGGTAATAGTCCTATATACTAATTCATTTTATTTCTTCAATTCCTTATTTTTAGGTATATTTTCTCATTTTTTTAAATCAACCACATACCCTTACTTCAGACTGGTGAATGTCCTTGAACATAAGCTTGCTTGCATCCATAGTGAGATTCCCACAATGAACTTGTGGCAATTTAGACATTTTTATTCGAGAAAAATAAAGCTCAGTGACATATAAAGTGCTGCAATGAATTCAGGGTCATTTTTGGGCACATTATTGAAAGGTGTGATGGAATAAAAGCATAAGAAGGGAGATCACCAGCCGTTTCTTATCTCCTGTGAATGTTGCCTAGCAAGAATGTGAAAACTCTCCCAAGCGCCACAAAAACTGACACCAGGTTTAAGACTGAGCCATTAAATATCAATTATCCTAAAACCACTTCTGGCTGCTTCTTTGATTAAATGTTTTTCTTGTGTTTTACCTTTGGGGAATCTACCTCATCAGAAGAATGGAGAATGGGAAAGATTAAACGATTCAGAGTCATTTGGTTGTTTTTGCAAAGGAGTACTTTGGGAAAGAAGGCAAATTGTTAACGGGAACATCATCCTACAAATTGAGTTTGGCTAATTTCCTGTGCTTACACTCAAGACACCCTGTTGATTCAGCAGGAACCCCCTCACATACTCCTCCAATAGTATCTTTTTTTATTTCTCTCTGTGTGTGTATGTGTGTGTGTACTTGTTTGCATGCCGCCTCATATATCAGACATGAATGGAGAACAGAGGACAACTCTCAGGGGTTGTTTTGCTCCTTCTACCATGTAGGTTCTTAGGATTGAACTCCAGTTATCAAACTTTGCATCTCATTGACCCTACATTCATGTTTTATATATTACTACCTCGAGACAGTTAATTTAGTTGTAATCATAGTCACCAATGTGTTAGGCCAATGCACAAACTTAGGATCGTGACTCCAAAGATGGCAGCCTAAGCCCCATGTTGCCCTCCAGCTGTGTAGGAGCTTAAAAAAAGTCTGGTGATAGATGTTATAGACATTCCTCCTCCGCCTTCATTCAACCTCTTCCAGCTTTTTATTTAAGTGAAGAAACAATCATAGAACTATTGTCAAAGTAAATGATAGCAGCTTACTTTATTAGACTCATAAGTGGACAGTTTTGCATTTGTTGTGTATTTTATAGTGTTGTGTGATGTACAAGAGTTATTACCAACCGGTTTACCTGGAGAGGTGATATCCACACCCACAGTATCATATGTGCCTATCCAAAAGTAATGAGTAATGAAAACAGTGTAGCATTTCCACCTCATTCCTTTGTTCTCTGCTCTTTTGTCTACCAGTAATCCTATTGTCTGCTATTAAGATCGACAGTCTAATAAAATGAGAGTGATGTGATGGTTTGACAAATATCTACTGAGGACCCGTGACAAGCAAAGGGCTTAATCAGCAAGATGGGCTTGGAGAGGATTTAAAAATAATCAGACAAATGAAGAGAGACAGGCATTGTCACCATGACAAAATCACTTCAACCACAAGTCAGAGAAGAAAAGAGGGGAGTGAGGAGAGAGACAGCCAGTAGCATGCTGAAGATTGCCCTCTTCCTTAGATGTCTTAATTGGACTTCTGCTCTTCAAAAATGACTGCTCCTGAGTAATTAATTTTTTATTTTTATTTATTTACATTTATTTATTGGAGCGATGAGGAAAGGGAGGAGACACATGCCACTAGGCGTGCATGTAACTCAGAGAACAATATTAAGGAGTCTATCCTCTCCTTCCACCGTGTGGATTTCAAGAAACAAATGTAGGTGTCTAACCCTTCAGCAAGCACCCTTACCCCACTGAACCCTCCCACCAGGCCCCTGAATAATTCTTCACTATAGATGTTTTGCTCAGTCATTGAATCCTATCACAGGAGAGAGACAGAGATAGACACAGACAGAGAGACAGAGCTACAGAGCCAGAGAGAGGGACAGAGACACACAGAGAGGCAGAGAAATAGAAAGATAGACATATACACATGAGAGAGAGAAAGAGAGAGGAGAAAAAAAATATCTGATTCATAGCCTGCAGGTTATATGAATTAAGAGCAGGCAGCACATTATAAAACGTTTTCTCACAAAGAAGAAGTGTCAATTCTATCTCTCTCTCGAACCTGGGAGATTTGTTGATGTCTGGTCATAGTATAGATTTTCTATTAGGGCCCATGCTGCTTATTCATTAGTAAGCACTGTAGCATAAAACTACCATAACTCAGGGTATAATCTCTCTCTCTTTGGCCTTCTTTTGGATGTGTAGCTTGAATACTGCTAGGATTCTATGCATTTAGGTAATATTTTTGTGCAAGGTATACAGGAGACGAAGACACCTAATAGTAATCAGTAAGTATCAAATACAATCTGTGTAGAAATGAAGATATTCTAGTTCAGCTAAGAAAACAGACTTAACTCATATACACTCCACCCAGAAAAACTTAAAGGAGAAGCAGTCAGAAACACTGACATTTCCTTCAGACTGCAATTCACCCATCTTATTAGCAATCAATGACTGATTTTTCAAATAAATGATATATTAATTTGGCTTCATAGATACACACACAAGTTGAAGAGGAAGGGGAACAGGAAGAGGAGGAGAAGGAGGAAGAGAAAGGTATGACAGGAAAAGAACAAGCAATAACAAAATTGCAGCAAATATAGGATGTTTACCCAGTTATTCTTATTACTGTTTAGGCTCTGAGCAATAATTTTGTTAATTAATTTATTTTTTATTGATTACAGTTTGTTCACTTTGTATACAGCCTCCCTCATCCTCTCCCTATCCTTCCCTCCCTCATCTCCTCCCATGTCCCTCCCCCAGTCCACTAATAGAGGAGGTCCTCTTCTCCTCTGTGCCCTGGTAAGGTTGCTCCCCCTCAGGGGGAGGTGATCAAAGAACCAGCCACTGAGTTCATGTCAGAGACAGTCCCTGCTCCCATTACTAGGGAACCCTCTTGTAGACTGAGCTTCCATGGGCTACATCTGTGCAGGGGTTCTAGGTTATCTCCATGCATGGTCCTTGTTTGGAGTATCAGAGTCTGAGCAATAGTTCGATGCCACAGTTAAATGGAAAATATGTCTTCTTCACCTTATCAATCTTTAGATATCATGTGTCCCATAAAAATATGTAAGTTTTTCAATAGCAAGATGTCTGAAATTAGTTTTGACCCTGCATTAGAAAGCCCAATGGAAAGCAATTAATGCATAAAGCATCAAAGATCACTGCCCTTAGTCCTGCATCACCAGATGAAATTGCCCATCTCACATCCCATCATTACCCTGGTATTTACTTCTTGTTTGTGTGGTCTAGGAAGAAGATAGTCTTATACTGAATCTTTACTTCATCAGCAGGCTGAGACTGTCTTCTAATCTCTACCATCTTCTAGTCTGGTACACAGAGTGTAGATAACTCTGAATATTAATATGTTGCTCATGTAACAGGCTACTATTGCTTGGTGATTTTAGGTCAAAGCATGGATAGGAAATGGTATTAGTTATGTCATTGTGGGGTAAACTGGAGGAGACTCAAATGGAGCTTGATGACAACTGCATTATATGTCTTTATAATGAATAGGTGAAATAAAAGCAAAACATAAAATACTGCAGACATTAAACATTTCGCTCCCTATAGTATTTTCAATACTACTTTGAATTTTTCTAAATGTGTTTCTGTTTCTCCCAGTATAAATTTCCTCATCAGATCCTGTGCTTGGCCTGGGAGCTTCAGTTCTGATCAATATGCATGACCAATGCCTCTTTCCAATTTTTGGATAATCACATTCAGTAAGAAATTCTAATCATTTCCACAAACATCTAGAAATTGGGCAAGTTAAATTTTTCCCAAGGAATCTACATTTTCTCCTTTCGTATACAGACAGAGACATCTTCTGGCTACCACCCAGGTTTCTGTTTTATCAGTCAAGTGGTATAAGTGGCTGTGTTTCTAAGAAGGCATGAGCCAGCTTGGACATTGGCTACATAGCCACACTATGAAATAAAGCAGTCCCTTAGTTTCTCCATGGACTGCTTTTCTTAAAACCTGTGAGGATATCCCTTCCAGAGTTTTCAGTGCACATGGGCATTTTCTGTAGCTTTCGGTTGCAGATGGTAATGTCCATGTACTTGAATGTGGAGAACTTATGAGTAAGGGTGTTTCTTGTTGAGCTAGACATCTGGTTTCTGCCTTTCCTAGATATCTTTCTGTGTGACCCTGAGAAGGATACTGGTAGCTCTATGTAAATAGCTCCGGGAATCTGGTTAAGCTACCTTTCTCTAGAATCCCAGAAGACCTACATGATCACTGTTCCTGGGCCACTGTACATACTTTTTTCATATGTGTCTCTGAGCTGTTCGGTTGGAACATTTTGCTTTAGGTTCTGCCTCGTGTAGAGTCTGTGTTTGTGGATTCAACAAACTCTACATTGAAATATTTTCAAATAAAATTGCTTTCTGAAATGAACAGGCAAAGGCTGATTTTCTTATTTATTATTTTATATTATTTCCTAGCCAATAGAGTTCTCTGTGTCACCCTGTTATTACCTAGTTAAATTTGCAGTTTTATAGAAGTGAACATTCAGATTCTTAACTGAAAACAAATTTAATTTTTATTGCCTTTATTTATTTTTCTATTTGTGATGTGTGTGTGTGTGAGCATACACTGAGCTACTTCACAAGCTCAGAAAACAAATTTACTATTTGTCTTTTATTCATAATCTTTGGCAGAAAAGTAATATGTTAAAGATAATGACTACAATCCAGCTTTGTGTTTCCTCTCAGTCAGAGTTTCATGGAGGATGGAGTATACATAACCACAGCTCTTTTGCTAGATCTACACCATAATTATTTGACTCTTTGGATTATTATGAGCTGATTTAGATACAAATAAGAGTGCATGAAAGACATTTGAAAGAAAAATGGAAATGGTTGAAGACCTAGTGGGAAAATAATAGTTTGATTCTTTGTATAGCCAAGCCTAGGTAGTCGTTTACTTTTCCAACTTCTGTTCATAAACACTCCTCCACTTATTCAAGGGCATGGTTTCTGTGGCTCTGGTGCCTAGTCTTGACCTAAGACATTGGACTGGATTGGTGAATATGACATTTTCTTTATTTTGTAAGTCATTTCTCTTCTCACATATGCTGACATGTAATCATCATAGAATTGCACAAGTATCTTTGTGTCAACATGGATAGAATCTGAGGACATAGCAACTCCACCCAGTCTTGTTACACAAAGTGTTTATTTTTCAACTTGCAAAACCTCCTAGAGAAAGTGTGAAATCGAAGATGTACTACCTATGTTTACTCACTTTCTTTTTCTTGCATTGCATGATGAGAAGCTTAGACCACAAGTAATCATACTGTCTTACATAAACTTTCACCTGTTTCTAATTAACTGTCATTATTCTCCACTTTCCAAGTATCATAATTGGATTCTTCAGGAGACTAGAAATGTACCTTTGCTTTGGGTAGTCAGCTATATGCTATGGGCACACTTAGCCAATCAGGAAAAGGGCAGACTGCTTTCCACAGTGCCATTATTATTTGCCAGCTTATCATATTGTGCAAATGCCCCAGTCTGTATTACCATCATACTGGACTGCCAGTCCTTCTTGTTTTTAACCCAGTTTGAATGTGTATTGCATAATAGCTCACAGTGGCTTGTATCTGAATTTCCCTAGTGATGAGTTATTTTCATTATCCACTTAGAAATTTTATTATTTTGTGTGTCATTACTTCATGAATCTATTCAGGTCCCTGTCCACTTTCTTATGTTTCCTTAGTGCTGAGTTTTGAGAGTAATAAATATATTTTTAAAACAAATCATTCATCAGATATATGCTTTGTGGTTTTCTTTTAGGCAATGTACTTTATCTTTTTAGCAGAATCTTTTGAAAAGAATTTTCAGTGTATATGGTCACATATCTATATTTATAACTCTATCTATCAATCATCTATTTAGCAATCTTGTCTATCTATCTATCTATCTATCTATCTATCATCTGTTATTCTGGTTACTCTCAAACTATCATTTTGACATAGCAAAGGGTCATCTGTCTGTGAAGGATTGCCTTGATTGTTAATTGCAATAGGAAGAGCCTTAATCCATTATGAACAGCATCATTCCTTAGGAAGGCGATCCTGTGTCATTTACAAAAGTCATGTAAGCATTAACAAGAGAGCAAGCAAGCTGGCGAGCTGTATTCTTCCATGTTTCCTGCCTTTATGTTCCTCCCTTGAGTTCCTGTCCTAACTGTCCTCAGTGATGGAGTAGAGTTTTATTTTGTAAAACAAATAAACCCTTTTCCCCTGAAATTGTTTTCAATCACACAGTTTTGTCATGGAAACCTTCGAAACATAAGTGAATTAGAGCATATATACATATATATGTACCTGGCATGGTATCTAAGAAATCTTTGCCTAGACCCAGATCTCAAGATTTTGTTCTGCCTCTTGCCCTAGATATTTTGTAAAGTGTACCATGGTCTATGCTTTGTTCATCTACATGGAGTATTAAAAGACCAAACGTAAGTATTTTGTCTATATGCCATTTGAGTTTATTCGTTTTACATCCCAGCTATAGTCCCCTCCCTCATTCCCTCCCAACCCCACCCTCCCACTCTCTTCTTCTCCTATGCCCCTCCCCCAGTCCAATGATAGAGGAGGTCTTCCTTCCATTCCATCTGACCATAGTCTATAAGGTCTCATCAGGACTAGCTTCTTTGTCTTCTTCTGTGGACTGGTAAGGCTGCTCCCCGCTCAGGTGGAGATGATCAAAGAGCCAGCCCATGAGTTCTTGTCAGAGACAGTCCCTGTTCCTATTATTGGGTAACCCTCTTGGACACAAAGCTTCCATGGGCTACATCTGTGTAGGGGTTCTAAGTTATCTCCATGCATGGTCCTTGCTTGGAGTATCAGTCTCAGAAAAGTCCGCTGGGCCCAGAATTTTTTGGTTCTGTTCCTCTCCTTGTTGAGCTCCTGTTCCCTCCAGGAATCTCTATCTTCCCCTTCTTTCATAAAATTCTCTGCACTCTGTAAAAAGTTTGGCTATGAATCTCGGCATTCGTTTTGATACCCTGCTGGGTAGAGTCTTTCAGAGGCCCTCTGTAATAGGCTCCTGTCCTGTTCCCTTTTCTCCCTCTTCTGATGTCCATCTCGTTTTGGCCACAAATTTCTATCCATACTATAAGCTGAGACAAGCTGTTGTTCCTCGGATCTCAAGGCAAAACTCACTTTAATTCACCAAGTGAGGAAAACCTACTTTATATGACTTTTTACCCTTCTCTCCTTCTTTCCTTCACTCCCTGTCCCCCAACCCCCACCTCTAGTAAGAGGGTAAATCTAGCCCCTTATTCTGTTTTAGCTAGACAGCTAAACTAGGGAATGTGAAAAAATGTAAAATTGAGTTAATGGCACCATATGACTTACCCCTTTTTATTGCTTTGTTATCACCATCCTCCTGGTTAAAATTAAGTTTCACGTTTCCCCAGTGGAATTTCCTAATGTAGTCGTGATGCAAAACTCCGACGACAATGGATAATTGACTGAGCAGTGTAACATCTGTTCTTAATGAAATAAAGAAGATCCACGGTTCCACATGATATCCACGGGGGTGATGGGCACCAGTGTAACAGCAGTTCAAAAATAATACCTTACTGAGAAAAAAAAATGTTCATTTTCTGTTCAGATAACAATGGGACATAGTGTTGCTGATTTCTCTGGGCTTCAAGTCACTCAGAGACACAGCTCCTTTTATTTCCTCTCTCTATTACTTTTAAGGACCTGACTGGAGGTTCTCTCTCTCTCTCTCTCTCTCTCCTGAAAGACAGTGGAGCTGAGTTACAGAAGTCACAGAATTCTTAATTACCTTAGCCTGGAAGGAGAATGCATTGGGTTAAGTCAGTTTCCATTGGCTAGCTCTAGATAAAGCACATTCTGGAAAATATATGTTTTGCAAGTCACTCTCTGGCAGGAGCTTTATGCAAATTCTTTCCTCAACTGCACACATGAATTTTTGAAATGTATTATGCTTCGTTTTCCTCCTTTCTAATCTCACCATGAGCATTCACCTAAAGATTTCTTCTCCTAACCTCCTGTTGTCCTTCCCCTCTCCTTTTCGCTCCTTCTTTTAAATATTTTAATTATTTCCAATTTTGTCTATGTGTTTATGTATGCATATACGTATGGATACATATATGTATGTGTGTATGCATGTATGTATGTATACTCACATGCATCCAAATGTCCAAAGAGAGCATCAGATCTCTTGTAGCAACTACTGGCCACCAAATGTGTAAGCCACCAAATGTGGGTGCTGAGAATTATACACAAAGGCTTTACAAGAGCAGATACAGCTTGTTTTTATTGTTTAAGAACTTCACACATGTACATAAAGCGCTTTACTCAAACCTGCCTCTCTACTCCTTCCTTTCATTTCTTCCCATACCCCCAATTTGAGCCATGTCTCCATACCTTCTCCTCCTCTTTATCTCTTCTCCCTAGTCCCTTTCGTATAACAAACAGCAGACTAGATTTCCTGTTACAGCATGTACCCTATATTATTTTATTTTTTAATCAGAACCATGTAATGTACCACTTTGTGTTTTCTGAATAAACGTAAAATGAAAAAAAAAGAAGAAATTACTTCATGTGTTTATCAGGCAGAAATGTTCATCTCCTCTTTCACAGGGGAAATAGAAACTGCTATAGTTCACTGGGAACTGTACACTGTTCTTCTAATTGATAAAAACTTATTACCTGATAGGATGGCTGCAATGATTGAATGAGATAGCATATATGAGGTGCCAGGTATGGTCCTCAGCATATATTGACAGCAAAGAGATCACTCATAGATGATTTTGTGGTTTTAGATTCAAGGATGGATAGTGTAATCTTCCTTTCGGGAGATGGTAATATATTGAAAATTTTAAACTTGTTTTTTTTTTTTCTACAACCAACTGTTCTTTTTTTTTTAATTTTTGAGATTATAATAATTATTTCTGAATTATTTCATTTTCCCTTTTCTCTTCTCCTTCCAAGTCCTCCCATGTGCCACCTTGCTGTCTTTGAAATTCACAACTTCTTTTTCTTTAATTTCTTTAATATAATTATATGTGCATATATTATATTATATGTATATCTACTTATGGCTGATCATTTGGTATTGAATTACCAATTAGTGTGATCTTCCCTGGGGAGGACTATTTCTCTCACTCTCAGCATTCCTTAGTTGCTTAGCTCTTGTGGTGGACTCATAGTAAGCTTTCCCATGTCCATGTTAGCATGACTACTGGTATTGTTCTTATTCAGGTCTTACTTAGGTAGCCATATTTATGAGACCTCATGAGTGTAGTCTCTCTGATATTTCTAGGAAACACAGTCTCACAGCAAACTCCCTGTTCCCCTGGATCTTATAATTGTTCTGCGTCCTCCTCCACATTGATGCCTAAGCCTTTGGTGCAGGGGTTGTATTATTAGATGTATTAGTTGAGACTGAGCTCCACAACTCTGCGTTTTGATTGCACAACCAACGTCTTTTAATTTTAATTTAATTTTATTTTTAATTACACTTTATTTACTTTGTACCCCCCTCTAGTTTCCTCCCTCCTCCCTTTCCAACACCTCCCTTCCTGCCCCTTCTCCACGCATGTCCCTCCCCAAGTCTACTGGTAGGGGAGGGTTTCTTTTTCTTCCTTCTCATCCTAGTCTGTTAGGTATCATCAGGAGTGGCTGCATTGTCTTCCTCTGTGGCCTGGTAACTTTTAACAAGCCTTCACTGTGTGCAATCTGTCTCATTCCCTAAATGAGTGGGACTCATCTTCATCTAACCCAACAACTATCACCTGACTAATGATTCCATCATCCCATGAGAACCAGTAAATACACTACTAAGAAGCAGCCATTCCTGATGTGATCTGATAGACTAAGATCAGAAGGAAGGAGAGGAGGACCTCCCCTATCAGTGGACTTGGGGAGGAGGATGCATGCAGAAAGGGGAGAAAGGGTGGGGTCGGGAGGGGAGGAGGGAGGGGCTTATGGGGGATACAGAATGAATAAAGTGTAATTAATAATAATAATAAAAGAAAAAAAAAGAAATGTTGATTCTTATGAGCCCAGAGTTTAAATCCTAGTTCCATTTGTACCCACCAGTGCTGACTCAGCAGCCTATGCTTCCCATCTGTGGATTTTGCCAGTATTATTCCTTCATGAGGACATGGTAATCAGGACCCAATAATATGTGAGTGTGTGTGTGTGTGTGTGTGTGTGTGTGTGTGTGTGTGTGTAAGATTTAAGACAGAAAATAGCACATAGCAAGTTCTTATGATGGATAATATGAATATAGTATAACATAGTAGGTAAAATACTGGAACCTGTCCACTCAAGCTTACATATTTTATTTCTTTTCCTTTCATCCTTTAAATCTCAGTCTCAGCATTCCTACAATGGAGACTATATGTCCTTCAGTGTTTGAAGAAGTGAATGTATGATAAGTTACTTGGCAGTTGACTGAAACCTTTATTTATGGCACTTGTGGCTTTGAATCATTTTATCTTTGTTTATCTTAAAATATGATTTCTACTTTGCCTGCAATTATTACTATTAAGGCAAAATATAATAAAATAAAACTTGAAGCAATTGTAAAGTGAAATATTTATATGTAACATAGTATCATTATGTAAGAACAGAATAGCATTCCTCAATTGAACGAAGCATGTACAGCAAACAGGATGGATGACCATTGCTAAGTTTGGGGGTACAGACCTCAGAATGCCATGTATATATTTAATTAAAAAAGACATGTTAATATCTGTGGTTTTGTAATCCTAACCCCAGGTCAACGTCAAAATCATCAATAGAGACAAATTTAATTACGAAATGTAGCAGCACACTAGAAGATGTCCCATTTCAAAAATTTAAAGGACACAAAAGTAAACTCAGAAACAAATGAAAGAACACCATGCCCCCAGCAATGCAAGAGGAAAAATTAATTCTAAAGGCAGAGGTAGGAAGTAGTTCTCACTTAATGGACTAAACTGTAAACACTGTGGTGTGCTAAGAAAGATTCTGAGGCCAAACATGGGTAAGTTCTCAGCACTTAAGAACATAGACTGTACTTGTAGAGGACCAGAAATGAGTTCACAGTATGGAATTCAGTAATTAAATTTCCAGTGGACATGGTATCTCTTCTGGTTTCTTCAGACACTTGTACCCATACACAAATACACATACATTAATTTAAAAAATAAAATGTCCTTTTTAAAGGAATTTAATCTAACTAATATATGTAGTAAATACTATTTGTAATTTATAGAGTAGTGCCTTGTCACATTCCCGTACTCTGCAATGGTTTTTCCTTCAGTTTTACCTCAGTGCTGATTATCAATCTCATGTTCCTGCCTCTGAGACTTGGGATAAAGTCAGGTGAGAAGACTTTGCTTAACTTATTGTATTCTTGTAGAAAGAGGAATCCTGAGAGCTTGTATAGCATCTGTCTCCCACACTTTCTTGTATCACATATGTGGTTAACTTTCTCTCTTCTCTCACTGCCTTGGCCTTACATATCCTTCAAGAACAACCTCCAAGCCTATCTCTTCTGAGAGCTCTGTTCTGTTTGACTGAAGCTTTCCTCTCTGAACACCAAAATATGCACTCATCCCTGGCACCCTAGTATTCAAAGTCCTTAGTTTGCAAAAATCCTTTTCCTATTCTTTTAGCATGCCTAGTTCCATCCAGTAGCACAGAGCCCAGACAAGGCACTTAAAAGAAAGAAACTGATTTCTTGAGGGGTAGACACAGATTGTGTCTTAAATTCCATGACCAAAACATAGTCTAAGCGAGCACAAATGCAATTAAAATAACATGCAGTGATGGTTTACAAAGATTCTTCTGGGAATAAGATCAAGTTCACAATACACCAGTTATCTAAAAATAGCCAGAAAACTGCAATCTTTCCCTTGTCCATTGGAATTTTATTTTTCATAGTATGACTCTTCAGTGTCTTAAGAGAACTATATTTTAAGGCTCTCCTTGGTCCTTTGGGTTACGTTTTTCTATAAACACTAAACACTCTTCTAAATATTTCCATAAAGGTTGATTCTTGCATTTATTTAAGAGCATTTTCAATTTAGTTAAAATTAATCGTTCTGATCTAGCCATTTCTCTCAGGAATAAGAACCTTCCATGCTCAATCAAGGTGTCTAACATGCCAACTTGCCGAGAACAGTGAGCTCAGAGTTCACCCCAATCAATGGCCTTGGAAGCCCAAGATGATTTGTGGCATCACTTTATTACATTAAAAAAAAAAGTTCCGTGAGGGTTACATCTAATATGCACAAAGGGCTTTCTCTGCTCTTGAGCTTGCAACAAAAAATTAACCCTTGTTTTTGTCTTTTTTTTTTTTATCCCCAAGGCAGAATATAGACAGAGTCCGTGTCTCTCTGTCTCTCTATCTTTCTCTGTCTTTTCTGCTCTCTCTGTATGAGCTTGCCTTTTCATGTGTATAAAATTAAAGTGTCACCAGAGACATACCTCATTCTTCATCTTGATTATCCCCTCATCTTTCACTAACATTCCTTAGCACTGTAAATAGACACATTCCCTAGCTCTGTCATTGGTCAGATCCCAGCTTTCCTATCTTCAAAGAAATTGTAAGTAATGTGATATATTTCTAGTTATATACTGGCTGGAAGTAGATCCTCAGTATTCATCCATTTATTCTTTATATAAAATATTAAGAAAACACAAAGCCAAGAGGAAAATATTCTCTATCTCTTCGGGGCTGACAGTCTAGAGACAAAGAAGTAGTTTGTAAAAGACATTCTGTTTACTGTATAAAAATAAACCATGGACTAATGATATGATACAAAAAGGGTACATGATCTCGACTGGTTTGGAAGGGAATAATGGAAGAATTTTTTTTAGCATAACGTTAAGTAAAACTTCCATGCAACACATCATACATAGATAAAGATAAAAATTATTTTATGTGAGATAGAGTCTTGTTCTGCAACCAGATTGCCTGGGAACTCGTTATCTAGTCCAGTATGACTTCAAACCTGCAGTTATGTTCTTGCCTCAATCAACGACAAAATGATTTAAGAAACAAACAAACAAACCAAAGCCTTTACTTTGACTCACAATTCTAGAAGGCTAGGAAATCCATCATGGTAGGGAAGGAATGGCAACAGGCAAACATGAAGGATGCAGGTGGCAGGAAGCTTGCTGATCTCATTTCATCTATGCACCAGAAGCAGAGAGTAGGGAGTGGAGCAAGGCTGTCAATGGGCAAAGCCCTGCAATGATGTATTTCCTCCAGCGAGGCTCTGCCTCCCAAAGATTCCATAACCTCTCCAAACAGTGCCACCAACGGAGGACCAAATGTTCAAATATGTGAGCTGTCGGGGCATTGCTCATTCAAACCACAGCAGTTGGTGAGGTGTTATGCAAGCCTGAAGACCTGTCTTTGATTCCTTACTTCATGTCTAAAAGGAAGCCTGGTGGAGCATCTCATGACTGTAGTCTCTGGGATAAGAAGTCAGAGGTAAGAAGATACCTGAGGATCACTGACATAAGAGTCTAAACAAATTGGAGACCTTGAGAGACCTAACTTAAGAAATAAGGTAGGCCCAGATTTTTTGGCTCTGTTGGTCTCCTTGTGAAGCTCTCGCCCCCTCCAGGTCTTTCTATCTCCCCCTTCTTCCGTAAGATTCCCTGCACTCTGCCCAAAGTTTGGATATGAATCTCAGCATCCGCTTCAATGCCCTGATGGCTACAGGCTTTCAGAGGCTCCCTATGGAAGGCTTTTGTCCTGTTCCCTATCTTCTCCTATTTCCGATATCTATCCTGTTTGTTCTTAAGAATGAGGATTAAGCCTCTTCCCTAGGGTCCCCTTTGTTGTTCAGCTTCTTTAGGACTATATTTCTTGTATGTTTATCCTATATTATATGGCTAATATCTACTTATATATTCACTTATAAAAGAGTCTATACCATGTGTGTCTTTCTGCTTCTGGGTTATCTCACTCGGGATGATCTATTCTAGTTCCAACCATTTACCTGCAAATTTCATGATTTCCTTATTTTTAATTACAAATGGAGAGAACCTAGATGCCCTGCTAAGATGTAGCCCATGGGCATCTCAGTCTCCAAGTGGGTTTCTTTGTAAGTGGAGCTGGAGCTGTCGTGACGTGAAACTCCCTGGTCAGCTCTTTGATCACCTCCCCCTGGCTAGGTGCCCTAACTAGAGCATAGAGAAATGGTATTCAGTCAGTCCTGAGGAGACCTAGGGTCAGAGACTTGATAGGCTAGGCTCAGAGAGTAGGTAAGTAGGACCTCCCCTATCAGTGGATGAAGGGAGGAACTTGGAGGGGGAAAGGAAAGGAGGATAGACTGAGAGGAGATTAGGGAGAGGGCTACAGCCAGGATACAAAGTGAATAAATTATAATAAATAATAATAAGAAAAAAATAAAAAACAACCATTAAAATGCAGCCACATCAAAAATTCCTTGATTTAAAAACAAAATAAATGAATACTTTTCTCCACAAATATAAAAAAACAATAAATAAGCTAGGGGTGGGGGTTTAGTCTGGAGCAATGGCTCTGCAGCCAAAGCACTTGCTGTGCTTTCAGAGGCTGGAATTCAGTTTCCCTGTGCATCTCTACATATAATTCTAGCTCTAGAGGATCTGAAGCCTTTCTCTTGCATTCATGAGCCCTCACAAGTGCCTACACACACACACACACACACACACACACACACACACACACATTTAATTAACTTTTATTCTATGTATGTGTATTTTGTATGCATGTAAGTATATATATCCCATTTGTGTGTCTGTTTCACTGGCTTCCTAGAAGAGTTATGTTATATCCCTTGGAGTTGAATTTATTGATGGTTGTGGGCCACCATGTGGGTGCTAGGAATGAAACACCAATCTTTGGGAAGAGTACACAGTGCTCTTAACCATTGCGTTGTCTCTCCATTAGCACATTAAAACAAAACACCAACAAACAACAATTTTTAAAGAAAGAAGGTGAAGAGAAATTGAGAAAGAGACCCAGAATTTACCTCTGCCTTCCACAAACACCTTTCCGCATGTGCTCAGAAACAAAAGTATAAATTTAAAAAAAAAATAGCATTGTCATCTGAACAATTAAGTGTGTTGTGTGTTATCACTTCTAAAGTTTTCCAGTGCCCCTCTGCCATTCTTCATACTCCTAGACTTTACTTATCCTATGTTAGTTTCCAGAAACAGTCATAGTACTATACTTATTACTTAGCATCATGATTTTGAGGTTTGCTTTGTGCCATGTATCAATAGTTTGCTTGTTTTATTTATGTACTAATCATTTATTTATTTCTAAATATAGTTGTATGATGAGAATTTTCCACTATTAGCTCACCTACTCATGGGCATTTGGTTGTTTCTTACTGTTGTAAGATACTTTCATTTCATGTGAGTAAATATCCACCTCTGGAAATATAAAGCTATCATTTCTTTGCAGAAGGCATTTGGTCATTGAAAGAGTGGCGAAAATAGTCGTCCAGGCCTCATATAACAGATGCCTGACACATACTTGAGAAGTGCTGCTGAGTTAAACTGAATTCATGAAAGCTTTCCCAATAACCAATATGGATGTCACCAATTTCATACTCCAAATTCCATGGCCTTGCTCATAAAAGAGTCCCTCTGGCTTTCACTCAAAGTCTATTTTATACTCTTCACAGTTCCAGTAAATTCAGGTGCTAGGTTTCTTATATTAGAAAATATGAGAGGCATAAAATCCAGTGGTTGAAGAGAATTAATGCAGCTGGGCAAATGCACACGTCACGGTAAAAAGTGTCCATAATGAAATACACAGAATGAAAACTCAGACAGTCAGCATTGTAGTGCCACTGGGCACATATGACTCTCAAGGCAACAATTTATTCAAGTTGAGGAAAAATGTTTAAAAGATTTAATGTGTGTGTGTGTGTGTGTGTGTGTGCACTTCAGTGCCCCTGTAAAGATCAAAGAACAGTTTGGAGGAACCAGTTCTCTTTTGCCAACACTTGGGCTCAGGTAGTGAACTCATTGTGACAAACTTAGCGGCAACTACCTCTTTCTGCTGAGCAACCTCAACATCTACAATGCTGAGGAAAATTTTAATTGCACTAGTTGCAACACTGACCAGGTGAAGCTAAAGATAAAGACAGCTGTTTTAGACTGTGTGCTGTGCTCTACAATCAGTTCTAAGCATTGTCTTGGCATTATCTCTAGTCATTATCTCATTTCATTCACATAAAGAATCTATGGAGTAACCATTGGTATGTTTTCTAAAGAATCCCTGGAAAAAGAACTGCCTTGGTTCTGTTTACGTAGCTCCTGCTCAAGCACCAACACTACCTAGTCTAAGGCACCAAGACAACCGTAAGACATTTTATTTTTACTTCTGTAAGGAAATAGCCCAGTATGAAAGAATTCTATCAAAATCTGTTTTTCTTCAAATTTGGCATTTTCTAGGAATATAAACAGAGAGAGAAATATCCATTCCCTGACTATGCCAAACAAATAGCTGTTTTCTTTTCAATAACTATGTTACTCTCTTCAATAAAATGGAAACATTATGGAAGAGTTTAGCAAGCAGCTTCCTGAGAAATAAGTACAACACTAACACAAGGTATAGCACTCTATGGGCTCATTAAAGAGCCCAGTTATCATCTTTAATTACAAAAAACATATATTGCTCAAATGAATCCATAGACTTTTAAAACAGGAAATGCCAAAAGAGTAAATAGTCCATCACTATCTCCATTTAGAATCCATTTATCTTTATAACTACATGTTATAGATCACAGACCTCATCGACACTCATGGTCCCTACATTGAACTAGGAATAAGGTGTCTCTGCTGGGAGACTAGCTTTCCCTCATGATGTGAGTTATAGTCTGCTGAAGTCCTAAACATACCCTTTTGTAAGCAAGTAATCCACTGTCACACTGAGCAAACATCAATCCTAAAGTCTGTTAAGGAATGTTCTATGCTCCAAATATACTCCATATATTTCTGAATTAGCACAGTCTCTTCCTCTATTCCTTAAGCCTCTTCATCTTTGTTGGCTCACAATAACATATTTATATTATTTATTTATCACCCGGATGTTAGGACACATAGGAATCTCTGAGGTACTGCTAATGACTAAGATATCACTTCCACATGTTAGAGGCTGTAAATATGTATATAACTAATGCTTTCCAAGAGTCTGAATCTGCATTTCTCTGTACCCTACCCCACACCCCATACACTTTCATATCTAAGCTATTTGTAAAATGACTCTGAACCATAAAAACCCAGTTCTTTTTGGTTTATAAATAGCAAGTGTTCATGCACCCCAAGGTATTTAAACATTTGACTCATCCTCAGGACAAGGGAATCTGTAGAATCCATTGATTGATAGTTTATTCTATCACTTTTGAGTGCTTTATTCTTTGGAAAACCATGATCTATCCACTAAAATTGGTCCTGTCATTACCCAGATATACAGTACATAATATTTTTCCTTTCTTCTATCTCTTTACTCAGAATTACTGAGAGATTTTGTTCTAATGATTCAACTTCTTTTGTGTCTACTGAAAATCAGACAGGAAAATGGCTGCTTTCTCCACTTTACGCATAAGAGAACAGAGATCAGATTGTCTTGTGCTTTCTTCTGATCACCAATTGTACAATAGTTCTCCTAATTCAGAGCTCAGTCTGTTGAAAACAAATGCTTACAAACTGCAAATCCATGGGTACTGTAAGTGTCCATCATATCTCATTCACTGTTTTTATTATTATTACTATTTCTTTGATATTTCCATTCTCAACCTTCTGTCTGTTTGCCAGAATTCCAATATGGCTTTTAGTCTTTTCAGAATTCACATGGGCCATTTGTCCTGTATCCCATTGTTTTTGTCCCTTGTTCTATGTGGACATAATGTCCTTCCTAATTTCAGTCAATTGTTCTTTGAACTTACCTTAGAGCTTCTCATCCATAAGGAATAAAATTCCCCAGCCTTCAACCTATTTCATGTTTTCATAAGCATCTTCCATCTTTCTACCTCACAGCAATTGCACCATTCTCATTGCTCTCTCTTTCCAGTGTACTCATGAATGTCCTCTTCAGATATCCTTACTCACATTTTCAACTCTCCTTTTCTCTGTATTATACTTTTCAAACAAGTTGCATCCTAGGTCATCCTCCTTTGGATTGCTGAGGCTAAACAATAGGATTGGTAGTGAGAAAAAAATGCACATGAATGGTAAGTCAGCTATGGCACACTTGTCTCCATGTGTTTCCACAATGCTGGGGGGTGTTGCTCCTTACCTTATATCAATCAATTCTTCCTCCACTCCTAACTATCCACCCTGTTCTTCTTTTTCTCACATCAGCAATCTTGCAGCCAAATCATCCGTACATGTACTGCAGTCCTCTATTTTCCCTCTCCTTGCAAACTGTGCTAAGGCCATATCTTCTCTCCTGTATGTGCAATATAGAGTCTTCACTGGATTAATGTACTGTAATTATAAACAAATCATACTCTGTTATCTCATCAAAGAAAGAACTAATGCAAAGTTCTTGCAGTCAGAATTCTGTCTCTTTTTCCCTTTATAACAGAATCACTTGACAACTGTGTTTCAATTGCTTTAATCGGCAGTCTTCCCTTACTGCAGACCTGTAAGGTTTCTGTCTGCATGTCTTCCATCTTGGCAAACTTGAGGGCTAATTTGAATTTGTCACTTTACACAGGCTCCTAATGTCATCCGAACTAAACCTCTCTCAGTGCATACTTCAATGTATTACAACTATTTGTCTATTCCTACTTAAACTTTTTGGAGCATAAAGCCTGCATAGTAATTTTCTCTGCATCGACAAAGCCTTGCACAACTCTGGTCTATAGTAGAAGCTGAATATATTTTCATTGAATAAATTCATAACAAAATGAAAGGGAGTCTCCCATTGAATAAGGATAACTATAAAATTATATCTATTGCTTTTGAGGCTTTGGGCTAAGTTCAAGTGTAGTCTCTCACATTAATTTCTGAGGCATCCTTTAATAAACTCTCTGGGATGCCAAGGGGACTAACAGACAGGGGTGAGAGGAAAAAGGTACAATAAGGTGTTGAAAGAAGAATACGCACAAAGTACAGCAAATGCATAAAAGACAACCTTTTTAAACATTATAACTTACCACTAGAAATTCATATAATCTGTAAAATTAGGAAACAAAGAACATGGGAAAATGAAATCAGTGAGAAATGGTATATTAGAATCAGTTAAACTGATGAAGAAAACTGACTCACACAAAACAAAAGGGAGAAATGGCCAAAACTAAAAAGATGAAATCAGGACACTCTATGACAGTTTACATGGACAAAGTGATGTTGAAATAACAAATATTTCAACATTATGACTCCATTCCTTTTATAAAAGCATATGTCCATAATAAGGGGGTTAAGATGACAAGGCTTACCACTAAAATTTTCACAAGGGTAGTACAAGAAATACCAACAAAGGAAGGACATAAAGACAGCCATGAAGGACCATGCCTATAATCTCCACAGCTAGAAGGCTGAGGAAGAGGACCACTGAGAGTTCAGGACTAGCCTAGACTTCATAGTAAGGTCCTGACTCACAAAATAAAATGAAAGTGGAACTCCAAAGATAAGAATGACCAAAGCAAGGGGGCTGGGGATAGATGGAGGGAGGGATGACTCAGTGTTTCCGCCAGAAGAATAATCACCCAACAGGAAAAAAAAAATCAGAGTGTTTCTTCCTTTAAAAAAAAAAATAAATAAATACCAGGATTGAATGCTGTAATCATTATACACTTGAAGTTTGAGCAGCTTGCTTGTCTCCAGCTATTATCAATCATGACGGGATTGTGAGGAAGCGTATTTCAAGGTTAAACACAGGGGACACTGCCTTCCTTTCTGGAAATCTGCCAAAGGACCCGTGTGTACTTCATTCCTCTGCAGGCATAATTGCAGCTTTTATAAATAAGATTAAAAAGAGCCCATATCTTCTACAGGAGCACTTCTTTTCTCCGCTGCTCTTTTTCAGGTGGCCAGTGTTCTGCAAAGTGGGCATAGCTGCTGCTTCAGCACAAACGCAAAACCCTGCAATTTTGCCAGGAGAGAAGTAAATTATTTGCCAAAATAGAACGACATGGGGAACTCAGAAGTTGAAGGTGCCTCAAAACTTTTATTGGCTCATACTGCTTTCTGGAGCTCGCGAATTCCAAGTACCTACTATGCAATTAAAAACAGCATCTGTGTGACAAAACCCCCAGAATCCAGATGTTTGTGGGGCTGCTTCCTGTGTGGGTGTGTGGGGACACTTGGGTGTATACTGCCTAGAAGAGTGTGTGTTTGCTAACGATTTAAACCAACTGGAGAAGAAAAGCTGTAATCCCAATACTAAATACCATCCATTCCCAAATGCATGTATACATGATTTGAAGGGCTCCACAAAAGCTTACACTGAATTTAGTGTAAATTTAGGGTATTTAAAAAGTAATGCCTTAATCAGATTGTTGTTATGCATTTGGAATGGGAATCCTTTTGAAGTTGATTAAGATTAAATGGTGCCTGGAGGAAGTGATCTTGATCAAGCAAAACTGCATTCTAGTAAGAGAGGAAGAGAGTTGAGTGAGCCATGTAGGAAACATCCCATAGAGCAAGGGAAATGGCTCTGTTTCTCTCACCATGTGATTCTCTGTGCTACTCTGGGCACCAGAGGTGTGTGTGGGGGGGAACCTCAGTCCCTGTAATGATTAGACTTGTCTTGATTGAGTTTACAATCATGCCTCTTCGAGTATCATATCCATGATAGCATTTCCAGGGAGCTTTTAATTGGGAATAAAAGATCTCCTTGGATGAGGATGGGACCCTCCCATAGGTTGAAAGTCCAGACTGAAGAAGTTGGGAAAAGGCAGCTAAGCAACAGTATTCATCTCTCTCTGCTTCCTGACTGCGGATAACCACCTCATACCCCTGCTGCCATGTAAGTCCTGTCATGATGGAATGTCATGCCATCAAGTCTTCCTTACATTGCTCTTTCAGGTATTTCTGTCAAAGGATTGAGAGAGTGAATGATTCACTTGCTCTTCAGTCGCTGCCTCCAGAACTCAACACAGCAGCTTTTCTTTTATATAAGCGACCCTGTCTGAGCTCTTTAAATATAGTAACAGAAAATACACTAACATACACGCACACGTGATTGCTAGGAATTTTACAACTGACGTGATTTGTAGTTTGATTGATAGAATTTTTTCCTTTTTTTCTTTACAGTAATGGTATGATTTATGTGATTGCCATTATAGATGTGATTAAATAACCACTAATATTAAGGCAACACACTGTACTCATAAGAAAACAGTGAACTATTTTTTAGGCTCCACTGTGCATGTCAAATTTTCTTAAGAATAAGATATATGATACATTAGAGATATTTTTCTTCTTTAAAAATATTTCCAATGCCCCAATGTCATGAAAATGACTTCATCTCACCAATTAAAATTTATAAAACCACTCATTTTGTACTTCCAAATTGCCTTCACAAATTCACCCACCCTACCTCCAGTTTCTGTATGCAATGTTTAACTCTATTGGCCTTTAACATATACTGGGAAGGGCCCCTAGAATCCCATTCCACCTATGCATGGCTCAGTGTTGACAGGCTCAGTTCCTTATAGGCTCCATGAAGTCAGTCTAAGCAACTATGGGTTAATGATTACCATGACTATATCATGGCCCTAATACAATGCTGCATAACCCCTCTTCTCATTAGCAGATCTTATGCTCTTTCTGCTTACTCTTCAGAGCTTTGTAAAAGGCATTATGGGTGTCCTGTTTACTGCTGAGCACCCAGCAATGATTTATCTTCAGCATTTTGATAAACGTTAATCTCTGAATGATACTGCCATTTGTAGAAAAATAAACCTGTTTGATAAAGGCCGAGGACAGCACGATATTATGGGAATATATATATATATATGAGGCATTGTGTCTATTCAACAAAACTGGAGTAATAGGTTCATCCTGGTGTTTATAGTTTGCCTGGTCATTGGTCTTTAGTCAGATCTACAACACCAGGCATTGACTTCCTCCTACATAACTCCCTCTATGTAACTGTCATCCAAGCATTGCACCAGTAAGTACCTCTTGATTGGCAAGTTGGGATTTTAGCTTCTCCAAAGGTGGAGAAGACCATTGTTGACTTTCCTCAAACTGTTTTCAAGCAAATTCCAGTGTTCTTAAGGCTAGATAGCAGTGAGGAAACTTCTAGCTCAGGGTCAACATGTATTTTTAGTATTCCTTAACCAAAGCGTATGATATCTCCAGAAATAGGGTCTTACCATATAGTTCTGATAGGCAATCAAGGTCAGTAACTATAACCTATATCGTTTTGAAGGCCATGAGGGCCTTCTTCTCCAGCATCTTCTAAAGAGGAGTGTTCTACACTTGGCACCGCTATGTTTTGCTTAATAACCCACTGCTTCTATGGTCAGCTTCGTTCATTCATACACGGGACCTCTACTCAAAATCATTTTACAATTATGTTTTTAATTAGTTTATAAAATAGTGGGCTTCCACTGACTTCATACAGTCTTAGTTTGAGATAATCTTTCCCATACCCCATCTTCTCACCAAAGACCCATGCCCATTTCTGTGTAAACCGTGCCACCCCTAGTAGTCACTTGCTCTATTTTATGTCATATATGTTTTAGCATCCTCATTCCCTTTAAGGCCTCTGCTCTACTTTACTTTGTTCATATCGGCTTCCAAACCTAAAGATTCAAAGTTATGAGCTGTACATATTTTTTATTCATCTTTCATTGATGCATACTAATTGCACACATTCATGAAATCACATATAATTTTATATGTGAATAGTATATATAATGATCAAATCAAATAAAGGTAACAGTAGTCCCAGCTACTTCAATACATTTCTTTATGCTGAGGACTTTCAAGCCCTGTTCTTTTGTTTATAAATAAATCTTGCAATTAATTGTTCTGAGCTGCTACAGTTCCAATAGCATTATATATAGCAATAGAGCTCATCTTTTATATCAAACTCTATTCAAGTGATAGTCCTCCAGCCCCTTCCTCACTTCCCTCATGCTCCTCTTCCAAATCTCAGTAGATTTACCTACCAACTATGAAAATTACAGTATCTCAATTAAATATATGACAATGAACTGTGAAGCAAAAATGCATCTGAAAGCAGTGAGATTTCATACACTATTACAGGAAGCTACAGGGAATGTTAATATGGAGAGATTCTGTCCTCCTTTTCTATATTTCAGTAACCAAGTCAGACATCTAGCTGGTATTTATTGAGCATCTCCTCTGTTATTAGATTTATGAGAGTAACCAGAAGAAAATAGTGACCCCATTTTAATCACATGTACCCTACTGTTTCATAGAGAAAGCCATTATACTCAGAGTGTCCATAGAGGTATAAGCAAAATGTAAGGAGTCTTTTATTTATACCTCTGATTTATAAGGGTTTTATGCATAAGCAAAAGGGATTTTCCTTTCAATTTATTATTATTATTATTATTATTATCATCATCATCATCATTTATTTCAATTTATTCAATTTGTATCCTGGCTGTGGCCCCTCCCTCATCTCCTACCAATCCCACTCTCCTCCCTTCTTCCCCCCATGCCCCTCCCCTCATTCACTGATAGGGGTGGTCCTCCTTTAATTTTATTTGACCCTAGCCTATCAGGTCTCATCAGGACTGATTGCATTGTCTTCCTCTGTGGCCTGGCAAGTCTGCCCCCACCCCAAGGGAAGGTGATCAGAAAGCCTGCTATTGAGTTCATGTCAGAAAAAAAATCCTGTTCCTCTTACTAGGGAACCCACTTGGAGATTGAATATGTGGGCTACATCTGACCCGGAGTTTTAGGTCCTTTCCATGCATTGCCATTGGTTTGGCTATCATTCTCTTCAGGGCCCCCAGGGCTCAGTTTTTATGGCTCTATTGGTCTCTTTTTGGCGTTCCTGTCCCCTCCAGGTCTTTCTATCCCCTCCTTCTTTCATAAGATTCCCTGTACTCTGCCCAAAGTTTGGCTATTAATCTCAGCCTCCGCTTTAATACCTCAATCAGTAGAGTCTTTCAGAGGTCATCTGTGGTAAGCTCTTGTCCTGTGCCCTGTCTTCTCCTGCTTCTGATGTCTATTGTGTTTGTCCTTCTAGATGAGGATTGGGCATCTTCCCTACAATCTTACTTGTTGTTTACCTTCTTTAGAAGAATAGATTTTAGTATGTTTATCCTATATTATGTGGCTAATATCCACTTATGAGTAAGTAGACACCATGTGTGTCTTTCAAATATATTAGCAGCACTCCTGTATACAAAAGACAAAAGGGCTGAGAAAGAAATTAACGAAACAACACCCTTTACAATAGCCACAAATAACATAAAGTATCTTGGTATGACTGTAACCAAGCAGTGAATCTGTTTGAAAAACAAAAACAAAAACAAACAAAAAACACTTCAAGTCTCTGAAGAAAGAAATTGAAGAAGACATCAGAAGATGGAAAGATCTCCCATATTCATGGATCTGTAACATTAACATAGTGAAAATGGCCATCCTACCAAAAGCATTTTACAGATTCATTGCAATTCCTGTCAAAATACCAACATAATTCTTTACAGAACTTGAAAGAACAATTCTCAATTTCATTTGGGAAAACAAAATAACCTAGAATAGGTAAAATAATCTTGTACAATACCAGACCTTCTGGAGGTCCTTCCATCTCTAATCTCAACCTGTACTATAGGCTTTGTTGTTGTTGTTGACAACTTGTCAGTTTAGTGAAATCAAATGAGGATAAGGAGATTTTTGAGTGGTAGAAAACAGAAAAAAGCAATGGCAATATCCTGACCAAGCTGCGTAGTGCATGGTAGTGTATGTTATTCTTGCCATTTGAGAAAAGCATATTAAAAGAATGGGGAGGTTATCTCCATACATGGTCCTTAGTGAGAGTATCAGTCTCAGAAAAGACCCTTGTGCCCAGATTTTTTGGTTCTGTTGCTCTCCTTGTGGAACTGCCTCCAGGTCTTTCATCTCATCATTCTTTCACAAGATTGCCTGCACTCTGTCCAAAGTTTGGGTATGAATGTCAGCATCTGCTTTGATACAATGATAACCTAGAAATCCTGCACAGATGTAGCCCATGGCAGCTCAGTCTCCAAGTGGGATTCTCTAGTAAGAGGAAGAGGGGCTGTCTCTAACATGAATGCAGTGGCTGGCTCTTTGCTCACCTTTCCCTGAGGGGAGAGCAGCCTTACAGGACACAGAGGAACATAATGCAGCCAGTCCTGATGAGACCTGATAGGCTAGGGTCAGATGGAAGGGGAGGAGGACATCTCCTATCGGTGGACTAGGGGAGGGGCATTGGGGGAGAAGAAGGAGGAAGGATGGGACTGGGAGGAGACAAGGGAGGGAGATACAGCAGGGATACAAAGTGAATAAATTGTAATAAATAATAAATAATTTAAAAAATAGAAAAAGAATGAGGAGGGATATAATGAGGGGAATCAGATGTGTGGAAAATGAGGAGTTTGGTGAGAGGGCTGGGAACAAGAAGAGAAACTGAGGGTGGACATTTCTTTCTCAAGCTGGAGGCCTGCAACAGGGTAAGCTTCTAGGAGGATATGGGTGTAACTCTACCTGAGACTCCTTACAGGGGGAACATGAAGACTGAAGTTACCACCTCCTAGCCAGGCAGGACTGTGGAAGGATGGAGACAATCACCCACTGACATAAACTTTGATCCAAAAATTACCCTGCCTACCAGAAGTACAGGGATAGAGGAAACAAAGATTGAGGGAAAGTCCAGACAATATTTGGCCCAACCTGAGACCCATCAGGTGGTAGAGAGCCAGCTCCCGACACTAATAATGGTTCTCTGCTCTGCTTGCAGACAGGAGCATAACTTGATAGTTCTTCAATCCCACAGAAGCTTCAGAATTGTCCTATTCTCTGGCATGAGAGAGATCCATAAACTGGACCTCTCTCTATCTCTCATTTTATTCTTAGAAAATTCAATTTCATTTCCTATATTCACCTGACATCCAAAATTAACTGTTACTTCTCAAATGAAAGTCTTTGATTACTCTTAATTTTCCCAAAATCTATAAAAAATTTGTAAAAAAAAAAAAATCTATTCTTCTCAGTGTTTGCTCAGTGATAATCAACATCCTGGACTTATTAGCTGGACTGTGCTTCTGTTTATGGAAATTTCACCGATAGATGAACAGGTATGTATAAAAAAAAGATAATCCACCTAACCATATCTTCATAAACCGAATTCATGTTCAAAAACACACTCACCCGGGTGAGAGGTAGTCTTACTTACTTGCAGGGCCAGACCCTATATTTTCACAATGGTGATGTGAACAATTTTCTAATCAGAGAGACAAAGTGGCTTGATGGTAACATCTTACAGAAAACATAAATGCCATCATTGGCTATAGTCAGGACACTTTAGGTTTTCTCCCAAGTCTGAATAACTTATGGTGCTTCCACCAGTGCTGGCTAGACGCAGGAAGTTTTTTAATACTTGTGAAATCTATTTTACATGTTTTGATGGCATGATTTTAATCTCCTCTATCAGACCACATAATTAGAGTAGGCAGGAGGTGAAGGCGTTGTGACAATATAATCTTCCCTCACATTTGATTGTTCTCTTTTGCATATCACAATCAAATCATCTTAAACAGGAAAACAAAGGTGGATAGATGCAAGGTTGGCCCAGCATCTCTGAGACAGTCCAACTTGGGGATTTTCTGGTGTTCTGGCTAGTAATAAGAGGACTGTAATTCTAAATATGCTTTTCTTTCAAAGGGAACAAAGGCAGATTTTACCAACTGATAAACCTTACAGAAATTCTTTATTAGTTCTGATTCTCTGAAAAATTCATATGACCATTTCCCTGTCTTCCAACCAGTCCGGTACAAAGACACTGTTAAAAAAAAAATCTAAAACTTCATCTAAGCATTGTGGCTTGGTTTTTACAGTATCAGGACTAGGAAGTCTGAGGGAGCATGACCAGAAACAAATTGATAGACAGGGTTGGCTACATTGTTTCATAAATAAACATATAAATAAATATCAAACCCATATATGCATTTAGTATACATGGTGAAATCAATGCATGTTTTAGAAAGTTTTATATCTTGCCATAACAAAAAAAAAAAAAAATAGGTCAAGGATAAGAATGGCTTACAGTAAGATGCTTAAAGTTAGATATGGGAAACCATGGCAACCACTAACCAGCAAGAGAGAGCTTCTGTTTCTGTATTTTTTAATAAATGAAGTAGCTGAAAGTCAATAGGTGGTAATGTTGGAGACCTGGGTTAATTTTGTAAATTTTGGGGCGTTTGCCATAGAGGTCCAGAGCATCTCACCATTCAGTGCATTTCCCCTAAAGAGAGATAACATCAACACCTCACAAAGTCAGTGAGGGGATTCGAATTGACTAAACGACAGCAGGTATGTGAAGGCATGTTACACAATGACTGGCTCACCTGTTGGCTCTCATCCAGTGTTAGCAATTGCTACAGACATTGCTTTTCTATCTTTGTGTTGCTAACATAAAAGCCCCTAATAAGTGTTCTGATATTTCTTCTAATGAAATCAATCCCTTACCTGATACAGATGACTGTCATTTATGTATGTCAAAGAGAGGGTGAAGTAATTTGTGGATTTTTAAAAAAAATTATGTATTCCAAATGGATGGAAAGTATTCTATGTTCTTAGAAAATGAAAGTCCTAGGCCAGGTATATTTGTAGTTTGAAATTTTAGTACATTATTTCTGTAAAAGTTGGGTCAGTATACCTAAAGAAGCTAAGAAAGAAGGAGGTCTCTGGGTAAGACGATCAATCCTCATTCGGAAAGTCAAATAAGATGGACATTGGGAAAGGGAACAAATAGGGAAGAGAAAAGGAGCCTACCACAGAGGGCCCTTGAAAGACTCTATGCAGCAGGGTATCAAAACAGGTGCTGAGACTCATAGCCAAACTTTGGGCAGAGTGCAGGGAATCTTATGAAAGAAGGGAGAGATAAAAAGACCTAGAGGGGACCTCCACAAGGAAAGCAATGGAACCAAGTATTTCTGGGCTCGGAGGTCTTTTCTGAGACTTATACTCCAACCAAGGACCATTCATGGAGATAACCTAGAACCCCTACATAGATGTAGCCCACGGCAGCTCAGTCTCCAAGTGGGTGCACTAGTAAGGAGAACAAGAACTATCTCTGACTTGAACTTAGGGGCTGGCTCTTTGATCACCTCTCCTGAGAGAGAAGCAGCCTTACCAGGCTACAGAGAAAGACAGTGCAGCCAGTCCTGATGAGAACTGATAGGCTAGGGTCAGACGGAAGGGGAGGTGGACCTTCCCTATCAGTGGACTTGGGGAGGGGCATAGGAGTAGATGATGGAAGTAGAGTGGGATTGGGAGGGGCTGAGGGAGGGGGCTATTGCTGGGATACAAAGTGAATAAATGTAATTAATAAAAAATTTAATTAACTGAAAAAAACCCAAAAACCTAAATATATATATTTTTAAAAAGGTCAGGTCAGGCAGACATAGTTGACATCTCCTTGGTATCTCCATGACATCTCCATGCAATCTGCTTCAGTGTTCCCCAAGCCTGCATATGAAGTTGATGTAAGCCTTCCATCCTAGATATATAGAGTGGGAAATGAAAGAAGACAATCGGATCAGGGCAGTGGTTCTTGTTAATAGGCAAATTAAAGGATCTAAGCCTGCAGAGTGAGAATTCAATAAAGATATGAAATCCAGCCATTAACGTAATCTCTCTGGGACTCACTGAATTCATTTCCTAGGGCAGCTATAACAAAGCTCAACATACCTGAGACTTAGAACAACGGGAAATGGATCCTTTTACATGCAGGGGTTGCAAGACTCCTTGATCTTTGACAGCTCAAGGGAACATACCTGTCTCACACCTCCCCTAGCTTCTTTGAGTTCTGAAATCGCTTAACTTTTGGATGGTTACCTTTTCTTCTCATGTTATCAATTCTCTTGGCATAGCTTGGCTGAAATTCTCTTCTTTTTAAGAATGTCAGTTATGCTGGGTTAGGATATAGCCTACTGAGTTACTTTATTTTGATTTTTTTTTAGAAGACCTTATTTTCAAATAAGGTAAAGTAGGATTTCAAGTACCATTCCCACCTTTTTACATCTTTTATAATTAATTTTTTTTGTTTAAAACTTTTTATATTTATTCATATTCTTACATTTATTGTAGTTATTAGGTAGATGAGTAACACTATGAGTACTTATGTCTTTTTCATATAAACTTTTTAAATTTTTATTAATTACACTCCATTCACTTTGTATCCCCCCATAAGTCCCTCTCTCCTCCCCCCCTAATTCCACCTTCCCTTCCCCTTCTCCATGCATGCCCCTCCCAAGGCCACTGATAGGGGAGGTCTTCCTCTCCTTCCTTCTGATCCTAGTCTATCAGATCTCATCAGTAGTGGCAGCATTGTCATCTTCTGTGGCCTGGTAAGGCTGCTACTATAATCTGTACACCTAAAGAAACTAATCAAGAGGGAGGACTCTGGCTAAAATTCTCAATCCTTATCCTGAAAGTCAAAGAGGATGGACATCAGAAGAAGGAGAACACAGGAAACAAGTTAGGAACCTGACACAGAAGGCCTCTGAAAGGCTCTGTCCTGCAGACTACCAAAACAGATGCTGAGACTTATGGCCAACTGTTGAGCAGAGTGCATGGAATCTTATGAAAGAAGTGGGAAACAGTAAGTTCTGAAGAGGACAGGAGCTCCACAAGGAGAGCAACAGAACCAAATAATTTGAACACAGGGAACTTCCCAGAGACTCATACTCCAACCAAGGACTATTCTTGGAGATTACCTAGAACCCCTGCACAGATGTAGCCATGGCAGTTTAGTGTCCAAGTGGTTTCCATAGTAATGGGAAGAGGGACTGCCTCTGACATAAACTGATTGGCCTGCTCTTTGATGACCTCCCCCTGTTTAAAATTTTTTATGCAATATATTTTGTTCATCTTCTTTCCTGTCCTCTAATTTCTCCCAGTTCTCCTCCACCACCTAACCATCCCAACTTCATGTATTTCCTTTTGCTGTCTCAAAAACAAAAAGGAGGAAGAAAAAAAAAAACAAGTGAAAATCAGAACAAACGAAAAATTATAAATACCAAAACAAAGCAAATAGAACATAAACACACACAAACACACACACACACACACACACACACACACACACACATGGAGTCATTATTGTGTTCACCAACTACTTCTGGTTTGCCCTGGAGTATGATTGATACTAGTTTTGTGGGACACAGTTCAATTTGTAATACAGTATATAAATGTGAAACAGGAATAATCAAAGCTATTTGACCATGCTATTTAGAGAATGAGGGCAGTCATGAACTTGGAGTGCTGTGTACAGATTTTAGTATGTTTATCCTATATTATCCACTTATATCTAATATCCACTTATAAGTGAGTATATACCATGTGTATCTTTCTGCTTCTACACTAAAGAAGCTAAGCAAAAAGGAGGACCCTTGATAACATGATCAATAAACTAAATGGACAGACATTGGAAGAGGGAGAAAACAGGAAACAGGACAAGAGCCTACCACAGAGGGCCTCTGAAAGACTAGACAGCAGTGTATCAAAAGAGATGCTGAGGATCATAACCAAACTTTGGGTAGAGTGCAGGGAATCTTATGAAAGAAGGGAAAGATAGAAAGACTTGGAAAGGATAGGAGCTCCACAAGGAGAACAAAAGAAGCAAAATATCTAGGCACAGGGGTCTTTTCTGAGAGTGATACTCCACACAAAGTCCATGCATGGAGATAACCTAAAACTCCTGCACAGATGTACCCCATGGCAGCTCAGTCTCCAAATGGATTCCTAATAAGGGGAACAGGGACTGTCCCTGACATGAACTCAGTGGCTGGCCCTTTGTTCACCTCCTTCTGAGGGAGGCCAGCCTTACCAGGTCACAGAGGAAGATAATGCAGCCAGTCCTGATGAGACCTGATAGGCTAGGGTCAGATGGAAAGGGAGGAGGACCTCCCCTATCAGTGGACTTAGAGAGGGACAGGGGAGGAGATGAGGGAAGGAGGGTGGGATTGGGAAGAAATGAGGGAGGGGGCTACAGCTGGGACACAAAGTGAATAAACTGTAATTAATATAAAGAAATAAAATTTTAAATTTAAAAAAGATTGCTGTAATACTATGAGATTGCTGCTTTAATATGAGCTGAAGTCTGGGTCACTTATTATGCCATTTTGTTCTTATTATTATCACTTCTTTTGTTCCTCTTTTATCCCCACTAAGAGAAATAGCTAGAATTTTATGCTCCTTTGGATGATGGGAAATTTTATTTTGCCTTCTACTTTATAGACTCTAGCTGAAGACCATTCTTCTTTTAAAAGTTGTAAGAATTTATGAAAATTATTCTCAAACCAAGAAGTCTGCTCGAGGGGACTCATTCTGTACATCTGATTAAAAGCATGTGCTGTGATATCGGACAACATAAGCTTGTCAAATTATCCAATTCTTTTAAGGATACCAGCTATTTTATTTGTATATGAAATTCATTCAAAATTAAATGTCCAAACAAATTCCCACCTGTTCATATACAGGGTGGACAATGGCACTTTCTAACATAAAATCGACTATTTAAGCATATTTAAGCCTACAGCCAAATCAAACTCAATGGAGAGAAACCTAAATCAATTCCACTGAAATCAGGGACAAGACAAGGCTGCCCACTCTTTCCATATCTCTTCAACATAGTACTTGAAGTCCTAGCCAGAGCAATAAGACAACTAAAGGAGATCAAGGGGATACAAATTGGAAAGAGGTCAAAGTGTCACTATTCGCAGATGATATGATAGTATACATGAGTGAGCCCAAAAATTCAACCAGAGAACTCCTTCAGCTGATAAACACCTTCAGCAAAGTGGCAGGATACAAAATCAACTCAAAAAAATCAGAAGCCCTCCTGGCCACAAAAGACAAAAGGGCTGAGAAAGAAATTAGGGAAACAACACCCTTCACAATAGCCACTAATAACATAAAGTACCTTGGGGTGACATTAACCAAACAAGTGAAAGACCTGTTTGAGAAAAACTTCATCTCTCTGCAGAAAGAATTTTTTTTAATTTTTTTTATTAATTGCATTTTATTCACTTTGTATCCCAGCTTTAGCCCCTCTCTTTTCCCCTCCCAATCCTACCCTCCTTCATCTCCTCCCAAGTCCCTCTCCAAGTCCACTGATAGGGGATGTCCTCCTCACCTTCCCTCTGACCCTAATCAACCAGGTCTCCTCAGGACTGGCTGCTTTGTCTTCTGTGGCCTGGTAAGCCCGCTCCCTTCTCAGAGGGAGGTGATCAAAGCCAGCCACTGACTTCATGTCAGAGATAAAAGCATCTCATTCCTACACTCATCAGGTTCATGCCTTAAAAAACTGATTGGAGTTAAAGTATCAAAACTATTCAAGACCGGTAGAAGCCAGCATAGCCTTAGGGTTTATATTGCTATGATGAAACATCCTGACTGGAGCAACTTAGTGAGAGAAGGGTTTATTTGGCTTATATATCATAATCAATTCAGAAAAGTCAAGGCAGCAACTCAAACAGAGCAGGGACTTCACAGCAGAAACCAATGCAGATGTCATAGAGAGACTTGTTTAGTGGCTTGCTCCTCATGACTTTCTCAGCTTGCTTTCTTAGAGAACCAAGACATCCTGCAAATTTCATGATTTCCTTGCTTTTATTAGCTGAGTAGTACTTCATTGTATAAATGTGCCACAATTTCTGTATCCATTTTTCCATTGAGAGACATCTAGGTTGCTTCCAGATTCTGGCTATTATAAATAAAGCTGCTATGAACATAATTGAACAAATGTCCTTGTTCAATGGTGGAGCATCATTTTTAAATAATTTTTATTTTTTTATATTAATCACAGGTTATTTATTTTGTATCCTAGCAGCCCCCTCCCTCATTCCCTCATTCCTTTCCATTCCCATCCTCCCTCCCTCATCTCCTCCCTGCCCCTTTGCAAGTTGACTGATAGGGGAGGTCCTCCTCCCCTTCAGTCTGACCCTAGCTTATCAGGCAATGTATCAAAGCAAATGCTGAGACTCGTAACCAAACCTTTAGCAGAGTGCAGAGAATCATATAAAAGAAGGGTGAGTTAGTATGACCTGGAGATGACAGGAGCACCACAAGGACTAAATAGATCAGGGCACAGGGGTATTTTATGTGACTGTTTCTCCAGTCTATGACCATGTATGGATATAACTTAGAACCCCTGTTCAGATGTAGCCCATGGTAGCTCAGTATTCAAGTGGATCTCCTAATAAGGGTAACAGGGGTTATTTCTGACATGAACTCAATGGCTGGCTCTTTGACCTCCCCCTACGCCCAAAGGAGGAGCAGCCTTTCCAGGGCACAGAGGAGGACATTGCAGCCAGTCTTGCAGAAAGAAATTTAAGAAGATCTCAGAATATGGAAAGATCTCCCGTGCTCATGGATTGGTAGGATTAACATTGTGAAAATGGCCATCCTGCCAAAAGCAATCTACAGATTCAACACAATTCCCATCAAAATACCAACTCAGTTCTTTTCAGATATTGGAAAAAAGATTCTCAGCTTCAGATGGAGAAACAAAAAACCCAGAATGTCCAAAACAACCCTGTACAACAACAGATCATTTGGAGGTATCTCCATCCCTGATCTCAAGCTGTACTACAGAGCAATAGTAATAAAAACTGCATGGTATTGGCATAGAAATAGAAAGGAGGATCAATGGAACCAAATAGAAGACCCAGAAATAAACCCATGTACCTATGAATACTCGATTTTTGACAAAGCAGCCAAAACCATTCAATGGAAAAAAGATAGCATCTTCAGCAGATGGTGCTGGTCTAATTGGATGTCTACAAGCAGAAAAATGAAAGTAGATCCACATTTATCACCCTGCACAAAACTAAAGTCCATGTGGTTCAAAGACCTCAACATAAAAGCAGATACACTAAATCTGTTAGAAGAAAAAGTGGGGAACATCCTAGAACTCATTGGCACAGAAGACAACTTCCTGAACAGAATTCCAACATCACAGGCTTTAAGAGCAACAATCAATAAATGGGACCTCATGAAACTGAAAAGCTTCTGTAAAGCAAAGGATACCGTCATCAAAACAAAACGACTGCCTACAGATTGGGAAAGAATTTTCACCAACCCTTTATCTGACAGAGGGCTAATATCCAGTATATATAAAGAACTAAAGAAGCTGAAAAGCAACAAACCAAGTAATCCAATTAAAAAAATGGGGAACACTTCTTTCAAACACCACCATAATTTGAGGATTAAAGGTATATTAGCTTCTTCTAAGAAAAGACAATATCTAGGCAACCAGGAGGAACTACCTCTGCCTGGGAATGCCTTTTGAACCAAAGCCCATAGTCTGACCACAACATAATTTCCCGGTGTCTGTATAACACTGAATGGCTTGTTGTTGGATTAACATCATTTGTGAGTTACTAGGGTTTTCTCCCTACTCAAGATTGCTATAACTGCTTGCGTCATTAGAGCTGCTTGGATGATGTTAAAATAAAAACAACTCATAAAAGAAAAAAAAAAATACATCGCTCTTGGACCAGAGTTCTGAAAAGACATTTCATTGTTGAGGACGAGTCATAACGGGGGAAACTTGGTAGGTTTCCTGGTTTGTTTAAAATAAAATCTTAATGTGAAAACTAAAAAAAAAAAAAAAAAAAAATGGGGAACAGAGCTAAACAGAGAATTCTCTGTAGAGGAATATAGAATGGCAGAGAAACACTTAAAGAAATGCTCAACGTCATTAGCCATTAGGGAAATGCAAATCAAAACGACTCTGAGATTTTACCTTACACCCATCAGAATGGCCAAGATGAAAAACTCAAGTGACAACACATGCTGGAGAGGTTGTGGAGAAAGGGGAACCCTCTTCCATTGCTGGTGGGAATGTAAACTGGTACAACCACTTTGGAAGTCAATCTGGTGCTTTCTCAGACAATTAGGAATAGTGCTTTCTCAAGACCCAGCTATACCACTGCTAGGCATATACCCAAAATTTGCTCAAGTACACAATAAGGACATTTGCTCAACCATGTTTGTAGCAGCTTTATTTGTAATAGCCAGAACCTGGAAACAACCCAGATGTCCATCAATGGAGGAATGGGTACAGAAATCGTGGTATTTTTACACAATGGAATACTACTCAGCAATCAAAAAAGAGGAAATCATGAAATTTGCAGGCAAATGGTTGGATCTAGAAAAGATCATTCTGAGTGAGCTATCCCAGAAGGAGAAAGACAAACATGGAATATACTCACTTATATAGACCTAAAAGATATGATAAACATAATGAAATCTATACACTTAAAGAAGATAATCAAGAGAGCAGACGCGGGGTATGATGATCAATCCTCATTTAGAAAGACAAATGGGATATGCATTGAACATATGACAGGAGTCTACCGCAGAAAGCATCGAAAGACTCTACTTAGCAGTGTTCCAAAGTAGATACTAAGACTCATAACCAAACCTTCAGCAGAGTGCAGGAAATCATATGAAAGAAGGGGAGTTTGATGTGGAAAGGATAGGAGCTCCACAAGAACCAAACATATCTGGGCACAGGGTCTTTTCTGAGATGGACACTCAACCAAAGACCATGAGAGGATAAAACCTAGAACCTCTGCTCGGATGTGACCCGTGATAGCTCAGTAATCAATTGGTTTCCCATAGTAAGGGGAACAAGCACTGTTTTTAACAGGAACTCAATGACTGGCTCTTTGACCTCCCCACCTTCCAAGGGAGGAGCGGTACTGTTAGGCCACAGAGGAGGACTTTGCAGCCAGTCCTGAAAATTACCTGCAAAACGGAGTCATATGAAAGGGGAGGAGGGCCTCCCCTATCAGTGGACTTGGAAAGGGGCAAGGAGGAGATGAGGGAGGGAGGGTGGGATTGGGGAGGGAATGAGGGATACAGCTGGGATACAGAATTAACAAAATGTAACTAATGAGAAAAATAAAATTTAAAAAAAAGCATAGATATGTTGAATATATATATATATTACTATATACAAAGAGTATTATAGTAACATGCATTATTTGGAATGTACATAATATGTATATTATTATAACATATAGTGATACATACAATATATAGCAAATATGTAAATCACTCTAATATATATATTGTATAATTATCTACATATTATATGTGAAATATATATATATATATATATAACACTTATAACAACATGCCCTATGAATAAGTTTTGAGCGTGTGAGTGTGTGTATGTACATTTGTGTAGCCACAGGTAAATTTGTTATCACAGATACACTTGTTTTACATTTGTTTCTGGCCTATGTACTTGGTTGACCCCATCCCACGATAGGGAAGAATAAATAGTATGTCTTAATAATGTCATAAACATTTTCTGCATCTCCCTGAGTAAAGTAGGTTATACCTATGTATTGCAGTTCTGGGAGATATATTTAGCTTCACTATTTTCATCTTCACATAGCAACTAGAGGTGGTTATCATTATCTCCCTTAAACAAATGACATTATTTAGAGAGGTCAACTTCACTTTGGAATGCTCCATCTTAGTGAATAGTTGGTAAATATGTGATACAGCCTTAAACCCTAACCTCCATGACTCTAAGTCCCATGTTCTGCACACTATGGTTCCTTTGATATTTAGGAAATGTGAAAGAGCGTGGGGCTATCAGGAATTGGAATATGTGTGTTTTTAACTTGTATGAATAGATATAGAGAGTCAGTTCTCAACCTGTGGGTCACTATCACTTAGGGGACTGAACAACTCTTTCACAGGGGCTAAGACCACTGGAAAACATAGGCATTTACATTGTGATTCACAATAGCACCAAAATTGTAGTTATGAAGTAAGCAATGAAAGAAATGTTATGGTTGGAGGTCACCACAACAATAAGAACTGTATTAAAGGGTTGCAGCACCAGGTTGAGAACCAATGGACTAGAATGAATGGGCCGGGATGAAGTTCATGGATCACTTCATAAGATATGCACAAAGATCATCCTAACTACATCTTATGCCCTGGTAATCTGGGTGTTCCACTCAAGCTAGCTTGAGACCCTGGGTGACCATGAGTCATGTTTTTTTTGCTCAGGGTGTCCAATGGACTTCAACCTCACATCAAATTGGTTCTTTGTGTTTTCCTGGAACACAAGAGAGCTACCATGGAGAGTAAAGGATTGGGTATGAGTGATATTGTCACCTTTTCTTTCCATCCTGCCACTTTTAGAATGTGTAAAGCAAAAGTGCATGTTTTCTGACATAGGGTTGGAAGCAATTTTCTCCTGCCTTAGGTGTGAAAGGAAGTAAGCATTTCCTTCATATGCAACCCATCTCTTCCCTTGTGCTGAAGGAACTAGTCCCAATGGTATAAATATGTACATGTGATTGTATATATAAATTACAACTCTATATTTGAGAGGGAGAGAGTGGGAGGGGAGATGGAAAGACAAGAATGTATTCAGGTTCACCTGACTTCTAAAACCTGTGGCTAAGGACATCTTCCAGATCAAAATGTCAGCCTCCTAGCTAGGGCTCAAGGCTTTTTTCCTCTAATCTACGGGTTGGAACTCAAGCCTAAGATACTGTAGTATAATGAGGCATGGTTACCCATCAAACTAAACCTCTCTAGGTCTTCCAGCTAAATTACTGTGTACAAACTTGCTATTTTATCTTCAAAGCTAATTACTATGTTTAAAACAAATGAACATCAAAATAAAAATAAAAGCCATTGCTAACAGATCCTAATAGGATATATACTTAAAAGCAAGATACCTTACCAGTCTTAAGCAACAGTAAATGAAATATCAATGAGTGAGTCACTTTTTCTATTATTATCATTATAATTCTCATTACTTTGAAATAGGCATTTGTTACCTTGCAGAAAACTTACAAGCACGGTCATGCACTTCTTTTTTATTTTTTTATATTAATTACAGTTTATTCACTTTGTATCCCCCCTCCCTCCCTCCCAATCCCACTCTCCCTTCTTCATCTCTTCCCATTCCCCTCTCCAAGTCCACTGATAAGGGAGGTCCTCCTCCCCTTCCATCTGACCCTAGCTTATCAGGACTGGCTGCATTGTCCTCCTCTGTGGCCTGGCAAGGCTGCTCCCCCCTCGGGGGGCAGGGGGTGGTCAAAGAGCCCACCACTGAGTTCATGTCAGCGATAGTCCCTGTTCCCTTTACTAGGAAACCCACTTGAGTACTGAGCTGCCATGGGCTACATCTGAACAGGGATTCTAGGTTATCTCCATGAATGGTCCTTGGAGTATCAGTCTCAGAAAAGACCCTGGGGCTCAGATATTTTGATTCTCTTGCTCTCCTTGTGGAGCACTTCTTCTTCTTCTTTTTTTTTTCAGAATTTTTGGAGTTTATTAGATGCTCTTTTTTTAAGTTTTTTATTAATTACAATTTATTTACTTTGTATCCCCCCTCTAGCTCTCTCTCTCCTCCCCTCCCAATCCATCCCTTCCTCCCCCTTCTCCCCGCATGCCCCTCCCCAAGTTGTGGAGCACTTCTTAATGATGGGAGTAAGTTTTGAGAAGCTTAGTTGATCCATTCTCTCATTGTACAAACACCATAGTGCACTTATGCAAATAAAGATGGTTACGGTGCTGGCATTACAGTTACATGAGTAGGTCAAAGGAATTTCCTTCATTGGTCATTTGAGAGTGCATTGCCCACATCATACTAGTCACACACTGTGGATACTTTAGAGTGCGAGTCTCACAAATGAGGATATGCCTCCTGTAAAACCTCGGTATAACCGTCAGACACAGGGTGACTTTGTGAGCTGGTTCCCCTCTGAACATAATGCCCAATTCAAGCATCACCAAATTGTTCCATGGCATTCTTTTCACTGAGGGGATGAAGTTTAGGGCTCTGTGTTGCTAACTAGATGAGTGTAGTATAGTACTGTGATAGCTAATCTTGGTTGTCATCTCAGCACACCCGTGGAAAGGGAACCATATGCCTTCACCATATTTGTATGTGGGCATGCCTGTGAAGACATTTTTCTTGATTGCTAATTAATGTAGAAAGACCCAGCCCGCTGTGGGCAGTGCCTTTTCTGGTCCTCTGCATGCACTGTAAATGCTCTTCACCACTATGCCATTTCTCCAGCCCTAATACCTCATTATTTTGGAAACACAGTGTCTCACTGAACCTGGACCTCACAGATTAGAACGACTGGTTGGCCAGCAAGCTGTGGGGAAGATCCTGTTATCACCTCTCCAGCACGGGTGCTATAAGGAGCCACTGTGCCGGGCTTTTTACATGGGTGCTGAGAATCCAAATCCAGGTTGTTTCTTTTTACACAACAATTACTTTACAAACCAAACCATCTCAGCCCCATACAGAGCTTTGTATAATGTGTTATCTCATTTAATTCTCACACAAACCAACAGGGAGGCATTACCATGTCTATTTCTGTTTTACAGTTGTGAAAGCGGCATGTCTATCTGCAATTGCTTCACGTAAGCATATAATATGGTGATCTGAAGCATCAGTGAAAATTTCTGAAAGATATGTTCATTGTATTAAGTGGCGTTTCTCACTGCAACGGTGTCAGAACATGAAATAGTGTTCATTACCTTTTAATGTGCATGTGTCTGGCATCCCAGGGCAGGAAGGCATTCAATTTTATATGGCACACCCCTGCGGTTTTTCTCTGAATTTAATTTTGAGCACATGTGCCCGATTCTCAAACCTCCACAACACTGGAGTTTTCCATCTTGAGAGCATTCTGATTTTCCATAACTCTGAGTCTTTTGTTAGAAAGCAGAAAATGAAAGTGCAGATATAAGTCCCCATTGCTGGGCTTCAGAGAAATGTACTGCGATTTGTGTGTGGACATAGTCCATCCTTCTCTTCATCCAGTGTCATCCCTTGTGGTCCTTGGGTGTCATTTGATACTGCTTTAGATTCTCTGGGAAGTGGAAACTGAAATGAAGCCTATTATATAAAACAGAAAGGCAAAAAAACTTATGAAGACAAAAAAAGAAAAAAAAAAGAGGATGCAGGGTTAAACAGGGACTGTGGAATGACTTAGATGTGACAGTCTTTGTCAGGGAAAATACAGAGGTCTGGCGCAAAGGAACTCCATTGTAAAAGAGAAAGAAATGACTTGTTTTTTTCTGGCCACTGATCCGAGAAGCAGCATGATCTCAGCTTACAAGCTGGTGGGGTCTCTACTGAAGGTAATGGGTGAAAGTTTTTCAAAGCTGGGCCACAGGTCATTTTTTTTAACTCTATTTATTTATTCACTTTACATCCCTCCTCTCTTCCCACCTGCTCCCTTCTCCCCCTTCTTTCTGTTTCCTTCCAGAAAAGGGGAGCTCCCCTCTTCTCCCCATATCAACCTTCCTAAGCACATCAAGTCACATCAGGATAGAGCATGTCCTCTTCCATTGAAGCCAGCCAGGATGAAGTGACCCAAAGGCAGGCAATAGTGTGTTAAAACCACCACCCACCTCTACTTGCCAAGAGTCCCACATGAAGAGCAAGCTATCCATTGGCTACATATGTGCAGGGGATGTAGGTATAGACCAAGCATGCTCCTTAGTTGGTGCCTCAGTCTCTGCAGGGTCCCATGGGTCTGGGTTGGTTGTCTCTGTTGGTCTTCTTGTGGAGTTTCTGATGCCTCCAGGTTGTTCCATCATTACTTCAACACTTTCACAAGACCCCCAAGGAGCTCTGTCCCATGTTTGGCTGCAAGTCCTAGCATCTGTATCAATCCATTTCTGGGTGGAGCCTCCCAGAAAGCAGTCATGTTAGGCTCTTGTCTCTAAGCAGAGCAGAGCATCATTAATAGTGTCGGGGGCTCCAGACACCTCCAGGTCTTCCTATCTCCCCCTTCTTTTATAAGATTCCTTGCACTCTGCCCGAAGTTTGGCTATGAGTCTCAGCATCTGCTTTAATATCCTGCTTGGTAGGGTCTATCAGAGGCCCTCTGTGGTGGGCTCCGTCTTGTTCCTTATTTTCACCTTCTTCCAATCTTGAGGGGGGAGCAGCTTGACCAGGCCATAGAGGAACACTATAAAAGACAGTCCTCATGAGACCTGATTGGCTAGGGTCAGAAGGAAGAGGAGGAGGACCTCCACTATCAGTGGACTGGGGAAGTGGCATGGGAGGAGATGAGGGAGGGAGGGAGGGTGGGACTATAGCTGGGATACAAAGTGAATAAATTGTATTAAATAAAAAATTATATAAAAATGAAAGATTATCAAAACAAACAAACAAAAATAGTACCAGGGACTGGTTCTCTACCATTGGGTGGGTCTCAGGTTGGGCCATTGATTGTACATTTCCTCAATCTCTGCTCCCTCTTTATCACTGCACTTCTTATAAGCAGGGTAATTTTGGGTCAAAGGTTTTGTGGGTGGGTTGCTGTTACCCTCTCTCCACTAGGAGTCCTACCTGGCTAGAAGGTAGTCACTTCAGTCTCCATGCCCCCTCACCGTACTGGTAGGAGTCTCAGCTAGAGTCACACTCATATCCTCACAGGAGCCTACCCACAGAGATGTGCCCCTCCCCTCAGTTTCCCTTCTCTCTCCCTGCCCTCTCACCTCCCTTTCTTCCTTTCTTCCCACAGCTGATCCCCACCCTCTTTTCTCTCCCTATTCCATCTCCTGCACAGTTCCCTCTCTTATCCTCTTCTGATGTCTGCTCTGTCAGAGTAGATCTGATTTCCATTCCCTTCTGAGTGACATTCAGGCATCCTTATTTAGGCTCTCCTTGCTGCTTATCTTCTTTGGGTCTGTGGTTTGTATTATGGTTACCCTGAACTGTATGTCTAATATCTGCTTATCCTGCACTGTATGTCTAATATCTGAGCGCAAACCATGGTGTATGTCTAGGTCTGGGTTACCTCTTTCAAGATGTTAGAAAGTTCCATTTGTTTGCCTTCAGACTGCATGATTTTTTAGTTTTTAATAGCTGAGAAGAGCATTCCATTGTGTAAATGTACCACATTTTCTTTATCCATTCACAAGTAATTTCTTAAAGGAGACTCCGAGGGGAGCACTAGTGTGTCAGCCACAGAGTTATGTGTGTGAAATATTCTAAGAGGATACCAGAATTTAAACTAGAATCAAACAATAAGTTTATGTTTTAGTTTCTTTGTTTACTACTTGATGATCTTGAGATAATCTGAGCCTTAATATGCTCCTATGTGAAATGGGAATATAGTGGATATCAACCGTTAGGAATAAAAGAGAGGCAAAAGTAAGCCAACACAGAGAAGATGTCACAGATGCTTTGATCTTTTATTTCTTCTTCTTCTTCTTCTCCTTCTTCTTCTTCTTCTTGTTCTTGTTCTTCTTCTTCTTCTTCTTCTTCTTCTTCTCCTCCTTCTTCTTCTTCTTCTTCTTCTTCTTTTTCTTCTTTCTCTTCTTCATCTCCAAATAATACTCATTCATTTAAATAAGGCATATCTCATTGACATAGTGAAACTTGGGCTGGATAGGAAGATAATTAAAAAAAACATGAAGGTTACTGGTCAGGGAATGAGAAAGAAAGAACACAAGATATAAAGACTCTGAATGAGAAATACCAAAAATATTCAAGGACTGGCAAGGAGCGTCCTTTGATTAGGATGAACCAATGTTGTGTGAAAGGAGGCAGACCATGTAAATCTTTAGTCACAGTCACTATGCTAAAGACATGTGCTTTATTGATGGATGGTGTAGCCATTTGCAGAAATGTGTGAAAGATTGGGCATGATCTGATTGCCTAGTGCATTTTATGGGGGCATGGGGCTGACACAGAACCCGGTTACACAGATGTGCAGTGACTCAGGAAGCCATGCTGGTTGATTTAGACCAGGGCACATATTTCAAGTTTAAAATGAAATTATTGGATTCTATGGTTTACATATGTTATAAGTGTTATCCAAGGAAGAGGATGTGTGTTATGAGCTAAGAAATTGCAAAGATGACTCCATGGTTTCTTCAGTTTGAATAAGTAGAAGGAGAGGTGTTTGCAGAACTAGGAGAAGATAGTCTGCACAGAAGCATATTTGGAGGTGTTGAGTATAGGGAATTGAGAAATATCAGACTCTCGAAGGAAGACAAACAATGGAATCATTTTATCCTTCATATATATGTATATATATATTCATATATATATCAGACATATATATGACCTATATATTCATATATATATATATATATATATATATATATACACATACATATATGTCAGGAGACAACTGTGCAAGTAGTATGTTAAAGGTGCTCCTGTGGGTCTCAATTTTGAAGGGGTCAGCAGAAGAGGATGTGGCATGCTAGAGAATTGCTTGTTGAGTTTATCTATGGAATGTGTCCAGAGTGCAAAGAGCTATATGAGGATGGAACATGGGAATTCATCCACAAGCTTCCTGTAGGATGAGGTGGCATCAATGAAGTCTTCTGAGAAATGTTTTCTTGTCAGGGAAGAACAAAAAAGTCCAAGAGAATGTGATATCCTGGAACTGAGATAGAAGAAATGCTTTGAGACAGTTACTTATCTGAGCTGGGAAGATATATTACCCAACAAATCAAGATCTGAGTTGGATTCCCAGAACCCACATTGGAAAAAAAAAATGCACAGTGTTTTGTGCCTGCAATCTCAGAAAGAGTCAGATGGCCAAGAGACGGGAGAACTCCTGGAAGCTCATGAGTCAGCAATCCTAGCCTTAGTGAAGTTCCAGGACAAGGAGACTTTGTCTCAAACAAAAGAAAGCATCTGAGTGAGGACTGATATCCAAGGTTGTGTGCTGAGTTCCACATATGCACCATGTACCTTAAAACATTCACACAGACACAGAGAGACAGAGAATGCTGGGAATAGAACCCTGACCCTCTCTAAGAGAAGAAAGTACTCAGACCTGCTGAGTCATCTCTTCAACCCCCAAGATGTTATTTGGTGTTTTGTTTTGTTTTGTTTTGTTTTAGTAGTCCCACTAGTCCTATCTGAGAGTGTTTTGATCACTTGTAGAATCATTTTGAGAAGATAAAACACATTTAAAATTTTTCAAATAGAAAGTAAATTTTTATTTTTATTCACTATTAATAAAGACATCAGCATTTCTTTGACAGAACCCCTGTGAGTAAGCAGAAAAGTATAAAATGCTCATTTCCCAAGAAATGTCCATTTTCTAACATTTACACTGTGTGCTAATGCACTCATTTTTCACAGCTGTGAAAGGCGTCTTTCCACACATAACTAAGGATCATTGTGAGTTATCCGAATGAGCACTAAGTCCAATGATGAGTCCTTTTCTTAGACAGACACTGATAGAGACTACAGAGAAAGTTTCATGAGAAGACCAGACGAAGATTGGGTTACTTAAAGCAAGGAACTGCTGGAACCAGGTAAATCAGTTGAAGTCCAGAAGCTTGAGGGAGGGGTGGGAGTGGCAGTTAGAGCACTGTCATTACTCATTACTTTACTTTTTTTTTTTTTTTTGGCCTCTAGTCTTCAGTACTGTGAGACATTGAACTAAAAATAAATGATAAAGTGTGTGAGTAAGTCTGTGTGTGTGCTTCAATGTCAGCTACTGTAAGAAGTTAATATAGTAGAACCATGATGAACTCCTGCAGCATCCTTTCTTCTTATTTGATTCCAAAATTGCTTTGGGCACTGATTAGATACCGATCTTCATTCTTTTCTGGAATGGTTTTTCTATCAGCAGAGAAATTATTTAATCAAATGAATTCTGGGTTAGGCAAAATGAGAGAGCCCCTCCCCCTTTGCTCTGTGGTGGGAGAGAGTAACATTGTTTCCATTGCAAAAGTACATAGCATCAAGACGGGAAATTAAAAGAGCTCTTAGAACATTTTCCCTTATTGAAAAATTACTGGCAAGATTTTGTTAACAAGTGGAAGCATTAACCCTGAGTTCATGTGTCCGTTATTCATTCACTTGGCGTTATTCTTCCAAATTGGCAAGACAGGCTTCCAGAAAGCGTCATTCATCCTTAAAGTTACTAAAGATAAAAAGGCCCCAGAGAGAAGACACAGGAATATTTCTCTTCATTCCTCTACAACCCTTCTTGCTTTAGTACAAAATTGTTAGAAAAGTATCTACATTTTTGCATCACCACTCAGGCCAAAAACATCTGAGGAGAAAGGCAAATCAAATGCTTTCCATATACTTCATTCTTAGAAAATGTCTCCTCTAAATTAGCAAAAGGCTACACTGAAATATATCTAAATAGAATCATTCAAACTAATCTACTATTTGATTTTTTTTTAATTTACCAGTTCTTACATTTAGGTAGTTGGGGAACAATTCTAAACAGTTTCTAAAACATTTTTTTTTTTTTCTTCAAGATTGAGTTTCTCTGTATAGCTTTGACTGTTCTGGACTCGATTTGCAGACTAGGCTGCTCCTCGAAATCACAGAGATCAGCTTGTCTCCGTCCCCCACCTCCAAATGCTGGGATTACAGGCATGTGCCACAGTGCCTGGCTGTCTGGAACATCTCCTATTTGAAACATTTGTAAATGCACCATGGCCCATCCAATATGAATTAGTACAACTATCAAAGTTACAAAATAATAGGAGAGGATATTTTTATGCTCAATTCATAGTTTTTGAAAACTAAACTTTGAATTCCTTTAAAATTGAAGCAAGGTGGATGAAATACATAAAGAAGTGAAGATAAATTCCCATCAAACAGTACATACGTATCATATAGGCCATGGAAAAAAAGTGCTGATAATGTTTAAACAATACCGCGATGGGTGATGAGACCCAAGTCAGCTCTGGATGGTATGTTTTTGATATTTAAATTATAAATGTAAGTACTTCTTATGTGTTCTTTTACAGAAACAGATGTTGGTTTTTGGAATTCTAATATAGTTGTCTACATGCTCTAAGCTTAGATGTGATTTATAATTCACAACTTCTTGGCTGTCTTTGCGATGGCTATTTTTCTGCAGTAATTGAAGCTGAATAGTGGACTTTGAAAAGGACAGTAGAAGCCCTCCATCCCTGTTCAAAATTTTGAAATGAGGCCCCCAATGTGCCTTTGTTTCTATATACAAAGGCTAGTGTTGTTTTCTCTGTTGCCCTTTGGAAAAAGTAGAATGCATGATAATTGCCTGGCATTGTTCAGCCCCGTTTATGGGGGTGAGTGAGTCCTCTCATTACTAGGTCATTCCTTAGCTGGACTACCATCAAGTTGATTTTATTGAAGCTCAGTTCTTTTTTAATTGTCAGATCTGCTTAGTGTTCAATGAAGTTGTACATTATTAATCTGTTAAAATAGACATTATAAGGAAGCCAGTTGGAAAAAAAGATACAGAATATGAAAACCAACTCTGATATACTTGCATTTTTTATGACTTTACTTGTAACATTCTCTTTAGTGTAGAAATCCATGACTCTAAATCCATGTCTACCCCCTCCAAAAAAAATACCACCAGAATTAGGATACAGAACAACAGTGCTTACATCAAACATGCTTCCTCATTTTAGTACTTGATAGATTCTTCCCACCAAATAATTGATAAGTAACTTCTGACTTGTTCTCCATCCTGATAGCCCTTGATCTATAGAGAGAAAGGAAACTTCCTTATTTTTCATTGCTTAGTTGTGCTCCATCATAAGTTCATCCACTCACTTTAAGTGTCTCAGCCAGCAAAGACAATTGGATTGTTTACAGGTTTGGGATGTTGCTAAATCTAAGAACACACATAAATATGATTCGCTATAAAGATGAAGCTTTGTCTTTCTTTTCTACAACAAATGCTAAAGAATAGTCTTTTTCACCTTAGCTGTTGAAGGAAAAGAGTTGAAGTAGGCAAACACAGTCTCAAATTATCTATAATTACAAAATGCCAACCTTGTTTTCCTTTGAGATGTTGCATTCTGTTGATTCATACACTCATATTCAGGACAGAAAAACGAAGGTTTGAAAAACCTGGGAGGTTTAAATATAGTAACAAAGCAATAAAAAGCCACACACATCCCTAACAATGCTTAAAATCTGGAAAGATTTAAAATCTGCAAGATTGAAATATAGTAACAAAGCAATAAAAAGCCACACACATCCCTGACGCTCTAAGAATGCTTAGGATGAAAGCTTGTCAAGTTAATTGCTAAAGAAGGAGCCATGTGAATGGGTGACAAATACTTAATAAAAGAAAAGTCAGGTAAGATTTTTCCAGCTTGGAGGTGAATGAAGCAGGACCTGTCATAAGCCCCCTGAGGATGATTCCCATGACACCTGTGCTAAGCAACCTTCAAGGATTCTGTAGATGAAAGAAGGATCAATTGTCTTAATACTTTTTTCAAAAAGGGAACTTCTAAGGGTCATAAAGCAAAGCCTAATTATCATTCCAAACTAGACATCTCCAGAACATCTGTCTACTAATTGTTATGATTCTTAAACAAAAAGTTACTTCAAAATGTTTTCTTAACCTTAAACATACTTTTGAGAATTTCATATGTGTATACTATATTTATATCATTTTCTCCTCTCTCATCTTATTTCCATGCCTTATTCCTCTTTTTCTCAAAAAGGAGCTCTTATTCCTTAATTATTATTGTTATAAATACACACATATACACAAAATGCATAAATATAACATTCTGAGATGACTTAGTATGGCTGATGTGTATTTAAGATCATTCTTTTGGGATTAGCTAACTAACTAAGGGGGCTCATTCCTGGAAAAGACTTTCTTTATCAATTATGAATTGCCTGGAGTTTTTTGAAGCATTATGACAATACCCACATCCCTGCTGGCATGTTGCTTGATAGGGTTATTTTTTTCTGGTCTCTTTTAGACAATCACATAGTTGAGATTTTCTGGGTGCCTCCTTCCTGGTCACATATAGAAAACACTATCTTGGAGTAGATGTGCTGTCCTGTTCCTCTGGTTCTTTCAATTTTTTTTCTGCTCTTATTCTTATATTTTCTACCTTAGATGTAAGGGCTTCGTTCTAGATGTTATCAATTGGTTGTGGACACTCAGCAATCACTCATTCTTTGCATTTTGACCTCTTGTGGCATTCTGTTGTGCTCTCCATCTATGTCAAAAAGAGCTTGTTTGATGAGGAGTGAGAGCTACAATTGTCTGTGAGTATAAGAAAAAGTATTTAAAATACGTTTAGAAATTATGCTAGTTAGTGAAGTGGCAGTATGAGATTCTCTTCTAGGGTCCATGGCCTCTCCTGTCACATGGGTAGTGGAAAGGTTGACAGTATCATGCATGAATTCCCACTTACTGAGCTTGCCTTAAATCCAATTAGCTACCTATTGGACACTCCCAGGATATAAATGTCACTGTTGTATCTTTTGAGATATCTTGCCATTCTGGTCATTGTTGTTTGTGGGAATTACAGCTAGGTAGGTCAATTGATAGTTTCTCTCCCTTGGCAGGTTAAATAGTTCCAGTGCTACAAGAGCTACTCCTGAAGGAGGAGGAATCCAGATCAGTTTCAGCTAGAATCCCCCATTTGACTTCAAGGCTTACCTAAATGAACATCTGTACAAAGTCCCAATTTATTTCTAATATCAGAGATCAGACCTCTACTCTTGCCTGATGCGTCTAAAACAAAAAGGGGGAACTGTAGAGAGCTGTGGAATGCTATGCCTTAAAGATGGAGCTGGTTTCCACCTTCCACCTTCCCGATGGTGAGTGCTCTCTGTCATGAACAACTCCACATTTGGCTAAGGCCGAGGATCTGGCTTGCTTCCATGTATGTGGACCTATCTGCATTGCCCCCGTGGCACACCTGGGTTGGCTACCCAGAGGCTATTTAAGCTGTGGGCTGGCTTTCCCCGGGGCCCGAGGATTGTTCAATGTTCCTGAATAAACTGCATTAAAAAAAAAAAAAAGATGTAAAGTTCTTGTTTTGCCAGCGCTCTACAAACTTTCACGTTGACATTGGGTATTCCTTTTTGTTCTGGCAGAAAAAGGAATAAATGCAGTTCCTTTACAAATTGAATGTTATAAGAGAACCCTGTTTCAAACCAAATTCCTATTTATAGACTTAACTAAATTACATGCTTTCTAGAAATTTACCTTCAGATGACCTTTGAGTGTTTTGTTGTTGTTGTTATTATTATTTTTATTATTATTATTATTATTATTTCTAGTCTCCTGAGTAGAAATGGATTTGATAGAGTTCACAGGAGCCCGTCTCGTTTAACAACCATCTTTTTTTCCTACTCTGCTGCCTCTGTTAATTCGACCAACCCAAATAATCATGGCCAAATTAACATATGTGGTGTGTGTGTGTATACATGGGCTTTCTCTTCCTAAGGCAAGGTTCAAGAGGTCAGCATAGTGCATGGAGAAGAAAAGAGTTTTTATAGATCACAAGATTTCCAAATGGGGAATTAGGCAGGCACATAGGTGATGTTACAGAAGCAGAGCAAGTTCATAGCAACCTCATGAAACAAAGATATGGTTATAAGGTGGTTGTCATAAGGTGGTCATAACAATGTGGTGAGAGACCAAAAAATTAAAAGTTAGCAGCTATTATTTAAGGCCTGAACTAGGTGGGTGGAGAAGTCCAATAATGCCCTGAGGAGAAGGACCTATGCCTTACTACATTCTTTCCCCACCCACTAGAGATACAGTTGCTAGGAAACTGGCCCATCCCCCTAGGGAGGGACAGCAGGTCATTAATGGTCTGGGGACCTGCCTATAGCCAATCAATTCAAAATGAAGCATTTGACCAACAGATGCTTGCCTGGCAGGAATCGCCCCTGTCTAGGGCATGCTGGTCAGTGCCTGTAGTATGCGGTTACTATGCTTATTGTTTTGCAAGTTTAGGTCAATCTAATAACAGACGAGAACAAAAGAATCAGGACTCTTCCTTTATGCAAGGATTACTTCTTCACTGAAGCAATTAGTCGGTCTTTAATTGATAATTCCTTCAGTCTTATTTGTATCTCCCAACTTACTGTAACACTGATCTCATACAATAAAAATCCTTAGGTATAATTGCATGAATTTCATTATATCAGTAGTGTAACTAATGATTAATCATCAGCACTAAAATAGTAATCATGACAGAGGGTACCATATCACTGTTATAGAAATGAAAGAAAGCATTTTCTTTCTTTTTTTATATAATTTTTTATTAATTACATTTTATTCATTTTCTATCCCCCCATAAACCCCTCCCTCCTCCCCTGCCGATCCCACCCTCCCTCCCCTTTCTGCATGCATGCCCGTCCCCAAGTCCACTGATAGGGGAGGTTCTCCTCTCCTTTCTGATCTTAGTCTATCAGTTCTCATCAAAAGTGGCTCCTTTGTCCTCTTCTGTGGCCTGGTAAGGCTGCTCCCCCCTCAGGGGAAGGTGATCAAAGAGCAGGCCAATCAGATTATGTCAGAGGCAGTCCCTCTTCCCATTATTATGTAACCCACTTGGACACTGAACTGCTATGGGCTACATCTGTGCAGGGGTTCTAGGTTATCTCCATGAATAGTCCTTGGTTGGAGTATGAGTCTCTGGGAAGTTCCCTGTGCTCAAATTTTCTTGTTCTGTTGCTCTCCTTGTGGAGACCCTGTCCTCTCCAGCTCTTACTATTTCCCACGAAAGAAAGCATTTTCTTACATGAATTTGTTTTTCCACTCTACAGCTGTAAGGGAACCTGCCGTGGTGTGACACATAGCTAGGATTGACTTTGAACGTATGTCAGAGTCACTCTGTGTGTTAACATGTGTTTTGTGGAGGTAAATTGGCCTACCTCTTTTCAGGTATGTAAGTATAACCCAATGATATGAAGTCAGTGTGCCGAGATATGAGGCATAGGAAAGCTGTGATCTTACACTGTTGATAGGTATTCCTGGAGTAAAGTTAAGTCCTTTCTTTCACATTGGGACTGAGTGGTGTTGCTACCAAACTAGAGTGTTATTAAGAAAAATATGGTTTGCCCAGTTAATTCCTGTATTTAGGCACTTTAGAAAATCAGTCCATTCCATCGTTGGTCTTTTCTTCAGTCTCAGACAGCATAAAGATGTGAGCGCTTCTATAGACAAGGCTTAAAATCCCAACATTTTTTGTTGTCATCACATCCTCAGTGTATGATTAACAGATCATTGTTGCCAGTCTCATTTTGCTGATATATAAGTGCTCTGTGAATCCTGTGTTATGTGGGAAGAAGTAAAAACTCAGAGGGGTGATCAGCTTTCCCAATAACACATGGCTGATCCATAGGAGACCAGGGCTTGCTTGAGTGTAAGTTCAGATTTTCTAATAGTTTCCTTTCCATTGTTTCCATTTTGGTGAAAGCAAAAGAATTCTAGTACTTGATGCAAAGTGCACAATGGCTGGAGGAGAACATCAGATTCTGTTAGATTTTTAATTCCAACTGGAATTAAAGATGGTTGAGGATACCAAGTGGTTGCTCAAAACCGAACTCAGATTCCCTGTAAGAGCAGCCAGTGCTCTAAACCACTGAATCATTTGTCCAGGCCACAGATTTTTAACTGTCACTCTTCTATCAGAGAGTGAGATGCTTTACTGATGTTTCTTCATTCTCCATCTTCATATGTCTAGTTACCAGTATGACATGTGTTGCTTTCTCTTAAGTGCTAAATGAATAAAGCAGAGAATGGTGCATCTTACAAAACTTGATCCTGACTCTCTCACACTGAATTCTAACTGTTTAGTAATAGTTTTCCTTTTATTCTCTTTTGAACTTTTTTTTTTTTCTGGTTTCTTTCAATTCAGTTTCTTCCCTTTCCCTCCCTAGTGGTATCCCCCCGCCCTCCATTTTTTTGCCTCCATTCTGAATTGCCAAGTTTTTTTGTTGTTGTCATTGTTGGATTTTTTTTTTAATGTGTTTTGGTTTGGGTTTTGAGCACTATGTGTCGGGAACCCACTGTGTGTTCCAAGGGCACACTAACGAAAAATGTGACTTTTCTGCATGAGAGTACGAATAACAAACAGAAAATAAAATAGTTGTTAGTGCTACAAAGATGATGATAAAGTTTCAGAAATCATCAATGCAACACTAAACAAGGCAGTGAGAGAAGCAGCATGTTTTTGTGGGAAAAGCCTTTGGGTGGAGGTTTGTATGAGAAGACAAAGTAGTCCTGGTGCAGAGAGGAGCAAGCACAAAGGTCTAAGGTCTAGTCAGGACTGAGTTTGGAGTGCCCAGCAGGGTCAAGATAGGGAGCAGGAGGAACTGAACCTCAATAACTAGACCTGACTTGGTTGTACTAGTTTGTCAGAGGTTGTTGTTTTTAAAATGCAACGAAGAACCAACAAAGATGTCAAAAGGATACAGGAGTAAATATATCAGTCTATTTAAAAAGTCAGAGTGGTTTACATATGATGAATGGAATATTGAATCCTGAGAATTTTAGACATCATCATGGAGTTGGCTATGTGCTTGACCTCTGAAAACATGACTATGATCCTGTGGAGGGGAGAAACAATGAGCTAAACATCATCTCTTTCATATTGTGACTATTTGTTTTGCCCAATACATTCTGATCAAAGGTTTCCCTCCTTGAACACCTCTGAGTTCCTCTCCACCTTCCCTTTCATCTAAATTATTCTGTGTCTGCCTCCCCTTAGAAAACAAACAGGTATCTAAAAAATATTTATAGAATAAGATAAAAGAAACCTGAGACAAAACAAACAAACAAGTAGAAAATAAAGACACATAGCAAAAGCACAAGAAACATATACAGATGTAGAGACACATGTTCGTACACACAGGACTCCCATAAAACCGAAAATCTGGAAACCATAATATATATACAAAAGAACTTCCACAATGGTTAATACTCTGTACCAGATCCCTGGGAATCTGTCTTGCTTGCATCTTTGGAAGCTTGGTTCCTTCTTCTTTTACAGGTTATTATGTAATGGTCTTTTAGGACTTAATTTCTGGGTCTTTGGGATCCAACAGGTACCAGATACATGAATTTAAAAATAACTTTCAGTTACTGAAACAACTAATATTTTCAAAGTACTATGTTTATCTTCTTAATGGGTCTCATAGTGACCTATCTTGATGGTGTCTTTCTAATTACTAAGTCTATTTTGAGGGGGAACCAGCACTTTTCATCTATATCCCAGATACACACTTTAAAATATGCTTACTATTTGTTTTTCTCTGCACCAAAACATCATGATATTTTATATCATTTTACCCATTTTATTTGTTGTCAATAGAGATTAAGGTCAAAATTTATTTTTACTTGAAAATATACCAAAGAAGAGCATTCATAGTGTGTTAAAATGTTCATTGAGAATGTAAATTCCAAAATGTTTGCATTTTATATATTTATCTCTGAATCATAAACCCATCATTGTTATTTGTTCTCTCCAGACATACCAAACGTACAATTATTCACAGGCCATGAAAGCAACTGATTGAAAGGAAGTATATCCCCAAGGACCAAAATGATTTTTGAAATATTCATAGCTATAAAAATAAACCAAGCTCCCAATTTCCTATTGTTTTTGTCTAATGGTGGTCTAGATACAAGCAGTCATCTTTGGATGGATTTTCTAAAATCCTTCAAAAGGAAGGTATAGTGTGAACCTTTCCAAGGAAGACATGTCAGGAGAATATGCCATGTTTCTCAAAGCCAGTTGAGAAGTCCCTTCCATAAATTTAAAGCGCTGTTCCACCAACAGATTTTGTGTAAAGATATTCTTGTTTTCAAATAGAAGGCTGACAAGTCATCATGACAAATTAAGTTTTACTTTCTTTCTACTGTTTGATATTTTGGCTAATGCTCTGAAACAATATAGATGCGTGAAGTCTGGAATGGTTTAAGGCTTTAAGCCTCCAAAAAATGAGCCATGTATTATTATGGTAGGATAAAATTTTTAGGTTGTACAATGAGGGTGAGTGCCAAAATTATAATCCTTGCTCATGTTTTAACTGCTATGCTCTCAGCTACCGTAGTAAGGGCAAAATATACTCGTGTCCCATACTTATTTTTCTAATCTCATATCCCACTTCCTTCTTCCAAACGTTTATTCCTGGTGGTACAGCTTGTGAATTACCTTAATAAAAGTACATTAGACATCTGACTCTATAGGCAGAGTGTAATATAAGAAAAATTTATGCTTTCTAGGAAGTCTTGGTTAAATAATGAACTTATTTTTTCTTGAATAAAAGAAAACAAATCTAAATTTTAGGTTTGGAAAAGAGTTGCGTGACTTGAGCAGTGTAATTGGTTATTAGGACGTGGCATTTTTACTAGTTACTCACTTAGTACACCGTATCAGTACAACCTAATTATGAAAGTGATGAAATTCCTTTTGGACCCACAAAGTGAAATACAGTATCTCGTCAAAAAAAAAACAAAAGTGGTCTCTTTCTCTCCTGAGTACAGATGTATCGCATCCTGGTATGTTAGTTTTCAGTAATTGCTTCTTTTCATCTGTATTGTGGTGCTCTCTCTCTCTTTCTCTCCCTCTCTTTTCTCTTCTCTGTCTCTCTTTGACTTTCAAAAATACAGCATATCAGTGGCCCCTCCGTTTCCTTTCTGAATTGCAGCTTGTCCCCCACGCCTTGAGGGTTGTGTCTAAGGAGGCTGCTTACTTTTTTGTACTGAATAAGAACATCTTGATCACTTACTTGGTGCTAGAAATAGCCTGCCTCCCCAACTATCTTGAAATTGCCATGAAAACTGATGACAGAGCATTGTACATCTCGAAGTTCTTCCCTCAAATCTCTGAGAAGTGTTGATTTCTTAGCTCTGTTCTCTCCCCTGTTGCTTCCCTAGTTCCACCAGGAAAATGAAAATAATTTTTTAGAAGTAGACAAAGAAACAAATCAACACAAAAGTACTGCTTCACAGACATTTGGAGGGTGGTGTTAGAAAACTTTGTTGGCATTGGCATTTGCTTATTTATTTGCTATTTGATTTAATATACATGCTACTTTTTATTAATGTGTGTATGTACCAATCTCTCTCTCTCTCTCTCTCTCTCTCTCTCTCTCTCTCTCTCTCTTTCTCTCTCTCTCTCTGTGTGTGTGTGTGTATGTGTGTGTATGTGTGTGTGTGTGTGTGTGTGTGTGTGTGTGGATACCTACAGTGGTCAGAAGAGGGAATGAGAGTCCCTGGACCTGGAATTTCAAGCAGTTGTGAGTTACCACCATGAATGCTGCAAGCTGAACTGGCATTTTTTTTTTTTTAAGCCAAGTATTATTAAGCAGTGAGCCATCTCTCTACTGTTTATTTTTCTTCTCAAGGCCTTCTAATCTTGGATTATAAGACTGCTGTTGGGAATAAAATATAAACAAAACATAAAAGGATTATTTTGTTTATTTTCCCCTAGTGCAATTCCAGACATACTGGCATTTAATGTTACAATTATGTTCCTTGTTTATCTAGAAATATTTGGAAACACTTGGATTTTATAATGTTCTTATTTAAAGGGATCCTGGAGAGGAGGATAATAATGAGGAAGCATGGAAGTACAGCAGAGATTTCAGTCACATAAGGCAGAGACGGCAGCAAGGTAGTAAGAGAATACAGATGCAGCCACCACTACCGAGTGGTGTTCTTTCAAAGACGAGCCTTTGTCCAGAAAATTAAACTTAGAACCCCTCCTTTGCTCTGTTATTGTATTCTGTGCTCTTTGATGTGATTTACTATTGTTTAGTGCACTGAAACTCACAGATATTTATTGAGCCTGTACATAATCCAAGTTATATGCTGACTTTCTGCACTCTCCAGAAGTAAACAAATCAACCAGAACTTACTCACAGCCAAATAGGAGAGAGTACACACGTACAAAAGCTGGACTGTAATGCACAGGAAGACACGGTCACAATGTGAGAACAAGTTGCCTTTGGAGAGTGCTAAGTGGATCATGTCACCCCTTCATTTCAGCACAGTTGTCAGCAGGGGACAGAATCCAATTCAGACAGTTTCAGGATCCTTAATAAAGGAACGACTCACTGAGAGAGGAGATGGTTTCAGGCCAACTCACTAGGAATGGTGCGGGTGCAAAGAATAGCAGCCATAAAAAACTGTTACCCCTTAGCCCCAAAAGAGGCAGCTGGAAAAAACAACGGTGTTGTTAAAGCTCAAGGAAGGAGAGATATAGAGGGTATGCTGCAGGAGTTATACCTAAGGAGAATATAAGTCAAAGTGAGGCTGGGAAAAGGCCTACAGCAAGGAGTGAGAAACAAATACCCCAACCCACCTCTCTCCACACCTTCTGATTATCTGCTATGGTGCACTATCGGCCAAGACAAATGTGAAGTTCACTGTGTTAGCAAGGCTGGAACAGGCAGTCACAGCAGCCACATGATGCAGCTTTCTGAGACTCAGATCATAGAAAGAGAGGCTAGAAGAAAGTCTGAGGAGGAGGGAACAAATAGTGACTATTTATTTATTGTGACGGAAAGTTCTGGGAGCAGGCCACATACAGATATTAGCCTTGGAGCACAATATCAATATCAGTATTTCCCAGCGTGTGAAGAGATTGTGGGGAGGGTGAAAAGTGTAAAATGAAAGACAAGCTCTCAAATCAGCTTGACGATGTCGCATATGTCTAGGACGTGATCTCAAGTCGAGTCGGGGGAACTGAATATATTTTTTCTGGGTGGCTTGGACTGTGATTAGTAGTCAAGTGACATAACATAATGAAGCAAAAACATGTTGGAACACTTACCTTACTACCAGAATCCATAGCATGGAGATTTGCAAAGAACTAGGCAAGAGGGTGTTTCCAATAAGCAAGGAGAGCAACCATGCTGGTAAGAAAGAAGAAAGGAGAAATACAACAAAGTAATTCTAAAGCTTACATGGCTTTGTAGCAAAGGAGAGCTGAAAGGAACTGAAAGGACAAAGGCCGCTATTATTTTTAATTTGTGTTCTGTGTGTGAGTCCTGGTATGTCTGTGCCACATCATGCATATAGAGATCAGAGGATAACCACTAACGCCCTTCTTCGTCTTTCACCATGTTCTTGTTTGCTACCTGCGTACACCATACTGTCTGCTTCTGTGTCTCTACATCCAGTTTCTCTGTGCCAAGATTAAAGCTGCATGCCACTGCACGTAGCTTTGTGTGTGTGTGTGTGTGTGTGTTCTGGGAATTGAAAGTCAGAGCTTTACATGTGCACAGGCAGTGCTTTATCCTTCAGGCCATCTCCTCAGCCTCAGAGACTTTTCATCTGCATTGTTGCTGAGCATGAAAAGCAAGTTGGCAAAATGTGGAGATGAGACAGGAACAGCTAGTTGAGCTCCTATCAGTTTCTTGTCCTGGCTAGTGGAGGACATAGCACTGGACCACATTTCTAAGCTTGATGCCTCTCAGGGAAGGACTCACATTCACAGTATCGGAGATGCCTTAGAGTAAATCCTGTTACCAGGAATAGAAAAGAATAATGGATTTATTATTAACAATAACGGCAATTTGGCAAATCTCGTCCTAGTAATGTGATTACATAAAGGGATCAATACAAGATTCAGGAAAGGTGTATTTTGGGGAAATGGGAAGAAAGAGAGGAAATACTGATCCATTAGAGGCCAAGCAAAGAGGCATTTTCAAGGTAAAACAACTCTGAAAAGAACCAGGGCTGAGAAAACACTACTGGGAGTGTAGAATTAGGCAAATTACTCTTCTTGGGCTCTGACAGAGAAGGAGCAGTATGAGATAGACAATATGCATAGCATGCATGTCCAATCTTCTGCTCCTCCTTCTTCCTCCTCTTCCTCCTCTTTTTCTTCTTTCTCTTCTTCTGCTTCTTCTTCTTCTTCTTCACTGTTTTTCTGACTATTTCTGTGTTAATGAAACTTGGCATGAGTTGTCTCTAATACAATTTAATGACAATATACCAAGAGTCCACAGGAGGGAGACACAAGTTTCTAAAAACGACCCAAGGAATAATTAAATTGCCATATTTCCCGATGCTTAAAGTGCAAAGATTCAGCTCTTATTTTCTTTTAATTATCTTTTTTTCTTGATGAAAAATTTAGAAGACATGCTTTAATAATGCTAATGGAATATTTGTCCCAGGCATGATGATTATTTTGTTGTTGTTTTTGTTGTTAAACAAATAGACTGTTTATGAGTTTCATTTTTGGGTGCCTTGGCCACTGATAACATAAAATTGGTTTTATTATCTTTTGGTAATTAAGATAAGTGCTTAATCTTGTGTTTTTATATGAAGCTGTCTAAAGTCTCTTGCTTTTTCTATGTCTCTCAAGATTTATTTATCTTTACTATTATGTATATGAGTTTTCTGCTTGCATATATGTTTGTGAATCATGTATTTTCCTGGTACCCAAGGAGGCCAAAAGAAGGCATTGGATCCCCTGGAAATGGAGTTACAGGTGGTTATGAACCACAAGGTAGGTGTTGGGAATTGAAACTAGGTCCTCTGCAAATGCAACAAGTATGCTGAATGATTGAGAAATCACTATAGCCTCTTTTTTTTATTTTTTGTATGTATATGTAATGGATGGGTATATGACCCAAATCCACTGCACTGTGTGTGTATGTGTGTGTGTGTGTGTGTGTGTGTGTGTGTGTGTGTGTTTGCATATGCTAGATGACAACCTCACATTTTGTTACTTAGTTAGGCACCACCTGCTTTGTTCTTTTGAGAGGAACTTTCCCTGGCCGAAAATTTACTGGGTGAGGTAGGCTGGTTGAGCATGAGCCCAATGATCTGCTTCTCTTCTGCCACAGTAGCTGCAGGGCTATAGTCATATGCTACTCTGTCCAGCTTCCCAGACATGCATCATGGAGATCAAACTCTGGTAATCATACTTGAAAGAAAAGCACTTGACCAACTGAACTGAGTCATCTCACTAGCCCATTTTGTTTGTTTTTGTGAGAAAACCTCTCATAAAGTAGCTCAGGCTGGCTTGGAATTCACTTCATTGCTTGCACTAGTTACTCACAAAATTCTCCTGCCTCAGCTTCTCAACCACTGGGAAGACAAGAATGAGTCAGCTGACTCATACCTGACTGCCTTTCTGAGTCTTCTGTGGTGAACGTCCAGGTTTATATAGTGGAGTTAAGATGTGCTTTCTATTTCAATGCTGAAAACTAGATTTTGCTTCAGGACTTTGTTTTGCTGTTCTTTGTTTACAACAAATTAAACATTTCTACCTTTCTACATTTAAATAGACATATGGTTTTCTTTCATAATGAAACTAAGTAGGAAGGATACATTTACAAATTTGTGTATGTCTCTCTTGGCTATTTTCTACCCTGTTGGCAAATCATTTTGGTTGGTCTGAGAGACCTTCTGTAAACCCCTGATATGCTGAAGATGGTATAGCAGCATAACCTGAACTGTACTGTATAATATTTCATTTTACAAAGGAGCCAGATTTTAGAACTGAAGATATACAAAGTCAATTGTGTATTTCTCCCCTAAGATTCTCCATTATAGTAGTACAATGTAAAAGTTAGTTTGGTTCGGAAATTTAAGCTAACTGATTCATACCAAGAATCAACAAAACAGCGTCACAAATGCTACTTGGGAGACTGGAGAAATGGCTCAGTTGGTAAACTACTTTCTGTACAAGGAGAAGGAGCTAATTTTGAGTCCCAAAAGCAGCTGTGAAAGATGGTTATTACAGCACATGTAACCCCAGCACTGAGAAATGGAAGAGGATGCCTGGAGCATGCTGACCAGCCAGCTTTGCAGAACTCCAGGCAAATGAAGGGAACCTGTCACACCAAACAAGATAGGTGACACCTGAAGAATGACACTAGAGGATGACACACCTCATACACACACAGACATGCACATGTGTGCATATGCTCCTGCCTACAGGTTTACACACACACACACGACAAAAAAAATAAATAAAATAAAATAAAATAAAACTACTCAGGCCAATCACTCCATTAAAAGTGGATCATACAGAAAATATTCTGAGTATCAAAAACTCAGGAAAAGAAAAGCTATGAGAATTCTCTGAAAAGCTACAGTGAAAAATGATGCCTACAGAAGAGGTTATGTCTAAGCCAAGGACTATAAGAAGACTTTTCCTGATATTTTCTGTATTATTTTAATACTCACATTATATTTAATTAAGGAATGGCTCTAATAAAGGCTTAAAAAGAGACAAAAAAAAAGCTGGACTAGCAATACTGTGAATTTTGAGTTCTTCGTGTTCTCTCCTGGCGGTATTTCCTAGCTCTGTGATTTGCATCTGGCTGTGTGGTTGTTTTTATTTCTATATGGACATTTTACTTCAATTAGATCAATTTAAAAAACCCTCCAATTATTTAGAGGGTTAGAGTGAAACAATTTCTGAAATATTCCGTAATAAATGCACAACGCAGACCTCACAGTGTATTATAAAGTGTGACTGTCCTGTCAGTCAAAGGCTGCTTTCTATCACACAATTCATAGCTCTCTGGTTGATGTATTAGGGCTTTGTTGCAAACTTCTTTATTTTATAAAAATTTGCATCTTTTAGGATAAAACCTCACAAGACATGAAAAGGATGAGAAAATGTTATTATTTCGGCTATGCTCTGAAACATGGACCATCTAGCAAATTCAGTGCATTCCTAGGATTGTCTGACACAAAAGCATATAGTATTTCCCTTCCCTGAAGCCTTTCTTTCTTTCTTATCTCCCTCTGTCATTTTTGTTGCTGATTTCCTGCTTCATGCAAATGAACACCTGAGCCAAGCATTTCTTGTGGGAATGTGGGGGGGGGGGAAGGGGGGAGCACGTCTTAGTCACCATCATCAAAATCCCTAGCATACAAATCCATCAGCTCTCAGAAAATCCAGAGAATTGGCAAGCACACACCAGTTATTCGGCAGGGAAAAAAAAAAAGAATATATATATATATCCATTCAATTCCTGACCTACAAACATAGAGAATCCAGATGAAACTCTGAAGGATGGAAAAGTTATCCAACCTTCGATATAATAAAAGATGTGATTAAAAATCAAAGTCTGGTGTGTTAATGAGTTTAGAATCCTGATTTTAATTGTCTTCTATTCTGTATAAGGAAGTTAAAATTTAATATGGATCTACTTTACTTATTATTACAAAATTATTTTGTCTTAGTTCATTGTACTTTTTAAGTTCATTTTAAAACTGATTATATTAATTATCTTAGACAATTGTATTTTCTTGGTTGGCTACCTTCACTGAGACTGTCCCTCTAATCATGCTAGTTTATTTAACTACTATGTAATTGAAACTCCAGTTTAATGCTTTAAAAGAGTATATGAATATGGTTTTCAAATTGAACCCCAAACCATTATATATACTTCAGTACTGAATTTATTATATTATTTATATACTAACAGTGTCAAGGAACTTGTACAATATATAGTTTTAATTGTTCTATTGTATAAAAGTATGTAGTGACATGTTTTAAATCACAAATGAAACACCAACAATAATGGCAGAGTAGAGTCCATGAGTTGGAGTCTTATTTCTATATTTACTTGGTGATGTGGGTGATTTAATAACCATGAGCGTCAATTCCCTTATCTGTATAATGGGGAAGCAAAAATTCTACCTCATACAGCCACTGTTTATTTTAAGTGGGACAACAGACAATTAATATACAGTACTTTCACTTCTTTCAGAAGTGATATCTCATTTAAATTTTACAAGTGCTTCTATCCCAGTTCTTGATGGAGTCTCTGCTGAAACATCCGAACTTGGCCTCCATTGTTTGTCTTTCTTTTGATAGTCTGTTTTTCCAAACTCACGCCAGAATAGTTGATTTTATTCTGCTTAAGCATTTCAGAGCTTCTGTAGCCTAAAGTGAAGCTCTTCTGCCGTCTTATCATAAACGAATTCCATAGGCTTATGGAGCATGCTTATCTTAGGTTTAGCTTAGCAACAGCTCTCAATTTTTCTGCACTAGTTATCCTTCCCACTGCTTAAGGTAAAACACCTCTTAAAATTAACTTAAGGAAGACAGAGTTGATTTGGGCTCACAGTTTGAAGATACAGTCCATCAAAATAGGGAATTCATGCTGGTCAAAGCATGAGGAGACTGCTCAGATGCGTCTGGGCAGTTAAGAAACAGAGATGACCCAGAGAAACAGAGATGATACTCACGCTCTTCTTATTATTAAGAATGGGTGCCCAGGCCATGAAAGAATGTCATACACATTCAGGATTAGTCTTCTCATCGCAGTTAAATATCTGTGGAAATGTTGTCATAGACATTCTCAGTAGTGTGTCTCTTATGTCAGTCTAAATTCCCTCAGGTTCAAAATCAAAACTGACCGTCACTCTCAGTGATCTGTGACATCCACAGGGACTGCTCAGATGATCTGATGGCCCGTGTGGCTTGTCAACTTGATACAACCTTGAGAAGTGGGAGCCTTAACTGGAGAATGCCATCTGACCTGCCAGTGGGTATGTCTTTGGGACATTTTTCTTGATAGCTAATTGGTGTAGGAGGGTCCCACCCTTTCTGGGAAGTACCATCCATAGGTGGACCTGCACTGTATAAGAACGGTAGCTGAGCATGAGGCTGGGCCTATGCCAATAGGGAGCCTTACGCTGGGATTCTCCCTCAAGCTCCTCTAACTTGGCGTCTCCTAATCACAGATTTAACTTGTAAGATGAAGCTCACCCTTTCCTCCTCAAATTGCTTTCAATTATGGTGTTTCTCACTGCCACAGAAATCAAACTAGGGCAGACTGCTTACGTTAGTAGAGAGGAGGGGAATATATGACTGAAGAAAAACAACATACTTCAGCAATATTTCTAACCATGAGGCGGGTCTCTTAGTGGATTCGGGATCCTTTTCTGAAAACCATAGTTATAAAATCAATACTCTGGCCATCCTACATTACTCAAATGGTTAAGAAATAATAAATAAATAAATAAATCAAGAGTTTAAAAGTTAAGGTAAACCTTTTAAAAGGCTATATAGTTGTGCCTGCATGGGTACCATATAGTTAGGAAGGACAGCATCCAGGAACCCTCACTAATATGGAATTTATAGATGCTCTATGTAGCTATGAATTTATCTGTAGATCTGTTAAAATCAGTTGGAAACATATACTTATTTGTAAACTGGCAAATAGGTGTTTCCCATCTATTAAGAACAGCCTGTTTCAAGGATTTAAATATAATATGATTAAGTTTTAAATTGAGTTGAAAAAAAAAAGAGTAAGTTACACATAAATTGAGTTACTGGAATGGTTTCACTTTTAAAAAACTGAATTAAGGGCTTTGAAATTAATTTAGTTTTGAACAGAATGTGCTCAGTGTAAGTTTTGTGTATTAATTTGCCTTTGCACTAACTCTTTGGAACAAAAAGAACAAAGCAATCTCAACAGTTTATTTTCCGTATTTACAACCCTGCATCAAACATTTCTCTGCAATAAACATGAATTATATACCACTTGCAGGTGGGAGTCCCATCTGTGCATGCATTTCCCTCCTGAAAGCAACACATGTGCCGTGGACTCTTCCTGCATCCCTGTTAAGTCCCCTCACCTCAGCTAATTATGTGGTAGAGATATTTTAATTCATTTTCATCTTTAATTATATACTTATGATTAATGGTGGAAGCACTTCTGAGTTATAGCCTCAAAATTCCATTTTAATTAGTGAGAAACATTCCAGACAATTTAGAAGACTCTTTATAGATATACTGTTTTACTTCAAAAAAATATTCAAAAGCAGTAAAAAGTCAATTCTCTTTGAAGATTGAATCATTAATAACTCTGAATGGAGGCTAGCACCTTAAAGTGTCAGCGCTTAGAGAATCCACACTCTGCATCTGCCAGGCCTGACTCAGTTCTAATCTCACTCTGTGCATTTAGAGCTGTGCCTGGAGAAATGTGCAAAGACTCTATTATGTTCAGATTCTTAATCCAAAGAACTAGGTTAACCATAAATTTGCTTTCATAATTAAATTAGAAATGGTTGCCTAGCAGAGACCATTGCTTGTTATAGCGTGGTTTTTATAGTATGCTCCATTTAACAGATTATATGAATTCAAAACTATGTCTTACAGAGAGAGAATCACTAACATGCACTAATATGTACATATATAATATATGTATTTAATAAGTGTTGAGTTCAGGGCTGGAGAGATGATGTGGTGGTTAAGAGCACGTGTTGCTCTTTCAGAGGGCCTAGAATTCAGTTCTCAATAGACATACTGGATGGCTAAAAACTACCTGCAATTCCAGCTCCAGTAGATCTGATGCCTTCTTCTGAACTATGGAAGTACCTTCACATGTGTGTGTGCATACACACACACACACACACACACACACACACACACAGAGAGAGAGAGAGAGAGAGAGAGAGAGAGAGAGAGAGAAATTTTAAATATGTAAATGAAAGGATAGACTTGAAAATCTGTATATCCTGAGAACTTTACCCCTAGCCCTTGTGGTCATAGAATTCGAGAAAGCCAATAATAGAGGTATTATCTATTATTATCATTACATTATTATCTACATTATCATTACAAGCTATAATCACTGTAATGAACACATTCAATGCACCACTTGGGGCGATGGTGTTAAGATCATGCTAAACAAGACCCTTAAATGTTGATAATATACAGCCGAGACTTCTGCTCATTCTAAGACCAATAAGGAAAACTGAATTGCTGAGCCTGTCCATTTTACCTTTAGGCTTTGTCTTGGGTTTTTAACTTTTCTGTCACTATGATACAATACTTTGACAAAAACATTTCCGAAAAAGAAGGGCACACAGTTCAAGATATGATCCATCACAGCAGAAAAGTCAAAGCAACAAGAGCTGGAAGAAGCTGCTCACATTACTCCTCAATCAGAGGAGAGCAAGGAATGCATGCTAGTATGTACACACCCTCTTGATTTTATAGTTCAGAGTCCTCAGTACAGAGAACCTATGCCCCTCATGAAATAAAAACTTAAATGACTGGGTCTTCGTGTATTAATTAAGATCTTCAAGATAATCCCTCATAGACATGCGTGTAATCTTAAATTCAGTCTACTTAATCATGACCACTGGCCATCACTTGGCTTAACGTAAAATTTGTAATTTGAGCTGTATGTATAATCATTACTACTACAACAATAGCCAAGGCACTATAGAGTCATAATAGTGACATAATCCATTGTGCCAGCATCTGTTTCTATAAAACAATTTCTCTTGAACCCTTAAATGTAGTAGCTTGAAGCAATAATAAACATATTGTTCCATGCAGTTTCTATGTCAGGGATAATTGGATGAATTGACCTCACTCAAAATGTCTGATGAGGTTTGAATCAAGATGCCAGCAATTGCTATAGCCATCTGAACTACCAGTGGGAATGGAAAGCCCACTTCCTAGATTGTAATCTCATTTTCTTTCAAAGTAGCAAGGATTGCCTGGATAGTTCCCCTTCCTGAAGGCTCCCATTAGAAGCTACGTGAATTTTCTTCATTTTTCTTTTGAGCCAATATCAGACCTATTACTCTATGACCTATTTATGGTTACTATTGCTGTGATGAAACGCCATGACCATGATGAGAAACAACTTGGGGAGGAAAGGGTTTATTTGCTTACATTTCCTCATTGTAGTTCATCCCTGGAGGAAGTCAGGACAGGAAGTCAAGCAGGGCTGGACCCCAGAGGCACTGCTCAGGCAGAGGCTGTGGAAATATGCTGCTCACTGGTTTGTTCCTCACGGCTTACTGAGCCTGCTTTCTTATAACACACAGGTCCACCAGCCCCAGGGTGGTCTCATCTACAGTGGGCTGGGCCCTTCCCCATCAATCACTTAGGAATTGCTTTATGGGCTTTCCAACTGCCTGATCTTACCGAAACAGGGTCTTTTCCCAAAGAAGAATATAGCTTGTGTCATGTTGACATAAAACTAAGCAGCAATTTTATCATTAAGTCACCATTTCATGCTTATACAGATCAGTCCTATTCAAGACAGGATGAAAATAAATATGAATACTGAAGTTTCATTTTTGTTGCTCTGATAAATACCCCAACACAAAGCAACATAGAGGAGAATGAGATTTGTTTTTGTTTAGAATTCCAGGTTACAGAACATCCCTGTGGCAATTTAAGATAGAAACTTTAAACCTCTAGTCATATGGAATTCCTTCAACACCAGAGAGAAGTGAATGTATACATGCTTCCTTGCTTGTATCTGCTCAGGTTGACTTCTCCCTTCTTATACAGTTTAAGACTTTGCCTAGGGAATGGTGCCATCCACTTTGAACTGGCTTTTACCGCATCAATCAACATAATCCCTTTCTGACAGGCCCACCAGGGCAATCCAATATAAATAATCTTTCATTAAGACTCTTTCGAAGTGATTCTGAGTTGTTTCATATTGGTTAAACTAATCATTTTAATAGATGTGAAAATTTAAGAATTATGAGTTATTTATCCATTTTTAGAGACTGACAACCATAGGAAAAAAATCTAAAAGGCATACATATGACATTAAAATTAACTAAAATTGTATAGAAACATACAAGTGACATTTAGTGAAAATGTCACCATTATCAATTTTTGCCTTTATGTAACTGCTTAAAGTTTCTAAATTTTAGGACATAAAAAAAAAAACCACACTTTTAAATAACTTCCTTTCTTGAAAGTATTCTTGATCAAGACTTATCTTGAATATCTTTTCAAATTTTTGATAAACATCTTCAACAAAAACTTTATTCATACAACTAAATATTAAACTAATGAAAATTGTTTTATAACCATTTAAAATTTATATTGAATTATGGCTAAATATTTAATAGCTCTTTTCTTTTCAATGCATTGTGAAAATGTGAATGGACTTAAAATCCAATCCATCTTTTCTTTAAGGGTTTCAAAATAATGATGAAACTGTAAATTTACAAAATGAACTCTATTGTTAGATTAGAGACCCCCAGTTTGCTTCAAAATACCTTATGAGATAAACACTTCTAAAACTCATATCAAACAATGGGCAACCAGATCAATGTATGGAGAGGTTAATATTTTAGACTCCTGGCTGGAATCTACTTTCTCCCTGATTGGTATTGCACTGCACAGGACCCTTGATATGTGGCACTTTAGATTTGAAACAAACTTTGTGGAAGGCTACATGGTATCCCATAGGAAGGCACCATTGGAAGGCCCGCTTCAGGTACCTTTTGAGGTACATGGGAACTCATTTATTTCTGCCACATAAGTACATCCAGGTAGAGAGTTCCCACAAGAGTACCTTGTGTGGATGACTGGGGCCTCTGACTGACCGCCTCTGAAGTCACCATGATACTGAGGAATTGGTTTTCCTTCCACAACCTCATTGGAACCTGAGTTCTTGCAAACCTGTAGCTCACACATGACCTGTACAGCAGAAGAATTCCTGTTGCTGTGTGATACAGTCCTGGTGAAGTCATAACACAATACATTACTCAGGAGGTTCTACTCTTGATCCACACAGACTGCCCTTGGTGCTATATATATAAAAGTATAACACCCCAAATATGTGTGTTATCTTAATATGTAATAGTGCTAATAAATAATTAGGTGGTTGGTTTATGTATTTACTGTGCTATGCATTTTACTGTTGTTTTAGAGTAGACTCGTAATTGCATGAAAACAATAACATAGAACTGTAGGCATGATACTCTTACAGCACTCCTGCACCTCATTTATTAAGTCTCTTGATTGCACAGAGGACCTAAATGGCCATGAACCTACACCATCTGGGTTCGTGTAAATGTACCCTATGATGTTCACACAAGGATGAAATTGCCTAGTGAAATCCCACTAGGATTTCACTAGTAAAATCCCATGAAATCCCAAAGCAAATGTTCATCCTTAGCTGAGGAATGATTATTTTATTTGGGTCTGACATAAAAATTTCATGTTAACATCATTATTCTTATAAGACTATTTCCAGCTTTTCAGTAATATTTATCTGTGTTTGATGCATGAACTTGTATTCAGCTGTGAGGTATGCCATTTTGTGGTAGGGGAGGGTAGTCTGAAGATGTCTTAAGGCTTACTTCGGGAATACAATTCATTCATCTTTCTGAGCTGACTGATCATGAAATGTGACTTTGACTCATTTCAAGATATTACTGATCTGATTTGTTCGCAGTCTTGTAATTGGCCATCTTAACATTGCAATTTAAGTTGAAAAGCTCAGGATATCTTCAGATGCAAGATAATTCAGACACACTGAGAATGATGCCAGCTTATCTGTGGGCACTGGGTATCTCTCTTTGTTTGTGTATTAATAGCCCACAGGGTAACTCACTATCTTCATAGTACAAGTAACGTGGTGGGGTAGAGATTTCCTCCCAGCTCCAACCCAGGGATCTGCTTTGAGCTTCACTAGTGCTGAGCTAGGCAACATGGTCTAGAGGAACATAGTAGAGAGGAACTGCATTATGGAGCTACTCACACAATGATGAGAAGAAGAGTCAATTCCATTCAAGCAACAAGATCAAGTTTTGAGAGAATCAGGATTCCTCTACAGAGAAAAAAAAATGGCTGTAGTCAGAAGGTGTATATACTCTTATGTATTTATATTTATGTACATATATATGCTAACATATTAACACACACACACACGCACACACACACCAGTATTCACCATTCATGCCTCATGCCTAAAGCCATTGTATGTACTCATACAAACTTCAAAGCACCAGGGTTTAGGATTTATATTTTAAAAAGTGTTAAATAAAGCAATGAAATAATGGTCCAGGTATATCATGCCTTTCTCATTTCTTCTAAAAATATTTTATTATGATAAGTGTTTGTCTGTGCATGCATGTATGTGTGTATGTGCAGATAATGTGTGCAGGAGCCTGTGAAGAAGAAATGATGCATCAGATCTGGAATGAGATGATGCATAGAATCTTCTGGAACTGGAGTTCTAGGCAGTTGTAATCTACCTGAGGTGGGTGCTGGGAGCTGAACCCAGGTTCTCTGCAAGCAGCAAGTGCTCTTAACTGCTGAGCCATCTTTCTGTTCTTATTTTTATCATTTATAAATAAGATACTTGATAGGAAGCTCTTTAGCTCATTAATGTCTACTTAAATTAGCAGATAGCCTGAGCTTCCCAGTCACAGCTAGAGCACAAGAAACTTTGTAAAGAATGTCTCTGTCTGAACAATTTTATCAGAGTTACTGAGTGTTTCTCAGTGGGAATGCCCATAGGATCAATTACAGCTAACATTTCTTGATGCATTAATATGCTTCCTTCTGTTAGATCATAAAGATTGTTTATCTAATTATGTTTCTCTTTTGTCCCCCTGGCTCAAGCAAGCGTAAAAGAAAAGTTATTGTTTTATCATAGAAATATTAATCTTTCTGGCTCTTGTGTCCTTTCTCCAATGTCTGTGGTTTTGTTATACAATGTATAATTTTATAATTGTAGCATAAGTCATATTAAATGCCATTAGGAGAAGTCAGAAAATGTTCACTGACCTTCATATTAGTAAAATAATTCCTGTAAACATGGTATCATTACATCTAAACATATGTATAGGTGCATTGTAGCTTTATAGAATATGTAAATATGCCTTATATATGACTTGCATATATATGTTTATATACCCAGGCATAAATAACAAAATTGATGTTCTGTTTATAAATGAAGTACTTGTAATTAATTAAGTTCAATTTTTCTGAGTAGCTACTATGATTAGGATCTGAAGGATATGTGAGGCTAAATAATAAATGACATTTCTTTGGAAGAGTTTAAAATTAACTATCAGAAGATATATTCAAGGGACGTCAGTACAAAACATCTTAGGAAGCACAGACAAAAGTGTCTAATAGACAACTTGAATGAGTTAATGTAGCATTTATTTCTGGATAATGACAAACACGGGTCCTGTCTCCATACAGTTACTTTTGTTTACTTCTTACACTTGATTTTTCAAATGATCAGTGAGGTTGTAGGTAACGAAGACCTGAGAGACAGCTAACCTGTTCTTGATTTTTGGCTCTGCCATCTAAGCTCTCTTGTATGTCCTTCTGCAACTTCTTCTGGTCCTTTGAGCCCCATCGGTCAAATGCAACTGCTGATCACATATAACTGATAAGACGATTGTCAAGATTAAGTAGAATTTTCTACAGAAGAGTAGAAGCATCAATATAAGCACTAGTTACTAATACTGTATGTTTGTAATTTTTTTATAATCATACCTCCTCTTTAAAAACTTTTATGGTCCCAAAAATAGAAATTGTTTTTGTTCCCTTGAGAAATCACATACCTGTATATATCTGCATCCTTATAAGCAACTGTCTCTTGGTACCTGAAGTGGTTCAAGGTTTAAGAACAGAAGATTATCTCATGTTTCCTTTTCCTCCCAGTTACTAACTACAGAACATAAGGTTAGAATTCGTCCCATGGCCTAAGTTGGAAAGTTTGGAATTACTATTTCCTGTCTGAATTTGCACTGTCAAAGTAAACCTGGCCTCTGTTTTCCTCTTGCTATAAGAATTTGAGTAGTAGTACTGAGAGTGGTTAATGATCTGATGTACTCTAAAATGTTCACATTCATCTAAAGGCTCTTTCTTCAGAAAGAAAACACTCAACGTGTGACATACAGCAGTTACAAATAGCTTCAAAGTAAAGCCAAAATGAAATGATAATGAAGGATTGAGTGACTTTAATATAGGGAAGCAAGTTAAAAATGGGTGTATGGCTCAATTGTCCCCAAGGAACTGTGAGCTCATGATAAGTCTTTCTGTTCACACTAAACTTACTGGGAATCAAGGCTTTTTCTAAGTCACAAGATGTAGCATCGAGTGAAGACATGCAAGATGGTACATAGCCATCTGCATCTGTCCTTTGGCCTTTCTAACGGGGTTACTTATGATGGCTGGACTCTTTCTTTTGACAAGGTACCATGCTGACCCAGAAGTTATTACAGATTGTGTTGGCTTTTGAGCATCAACACCATAACATCTGTAGAATTTCTTCTCAGTTGTCTGATACCTCTGTGAGAGTGTCCTACTTACATCCTTGTTGAAGATTCAATTTCCATCCTTTGTGCTGGCCTCAGTCCTTAAGGAAATCACTTGGTATTCAAAGCAAACACTCATGCCTGATAGGGAACTCTGATGACAGCTCCTGTCATCCATCATGCAAGGCACTAGATCCTTACTGCACCACTTTGCCAAATGTGTTTACATTTAACTAAGACAATTCTCTTCAACCAGGAGTGAGTTGCTGTGAAACTGGGTTGTTCATAAATCTGTTGTCCTCCACACAGAAAGAAGCAAATTTAAATACCATCTTGTTGAAATGGTCTGCACAAAGACAAACAAATAAAAACTCCACTTAATCCACGATGGTTTCATATCTCCTTTTAATTACAATTGCATGACTTTAGTTTTCTTTGAAGGGTTTTGTTTTCTCCACCTCATTTTAGGGCTAGAAGTGGCATTTGGAATCACAGTGAACCTACTCTCCAGTTTCCTCTACCATTTTTCAATTTTTTTTTTATTCTTTACTATTTCACTTTTCATCTTTTTGGAATCAGAGTCATAAGATTGGATTCAGGTTCCATCTGCTCTTCAAACTAATAAAAAGGGTTGTCCCAAACACCTCATTGCTCTTAGACCACTTTTCTCTGTTGCCTTATCTGAAAAAAAAATATGCAGGTGATAATATTGACTATGTCCTAAAATTTATGAGAGGAAGAGGGGAAATAAAGAATAAGAAGACATCAACTACAAAACTGTATCTTTACCATGAAGAGCTGGGGCCTACTGTAAAGAAAAATTCAAAACTTAATTCTTGCTGTCATTGAAGACATTTGTTGTTTTAGGAAGACAATTCTGGCTATACTTTTAAGCCAGTTTCCTGACATTTTGTCCTCAGATCTAAATCTGGTGACCAATCTCCTCCTAAAAAAAATATCTATATAACCACATCTTTGTCATTTTTTCTAGCATTAATTTTTTTCTGAATATACCTGTACACTAAAGATTGAGTTATTTAGTAGACTATGATTCAAAAACTACCAGTGAGAAACGAGGACACTGGGTTTCCTAGAAGTTACCCTAGGCCATCTAGTTGGCAGAGGCAAGGCTCAGGGCTCCCATCTTGTTTCCTCTCTTCTACCACTTCTGGGTATCTATCCTGTTTGTCATTCTGAATGACTTTTAAGCATCTTCCCTAAGGTCCTCCTTGTTGTTTAGCTTCTCTAGGTCTATGAATTTTAGGTGGTTTTCCTATATTATACAGCTAATATCCCCACAAGGAGAACAGTAAAGCTAAGAATATCTGCCCCCAGGGGTCCTGCAGAGACTGATGTACCAACCAAGGACCATGCATAGAGAGGACGTAGACCCCTGCTCAGATGTAGCCGATAGGCCACTCAGTTTCCATTTTGCTCCTCCAGTAGGGGAGCAGAGGCTGCCTCTGTCATGAACTCAGTTGCCTGGTCTGTGTTCACTTCCTCCTGGCTAGCCTTATCAGGCCACAGAGGAAGAGGATCCAGGCAGTCCTGATGAGACTTGATAAGCTAGGGTCAGATCACAGAGGGGAGATCTCCCATTTTTAGTGTACTGGAAGAGCAAAAGGGGGAAAAAGGGGAAAGTTTGGACTGGGAGAAGTTGAAGGAGGGAGCTATAATCGGGATACTTTTTTTTTTTAATTTAAAATAAAAATAAAGAAGAAAGAAACATTATGAATGAGAAGAATGTGTCTTGTTTAACAGGATGAGGAGTCCTGTTGAAGACTGGCCCAGGGTGATCAGACATGAATGGGACTGAGATAACGAAGAGCATGATAAGAAACTGAGGGTGATCACATTTTGGTTAGGACAGTTCTTGCTACCAATACTTGCCAAGCTTAATGCTTCTGTTAAACAATGCAGGGACAAAGACAACAGCTCCAAAGGGAGGGCATATTTGGGAGAAAGTGCACAGAAACTAGAGTGGAGTTTGGAATGGGATATTTAACACTTGCAGAATAGGGTAGAGTATGTGAGCTGCACCAGTTTTTGAGATTCAGCTTTCTTTGCAAAGAACTTCCTGAGAAAACATGGATAGCTAGAGAGCATGTCACTGTCAGGAAATGAGCCCACACATGCATAAGCACACACATGCACGCACGCGCGCGCACACACACACACAAAAGCACATGTATACACCCCCCCCCACACACCTCCCGTGACATTAGGAAGTCAAGAAATAATAACAGAGACACAGTCATTGGGAAAAGAGTTACTCAATTTACCATGTCCCATTGCCACTGTGACCTCACTCTGTACTTTGATGAGATCTCTAGTTCTTGTGCTTTTTCTCCTACTTGACAAAAATATTAGCCAAAGGAGATAAAGCTTTTAAATACTGGAGAATTGTTATATGAACTAGTTGAGATGATCCACATACTCACCTAGAATGTATACAACACAAACACATTTAAATTTCTAATAGCAATAATAATGGCAATGATAATAAATAGCATTTCAAATGGAAGTACAGTAGAATATCTATAATAATAAAAGAGCATCCATGAAGAAAAGAAACTAATTAGGCTGGGGATATGGCTATATCTTTCTAATACTGGCAATACTGGAGTTTTATTCCCAGTATGTATATATATATCCAGACATGGGGCTGCTCAGATGCCTCAGCAAGTGTAGGAACTTGCCACCCTTGCCACCATGTCTAAGAATCTGAGTTCAAGCCCCAGGACCCACATATAAGGAATGAACTGTTTCCCACCAGTTGTCTTCTGACCATCACATGTAGGCTACAGCACGGTACCTCTCTCTCTCTCTCTCTCTCTCTCTCTCTTACACACACAGTCATACACACACACACACACACACACACACACACTATACAAATAAATGAATTCAAAACAACATAAGCCATGAATAATGGCATACACATGTAATGATCCTAGACTAGAAATGGAAACTAGAGGACACTGAGAATACTGTGGTTTGCACTCAGCAGCCCAGCCTGCATGGTGTTCCAGGCCAGTGCCAGAGACTGGAGAGAGAGAGAGAGGAGAGAACAGCCCTAGATTTTTCCCTGTCCTCCACATGTGCATGCAAACACAAATCTGCACTCACACTCATATTCATGACTATGCACACTTATGCACTCAAAAAAAAGAAAAGGAAAGAAAAGGAAATAACCTTTATTAGGATTAGTTAATAGATATATCTGACATTTTAGTGCCATGGTTTATTTTTAAGCTATTTATCAATTGATCTGCTTATGCCCCACTAAAAATCTAAATCTTTAAGTGGGCATTTTGTGTCTTTAATGGAACTGGACCACCAGGGGTGATTTTCTTTCTTCTTTACTTTTTCTTTTCCTTTTTTTTTTTTTCATCTTCTTGTGATTTTAGTCTTTGTATGCATTTTTAAGCCAAAGCTTAAATCTGAGAATAGCCACGGTAATTATCTTCTATTTTTCATTTACATAGCTATCATTCAATGCCAGTGGCTTTAGCAGCACAGGATCTGCTTTATCTAAAATAGAATCCATTTAATAACACCAAGAACTTATTCCTATAATTGACTAACAATTGAAAGCAAAACTGGTAACAGAGAAAAGACAGAGTTACCTATACTGAGAGCCATGTGTGTGATAACAGGGTATGGGGAGATTGCTGTTCTTGAGTCTTGAGGGATTAAAAAGACATTTTAAGATGTTAAGTGAATTTGTAATGGAAACAGTAGAGAAAGTATCATTTTATAGTTGAGCTTCCACAAAAGCCTTAGGAAATGGCAAATCAGTCATTTGGGTGCAAGGGCTCATTTTCATTCTGTCCTTTGTCTTGCAAATGAAGGCGCTTAGGAGAGAGCTTTCCTCTAAAATAAAGCCGTGAATTAACCCAGGGAAGAGGTTAAACTGCTGAATCAGATTCCCTTGTCTCTGGCTTCTGTTTCCTGGGCTTCATATCCTTTTGTTGTAGAGTCCTGAGAAGCTGAGTTTCTGGAGGTGCTTCAACAGACTCTGCAGAAATCACATGCCTTGAGTGATCAGAAAGTAATTTCATAAAGGAAACCCTTCAGGTAAAGAATCTGGAAGTGAGGAGCATGATCTTCCGAAGCAAGCTTATTTTAGATGAAGAGATGGGTCAGTCAGTACAGTACTGCCCTTGCAAGTCAGAGTTTGATCCCCAGAACCCACAGCCTGGAGTGGAGGTGTGTACTTGTAGTCCTAGTGCTGTGGAGATGGACACAGCATGTCTCTGAGGCTTACTGGCCATCTAACCAGCCTAATGGATGAGGCCTAGGCCAGCCAGAGATTGTTACAAAACACAAAGTGGATGGCACCCGAGGTATAACACTTGAGGTTGATCTCTGTCACACACACACACACACACACACACACACACACACAAACTTAAAAATAATAAAAATAAATCTAAAAGACACTCAGAAAATTTTGCATATCTTTGGCTTCTTCATTGTCTTATGAAGATCCTAGGCAATGTTCTACTTACATCTAATAGGCTGTATGTTTTCTTTCTATTACTCTAGTCTGTAGTGATTGGACTTCATCCAGGAACCTGAGGTCAAGGGTGAATTCCCTTTAGTCTTCCTCCATTGAAAATATACCAATTCTTGATCCTTTTGTCTCTTTTATTATTTTTTTTTCTCCACATTCATTATCATGAAGCAAATTCCAGGTATCATACTATTTTGTTAATGCATGTAATTTTAGTAGATTCCTCAGTTTTAAAAACTTAAAAAAATGTCAACATGGTTTCTAAAATATAATAAGGCAATTTTGTGTTTTCTTTTTTCCCATTGGGAGTTGCTGTAAAAGTACAAGGAATTACCTATGATTATGTGTTTTCCTGTAAACATATAAGATGTAAGGATGCCTGTTACTGATTTACATAGGTCAATATCACTGTATAAATCTATTATTTTACTCCAGAATAAACAAACAAAACAAAAACCTCTGGATAGTACCACCACAGGTTGGTTCAACCCTGTGTTGGACTTTATACTTGCAGTAAACTGGGAGTATGTGTAAGCAACATGTGGCTCACCGTGATTAAATCAGCAAAATTATCAAATGTTTAAAGCACTTAACAATAACTAAGTCTCCACTTTATTTACTGTGTCCTGCTTTCACTCATTTAACAGTTACCTGTTAAATATTTGCTTCTCTCTTTGCCTGACTAATGAGTTCTTTAAGGATAGGATACTTCATGTTTAATCATCATACTTCCAACATCTAAAAGCAAGAACCCAAAGTCTCAGTAGATCCTGGATGGATAGGAGAGTGGATGGGTAATTTGATGCATAAATGGATTAATGCATGCTTTGCCAAGGACTAGGCTTTCATTGTATCAGAGCACGTGGATAAGTAAATGATTCATTAATTATTTTTTGCATATCAAATTCCTTGCTTAAAACAAGGAACATTTGTTATCTGTTTCACTGGGAGAGGGGTTTAAGTTAAGCTGAACAGTAACTCCATTGGAGGACCCATGAGGTGGTGCTGGAGATGCATTGTTTGGCTGTGCTGCTTTGTAGGCTTTGCTGAAGCAAGAAATCCTTCCGATGTGACTCCGTTGAGGTTCTTGACAGGAAGTCTCATTTCTCCGGAACTGTTGGGAGGAGAACCCATTCCTCGTTGCTCCACATGACTCGCTCTCCTCATTCCCAAGCCTAGAAGGTTGCTTGAGCACCTTTCTAAGATGGTGGCTCACTTCTGGGAAGAGCAATTCAAGCAAGAACAGAAAGATCAGAGTGCTTCCATTATCTGCTTCCTGGAATCTTGCATTGCTCTTGTATTGTGTACTCATGAGAGGCCAATTGCTAACAGCAGCCCAGACTCCATGGGAGGGCAACCATACTCAGCTTTTGAAGAGGGCGCTAAAAGACTTTTGGTAATATTTCAAAACACTGTAATTGTTACCGTGGAGTTCAACCAAAGGCATGGTAGAGAGATGTCCAAAGTTATGTAACAATAAATGGAATGCTGCTTCATAGAAATGGGAAGTTAATGGAAGGTTTGAAAATTTGGATCCAAATCCCATCTAAATGCATTGCTTGCTAAACAGTGGCCTTACATAAGCTAGTTTCCTTTCAGCCATACTCTGATCCATGGAAAACTATATGAGGGGACGTGTCCATAAAACTGGTAATAATAAAATAAAGTAGCGGTATAACATGCCTGCTATGGCAGCGATACTGTAACTGCAGTCCATGAGGTGCTTATATCAGTCTGCATGGGAGGTTGTTGATATTATTTTAGAGCCACAAAAACAGAGATTGGGGAGAGTGGGTGCTATTGCCTTGCAACCCTTATTTGCCAACGTCTTTGATGTTGTCTCCGAAGAAGTAGCATCAATATGCATTACTTTCTTATTGGTTAATGATGTGTGAGTGTATACATGTGGGGAGGTGCATGTTTGCATCCATGTGTGTACATGTAGAGATTGGAGATGGACTTGGCGGGTCTTCCTCTATCACACTTGGCCTAATTATTTTGGGACAGGCTCTTACTGAACTGAAGATCCCATTTTGGTCTAGCTTGGCTTGGGCAGTGAACTCTAAGGATCCAACTGTTCTCACCCTTTGATGCTGGGGTTAGAATTACCCATAGCCATGTTCAGCTTTTTACATGGTTGATTTGAATTCAAATTTGTGCCATCATAGGCCCAGAGTCAGTTCTCTTACTCACTGAGTATGTCCCAATTCCAGCGCATATACATTTTGGCAGGATCCCCAGGTAACTCCTAAATACTTTAAAATTGGCGACTCTCTTCTGCAAGGAAGTATGCTTTGATGTTTGTAGCAGACATAGAGCCATTCTAAATTCTGCACATGGAACTGACAGATTACAGCTATGTAATTCTGACCTAATTTATACAGTGTTGGTACCTTTTCAGCTTACCGTTTTAACTAAATAAAGAACTATTCATGTTTTTAAAAGAAAAAATGTGTGTGTGTGTGTCTGTGTGTCTGTTTGTGTATAAATGCGAATGCCATGTGTATGCTGGTACCTGTGGAGCTAGAAGGTATTGGACCCTGTCGAGCAGGAGTTACAGAAGTTTGGTTGCAGACCTTACAACAGGGATGCAGGGAAGTGAACTTTAGTTCCCTGAAGAAAACAGCAAGTGCTCTGAGCCTCAGAGTCATCTCTCTGTCCAAGAGGATCACCTTTCTTTGGCCTGGAAGTAATTATTATGATGCATAGCCTGGTTGGGCAACAAAGACAGGGAAAGCTCTTTTACATGCAGGAGGAGATAAGGTCTATGATTGAGGCTCGCATAATATCAACAAGCCATTAGCAGGGCAAGAATGTCAATTTTTGGAATCCATATTAATTGATCACGCAGGAGCTGTGGAAATATTAGAGTTTTTCATAGACGTATTTTTCACATGTGGTTGTGAATTGCACTCACGATTTTCTACCTCTTGTGCATTACAGTCACCTGTTATGTTCCTAAATAGTACTCAGTTCTATCCCCAAAGAACCTGATTCATTTTTTCCTGACTCCTGTCATTAAGTGTTTTTAAAAGCCCCCATATAATTTTGATCTGCCACCATATTTGAAAAACTACTGACTAGGAGAATTACTGTGAGCTATAATTTGACTTTATTTCTTGATTTCTCAGTTAACTTAAGTGTGCAAAATGGAGACATAATATAAACTCTCACACTTACCTACTGTCCTATGGAATTATTGCTTAAGATATTGATTCCAATTAAATTAACCATTTGTAAAAGGGACTGTCCATTTTTTTTATCAAAGAATAAGACCCAATAGTTTTGTAGATGACAAGGTCACTGTAAAACATCTCAGGGTTGGAAAGCTCACTTATACTCTTTATTCTCATATGTGTATGGCATCCTGCACTTTCACTAGTTCACCCCATAGTGGTTGCTACACTCCATAGAAGAGATGAACCACATTAATATACCATTATCGAAAAGTTTACAGTTCACATAAGGTTTCAGTGTTGGTGTATACTCTATGCACCCTATGGGAAAGAATAAATGTATAATTTATACCCAACATTATTTCATCCTACAGAATAGTTAATTATCCTGAAAATCATCTGTGTCCCACCTACTCGTAGCTTCCTGCCTGCCAAGCTCTGGCAAGCGCCCCCTCTTTGACTGTCTCCATATTTTGCCTTTCTCAGAATATTACAGGGTTGGAATTACAGTACACAGCCTTTCAAATTGACTTCTTTCCCTTAGCAGTATAAATGTTGGTGACAATTTTTTTTAATGCGTAATAGTATAGTGAGGTGGTGAGGTGCAACATGCAGTATGAAGGTTTATAGGACCAAGAGGCACTTCTGATGAAGCAGATGCTGTGTGATTTCTGTTACATGTCACAGTTTTAAAGAGATGCAGGGCATCGTTGCTGTGGAAAGTATGTTCTGTCCCCTGGGAACACTATCTTCATGGTCGAATCCCAGGCCCAGCTAAGCTGCGCAGCATAAGAGCTAGCACTTCCACAGGATCTCCAGTGGTTCCTATATACATTAAAGTGTCAGAAACACAGAACTGCCAATAGATTTATTGCATGAAATAATTCCTTAAGGATTCTCTGGTGATTTTTACAAACTGGTAAAGTAAGCATATAAAAATAAAATCTATACATTTTAAACAAAATGAATAAAGAAAAATGTAGAATTCACTTAAAATAAACACATTTCTAAAAAATAAAACATGATTGGATGTCCAATTTTATGCATCAGAAGAGAATATATTATCGTAACAGTGAACTTCATTACACAACTGTAGATGACTCCAGTCCATACCATTCCTGCTGAGACCATAACTTCATAGTCAGGAGTCTGAACTTCGTAAAAGGTGCCTGTACAATTAGTATACCCCACAATTTTTAAGAACTGCAATTTTAAGAAACTTCATAGAGCTTTTTGTAAAGATTGTGTCTCCTGCTCCTTATACCTTGATTCCCCTCCCCCCTCTTCCCTCCACTTATTCTCTTCCTTTTGCTTTGATGTAGGCTCTCACTATGCAGCAGAGGCTGATTAATTTGGATGAATTAACTAAGAAAGCCTGGCTAGAACACTTAAGAACACACCCAGAGTGCATTTCAGTATATGTTTTTTTCAAATAAGTTTTGCTCTCTTATGTGACTGGTAGATGTCTTCCTTACTTTTCTGTTCCTTTGATAAAATGGCCTGACACAAACAATTTAAGGAAGGAAAGATTTCAGTGCTGTGCAGCCCGAAGGTAGAGTCCATTACAGCTGGGAAGACATGGCATCGAGAGGCATGAAACAGTCACACTGCAGCTATAAGTAAGATGCACAGATAAATGCTCAGGCTCAGCTGGCTTTCTTTTTGATAGGAACCTGGAACCTGGCCGTGGAATGATGCCACCTACAGTCAAGGCAGGTCTTCCACTTCAATTAACCCGATCAAGATAATCCCTCACAGGCGTGCCCAGAGGCTTGGCTCTTAGGTGATTCTAAATCTCATCAAATTGACAAGCTTAACCACTGCAGTAAATATTCCTTGAATGTCTGCCATGTATCATAGATTTTTTTTTCTACTGCCTTTGCAGTGCTTGCCATTCAGCACGTCAGTGTAGCTCACTACAGTACTACTCTAAGGAGCTTTTTCATGAAGAAGTGACACACTGCATTACCGACGTACACTTCCATATATGACAGAATATGAAAGAAAATTAGAAGGTGTTGCACATTTAAAATTCATACTACAGCATGATGTTGGTCACTTGTCCCAGCTCAGGGAACTCCAGCCTTCCTAGTCTTCCTGCAGCAACAGTGATCAGCTGACAAGTGACTCGGGGTGCGTTGGGTATCTAGCTGCTTAAGAATAATGGTTTGGCTTCACTCGAAATGAGATTCAGGTTGAAATGCTTGAACACATGGATACATTTGTCTTTGTGTCTATGCAGTTATGAATGCAATGTGAATGCATTTGGAAGTATGATCTTTTACCTTTTTATAAGTACCTGGGATCAACCCAGAGCCCCATGCATAGCAGGCAGCTATATTTCCATGGAGCCATAAGATTTTCCTAGTTTTTAAGGCTATTGATCAAGTGGTCTATGAAAGCAAAAGTTCCTGGAGCCCATGGGAGGTATAGCCATAGTAGCATAAATTCCCCCCCCACACACACACACTTGGCCAATAGGTTTCCTCTTGAAGACTGGAGATTGCTTTCCTAAGCTGTGAAGTGCTTAGCATACAATATTGTCATTACAGTTGTAGAAGTTGGAAGGTCAAAACTGAGGAACTCCCAGTGTCAATTTCTTTTGAAAGAGGCCCAGCATATTGGGAGGTTCCTGGGGTCCCCTGACTTAAAGCCTCATGTCTTCTCTCTTTATGACTGACATCACAGGCCTTCTCTGTATTTTCCTCCAGTTTCCTCCAAGTAAAGTCATGTTAGATCACGGCCTCATCCTAAAAACTTCATATCAGTTTAGTTTCTTCAACACGGACCCTATTTCCAAGTAAAGTCACATTCATAGCCCTGAGACTTAGTAACTAAACTTACCTTTTGGAGTGAATCTATACATTCCATAACAGAGTATTTGCATGTGGTTTTGAGAAAGTAACCAGCTATAATGTGGTGAGGTTAGCAACAGTCACTGAATGACTACAAAGGTCTTCACATTAGTTAGTGGTGACAAAGGACTCTCTTTATAAACTCTAGGCAGTACTATGAGGCATCCTAGCCGTGAAGACACAAAGCAGGGAGGTTTGCCGCTCCTTTGTGGAGCACCATTTCATGGGACTGTGGCAGCTACTATCCAGCGTCATTTCCAATGTGGAGTAATGTCACTTCATCTTTATTTTTAAAAGTGGTGGTCTCTCCTCAAATCTTCCTTTTGTCTTATTTACAGAAGATTTATTTAAGTCAAAACCCGAATCTTTAGTAATGAAAAAAAAATGAGTTTCCTCTCATCTAGGTCAGGGAAGGCTTATGCTTAAATCTTCCTTAGGAGGGAGGGGTAATACATCCTCCTCCTGTTCTCTGCTAAGAAGCAAAGAAAAGAAAACCAAACCAGCCAGCCAAATCTAACACAGTCTCCGGGTTTCCATGGCAAATCAAACTGATCATTTATACTCTGACATGAGTTTCATGTCCCAGAGAAAAGTTAATTTTTGGCAAGGTAAATGCCACGATGGTGAATGTATAGACAAGTGCTTCTCAACTTTCCTAATGCTGCAACCTTTTAATACAGTTCTTCCTGTTGTCATGACCCCCAACCATAAAATTATTTCATTGTTACTTCACAACTGTAATTTTGCTACTGTTATGAATCATAATGTAAATATCTGATATGCAGGATATCTGATATGTGACCTCTGTTAAAGGGTTGTTTGACCCCGCCAAAGGAGTGACTACCCACAGTTTGAGAACTGGTGATAGAGACTATAGTCGTGGAATCGGGCCTTCGAGGATAAAAAGTTCCTGGGCACAAGAGTTAACTGTTGGGCCAGAACATTCTAAATGAAGCCCTCAGTATGTCATCAGAGGATGACAGTGATGGCGTTGTCCACAAACAGCAGTGTGTTATAGCTGTGAGACTCACTCAGAGGAATCTAGGGGTATGTGATGGGCTATTGACTCTATAGGGGTTACAGAAATTATTCCTTAGCACTAGTTCTGCCCTGGGAAACTCATTGTATTTAATTGACATACTAGGGCAGAGACATTGGAAGTGGAGGAGTGCAATGTGTCACTCATTGATGACTGCCGTAACAAGTGTGCCCTCTCACTTTCCTTGAGGTCAAAAGTGGATATGCATGTCATGAGCTAAATCAAAATGTGATCCTTTAGGTAGTCTCTGGGGATGATTAATATCTTGTCCTTTCCAAAATTTGGAGGCTGTTCTCATCCATGTTCAAAACCAGCAATGGCTGGTTTACCTCTTCTCACATTCTCTCTTTCTGTCTCTATTTTACCTTTTTTTTTTTTTTTTTTTTTTTTTTTATAAAGAGGTCTTTATAATTACATTGGTATTATGTGGACAAAGTGACCTCATTAGTAATCATAATTTCATCTATGACCTTAATTCTTTCCTGCCAAATGAGTGACAAGTTCATACATTCCAGGAACTAGGATGAGGATATATTCTTCATGCCATATAAAGATAGTAAAAAGAGACTTGAGGTCAATTCACCTCTGCTAGGACATGAATTTAGGGTACTTTATTTTAGGACCTTACAAGGAACCTGAGTGGATACCTGAAGAAGTTCCCTGTTTATACAGAGCTGAGGGCATATATTGAAAAGGATTTCTGGTTCTGGGCTATCTTACTCAGGATGATCTTTTCTAGTTCCATTCATTTGCTGAAAATTTCATGATTTCCTTTTTTTAAATAACTGAGTGGTGTTCCATTGTGTAAATATACCACAATTTCTGTATCCATTCTTCAATTTAGGGACATCTAGGTTGTTTCCACTTTCTGGCTTTTATGAATAAAGCTGCTATGAACATAGCTGAGCAAATGTCCTTGTTATGTGGTTGAGCATCTTTCGGGTATATGTCCAGGAGTGGTATAGCTGGATCTTGAGGTAAAGCTATTTCCGATTGTATGAGAAAGCTCCATATTGATTTCCAAAGTGGTAGTATAAGTTTGCACTCCCACTAGCAATGGAGGGGTGTTCACTTTTCTCCACATCCTTGGCCCCATTTGCTGTCATTTGGGTTTTTATCTTAGCCAAGGGTATACGGTGAATCTCAGAGTCCTAGACTCCCTGCTCAGATGTAGCCCATAGGCAGCTCACTCTCCATGTGGGTTCCCTAGTAGGAGAGCAGGGCCTGTCTCTGACATGTATGCTCTTGTCCCATCTTTGTTAACTACTTCTTGGTAGGGTCCCAGCCAGGCCATAGAGGAAGAGGATGCAGGCACCTAAGAAAACTTGATAGATTGGGGTCACATGATAGGGGAGGAGGGTTCCCCTTTCTGAGAAACGGGAGAGGGGAATAGGGAGGAAGAGGGAGAGAGGGTGAGAATGGGAGAAGACGAGGGAAGGGACTACAATCAGGATGTAAAGTGAATAAATTATAAAAATAAAAGTAATTAAAAAAAAAGTATTTCGACACAGAACATCCCACATTCACTAGGACTTTTCTCTTTCACTTCTGTAAAACCTGGACCAACAGTGTCATAAGTCATACAGAGGACCATGTGCCGATGTTTCCTCACAGACCTTCTATTATAATCCTATGACTTATCTTTTTTTTTTCTCTCTTTTAGGTCTCTTGGTATTTTCTGTTGGTGGTCTTCCTAAAGGCATGCTTTTCTCTGCCTGCATTTTATAATGAATTGATATCCTATAGTCTCAGAGACACTTCATTATCTGAAGATCAAATTAGAGGGGCTTAGTGAGTGATCATAACTGAGTGAATGGCATCTTCAATAGTTTCATTTGAAAGGCAAACTCTACTGTGCCAACCATGTAGTTACAGGTAGTAGGAGTCTCAGGTATCAGAGTGCACTGCATTGATGTATTTATATCCATCCTAGATCATGACACTTACCTTGTATAGCCATACATGGTTAGAAGAGCACAGCTAGGTGACTACCTATGACTATATATCATCCCCACTACACCCCCTGAAAATGACTAAATAACCGCTTCTCAGGGTTGAGCACATACTTTATACAGTAAGCAGAAGGGAGTGGTGGGAGAAGCCATGGATTAGAGCAGTATCTTGTCAGTCATATATCAAAAATCATGATGGCACTTGACACAACCCAGGTATTGGGGGACTATGACTCATTCAGTCTTGTGTATGACAAGCTGACTAGCAGAGCAAGTGGTAGCTGAAGTTATTAAGTTCTAGTGACACTTATATACTATACCCATGGCCATCCATGTGGCCAGTGGGTAGGGTAGCAATAGTCTTGGCTGCTAAAAGCACATTCTGCTGTATGTATAGCTGTAGCTTTGACAAGTAGTGAAACATGGCCACATTCAGAATAGCATGCTTCTTATGAGTGCTTGACACTTATTTCATCTTGTAAACGCATCTGGGACAGCAAGGGTTTGGGGTGGTCAAGATTCATTAGATGTTCTCTTTCTAGTGAAAAGCAGATTAAGTTTTCATGAAGATCCTTGGAATGTTTGCCAGTTATGCATCTATATGAAATAGAAATATCTTCCACTCACACTGGAAAGAGGAAAATGCACATTTATGAAATTCCATACCCAGAAGTTATGTCTAAGTAAGAATACTCACTGATGACACCACTGTATTTCTCTCTAGAAAGCTATTTTTTTTTTTTTTTTTGCCCATCACTCAGCAAAACGCCTAGTGTATGACGTTGAACCACATCTCCCCAAACATATCACACTGGAAAATATGGGGTTTAATTGCAATTGATTTCCACAGTCCCCCAATTAATGTGGCTGACTTTCTGATATTTGTCCATTTACAGCTTGATTTACTTCTCTTTCATTATCCAATTTCTGGTGCTAGCTAATCCACTCATCTTCCCTCTACATCTTTGCGGCTTTTAGAATTCATCACCATAAATCCTATCATTACTTCTTCCTAAAATGCTCTGCCAAATAGTTTTGCCTCTGCATGTCACATAATTATCAACAACCAGCCCTCATTCAGTCTCTTACATGAAGTCTCCCCTGGTCCTCCTGTTGTGAGGGGTTTTTCCTGCTCACAAATCACAATATTAACGTGTGTCTTTTGCCAAGCTACAGAGCCAGCATTCAACCTCTTTTGTATTGTCTCAGGCTAAGGACCCCACACAGCTGGTGTTCAGAATTAGTCTCAGAATTAGCTGGTGTTCAGAATTGAATAATTTCATATTCTATTTTAAAATTATGACATGTAAGGACTGAAATCTCCAGATCTTTGGAAGATTAAAATCTTTATTCACAATGTGCCACTGTTTAAAATGACAGCCACTCTTAGCTAGAATGGAGTGACATCCACTCTTTCTACATGAATAACATGTGCTTCTGTCTGAAAGCACTCTCATTTTTGTTCCTGTGTGTTGACATTTTATATTTATTTATTTTTAATACTGTCATAGATATATGTACAATGTATCTTGGTGATATCGACCTCCAGCTTCCCATTTCAATTTTCCCAGACCTACTTCCAAGTTCTCTTTTGTTTCTGCTCCTCTGGTTATTCTTTAATAGAGTCTATCTGTGAAGCCCTGGTTGTCCTGGAACTCACTATGTAGACAAGTTCTCTTGAACTCACAGAGATACACCTAATATCCTGCCTCCCAAGTGCTGGGAATGTGGACAAATCCTACTACATATAGTAAATCCTCTTCTCTCTCTCTCTCTCTCTCTCTCTCTCTCTCTCTCTCTCTCTCTCTCTCACACACACACACACACACACACACAAACACAATCATCAAGTCTTCCAGATAATGTTAGCTAACCTTAGGTTTGCCCATTTGCATTATTTACTAATTTTTTTGTATGTGTATGCATGGGATATTGCAGTAGCCTACAATCAGCTTTTACTTGTCTTGCAGTTTATTTTTTTATATCATGTTTACCTCTGTATTGCTCACTTTTCCCATAAAACATAGACCAACCTTTGGATGGAGGAGAAAGGGAAAGTCCAACAGCTGTACAGAAGTTCTCCTCATGTCATTATTTCAAAGCCATCATCTCTCAGGATTTCCATTGAATTTAGAGAAATTACATATTCAGTTCAATAAACACCCAAGCTGGGACCACCTTCCAGCTGTTAATTATGCTGCAGCTCCTGCCCCATGATTCAACTCTCAGATTCTTCCATCTTTAGATCTTCACTTTTCTTAGCTGATTGTTTTCCATCCAGAGCCTGACATGTGGTTCTTTCCATCACTTTGTTCTTGAAATTTACCGAGCCAACCCAAGAGAATCACCCAAGTTATAATTTATTTTTTTTCTGCTTGTTTAATGCCATCTCATTTAGTCATTTGAATACTTTTTTTCCCTCATCACTTCCTCTAAAATGTAAACTTCAGGAGACTGGGGACCATGCCTGTCCTTTTCTTCTTTTCCTGCTCTTTTTCCTGAGCCCAGTGACGAGTTGATTGTTCCAAACTCCTGTCATGGAACACCTTAGGATACAAAGCTGCACTGCTGCTTCCTAGTAAGTGTGTGTGCTGTAAGTGCACACTTCACCTCATCTTTAAAAAAAAGTACTAACAATATGTAGCATTGGGCCATTTACAAATGTTTAATAGAAAGTCGATAATTGGCATTCTGTAATGGTTTCCATTTGGTGGGGGAAAAAAGGCTTCTTTGAGGAGAGAGGACATGGTTACATGTACCTATGAGTATAAGGATAAGCATTAAGAATAGAATTAAAGATGATGTTTTTCTGGAAAAATGACAGTAGTAGGTTCCCTGATTCTATGCTCTCATGTGTCACAATGCGAGGCATGAACTCCCTACTATGGAGCAGCTGTTACATCCAACTAAAGAGCTGTTGTTGGCAGGAGTCAAAATGTAAGTGCCAATACTGGTCTTTTGCCATTTTGGTCATTGTGGTTATTAGATGCTGCAGCTATGTGGAACTGTTAATCACCTTTCTTCCTTGGCAGCTTGCATGTCACCTTCCAGTAATATGAAAGCTAATCATCAGGGAGAAGGCTTCCAGGTCAGATAGACTTTGATTCCTCCAAATCCTGTGTACAAAGTATGTGATTTTCCTTAGCAACAGGGCCTCCCTTTCATTCTTTGGGGGGGGGGGAACAATTAGAACAGAAGCAGCCTATATTGTTTTAAAGGTCTTGCGTTTCTCTAAACAATGCAAAGGGAGATACTTTATGCCTGGTACTGAAATTTTTTGTTGAGACCAAATATTATCCTCTTAAATTAACATACATTATATATATATATATATATATATATATATAAGTATAGAGATAATATGGACATAGATGCTATAGATACAGGTACAGACATAGATATTATGGTATGTGCTTATAGACACACAGAGACATATATAGCTGTTTGATTGTATGTTTTTTATTTTTTTTTGAAACAGAGTTTCTCTGTGTCACCTTGGCTGTCATGGACTCACTTTGTAGACCAGGCCAGCCTTGAACTGACAGATATCCAGCTGTCTCTGATTCCCAAGTGCTGGGATTACAGGCACGTGCTACAGCATCTACTGGCGTCTATATGTTTAAATGAAGTTATGTCACTCTCACTGTTGTGATAATAAATTGTGTGTGAGTGTCTGTATAATGTGTGTATGTGTATTTTTACTTTTACATGGTTTCCAGGGATCTAAGTTACGATTCCCAGCTTGGTTTTCAGGTGCTTTATCCATTGAGCCATCTCTTCAGGCCCATGAACATTCGAAACTTTTGAAGTTCATTGTGTTATGATTATAACCCAATAAAGATTCTTAAAATAGCATGTGTAGTATAGTAATAACTGAACAAGAGTATATGCACAGATTAGTATTATGATCTAAAAGCCACTGCTGTTTATGAAGGGCAGGCGCCAGGACTTGGCTCCTGTTCACAGTAATCTGATCAAATGAATCCTGGAAATCACCAGCTTTAGGAGATGGAATGTATTTGGTGTCCATGTATCTTAATGAAAATTAATGATGATGATTTGGGATTTAATGGATTCCTTACAGTCTTTTTGAAACTTAATAGGAAATGATATAGTGTAATTTGAAATCAATTTAAATTATCCAAATGAATAATTAATATGTCTGACATAAAATTGTCTAGCATCTATTATTTAGAAGCAAATGGTTCAGAGTCAGGTGTTCTTAAAACTCTGGCTCTGGGAATATAAGGTTAAAGTACCTGCCACTTTGGGCTCTCTGCATGCTGTTCTTGAAACAAAGACCAAAGTACAAGAACAATATAATCATGAGTTGCTCTTACTGAAAAAAAAAATTCAGAAAATAATACTTTTTAAAACTTGTTCAAAACATATTCATGAATATAACCTCATTATTCTTTTATAAAAATTTATGAGAGTTCTGGCACCCGTTCCTAATGGATTCATCTACAAGACAGCCTCTACACCTAAGACTCAGGAAACATTTTTGAAGAAGGGGTAGAAAGATTGTAAGAATCAAAATGTCAAGGAATTTGTTACAAGAGTGTGTCTCTTATAAATGCCAGAAACTGCGTGCATGACTACCTAAAATGAGCTGAATAAGAATAGTAAAAGTAGACATAGTAAATTAGCTAAAGTAGATGATGAAAGCCAAGAGGCCTCAGTCCTACACACAGAACCACAAGCAACTAAGGAATGCTGAGAGCAGGAGAAATCACTATCACGAAAGAGCACACAGCAGCTGGCTCTCCAATACCAAGTGGCCAGTTCTCAAAATGTACATGTAAGTAACATTATACAGACTTACCAGCTTGTCTCTATTTACCAATATATATATATATATATATATATATATATATGTGTGTGTGTGTGTGTGTGTGTGTGTGTGTGTGTGTGTACATATGCATATCTATGTAACAATTAATAAAAAAAGAGGCCATAAATTTTAAGTGAGTGAGGGGTGTGTGGAAAGACTTGGAAGGAGGAAATGAAAGGGAAAACTGTTGAAATTATAATATAAAAAAATCAAAGAAAATGTTAACTTTGTATCCCTGCTGTATCCAGCTCCCTCTTTCCCTCCCAATCCCACCCTCCTACCCTCATCCTCCCTGCCCCTTTCCAAGTCCACTGATAGGGGAGAACTTCCTCCCCTTTCATCTGATACTGTTTTATCAGGTGTCTTCAGGACTGGCTGCAAAGTCCTCCTCTGTGGCCTAGCAGGGCTGCTCTTCCCTCAGGAGGTGGAGGGGAGGGAGTTCAAAGAGCCCACCATTGAGTTCATGTCAGTCCCTGTTCCCCTTATTAGGGTACCCACTTGGATACTGAGCTACCAAGGGCTACATCTGAGCAGAGGTTCTAGGTTGCATCCATACATGGTCCTTGTTTGGAGAAATAGTCTCATAAAAGACCTCTGTGCCCAGATATATTTGGTCCTTGTGGAACTTCTGTCCTCTCCAGGTCATATTAGCGCCCCCCTTATTTTTATTCCCTGCACTCTGCCAAAGGTTTGGTTATGAGTCTTAATATCTGCTTTGATACACTGCTAGGTAGAGTCTTTCAGAGGCCCTCTGTGGTAGGCTCCTGTTCTGTTATTTGTTTGCTCCTACATCCAATGTCCATCCCCTTTGTCTTTCTAAGTGAGTATTGGTCATCGTACCCTGGGTCCTCTTTTTTGCTTATCTTCTTTAGGTGTATAGATTTCAGTATGTTTATCCTATCTTATAGGTCTATATAAGTAAGTATATACCATGTGTGTCTTTTCTACTTTTGGATACCTCACCCAGGATGATCGTTTCTAAGTCCCACCATTTGCCTGCAAATTTCATGATTTCCGTGTTTTTAATTGCTGAGTAGTATTCCATTGTGTAAAAGTACCACAATTTCTGTATCCATTCCTCAACTGAGGGACATCTGGGTTGTTTCCAGGTTCTGGCTATTATGAATAAATCTGCTACAAACATGATTGAGCAAATGTCCTTGTTGTGTACTTGAACATCCTTTGGATATATGCCTAGGAGTGGTATAGCGCATGTTTGATTTTACCTGCATGTATGTTTATCCACCACATGCATGCAGTTCCCGTGGAGGCCAGAAGAGGGCAGATCACATATAACTGGAGCTTCAACTGGTTGTCAGCTGCCATGTAGATTCTGGAAATCGTATCTGTGGCTTCTGAATGGGTAGACCAGTGCTCTTAACTGTTGACTCATCTCTCTGGGCCACTTTTTTTTCCTAAAATTATATTTATACTTTTGCTCTTTTTGAGAATTCATACAATATATTTTGATCATATACTTTCCCTTTATCAAACTCCTTTCTGATCCTCCCCTACTTCCCTTCCAAAAATCTTTTCTGTTCTTCTCTTAAACAAACAAACACCCACAAAAAGTACAAAACTTCAGGATATGATAGCCATGATTGATTATGTTGATTCTCTTCTTGGCAAGGCTCTCTCCTCCTTTCTGTTATTTATTTTTTCTTCTTTACCTTTCATCAACTTGCCAAGTTCTCTCACACATCTCACCTAATATTCTTATCAAATGCCTTTTCTTTGCTACCTCAAATGCAATTCTTTATCTTAACTTCATTTCGATGTTTCTTTCCTGTCTTCATGGTAATCAAACTTAAAGTTTCATCCACATAGAATTTGAATATCTTTCCCAAAAGACTGGCTTTATAGCTCTTTTCCTTTATTAGCAAAATGCTTTTGGTAATACTGGTGGTTAATTAAACTTTAATATTCTAACAGTAAGATGTTGTTGTAATTTATAAGTCACAAAAATATATGATCATGTGTGACTCTTTTGTTTGTTTGTTTGTTTGTTTGTTTCTCGTGTACCTTACATCCTGGCTACTTTTTGTTTACTAATTCATCCCTAGTGTGTAGCACAGAGATTTTCATAATTTTGCATCTTCCAAATATATTATGAAGATAAACAAATCAATCAAATAGAGACAGGATTTAAAGACCTGGCCAAAGAAACTCAACTAAGAATTAACTGTCTTCTGACCTGTGTCCTACCCATTAACCTACCATTGATCTCAGGAGTTCAGGGAAGTGGTAATCAATACTTCTGTGTCTCAGAAAAAGATCTGCAGATGAATATTACATGGGAAGTGCCTGAACTTCTAAAATATGTAGAGGACATCTCACATAGATGTCAGCAGCAATGGGAGTTAATTCAGCAAGGCAGCTTGTGGGACAATATGCTCTTATACTTTGAATGATGACTTTGTTGTAAAAATATATATATAGACCTCTTGCTAGAGAATAGGCAATCTATACTTCACCAGCCAATTCATGGCTGATTAAGTAGCCTCGGGAAAGAATAGCTTTCAGCCCAAACTGTGCTCAGTTGGTCTGCGACAGGTGTGCTGTAAGTTATTTGGCTTCACTTGAGAAGAGGTGCAGACTCTTTATGGTGAAAAGTCCTCTTTCATAAGGTTATGTGAAGATTACAGGCAACAACTAGGTTAAAAGCATTAAGGCATTCAGTATTGTTAAATCTAATTTTTGCTGTTGCATGAATGAAGGAAATTCCCCTCTTGTCCATTGAAAGTTTGCTGCATTAAACTGATCAAGATCAGTCAGGAGGGTAGGAAATGGCTTCATAGAAAAAAAGGAAAATTGCAGAATGAGGCAAATCCTCCGGAGCCTGATTACCCAGTATACAAACATTATTAGGACTTATCCAAACCTGTTTCTGTGGTGGTGTGGGGAGAATGGGCAATGGAGACACTTGACACCCGAGCAGTAAGACTTTAATTGACTGTACATAAGGTGAGCCTGTCATAACCACTCTGAACACACCAGTCAACAAAGTATGCAATGTTGAACTTAGTTTATATTTGAGTGGAAAAGCATACAGTGGCAGACGACAAAGGCTTTCTCAGAACAATGATGTGTCCTTGATTCCCTGAGACAGAGGACAATAGCATGTGATAAGTCTGTCCAAGTGTGTTCACAGTCTTTTGCTGTGATATACATTTCCTCAATGAGAACTCAGGAAACAGGTATGTTTCATTGCTTCCTACTGGCCTGTGCAGACATTAAGTAGACAATGCCATTTTGGAGAAAGCCTCTCACTGCCCTAGAAGAAGGAGAAATACACAAAAGTCAAAAGGATTTCAACTCTGCTCTTGCTCTGAAGGCCGTATAATTTTCTTTTGATCAAGTTGCTCAGAAGAAAAGGAGCACAGATTTAGGAACCCCAACTGAAAAGCATAGGAGAAACTTAGCAACACAATTTAGAAAGATATCCTTTCCTCCATATCTAATGGTGCTTACTTTTAAAATAAGTCTTAGAGCCAGAGGGATGGCTCAGTCTGTAAAATGTTTGACTCAGAAACCTGAAGACCTGGGTTCCCTACACCCAAGAAAAAGTTGTGAGTAAGACCGCAGTGCAAATCCAATGATCTCACTGGCCATCCAGCCAAGAAGAATGGATAAATTTCAGGTTCAGGAAGAGATTGTGTTTGAAAAAATAAGGTGGAGAGTGTCTGTGGAGATCATCTGATACAGACCTATCTTTGGCTGGGACATGTGGGCATACATGTATTCACACACCCATGGGAACATTGTACATATGATAAACACGTCTTAGGATGGGATGTGGTCAGTGGTGGAATACCTGGTTAGCATGCATGAAACCCTGGTTTTGCTCTCTACCATCTCACCAATCAGGTTATGGTGGCACAGTCATGTAATCCTAGAGCTCAGAGGCAGAGGTTCAGGAAGAAAGATTAGAAGTGTGATGTCATCAGTTCCTGGCCTCCCTGAGCTCTGTAATTACGTGCCTTAAAACAAAACAAAACCAACAAAAACAATAGTAGTAAATTCTTTATGTAATTAAAAAATTAATAGATGGTTATAGTTTTAAATTATTTGCTCAGAACTACTGTTGCATGAGCAGGTAGGGTAAACTGATTGGTAGAACTATGATAATATAAAAGTAATCTGAAAAAATTATCATACTCAAGTTCCACAGTTCTAAGACCATCTTAAAAATCTTTCAGTTCATTCTTTCATGACTAGAACACTATAAATTTACCACAAAGGGAGCAGCATGTTCAGAGAACTGAACTGGGATTATTTCAATGCTGTTCAAGTCAGGATATCAGCAAATTACTCTGTCGTGTTAAAAGGTAACGCAAAGTATTTGAAAACCATTTTTTTTTCCTGTTTGGTGTAATTTATGAAGCAACCTGTGTGTGTGTGTGTGTGTGTGTGTGTGTGTGTATGTATGTATGTATGTGAGTGTGTGTGTTTGTGGTGTACCCTAGCTTTGATGAGAGTCTTAGTTTATAGGTAAAAGACTTCCTTTGAACTTCAAAGCTCAAATACTCCTGCTTCATTCAACCTTTCAGACTAGCTGGGACTATAGGTATAAACTACTGTGCCTTACTTGAAAGCAACACTTGTGAAAACACTGTCAAAATATAGACATCTACCTGCAGCTCCTCTCATGAGAAACACTGATATCTGGGGGCTTATTTTTCATGGCATCTGGATTCTTCCTCACAGTAGCCTTATGTGAAATATTTCTGAAGGTACTCTTAAATTTGCAAGTGTTCTTCTCATGACAACCATACCTATGTATTCATTCTTTGGTACTTTAAATTTCTTCCTGTGTGCCCAAGAAAACCAACAATCACACCATGCCTGGTAACCTAGGAAATCCTTCAAGTGAAAGCAAAGTAGGCCAGCAGAGGCTCTCGGGTATGTGGTTCTAGAAGATGAAGTGATGACATGAACCAAATAGTGTTCACTTATGACTTTATTATGTGTCTGGGATTACAACTTTCTGGAAATTGCCTTACATTATAGCTACAAAGGAACGTCGATTGAAATAGCAATCAATAATGTGGAACAATCGTCCACACTATCCCCAGGTATATGCACACACCCTTAACAGGGTTGGAACCTTTCCGCTAGTGTCCATCATGGATTTTATCATCCAAGCCTTGTTCTGTCTTATGCTTCACAGTTGTATAATGAAGTACAGAAACTTATCAAGGGTATAGGAAGGGAAAAGATTGTCCTCTGGGTGAAATTACACCAGGTTTCTCCAGTGATCTCATTCCGTCATTGAGCATTTGTTTCTAAATTGGTCTCATTATCCAAATCACTTGGGAACCATTTTAAGAGGGGAAATAAAAGAGTTTCTGACCCCATCTCCAGAAGTTTAAAGAGATTTCTTCTGGAGAGTAGAAATTTGTGTTTATCAGAAGCTGCCCCAGATGATTCTGAAACTTAACCAACTTTGGAAAGACTAGTCTTAAGTCCTGAAGAATTTGACCTTTACTTGAATTACCACAACAGAACAACACTAAAAGCACTGTCTGGGCCCTCTAAATGAAACATTTCCTTTTAGCTGTGTAATTATCAAATGATAGTAGTGACTTACCTCCCTATGACACTATAGACATGTAAAATTAGCTCATGCCAATAATTGGGCAAATGGAAAAAAAAAATACTGAGAACCAGTATTTGAATGTTTTGAAAAACCCACCTAGTCAGTTGGCACCCAGCAGACAGAAAATGCAACTTACTCTTGATTTATGTTTCTTGTATGCCAATGTGTGCTTAAAACATACTGTACACTGAACATATATCAGGCCTTGTTGCTAAAGTCATGACATGTGTCCATCATTCTGTTTTGTTCTTCACGAGGAGTGTTAGTAACTATCAGTATTTTACAAATGAGAAAACGAGCAGAGACAAATGATTTAACTTGTATAAGGTCAGGGAGCATGGGCAGAAGAGACTTGCAACATAAATCTAAAGCTCTGGGACTTCAATTGTTCTTTTACAACTCATGCTTTAGCAGGATTAATATCCTGAAAATGATATAAGAAGAGGCTGGTTGTGAAACCTTGGCCAGTGTTTTGGAGTATGTTGAAGGGGAACTAACAAGAGAAAAATGTCTACACTGTAGTAGAACTAACATGTAATTTCTGCAGCTACACTTTTATTTTATTATTTTTACTTTCATTAATTACAGTTTATTTACTTTGTATCTCCCCTGTACCTCTTCCCTCCTCCCCTCTTAATTCCACTCTTTCTCTTCCCCACATGTGTCCCTCTTCCAGTCCACTGATAAGGGAAGTCCTCCTCCCATTCCCTGTGATCCTAGTCTATCAGGTCTCATCAGGAGTGCCTGCATTGTCTTCTTCTGTGGCCTGGTAAGGCTGCTCCCCCATCAGGGGGGAGGTGATCAAAGAGCAGGCCAATCAATTCCTGTCAAAGACAGTCCCTGTCCCCATTACTATGGAGGCCACTTGGACACTGAACTGCCATAGGCTACTTCCGTGCAAGGGTTCCAGGCCAACTCCATGAGTAGTCCTTGGCTGGAGTATCAGTTTCAGAAAAGACTCCTGTGCCCAGACTTTTTGCATCTGTTGCTGTCCTTGTGGAGCTTCTGTCCTCTCCAGGTCTTACTATCTCCCACTTCTTTTATCATATTCCCTACAGTCTGCCCAAAGTTTGGCTATGAGTCTCAGCATCTGCCTCTATACCCTTTTAGGATAGAGCCTTTCAGAGGCCCTCTGTGGTAAGCTCCTGTCCTGTTTCCTGTTATTTCCCTCCTCTGATGTCCATCCCCTTTGCCTTTCTGAATGGGGATTGAGCATCTTAACCAGAGTCCTCCTTTCTGATTAGCTTCCTTAGGTGTACTTTTAAGGGAGTGGAGTTGTGTTGTTGCTTTGTGAAGTGAGAATGTGCCTTGTATGATTTGATTTCAGTGTAGATGATATTTTGAAAGTAGGAAGAGATCTTGGGTCCTAATCTTGAGAACATGATTATAGAATCTCTACCTTTAACACAGAGATCATGATGAATATCAGTTGAGAAAGAAAAGGCAGCAGAAAGCCATTCCATTAAAACTAAGTGAAGAGCTAATTGAAACTATAAAGTGGACATTTTATAACCCAGATCTATACACTTTAATTTTACTGAACGAATGGAAAGGATTCCTAATTTAATAAGGAAATAGCACAAGCCTTCATTTTCTTTATTAGTACTCCACAATTTTGTGATGTTAATCACTCCTTTGAAGACTTAGGAAAGTTGGCATGACTTGTTATTACACTAAATAGCAGTTACAAACTCAATCCCAAAGAGTGAATAATGTTCACCAGAAGCATGGGCTCTTCGTGTTTCAAATGGATCTGACCACAGGCACTTCTGACACTTGGATAATGAAGAGCACAGTACAGAATGAATGATTACTTGAGGACTGGTTGGCCATGGCTCTCTGATTTACCATTGCCAAAGATATCTCACCCTGCTTCCCCCTGAATTCTAGGAATCAAGTTGGCATAGCAGCAGAGGTAATCAGGAGCCACATGTCTTAGAGAATTAAGGTATGTATTAACAGTTGTGGTGTTGATCGACCAAATACTCAGCTCCATCATTGGCCTTGGGTTATGTCTCAACATATTTAAATATTGATATTAAGTAATGTATAATATGTTAAGTAAAAGTAGATTTATATGTTCCTATGTGTATATGTACATGTAGAGGCATGATAGCAACCTCAGAAGTCATTACTCAGTCACTATCTGCCCTATTTTTTTTAAAGACAGTTTTTGTCATTGGTCTAGGGTTGGCTGATTTGGCAAAACTGTCCAGCATAGGGAACCGTAGGGACCCTCCCTAGCACCCGGCTTCTTGGATTTCTTGCACATTTTGGAGCTCAAACTCAGCTTCTGCATGCGTGTGCAGCAAACATTGTACAGGCTGGGCAATCTCTCCAACCTACATATGCTCTTATACATTAACGTACTTTAGTAAGTGGCTGGCTGAATGCTTGTGATTTCTGTTTTGATGTGTTTTTATTTATTTATTTTTCCCATTGGAAGAAGAGGAGATAAAGGCATCAGGATGCTAGGCTGAGCTGGCTTATAGCCTAGCTGGGTCACCTATGACAAGTGCTTTTGTGGACAAGTTAATCTGCTATTGTCTCCTCACCTTCAACACAGGAGTCCTGCACACCGGAATTCTTTAAGCTTAGATAGTGAGCTCATGTGCTTAAATAATTTCAAATGGTGCCTGCATCCTGGTGCTTGGCCATGCTTAATTGGCATTACCTGAGATTTTCTCTCCTTTATTAGAACTTTGGGTACTTTTCTGAGGAAGCGAGACAGTTCTCCCCATCTTTTGAGGAACTGAAAAGAACATTAAACATTCCATGTCTGGATGAGAGAAGGATCTCTTTCTCTCTCACACACACACAAACTCACACACATACCATTGAGTTGATAACACTCGTGATGCCTGTAGTAATGGGAAAATGCATTGGTACAAATAGTTTTAATTTTTCCAGAAATAGAACCTATTACTAGAGTCAGAGCCACATGTCAGACTACAGCGTGTTCTAAAATGAGGTGGAGAGTTGTCATAGAAACCACAAAGGGGAGCTTGTACTTGGAGCAGGGAACAGGCTTCCAAGTCTCTAGTTATTAAATAATAAACCAAGACTTCATAAGCATGGGAATGCGTTCTAAGCATCAAGTACTCCAGTTCAGTTACATTAATTTAGAAGAAGTCTAATTTCCTTCTGTATTAAAGAGGGAGCCACTCTCCCTTCTGCTAGGGAATGATAGTAAATAACATCACTTCAGTTACTAAATCGGGATACGGAGTAATAAAAGTTTTCTCTGAACTTAAAGAAACCCTCTTAGTGACTAATGGTGGATTATCCAGAGCAACTGTAGCACCTACGCTCTGCCCTCAGCAGATGCTTGGACTTGAGCAAGATAGTGGAGGACATGCAGTCTTTTATTTTATTATTATAAACTCTCTTGCTTCATAATTTGGTTCACCTGACTTCCACTCTATAGCCATTCAAGGAAGAAAGCTCAAAGGTATTCATTAACTCACAGCCTTAACTATCACTCTTCTTAAGAAACTGGCGTTTCTTTTCTACCCCCAAGTTCTTGCTTCAGCAGCAGGTTTTTCCTTCTCTCTTTCTCTTGGCAAAAATCTCCACCTGGTTTTCAACATCAGATGAGACCGAAGAAAAGAAGAACTCAATTACTTAGGAGCTGCTGGAGAGAAGAAAAACAAAAAGCTACTGTATCACGGTACATGAATGGTGAGGGGAGGAGTGTTGTAGATTGTGAGGCTTCCAAACTGTGCATGTGGTCTTAGGATCTGTCCGTGTTTCCAGTGGGTAGCAACCTGCATCACCTAAATAATCCCCTTACTGTAAGAACTTTTCATAGGAGTGTAATGGCTTGTTGTTCTAAGCAGTTTTCTAATTCTCTCAATAAAATGTGTGTGTGTGTGTGTGTGTGTGTGTGTGTGTGTGTAAAATTGTTTTACTGACTAAAAAGACCTGAGGTTTAGAAAAATTTTAAACATTTACTTCAAAGAAATCGTATGTGTCTCACAAGAAGAGGTTAATGTTGGCCGCTTGTTGAGGCTGAAAGTTTAAGCTGAGCCAGCCCCAATAGCATGGTGTCTGGTTGGGCGTTTTCACTATATCATACCACAGTGGAGAGCATTGGGTGAACACAAACAGTGTGTAAGCAGAAAAGGTAGAATATTCCCTGTGGCCTGGTTTATTTACTATTAAACGATTTAAGTGTGTGAAAGTGTGCATCACATGCATATAGGTGTCTGTGGAGGCCAGAAGAGGGTGATGTTCCCCCATGAAATTGATGTTACAGGTAGGGGATAGGAACCAAACCTGGTTCTCTGAGTATCTCTCCAACCCCCTGGCCTGACATTGTAGCACTGTGCTCTAGTCTCTGTTTCAACCCTTTGGAGGTTAATCCGCCTCTTACAGACATCAACAGGTGGTGATTTCGTTATTTGAGTAGTGACTATCTTCTAAATGCCTCCTCTTCAAGGTTGAGCCAACCCAATGACTTCACACTGGGGAGCAAACCTCTATCTAGCACACAAACTTTTCTAAGACAAATCACACTGAAACCCTGTTATTGTGACTGACTCCAACACCTGTATTAACCTATATGACAGAGGAGTTTTTAACATGAATGTCAGCAGAAACCAATAATCTCATAATCTCCTGGGAGTCAGAAATATAACTTCTTAGGCTTAGGCTAGAACAGCAGCCAAGTGTTGAACAGCTGTTGCAAATCAAGTGAAATCGATGACACCGCATCTAAGACTCATGGCGTTGGGGATCTGGTTGCTGCAGGCCGGTGACTTGGAGCTCACTGAAATCTCCAGATCTCTCTGTAGAGCTGATGTTTAAGGACCTCTGACTCATGTTTCAATGCCTTGGATTTTAAGATCATTTTCTTCTGAAAGGATTCAAAAATGGGTCCACAAACTCAGCTTCACTTTCTGGGTTTCTTTTAAGAAACTATGGTGGGGGAGTTGTTACACGACACACACACACACACACACACACACACACACACACACACACACCTGGTAGAAAACCCAAGACTTCTTCATTCCTGTCACACTTGAACAGGAAACTCACACTCCTAACCATGCTGGAAGGCGGATGACATGGAGAAAATTAGCTTAGTGTTAAATGAAAATGTGAAGGTTTTTCCTTTTATGTTCCGTGACAGGGACAGGTATTATATGGATTAAGAAATTCTATTTATGTCTTTATTTTTCTAATGAAGTGCACTGAGGTACAAAGCAGCCTTCAAATCCTGAGCATTTGTGACAGTCTATTCCCTTATGAGGGCCTACAGCAGTCCATTTGCTAGCAAATCTATAGTGGCAGAATTCTGCTCATGACTATGACAACACGGAAAGTACAGGTTGAGTGAATAATGCTGGATATGCCCTGATAAGAGGAGATGAAAGGCACAGGATTCCCAACTGGGGAGAGTCGCTCACTCCAAAGCAGAAATTCAGTTCAGAGGGAATGTAATCCCTGCAACTGTCTGACATGTTAGTGGAAAAGAACTTTTGAGACAATGCAGAGCCCCGTCTTTTCTGCCGATTCTATCTTAGTTTCCAATCTGTCTTTTGTAGTTGTGACTCCTTTGGACATACAGATGAGTTACTTGTAATTTCATTCATTGCCTTGCAATACTTGTGAGTGGGAGTCCATGTTTGGTCCCATAGAGAATCCAACAATAATGATATATTATGTGCGTGTGTAGTGTCTAAGTGTTCATGTAATGTGTGCATATGAGTGTGTAGGTACACATGCATAAGTGTTTGCCTGTGTGGAGGCTGTAGAACCATGTTATATATTTTGCTCCATCACTCTTCAATTGGCTGTGAGACAAGGTTTCTCACTGAACTGAGAGCTTCTCAAATGGCTAGACTGGCTGGACAGTGAGCTTCAAGGATATATTTGCCTCTGCTTATCTCTCACCTGCACCTAGGTTGCAGATGGACACTGACACTCTGAGCATCCACATGGGTCCTGGGAATCTGATGTAAGCACTTTATCCACGTCTTCATCTCTTTATCCCCAATGATGGCCTTTTAAAGGGATGATTTTCAGTGCATCACCTAAACCAAACACACAAAAACTGTGCCATAAATAGCATGTCTACTTATGACTGGCTGGTGTTTCTCTCGTTAGTTAGGCTACCTTTTCCATTGGCCTATGTTGTTCTCACTAGTCCAGTAGGTGTCTTCCAGTTTTATAAATCTGTCAGTTTATAAAACTCATTTAATTGAAGATTATCAAATCATCAGAATTTTGTGTTGGAAGGAAACTTAAAAATGTTGTAGTGCTAATCCTTCTCTAGCATGCTCAGGTGACTTTTGAGTGACTAATGACTTTTTCAGCATTTTTTTTTTCTAACAGATAATGTGATCTCTCCCAGAGAGTGTGCTTCTTGATTTCAGTCTCTATACAGTCTTTACCTAATTGCCCATTTCTCTTGTCTAGAGTCCAGTTCATACTGAAAAGGAATTCCTTGCAAATTGCCTAGGTCTCACTGGGCAATGGTCTAAGAAAGCAGATACTTAAATACCACCGGGAGTCTGTTCTTTAGAAGGATGCTTTATACAAATATCTTCTGGTGATTGCCCATCAAAAAGTTTCAAACAACTTTATCCAGTGTGCACAGAAGCAAGCACATTTCCTTAAAGCATGAGTGTGTGCACAGTGCAGTCACAATCATGAGAACCGAATTACTCCCCAGATTTTGTCATTCTCTTTCAGCTACTGTTCTTTTCACTTCTTCAAGCAGTTCTTGGCTTCAGGTTTCATTTCACACTCAGGAGCTTATGGGTAAAGAGCTATAACTTCTTTAGTTGGGAAAGATCATGAGACTTGCTTGCTTAATTCTTAATTTTCTGAGCTCACCGTGCTTCGTTGCTTCTTGTGAAGAATTTCAAAGAATATTTTATATGATGTTTTTCCACTTTGCAGTAATTTTACATGAAAACAGAAGCCGTATCTTAGCTCATTTTGACCAAGAGCAGAGATCACACAGAAGAAATGGTGAGCTTCCATCCTCCATCTCTCCTGACCATCCTGAACATCATTCGAGTGAACCTCCACAGACAAGGCCACTGACATTCGCCTCTGTGATCCTCATGCTGTGCACATTCCTTCCATCTCTCCCTCTTTTCCACACTTCCTACCTCTTTCTCCTTTCCCTCTCTCCCTTTCTGCACTCTGTATTGTGTGTGGATGTGCAGACAGTCTTACCATGTGACCCCATATTTAGATTCTCAAATGATATTTTCACCTCAGTTTCAGTAGTAGTTGGAACTGAAGTCACATATTTTTCAGCTGCCATCTCCCTCAGTGTTCGGTCTCATCACTCGGACATCTCACTGTTGTCTTACTTATTTGAGCCCACCTTCCAAGTACCCAATACATTTTGGGAAAATATACTGTCACAATATTGTCAGAATGACTGACATCAATATCATCCGGAAACACAGGTTGCCAAGATATAGCATCAGCAAACCACAGATAAAAATATTGACTGGATTAGTTTAGGGAACATTCTGCTGAGACTGTAGTTCAGACTGGCATTAATTCACTCATCAATATTTGACATCTACTCAGTTAACCAATCACAGACTTGCTAATAGATGACCATTCAATTTGTATTTACAGATATCTTAACCTGGTATCTGACTTTATCATGAGCGAGCCTGAAATATATTCAGAAATATTCCATGTTTTCAATGCATCTAATCATGGATAGATTAAATGTACATGGAAGTTCTCCTCTGGTAGCAATAAAAAGGTGATCTTTATTACATTAATATATCTGTCCCTGGTATATTCCTTCCAATACAATATTTATTTTATTTTTACTTTTATAGTTTTTATTGAGCTAACATATTGTAAGTAGATATTGCTTTGTACTTAAGTAATTGTTTCCATTGTTTTCTGTGTAATATAGAAGGGAAATGACATTTGTTTAAATTTATTTTTAAATTCCCTTTACAGCCAATTATAGGCCCTCCCTCATCTCCTCCCAGCCCCACCCTCCCTCCCTCTTCCCCATTACCCCTAGCCCACATATTTTAATGAGAAAACAAATTAAAATTAGTTCTCCACTTCTGGCACTCTGCAACTCATCAGAAGTGTGCTTCTTCGAAATTAATGCAGGAGAAAGTCCACAGTGTCATTTATTAGCCAACCCTATGTCCTTACTCTTAGATTTTCAATTTAAAGGGCTTACACCCCATCCTTTTAATCTTTCATTTCATAATTTTTGCTTAAGTGCATCTGTTTTTTTCTTGTTGTTGTTATTTTGTTTTATTTGCAGGTGGGGGTGTTGATCTCATCTTTCATTTCAGTTTAATTCCTTAAGTTTTCCTGAGACAGCAGTTTCGCATTTGAGTTCTGAAGGCAAATGTAATCTGAACAAGTTCTTGCAGGTCTCAGTTTCCACCCATCTCTTCATTCAGCTCTCAATTATATTTACTTGTTTATTTATTTTTTTAACCTACTGTAGTTTGCAAGTTGTTTTAGAAAGTACTATTTGTTGACAGACACTCAAGGTGCAATAAATTGAGTAATTCTCTTCTTATCCTGGTAATGCTAACTGTCTAACAGTCGGCACAAAGGCCTATTGTCTTTTTCTTGATTTTATTATAGAAGTTCATCTGTATACAGAGAGCTGAAGTTGCCTGAGAGCATGATCACTGTGAGTGTTGATAAGGGAAGAAGCATTGTGCTTTTGATCTGAATTTGGCATTATTCATGACCATGAAATATTTAAAGTTGATTTCGTAAGGCGTTGTATGTCAATGTTGTAGATAATTTCTCCAATGAGGCACAAAATCTCTATTCCACAGTACCAAAATGCATATAGAATGTTCAGATGCTTCATAGACATGTCCATGTACAGGATAATCTCTTTTCTAGCATTCAGACTTTCAGAGCATCTCTTTCTGAATCCTCTACATTTGCCTATATATAAAGCAGATTCAAATTCAGCTGACGTGGCTCAGATCTGTCATTCTAGTCCTTAGGAATCTGAGGCAGCAGGATTGCCATGATTTTGAGGTTGCCCTGCATTATATAAAATGAATTCAAAGCCAGGCTGGGCAATAGAATGAGATTCTATCTCGAGATAGAACAACAAAAGCAACAACAACAACAACACACACACACACACACACACAGAGAGAGAGAGAGAGAGAGAGAGAGAGAGAGAGAGAGAGAGAGAGAGGAAAGAGAGTATGAGAAATAAACCCCAAAAGTCTTCTACTTTGAATGGAAGGAAGCATGACATTCCTTTCAAAGAGAGAGACTCTTGGGCAAGTTGCCATATTCACTCACAGATAGGGAGTGTTTTTCAGTGGCTCTTAGTACTTTCTACTTATTCTTGCACACTGCTCTGAATTTCTAACATGACATAATGGTTATTTTTCTCACTACTCTGAGAAAAATCTTGACAGAAGCAGTTTAAAGGAAGAAAGATTTATTCCAGCTTACAGTTTCAGCAGCTAGGAAGGCATGGCAGGGTTCCCAGCTTCTCATATTTCAGTGTATCAAGTGACAGAAGACATGGGTCCAAATGAGAGTGGGGTATAACATTCAAGGTACATTCCCAGCCATCTACTTTTGGTAGTTAACACATGTGGCACACAGGTTCTACAATCACCCCAACCAGCACCATCATCAGCAAATAATTTCCAGTAGCTTCTCCATGAGGGGTGTAACTTCATGCCCAGCTCTCTTTGTCATGCTTGTCATGCTAGCTTGCATGGAAAGAAAAGTTATCCTTTAGAGTCATTAAGGCATAAGGAGCTCGCTCTGTCTGTCTGTCTGCCTGTATGCATATCTATCTATCTATCTATCTATCTATCTATCTATCTATCTATCTATCTATCTATCTATCTATCTATCTATCTATCTATCTGTCTATCTATCTATCTATCTATCTAATTATCTAGATTGTTTAATTTGCTTTGCTGATAATAATGCCTTATTCTAAAGCCAAGGCTTACCTATTGGTAAGGATTGATTTTGTGTGTCTGGGCATTGTTGGCCATGCCACAGTGAGTGTGTGGTAGTCAGAGGACAACTTACTTCAGTCGGTTATCTTCTTCTGTCTCGTGGGATATAAAAATGAATTAAGGTTCTCAGGCTTGGCAACAAGCACATTTGCACCTTAAGCTATCTTTTTAGCCCTATAATCTTCTTTTATAATATAAACTAAGGAGATCATAAACTCAAAAAACAAAAACAAAAAAGAAAAACACTTTTCTTAGTTACTTAGTCACTGGGAAAAAATATCTGGCAGGAAAAATGTAAAAGAGGAATAGTTTATCGTAACTCTCAGTTTAGAGACTACAGTTCCCATTTGCAAGGAAACCATGACTTTCGGATAGGTTCCTCACTGTGGCAGCAGAAGGATGGTTTGGCTAGTCACATCATTGGGATAGTCCAGGAACAGAGAAGGCTAGCCTGAAACCAGAGATAACCTATAACCTGGAATGACTCACCTTTAGCAGTCATTGTTCACCATCTGTCCTTGAATCCTAATGCTCTATATCCCCACAACAGAACTTCCAGCTGGGGCCCAGAAGTCTTTTTAGGAGACTTAACTTTTCCCATACTGCTAGACGTATCAATTCATGTCTTACCATGAGTAGTGCTAAAAATTTAAGAGGCAAGTTAAACCGCACCTGTGCATACACAGAGAGGGAGCCACAAAAGCCCATTTCCACAGACCATTCCAGTGTTTTGTACAGGAGAGATTTTACGTGAACATCACTGTGATGTTTGCTGCTCAGGCAATGCTTGGTAGTGCAGGTAGCAGGGACACCACCAATGTCTCACTTCAGTAGGATCATTCACCATATACATGCTTTATTCCTTTTCCCTGGTGTTTGATCAATACCAATTAGATACCAGAGGAAAATTTGTAGTTGTCTTGAAAACATATCTCAATTTGTTTTCTGGCTGGTTTAATCTGCTCACATGGTATAAATTCACTGGCATTTACATAAATGATCAAAGCTTATTTTTTTCTTATCTTAATTCATTAAAATATGTACTATAGTGTGCTCAATATATACATGCATGCATATGGGCACTTGCTTAGAGACTGGACATCATTAATTTAAGGTTAAGAATCA